>NW_017728947.1:55828606-55847114 GCF_001723895.1 Crocodylus porosus | reverse complement strand
TCCTGCCCTTTGGGCAGGGGGCTGGACTCGATGATCTCCCGAGGTCCCTTCCAGCCCTGATGTCTATGAAATCTATGAAACCATCAGTTCTGCCAGTTTACAAGCTTGAGGACTATAATGAATTATGCTCATGGAGAACTTTATCATCTGCTGCTGTTGAAGAGTGTCATGTTCTGCAAGCCTGGTTATAAACACTGAGGATACTGGAGGTCGGCAAGCATGACACACGAGGGAGTTGAGATGCAGCCAAGTACCAGAAGTTGGGTTTTTCTTAAATTTGTGCACTGCAATTCCATGAATTTCATGGAATTCACCGAGTGTTTTAATATGGTGTCCAGAAAACAATTGTACAGCCTAACTGAGAGGACAAGCAAGTTTGTTTTACAAGAGGCCCCTGGGTCATCCTTATGGTCCTGTGCCCTCCAACATGTGCTAGGAGGTTTTTTACTTGGGACTGGTTAGCCTCAGCTGGAGTACTGTGTGCAGTTCTGGCCTCCATGTTTTAAAAAGGATGTGGAGAAGTAAGGGAGGGTTAAGAGGCGGGCAACAAAGACGATCAAGGGCTTAGAAGGCAAGTCATACAATGAGAGGCTGAAGGAGCTTGATATGTTCAGCTTGTGGAAAAGGCACTTAAGAGGAAACATAATAGCAATGCTGCAAGCATCCTATTTGCCTCTTTTAATGCTACTGTGTTAACTTGTAACCTGGTGTTTTTCATCCTATGAGGGCTATTTCAGCCTCTGCAGCTTTGTTTGGAAGCCTAACATAAAGAAGAGAGGCCGTGAGAGACCCTTTCCTTCCTAGAATCAAGTAAGATGGATCTAGAGGAAGGGCGGGCAGTCCTGCCTCCTCATAGAGAACAAAGGTAAAATTGAATAGCCAGGTAGAATGCACGTGCAGGTGTGCACACGCACACACGTTCCAGCTGAGTGTTCTACCTAGGTGTGTGTGGGTATTTCTGATTCAGGTTTAATATTACATGGCAAAGTGAAATTGTTCTATATCTATATATAGATATAGATAGAAATTGTAGAATATAGTGAAATATGTATAGGACAATTTCACTTCACCATGTAATATTAAACCTGAATCAGAAAATAAAGAACCAGATATAGTAATTGACTGGTTTAGGGCAGTTAACCCAATTACTTTGTTGGAAGGAACTCTCCAAACACAAAGCCAGTTTGAAGATGAGGTAACCTTTCTTAACCCTGGCAATATGTAGAATAAATCTGTTCACATTCATAATTTCCAGTTTACTTATTAGAGCACTTCCTCTACTGTGTGAAAGATGTGGTTTGAGTCTAATAAGCCAAGACATGGAGTAGAGGAACTCTACTAACTAACTAATGCTTACAGTGTTGGTTATGGATTGGGTCAGACTGAACAACTCCCTACATGACATGTAAAAGAAAATGGACGGAGAATGCCTTGTTTGGTACAACACTGATTTCCACAGTAGTCTTTACTCATTTTCCATATCCATGATAGATACTAGCAGAAATGCCCTTCAAATGTGAGCTCCATCAAAAAAGTTTGAGCAAGTGTGTTTTTTTTGTTCTCTGACTTGGATGAGATCAATGGAGCATCAGTTTGATATCTGATATATTTACTTTAGGGGGACTGTTTTCTTCATAGGCAAAGGAAAAAATGTTAATTTAATAGTTCTTTTCCGTATCTGCAGCAGTGAAGGCCTTGACAGTTCTGTGCAATATAGAAAGAGGTTGGCTTTCTTTTTGTATCTGCTACATTATATTTTGCAACTGAAGCAGCCAATTCTATCTTGTGATGTATCAGATCAAAGGAATGGTATGAGCAACCCAAGTCATTCAATGAACATGAGGCAGGCCTCCAAAATCATAATCGTGGCTTACAAATCACAGGATTTTTTAAAACAACACATTTTCATTTGCCTTTTGGTGGTTAATCCTTCAGGATTTATGTTTTCCAGCATTTTTATGCAATTGGAAGGAGTGAAAACTTAACTTTTTTTAAAATGAAAGCGAGATTTTTACTTAATCACCCTGGAGCTGTCACTTTAAAAACCTCTAAAATTGTAAGATGGCAACACTGGAAGTCCCTGAGCAAACACAACTGCTGTACAAGACTTTCATGTAACCACTTTGTCATCTCCCTCCTGCAACCAACAGTGAAGCTAATGGACTAGTGCATTTTTCTCATATTTTATCTTCATTACAGAGGACTTCACAAAAATCCTATTTCTTTGCAAAATTTGCTGTTTATCTTTACATAAGCTGACATCCATTGTGACCCTGTCAGGAAGATGCCTTTGTTGTAGTCTGAAATAACAAGAGAAAATTTGCCAGAAAATGTTTCTATCTATTTCTGGGCATTGTGAGTCTAAGACAGTGTCACTGTTGTGTCATCAATTGGTGTCACTGCTTGCTCTCTGCTGATAAGATGCATCTTTTCAGAACTGGAGAGGAGGCTGTGGGTGTTCATGAAAGTGATAAGAACAAGGTGTAGTGATCCCCCACCTATGGGTTTAGTTCAGCATAAGACATTCCCATCTCCAGGGGGAAACAGAGTTAAGTATAGTAACTGGTGCTGAGGCTAAGGAGGGAGAGAGAGTCAGTGTGATGAAACAAGCAGCATTTCCCAATGGAGGGGAAATCGAGAGATTTGTGATCAGTACTTTACTTGGCTGTTAATGGTCCAAGGTAATACTACAAATGTGTGACCCCTTTATTTGTCCTCCTTTTGCTGGTCTATGTAAAGTGCTTTCAGATCTGGTGAGAACAGGGGGAGTGAATGAGGCCCCTGTGAGAGAGGGTCTGTCTATATGTAGTCCATAATTGGGCAGTATGGAAAAGGCCTAACTATGGCTGAGTTTGGCTTAGACTTGATCCGGAGCCCGTGAGAACTTATGATGACATCTGCGAGGCATAGGCCATGGTGTAGAGGAGGTATGGAGCTGTGGATAGTGCCCCCTGGCATCAGGGTAGTGTAAGGGCAGCCTCCCACTTACTAAATAAGGTTTACATTCAAGTCATGGCAGGCAAGTCAGGGCAGACTGCCCTAGCCATGTGGGCAGGCCGACTTGTGATCTGGCCTTGAGTTTGTCCACAATCACACATTGAGAAATGTAAAGTGCTCTACCTGGGGACAAACAATCCTCTACATACCTACAGGCTTGGCAATGCCCATCTGACCAGCACTATGAATGAAAGAGACCTGGGGGTAATAACGGACCACAGTATGAACATGAACTGGTAGTGCGACGCTGTAGCCAGCAGGGCAAATAATACTCTGGTGTGCATCAATCAATGCATCTCCAGCAAAACCAAGGAAGTGATTCTTCCACTCTACTCAGCACTGGTGAGACCACAGCTGGAATACTGTGTCCAGTTCTGGGCACCACACTTTCACAAGGACATGGAAAAGCTTGAGAGGGTCCAGAGAAGGGCCACCCTCATGATCAAAGACTTGCACGGCAAGCCATACAAGGGACCTGGGACTCTTCAGCCTGAAAAAGAGAAGGCTGAGAGGGGACTTGGTAGCAGCTTACCACTACATCGGGGCGTACATCAAAGGCTCAGTGAACAACTGTTCACCAGGGCACCCTTGGGGAAATCCAGGAGTAAAGGCCACAAACTCCTGAAAGACCATTTCAGGCTCAACATTAGGAAAAATGTCTTCACAGCTAGGCTGTCCAGACTGTGGAATAAGCTCCTTCCAGAGGTAGTGCAATCGCCTACCCTGGAAATCTTCAAGAGGAGGCTGGACGGTCAGTCACCTTCCTGGTATCACCTGACCCCAGTTGTCTTTCCTGCTTGGTGCAGGAGGGCTGGACCTGATGATCTTCCAAGGCCCCTTCCAGCCTCACAATCTATGAATCAGTGCAGTAGAAATGCTACGTATTGTCACTACTTGCTCAATGTAGGGCACAATTCTAAGCTGCATCCAAATGAAACACCTTCTGCCAGGTTATCCTGAAACTTAATCCTTGACAGAACTATGCTGAATGAGGTGATCTGAAGTCTAGCCTAGATGTGTTTATCACAAAGGTTTGCAGTGATGTTGGAAGAAAACCTGTATGTCATCATGTTGAGGAGGAGGTCAGATTTTACATAGGTACCATTACTAATTTATAGAAAAGTCTTCAGGATCCACCTGCGTTTTGTATATTATGGCAGAGTGTTGAGCAAATGCCCCAAATTCTGGAGTGGTTGCGGGGGTGGAGAAGTAAATTTTGCTTATCACTGACTCTGTCAGGAGTGGGATTGAAATGAGGAGGAAGGTAAGGAAAAAAGAGAATAGAGGAAAATAAATGAAAAAAATAAATGTAGCATCCGTGCTACAGAAAGTGTCCTCTTGTGCCCACTTTTGTAGTATTTTTGTATCCCCCATACCTAGGCAGAGGGGGAAAACCCACTCTTTAAAGAGCATGGCAAAATGACAGGAGAAGGAAGGGTTAAAAATTCCTACCAGTTTTGCAGCTCTCAAGATAGTTCCAAATGTTTATAAGCTCCCCCACTACAAGTCCCCATGGCTCCTACTTGGGAAGTGCCATGCTTCAAGGACTGCCGTTTTTAGAAAAACAGAGAAATCAGAAGTCCTGATCCCATGGCATTTTTCACAAGCATCTGGGCTGTTAACCTCAGTATCTTGGCCAAAGTCCAACTTGAGTGATTATGTTCTGCGTCCCTCAAGTTCTGTCTGGAATTACCTAAGGTTACATAGACAGTCACTGGCGGAGCAGGAAAGACACCCTCCCTCTCCCAAGCCCCCACTTTAGTGATTATACACTTCTTCCCTTCAAAAAACCACAGAACCCCTTGGCTCACCTCAGTGTGGGCTGTCCAGTGCCCCATGAAGCCATGAGATAAGAAAATTAGATCTGAAAAAGAATCCCTTGAACTGCTGTAATTTTGTTTTGAAGTGTGACCCAATCCCCCTTTCCCTTTGATAGTTGGGTGGCTGGTATTTTTAACGGACAGTGGTTCTTTTCTTTTTCTTGTTTGCATTTTGGAGCCAGTGTGGCACAGCTAGTTCATGAAGGAAATTACATTTATTACTTTTCCCAGCAAATGAGCTCTCTCTGTTGTGCCGTTTTGTTTGGTGCAGGGCAGATGCAAGTCAGCCAGCCCGTTTTCCTAATTTCATTTGGAAGGATCAGAAGACACCATGCTGGTCTCACAGGCTGGGGGCTTGGTCCAAGGAATAAAAGCCTCAGCAGGGTTCTGTGTTGATGGAATCTGTGGCATCGCCCCAAATGCTAGTTCTCCATAAAAAATCTCAAGGACAAAGTGTATTCTTCAAAAAAAAAAAAAAGTCATAGCAACAATGGCCTCAGAAAGAAGGGCTCTGCCATCAGGGCAGTTATGCAACTGTTATTTCAGAGTGACTTAAGTCTGAGCTGCTCATGTCTCTGTTGCCTTCCTGTTGTGCATGTCAATGCTGATAAAAGCCAAGACTTAGGAAACTTTTGATAAATAAGAAAAGTGCTTTCTGTGCCACATCTGTCCAGTCTCCCTTGCAAAGGTGCGCAGACCTACTTCTTTAGCCTCTAATCCTATAGGTTTCTGTATTAATTTCTTCCCTTGCTTTTGTGCTCATTTCTCTTTAGATTCAGTTTGTCTTTGTGGGGTCCGGCTGAAAAAGCTTTATATTTTGTTTAATAAGCCAAACTGGAGAGAATTTGGAAGGAAGTGAAGGTGTGTAAACCCTGGCTTTAGGGCTGGCTTCCTGTTTTTGGTAACACTTTATATGCTTGATTTCACTTTGCTTGTACAGCCATTTATTTATTCATTCATTCATTTTGCAGTAAAATAATAAGCAGATGGCTCCTCTCTCTCTTTACTCTTTCTCCTTTCATCGTAAGGGGGTAGGAGGAAATGGGATGATTATATGTAGTGTGGGTAGAGTTGGAAAGATTCAAATATTTGGGTTAGAAGCTTATTGTAAGTCACTGTATGTATGGGTTAAGGCTTTTAGGGAGATTACTAGTATTTCATTCAGAAATGCTTCCAGCACAAGTTCTGTTACAGTATTTTTGACACTGTAAATTTATGGTCTTATCTGGAACCAGGTAATGCATGAAAATGACTGGTTTAAAAAAGACAACTTAAAAAAAACCCACCAAGGACATGCCATACTCTTAAAAATTATGTATTTTATTTCAAGAGAAAAGTTTTGGTCATTTCTTAATGTATCCAGACAGATTTGTTCACATGCAAATGTAACAGCACAGAAGAGGGACAGATCAATGGTGTTAATCTGAGACACAGAAGACAGTAAAAGACTGCAATAAATTTGAGCCATAAGGAATACTGAAATCCTGATGAGTGCATGGAAACTAAATTGCAGCAGAGTGGATTTCAGTCAAATCTCATGAAGACCTTCCTTACTTTAAGAATGGTAGGACAGTA
This sequence comes from Crocodylus porosus, assembly GCF_001723895.1. NCBI lineage: Eukaryota > Metazoa > Chordata > Crocodylia > Crocodylidae > Crocodylus > Crocodylus porosus. The sequence goes on along the minus strand of NW_017728947.1, from coordinate 55,840,722 downwards.
GAACAAGTTGCCCAGGATGCTGGAGAAGAAGAGGCTGGATAGACATGTCTCTGGGAGTACTGAATCCTGCATCTGGCCCTGGGGAGTTGCACTAGGTAGCCCTGACGTCCATTCCAACCATATGATTCAAAGATTCCAAGTGTGACAGAGAGCAGCGAGAGGTCTTGGACCAAGATTCTTGGTGCACCGGGAAAGGCATGTAGCTTTGTAATATTAAACTGAATTTAAAGGTGATTTGCATTAACTTTTAAAGCTTGGGCTTGTTTCATATTACAGTTGTGCCTGATATTCCTATATAAAACTAACTTTGTCTCCACAACTTGCTCCTAAAAATTGGCCAAGAAAGTAATTTTTGCCTCATACTTGGTTGACTAGTCCTGGGACCAAAGACAAACTTTTCTACAACATCTGAAGTGAATTGGGGAAATAGGTCCTGAATTATGAAGATCTAAAGCTAGAGGTATTCACCATACATCAAAAAGTTTTTTCCCTCAGCCCCACTTAAATAGTGGAAAAATCAAAAAGCAGAAAAGAAATCTCTTGATTGAGATCTTCCCATGTGCTCAAATCATTTATATGTACCTACACCCTTTACTTTCTCTTTAAAAAATACTTTCAAATGCGGTATACTTAACAGTTTCCCATCAGATGGTCAGCTAATATGATGCAATATACACAGAATACTCTTTTGTTCAACACAGAGGCAGTGAAGAGCTATGTGCACACAAGTGCATGTGTTGGCATGTAAGGCTGTGCACTGCATGTGTGATTGTGTTTGTTGCTTTCAGGTGTCCAGCTGTGCCATGTATCTGCCTGAGCCAGTGTGCGAATGGGTTACAGCTGTGAACACAGTATATCATACTGTTTGTTCACTCTGGCATTTGGTAATTAGCAGCTCTCTCCCTGCTGGCACTGGTTTCAGCAGCAAATTTGTTTGATTAAAAAGCACCAGATTAGGATCTAGTGGGAGGCCACAGATAAAAGAGGTCCTGTTTGCTGGAAGGCAAGAAGGGGAAAAGAGTGAATTCTGCAGATGGAAGAATGAAGGCTTGCTGTTTTGTAGGGTGAGGGCAGGAGGAGCTGGCTGCCAAAACCTGGGCTTGGATAGGTAAAGAGGATAGGTAAAGAGGATGAAGCAAGCATGTGAGGATGTTCAGGTGTGTGCACATGTATGTTTGTGTGTGCATACTTGAGCCTGTGTGCATATACACCTGGTGTGTATATGTTTGAGTCTGTGTGTGCACACATCAGTGAAAGGCCATGGCCTACATTTTTAAAAATGACCTTAAAGCAACTAGACAAAACTCTTGGGGTACAGGTGATACCTTTTCTTAGATCAAATAAGTAGTTGTAATTTTTTTTTTCTTTACAAGATTTTGGGTCCAGACACCCTTCTTCAGGCAAAGGAGAATTCAAAGATTGTAAATTTCTCACAAGTAGAAAAAAAACTTCATCTTGCACAGGGGAAATGAGAACTAAAAGCAGCTAGATTTTTCAGCAAACACTGAACATGTGAAAATCATGTAAAACACGGAACATCTGAAAATTAGAGCCCTTCAGGTGGTTAATGTCGGGCCCACAGAAATTGGAGTGCTCATAATTAGGAGCCCCCTGCAAATGTAAGCCCAGGTATATGCAGGTAGACGGGATGGTGTGTGTAAATATATGTTTTTAAGTTTGATATAATTTTGTACAATTAAACCTGCAAATAGTTAAGTATCAGGGTATCCTTGGGCTTTGCTCTGCCCTGCAGGGAAAAGAGGTGAGCTGGCCTGCAGCTAGGCAGTCACACTCCCACAGCATACACACACCCACTGACATCCCTTCAATCAAAGAGGGGGTACCAGCCACGTACCACCCAAGTTGCATTTACATTAAGAGTATACATTGTCTAATTTGCAAAGTGTTTAGTGTGGATGCTATGATCCACGGCAGAACTGCAGCAGTGCAGTTACATCCTAGTTTCAGAAAAATGTGTTGCATTATTAGTAGTAATGTGGCACACCATCTGCATCCCCTCCCCCTTTTCAAAATCCTAGATTTTTCCATGGATACCGCTGTCCTGGCAAAGCTGTGCTTTTTGCCAGTATAGTAAAGTCCCCACACTCTCCCAGCAAAATGAGCTGAATTTGAATTGAGAAAGCACACTTTTGATAGTGCGATTGTCTCTACCAGGGGTTTCTGATAACCCAACTGTGTTGGTCAGGAATCATACCTGCTCACTGTCCTGGCCCACACAGCAATAACTGCAAAAGCATGCAGTGCAGTGATAACTTGAACCTCTAAAAAGAATATAAAATAGGGCTTCCTTATTTTTTTTCCCTTTGAGACTCATGGATGTTGAGTGCATGTAATCTGGAGGGGTCAGGAGGGTATCTAGGGTTTCCCAACCCATTCAGTTTTTATCTATACACTATTAAGCAGCTCCTTCCCTCCTATACTAGGACACAGGCTTCCTTGTCTTCCTCCATGAAGACAGAAGCAAGAGAACATTACATGTTCTAATTGTGCTAGTCGGACCCAGTTATCATCTGTCTGGCCTGCCTGGGTGCTAGAAGGCCTATTGAAACTTCTGACCGTGCAAGAGAAAAAATTTACTTCTATATATATCACTCAACTAGAAATGAATTTTAGTATTTGGAGTTGAATAGCTTTCATTCATTTATAATGAAAGAGAATGCACCCTGATCCTTATGCACCAGAGTCGTTTGAAGTCCTGAGTACTGGAAGAGGCAATGACAAGTTAGGATGTATCTCCTTTAAGAAAATTTGAAAGATTTGATGCTATCTGAGAACCTGTTACTAAAGCCCTGGGTTCACTGCTGCAAGTTTGGATTTAATTCTTTATCGAGAATTATGTCACTGTTATGTCAGTGCGGGAGTGTACAGATTATTTTGCAGCTTCAGAAAACTTAAAAATGAAAGGCTTTATTGAATTAAATATGGAAATGGATAACTCAATCCATGTCACATCCTTTGTTAATTTAATGTGCTGTCAAATGTTGCACTGAAACACAAAATCACACTATGGTAGTGGTGCTCAGTGTTTTGGCACTGTGGGCTGGATAAATGGTGCAGGGCCGGTCTGCAAGCCAGATCATGTCCCGTGCACTTGGATCGAGCCCCACACCACCCTAACCACTAGATCTAGCACACAGGACCATACTTTTCCACAGATCTGGAAATCTGGAAGAAAGGGAGCAGTAATTAAGGCTGCCACTGCTCCCCCACCATCACATTTTTGGACCTGTGGGGACAATTGTTGGCCAGATGATGTGGTTGCATTGGGCCACAGGGTTAAGCACCCCAGCACTATGAAAATTGCTAGGAAAATGTTAGAGCAGCAATTCTCAACCAATTCTAGTACCTGGAAAACTGAGATATTTTTGGTTGAAAACAATTAGCTGGGTGCTTTTGGTGAAATGATTGACAGTGGAACAGTTAATATAGACATCTAAGATATTATGATTGTGTATATATATGTTCCAGAAGTGTTCTCATGAGAACATCATCAGTGACAGAGGCAGTTCACATATCAGGCTAAAAATAGACCTCAAATTTTGGGTCTGGACAGAAGCTGACAATTTCTGCCAGAAGATCTGGCCATAGCTATAGCTGTGCTATAGTTGTGACCAAACACAAACGCATGGCTACAGACAGCTTCAAAAATGGCTGATTGGGTGAAAATCTGATCCCTCATTGCATGAGGTATCACATAAAGATGTTTCAAAACGTAGTGTCTTGTAACATGTGTCTGTTAGGCTTGCAGTCCATCCCTGTTTTCAGAATGGGAGAGGGCAAAGAGAGCTGAGGGAGTTCAGTCTGAGGGTTTTTCAACCCCACTCCTGGAGGGTGGGGCGGGTGTATTTGAGCCCCCTGAATTGGGGGGGGCTTCAATTCACTCACCCCCCCTTCCAGCTGCAGTTGGGGAGCCCCAGGAATGAGCTCCCTCTGCTGCCTTTCTCCCCTTCCATTCTGAAAACTGGGAGCACTGGCAGAGAGCTTGACCATTGCAATGGGAAACTGGCTGCAGGCTCTGAGCCAGCAGATAAATTCTTCTCCCCCTTGGAACCAGCAGTGAACTCCTGTCTGGTCTGGGTGAGCTCAGAATACTTTACAGAACACAATATGAGTTACAGGTGAGAGCTGCACTCCTGTCTGCACTGTAATCTGGGGCTGATTTGACTCATAATAATATAAAACGGGTGCAGGAAAATCATTTACACACACAGCTTCAATGACAACAGGGGTATAGGTTGTAGCTGTGTTGGTCTACAGACAGGGTTCTTTGGGTAAATCTGATAACTTTTATTGCAGTGGTTCCCAACTTTTTTCTGCAGAGCGGGATGGGTCATATGGACCCAGCTGCCCCACTCCCGGGACTGCCCTGCCCCCCAGCTTTAACCCCACATGTGACTGCTGGCAGTGGAAGCCACTTGCCCAAGCAGACAGACAGGGTCTGAGCAGGGGGCTCATGCCACAACCTGGCAGCCAACCCTTTGCAGCCCAGTACCAGGAACCTCTGTTTTATTAGACCAACTCAAATAGTTGGAAAAATTCTTCTTTGCAAGCTTTTTCCAATTATTTGAGTTGGTTTAATAAAAGATAGCTTGAATGACAATTAATTTGACTTAGCTGGTCCCAGCAATGTTATAGGTACTTAATGTGGGACAATGGGTTTGATCTATAAAGGTCCCAGGATAAAAGGCTTTGTCCCAGGAGAAATTCAAGGTCTGTATTTAGCCCTAGGAGCTATGGTTTCTGGCTGTCCTCTGACTTGGGCAGACTGCTGCTTACATTCAGTCATGTTGGTAAGGTTTGCTTTGCAAGCAAAATAATTAAATATGAATTCTTTTATTAGAAGCTGAATGCAGGGGTAAATTTTGCTTTGTTAAACTGGAATGGAAGGGTGCTTCACTTCTAATACATAGTATGGGAAATTAATTTACTGCAGGAAAAAGAAATGAAATGTTTAACAATGGTGTCAGTGGGATTGCAATGAAAAATTCCACCTGGCTAAAACTCAACAAGGAAAAATGGCCATAGAAACTAGCTTGGTAAAGTAGGAAAGCAAATAAGCAATAAGCACAAGGTTTTTAAAAATATGAACTGCCTGGTAAAGGGGCTTGGCATGTCTGTAATAGTGAGCAATTATGAGTTAAAAGGTACTTAGAGGAGCCCAATGTCAATTTTAAAGACTGTTTCAGTTTCTTTAAAAAGGGTCCTATGGGTGTAGCTTCATAGGAAGAGACATGGGAAGGGGGAAAAATGCTATGAAAAAGAGAGAGAGAGTGAAGACAGTCCACGTGGCAGAGCTTCTTGCTTATTATGGGACCTACTCACTAAGTGATGACTCTTTCGTCTGCCTTCCATGTCTTTGTCAGGCCCTAACAATGAATGCTGATGGGGTACACCCTTGATAAGGTACCACAAAATGAGTGGTACATGTTTCTTTCCTTGTCTTTGAAAATGTCAAAGGAGAAGCTCCAATGTCAGCCTGGTTCTCAGGAATCACTCGGCGGTGGGTGTACATGTAGTCAACAATGTTAGAATCAATAGGAAATGCAGAATAGTAGGAGACTTTTCAGTGCTGCACTGTATCTTGTGCCAAACCAAAAGAATGAAGAGGAACTTTTGATGTCCGTTTTTAGTAGAATCAGAGCAAATTCCCCAGATACTTGCAAACTATTTCCAGATTTCAAGGATTGTTGTTTTATTTTATTTGTAGCAGGCTTGCCTTTTGGAGCTTGGGTTGAGTCCCAGGTTTGAAATCTTACTGTTTTGATTGGTGGAGCCCATCCACCAATCAGGAGGCAGCAAGAGGAGTTAAGTCAGGGCCCTTTCCTGAGGGGAGGGGGAGAGGAGTTTCCAGTTGACAGCTGGCAGGCCTTGGCCACAGCAGGGGCTAGCAGGCCTCCAGCTTTCACCCTGCTGCGCCTTAACACACACATTGTCACCCATGTCATGAGTTTTGCTTGTCCACAGCTTGAGGTGCAGTTTTCCCCAAACCCCTGCACCTATCTCCTTGAAATGTGGCAGGTTTTGTGGCATCAGCAGGGGCTAGCATTCCTGTAGTTTTGACCTTGCTGTGGCTTAGCACATACATGTGATGTGAGTTTTGCTTTTAAGACTTTGGGGTGCAGTTTCCCCAAACTCCTGCACCTATCTCCATGAAACTTGGCAGGCCTGCAAGTTTCATCCAAATCAGGCCAGAAATGACAAAGTTATAGGCTGTTTTGACCTTCCCCATTATATCCTATGGGCGAAACGCAGGAGCAGTTTTGCTGTTTCAACCCTGTTTCGACCGAATGGAAGGGAACAGTTCTTTTGAACTGAAACAAAGTTCAAAACGAAACCCTGTTCCAGCGAAACGCAAGTCGAAATGGAATGCTGCCGTTTCACACAGCCCGAAAGAAAAGGTCTTTCTTCATTTCTACTGCCCTCTCTGAAACCAATTCATACCATGAAGATAGCATTTCTTGTACCTCAATTTTCAACAAAAGACCACAATTGTGGTCTTATTCTACTTCTAGCTCTCATTGTCAGCATCTTTGTTACATGTCTCATTAAACCGATGGAGTTTACATTCAATGGCTCCAGGTCTTTTGGGGAGTGCAATAAAGATCAATTTAGTGAGGTCCTCAGGTATTTCTCCACTTTCATAGAGCTCATTGATAACAGTTGCTAGCTTTTCTATACCAAACTCTTCCAAACATTTTGTTTGTTCTACTGCAATCTCATCTGGTCCTGTAGCTTTACTGGTTTTCATTTGGTTGATAACTGTTCATACTTCTGATTTAAGAATTTTCAAACTGTCCACCTTCTTAATAGACAGCTTTTCTTCTCGATTGTTGTGGAATAACTCTTCAATATACTCAGTCCATCTTTTCAATACTTGTTCTCATTCCCATGATTACATGACCATTCTTGGCTTTTATATATCCTGTAGCAGTACATCCTCCTTTGCCTGTGATGTCTTTGATATTCCTATACATTGCTGTAACATCTTTATCCTTTTGTTTTCTATCTTTGTAGTTTTTCATTAATCCATTTTTCGTTTTCTTCATTGCACATTAATCGAATTTTGTCCAGTTTTTGATACTTTTCCATACTATGGATTTTCACTTTCTGTTGATGGTGAAGTGTAATCACTTTGGTTTCTTACATTATCACCAGGACTTTTCTAAGTATAGCTTCTTCTTGGGTAGTGTTCAAATCATATGTTCCTGATGACTTGATCACTGCAACACACCAATCAATCCATCTCTTTCCTCTTTCATTTTTCTCTCCAAGTCCATGAGGTCCAACAAAATTATTCACTCATTCACAACCAATTTTTGTACATAAATTTTCCATCACTCTGACCACTTCCTGAGGTTTGCATTGCTTTTTTGCTTTATCAAGTTCTTCATAAAAATGATCAATGTCCTCTTCCCTACTTTCAGCTATCAGTGTGTAGACTTGTATTAGTGTAATGTTGAAAGGTTTAGCCTTTATTTTCACAAGCATCACTCTATCAGATATTGCCCAAAAACCATGCAAACATTTTGAGGTTCTTTTGTCCAAAATCAACCCAGCTCCTTTTTCATGCATCTGACTTCCTGAATAGTTGATCTTCACATCTTTTGAAACAATAATTCCAGCCTCTTTCCAATGTGTTTCACACAGACCTAAAATATCAATCTTTAATCTCTTAATTTCATTCTTGACATTATCCAGTTTCCCAGTTTGATGTCAAGTCCTCACATTCCATGTTGCCACTCTGGCTGCTCTCTTCTGAGTGCAGACACTAGCGGGCTGAAGGTCTAGAGTCACCTGTTGCACATGAATTTCCTTACCAGGTGAGGTGTTCTCACCTTTTGTGTCAGGGACCCCCCTTCATGCCGTTGTGTGATTTTCTTAATTCTTGAAAGACTATGAATTGTGCTTGGCAGAATACTGCAGTCAGTTGCCACTTCTTGCTGTAGGTTGCAGTGCTCAGCTAACTTGAGCAAATCTCCTCTACTGTTGTCCCAGTTGCACCAGACATCTGCCAGATGAGGTGATCCACCATCCTATGCCCCCAGTGGCTTCAAATGTAGCTCTGGTAAGGGAGGCTGACAGGTGCAACGCCTTGCCGAAATGTGACCCAGAGACTGCAGTAGCTAGAGAACACTTGTCTCACTATTACTTTAACAGTTAAAACTGTCCTGCTGCTGGATGCAGTTTAATGTCATACGCAGGACTGCTGGATGCAGGACACCTGTATATATAACCCTCCCCCTTCCTCCACACCATTGGGAGCCCGGAGGCCTAGCACAGGGTTCTGGATTTTACTGCAGATGGCAGCTGCTTATAAGTTAGCCAAGAAGTCCACCCTCATGGCATTCCCAACATTGTATTCACCTGACACTGGGAGGAATCGGGGCTCAGCTTTGCAGTGGTTAAATCCTTTTTTGCATCCAACTCATGGTGCTTAGTGATCCCAGTTGGGGATCCACAGTGGACACCCTGTTGTTCTGGGTGCTCAATGTACATGTAATAATAAAGTACCTGCCCCAGAAGTTTTGCAATCTGAAGAGAAATAAAGGATAACAATGTGTAAACCCTGAATAATATACTCCTGGAAAGCCTGAATCTTAGTGTACCCCTCCTCCCCTTGCAGTCCTTTGTGGAGGGTGGTGGTGGGGTTATCCCACAGTCTTCCCTGACTTGGTGCATGCAGCCAAAAGATTGAGCACCACTGGTCTAGAGCAGCCAGATTATGGGACTGCTTATGTCTGATGTGAATCCAGTACCCACGTGGAGACCTTTTTCTTTGCTACAGGCTTGTACTGTACTTATATGACATGGTTTGTTCATCATAGTACAAGCCTGAAAGGCTTTTGGTAATTTCAGTGGTGTATTCTTAGAGCAGTATCTTATTGAGTGGTTAGTATTTCAAAGCTTTTTCAGGGAAAGACAGCTAATCAAATGCAGCTTCAGTAAAATAATTCAGGATGAAAGAGCAATGCTGCCTGGATATGTGGGAACCCAATGTTTCAAATGTGGACATGAACCTGAGAGAACATAATGATAGTCAAAAGGATGAAACTCAATGCAAGGTCAAATCTGGAGGGAGCAACCAAAAATGCTCATATGCTATAGACAAACAAATTTAAATTCTTCCCAATAAACAAACCTGTCATGGTCATCAATTTTGCCTCCCACTTGCTACCAGCCCTTTGCTGGTGACAGCTTGTGAGGCTGAAATCAGATTCCAAAGTTTGACCCCTGTGTGTGAAAAACAAGGAGCAAGACTAGATGGATTTTCTGAGTATAAAGTTCTTGTCAACAAAGACTGCTTATCAGTCTAGACAAAAAGATAGCTATAAATATATGTGGCATACCTGTACTGTTTATCTGTTTTAATACCCAATGGGCAGTATGCCTAGCAACTGGATGGTAAGACCAGTATACACTCAGGCAAAGGTTTCAGTAACGTTAATTAAATTACAAGTAGATAGAAGCTATCTTATTCAGCCATGTAGCAGGGGATTTTAAAAACTGTTAATCTGGATCAACAAGAGTCTAGTTGGCACTTGCATAAAGTCTAGTGAGTTGTTCTGATGTAACTGCCATGAAATTGTAGATTGCACAGGTCAAAACTAAAATCTCAAGTTACAGACACAAATGAATTAGAAGCTATTGCCATCTCTGGGTTGTTGGGGGTTTTTTTTGATGAAGCAAGTTTTATTGGAAAATGCCAAGTTACTGGAGCAGAATCTATTCACAACTGATTTTTTTAATTCAGTTAGAAAAAATCTTATGTCCAAAAAATGTAGGACAAAAATAGCTAAAATGCTACATGTTGACATTGTCTAATGGAAAAAGTGTTCTCTCTTGGTTCAAAATGACTTTTTGCTTCAAAATTTAGAGTTAGAGAAAATGTAATAGATGAAAAACAAAATGTTTCTTCTTTCACTCCTCCCTTTTTCCCTTCCTCCCTCTGGATTTCCCTTTATAAAAATGTTCAGTATTTTCATCTGGCAGAGGAAAACATTTCAAAACAATCTCAAATTCTCACATTTCCAGAAATACACGTCCTGCCTAGTTTTAATAATTACATCCATAGGAACACCAGATACAAGGTGTCTTCTGGGTCATCAGCTCCAGTCCTTAAATCCAGTCTGGGGCACAAATGATATTTTGTGATTTAAGAGGTCAGGCACATGCCATAAATAGCAAATACTGTTTCTTTAAAGGGAACAGTTAAGAGTAACACATTAATGAAAAGTTTCATTAAAACCTACTCAGCAAACATCAATAGATTCATAGCAATCAAAATTAGTGTATGAAAGATTTGAAAAAAAAAGCCATAGTACATATTATGCATTAAACCAATAACTGATATTATTTGCAATGCATGAACAGCTCTAGTCACAAACTTTTATATCAGTGGTGTCAAACATATGGCCCACAGAGCTGCTGTATCCAGCTCACGTGAAGTGGGTCCTGTCAGATTACTGACAAACTACCAGAAGTTGGGGGATGTGGCTGGCAGGGAGTAGCTTGCAGCAGAGTCCAGGGTCCTTGGGCCCTTATGGACCTGGCAGTTGAGAGCAGGAGGTTGAGCAAGGGCTGACCTAGCTCTGGTAGCCCTCTGGGCATTTAATCCATTGTCCCAGCTCCTTAGCCACTGGCCCTTCTGCCACTGCCACAGATTGTGCCCTGTGGTGGACTCAGAGCCAGAGTTGTCATTGCTGTGTGCTTCATGCTGGAGTTGTCACTTTGGCATGAAATGTACACGGGGCACATGGCACGTTGCAGGAGCTGGAGTCATTGCTGCTAGTGTATAAACTGGGTGGGAGCTGGAGCTGCCAGGCCACCCCATGCCCTGGGCTGGATCTGGCCTGCAAACAGCCCCACAGGTTGGTCCAGCCTGGGGCAAGAAGTAAGTTTGCTACCCCTATTCTATATTAACCTTCTTTCCAAAAGAGGAAGGTTAGAGACTGTATAGTAACTGGCAAGATCAGCAGCAACATGAAATGACTTCTCTAGCAAATGCCTAATAATTGCTTGTTTAAGAGATATTGGCTCCTGCCCATATGAAGTCCTAAAATGTGCCCAGAGTTGCCCTCTAGTTCTTTGATGCTGCCAAGAGAAACTAATAGTTTTAGTTAAAAATAATGGTTCCAACAGAAAAGAAACCAAGTCTGTTTATCCTCTCAAAGGGCCACAACTAGCTCCCATTGAAATCAGTGGCAAAGCAGTTATTGTATTCAGTGGAGCAGCACCTGCCTTCCATGGTTCTTTTAACACCCTGGGTGAAATCCAGGTCCTTTTGAAATCAATGGGAAGACTCCCTATTGATTTTAACAGAGTTGGGATTTCACCCCTAGATTTTGGGGATTTTTCCTTGTTTCTGAAGTTTTGTTTATTCGTTTTGCTTTATGTGCAAATGAAGTTAACCAACAAGTAATTCCTGTTCCTCTAATGCAGAAGATATATGTGAATACGTTAAGGAAAGCTACACATCCCTGCAAGCTGATCTTGGCAACCAGGGTGGACAACTGGAGACCCTCTGGGTTAAAATCCATGGGGAACATGGCACAGGGGACACAACGGTGGAAGTCTAGTACAGACCTCCCACCCAAAGTCAAGAGCTTGACCAGGAGTTTGCCCGGGATCTGGCTGAGGTCACATGCTCCAGGACCATGGTTGTCATGGGTGACTTCAATTACCTGGACATCTCGTGGAAGGATCACTCAGCAAAATCCGAGTGGTTGCAAAGCTTCCTCTTGTGCGTGGATGACCTCTACCTGACTCGAGAAGTCTGTGGGCCAAAGAGAGGCAAAGTGCTGCTCTACCTGGTACTGGCTACTGGGGATGACCTAATGAGTGACCTAGTTATCGATGGGAAGCTGGGTGACAGTGACCATGAGCTGATCACCTTCACCGTCCACCGTAAAGCTGGCAAGTCAGTCAGCAACATGGAAGTCCTTGACTTCAGGAAAGCTGACTTTGACAAGCTCAGGAGGTTTGTCAGTGAGGCCCTAAGGGACCCCAGGGATTCAAGGGAGATGGGGGGAGTTCAAGAAGACTGGTTGCTCTTCAAGGAAGCAATCCTCAATGGACAAGCTAAGTCTATTCCATCT
>NW_017728947.1:55778407-55828252 GCF_001723895.1 Crocodylus porosus | reverse complement strand
AGCCTGGAAAAGCGCAGGCTCAGGGGTGATCTGATGGCCACCTATAAGTTTATCAGGGGTGACCATCAGTATCTGGGGGAACGTTTGTTCACCAGAGCTCCCCAAGGGATGATGAGGTCGAATGGTCATAAGCTACTGCGAGACTGTTTCAGGCTGGACGTAAGGAAGAATTTCTTTACTGTCCGAGCCCCCAAGGTCTGGAACAGTCTGCCATCGGATGTGGTTCAAGCATCTAGGTTGAACCCCTTCAAGGGCAAATTGGATGCTTATCTTGCTGGGGTCCTATGACCCCAGCTGACTTCCTGCCCTTTGGGTGTGGAGCTGGACTTGATGATGTTCCAAGGTCCCTTCCAGCCCTAATGTCTATGAAATTTATGAATATAGCTCTATTTTTATTAGCCTTATATGCCAATGAGCGTGCCTCCTGGCATCACAACATTTAGGTCTCACTGAGCACGTGTACATGAGATTCCTTAATGCGCAGTGGACTGTTCTACTGTGCATTAGTGCTTTGCCACAAAAACTGTGGTGGTATGAAGTAGAATTAGTCTATTAGTACCTTTGCTACTGCGCATTAGTGCAGCTATCGTGCCTTTATCTAGTACCTCATATTAGAGGTACTAAACTTAATGTGCAGTAGCAAAGGCACATTAATTAAAGTGTAGACACACCCACTGAGCCTCTCCTCTGGCAAATATAATGATTAGAAGGACCATAGTAACTGTTTTACAATGGGCATGTCTACACATGTGCTTTACTGTGTAGTAGACTAATTTATTGTGCACTAAAGTGTCACTGGCTACACATGTGCTGCAACTAAGATGCAGTAGATTAATTTATTTTGGCATAAAATAGCCCTATTAGACATAGGTATTATCTGAAGGCACAGTAAATAACTGTGCTTAAATGCATGTGTAGACAGTGACATTGGGATTAATTTACTCCAGCTCAAATTGCACCAGCATTTATCCAGTCACATTAATTGCATGTGTAGATGTGCCCAGTGTCAATAATCTTCAGCTTGACTGACATGATATAATCCAAACAAGCGTTCCCTCCATACCTAGTTGGGAACAATTTATGGTTTAGGCTATGGACTTCCCTCCACCCTTGGCTTGTTACTTGTGGCAAAGACATTCATGTGCTTGCTGACCAGATGTGTTCTCCTTGAAATGGGATCTTGTCCCCTCATCATTCATCTATTTTTGGCTGCATATTTTTCCTGTTGTATCTGATTGCCTGCTAGGGACTGTCCAGTTTGCAAACCAAGTTTCAGAACTAGTTCATATTATAGCAGAACTCATCGGATAGGACTAATACATCCAATGCTTGCAAAGCTAGGAGCAGTAGAACCATGGCATGCACAATTAAGCCTGACAGCATTGTTCTTAGCTTTAAAAGTTGGAATTCATCTACCCCAGGGTGGGCAAAATGCGGCCCGTGGGCCGGATGCGGCCTGCCAGGCCGTTCTATCTGGCCTGCGGGGCCCCTACAAAAATTAGAAAATTAATATATATCTGCCCCTGGCTGTTTGGCATGTGTGCCAAAACTCAGTAAGCGGCTGTCTGCCCAAAATAATTGCCTGCTCCTGATCTACTGGCTTGTTCTGGGACAGCTCTAGGCATTTGTCATATAGGAACCTGCTCTCTTGGGGTCCTACAGACCCTTCTACACATCCAGTGCTAGTGGGTAAAGGAGGAGGTGGCCAGCCAGCTGAAAAAAATCCCCTTATGCTTGCATTGCTGACTCTGCCCTGAGTGGCAGTGGTACCAGAGCCCTCCCCACATCCCAGTATTGCAGTCACTCAGCCACCCAGAGTCCCCTTCTGCTGCCAAAGCACTTCTGTAATGACAGGCATCACCAGCCTGACCTGTCCAACTGCCAAATCCTCCCCTCTCGTGATGCACGGTGTTGATTGTACAAATCTGCCTGAGGCCTAATGTCACTCTCACTGTCCACAGGGCCTGCAAAACTGCCTCAGCCTGGGCTGCTCAAACCGGCACAAAGCGCTTCACATTTAAAAGCTTGTCCCAGCTGTTGTTTTCCTTTTGCTTGAATCACCACATCCACCCGTGCTGCTCTGGCCTTCAGAGGTTCCACAACATCTGAGTGTCAGCTAGAAACACCTCTGCACGGAAGGACGGCTCCTTGGCTCTCTGGAGCGATTGTGCTTCTGACCTCTTGCTTGTTAAGAAGTGCGGGGACAGACTGCTCAACAGCTCACAGTCTGCAACACAAGAGGCCTTCCCCCCACCCCCTAGCAGACCCAGATGCCAGGGTCAGTGAACAAGGGCACCATGAGAGGGACCTGCCAGTTCTGCCACTGCAGCTGCTCCCTCTGTCGCTGGCAGCTGGGCTTGAATATTCATAGCAACAAAAGATTAGCGCTTGTGTGTGCTTGGCACCGGAGGCAGATAAACTTTCTTGAGGTGCCGCTGGCTCTTTTCTCATCCCATTCAAACTGCTCTCTCCCCCACTCTACTTGTCTGCTTCATTTACCAGCTGATTTTACTGCTGTATAAATGGCCCATGTTGGGGGAGAGAAATAGGCAGCCTGATTAAGTATTCAGTGAAGTAGTTCAGAGTCAAGACGACCTAACACAAGTCTTTGCCAAAACTCGCTCTGAATTGGAATCGAAGAAGAGCAAAAAGGCTCATTTATAAATGGGTAAATTCTTTTAAAGCACCGCAGTGACTGAGGAGCCTTTATTACCTTCTCAAAAGTGACCCAGGCACTTAGGAGCCTAATTCACATGGGCTTCCAGTGGGTACCTAATTCCATTGACTTCCAGCTCCTAAACACCTAAGTCACTTGAAAATATGAGATAGGCTCCTAAGTCATGTATGATTCCATTAACATCTTTGGTGATTCATTTAAAATGTTCTTTGCCAGAGCCCTTCCTCCCCCCAAACAGGCATGGAATAAAAGCACAGAATTTCAGAAAGTTGGTCAGCTGACAGTGAAGTAGAACAGGGCTCGCCAACGTTTTTGGACAGAGTGCCAAAAACACCTGCAAGCTTGGCTCATAAGATGTTAGCATGCCAGGAGTGGATGGCAGGAGAGCTGCGAGGGGGTCAGTCCTTCCTGTGGCAGTGCAGCCCTGGCCTCTAGCCTGATGCCTGCCCCAAGGTGCATGTGCCAAGGAAAATGCCTTCACGTGCCACAGTCTGGCACCTGTGCCAGGGGTTATCTACCCCTGAAGTAGAATGTCCTGAAACAATGGGGGCCAACCTGTTTGACCGGCATGACACAAATTAAGCCCTTTACTCTCCAAGTACCACTCCAACCCCCTTCCTCTGCCAAATCAGCTGCTCTGTCTGCTCCTACCCACTGCCTTATCTGCTGCTCTTCTTTTAACTCCCTGCCCAAACTTTTGCTGTGCTACTTGTCTCCTCCCTATCTGCCATGTGCCACACTTGTGGTACAGGTCATGTATTGCTGCCCCTGTCCTGAAATATCTCACAAGAAAGCTTCAAGAGTTTCAGAATATCTCTGCTGACCCAAGAGGACTGGGTAAGACTTGGGTGAGCAACACAACTTTGGGGTCTTCTAGTCTGTTCTAGTTCTTACATGATGCCAATCACAGCACTGTCTAGCTGCTTTCTGGTAATGCATTATACAGCTTGATTATCATCTCTTGTGTATGGTTCCTTCCTCCTTTTCTTTCTCTTACAGGTGTGTGGGGGGGGGGGGGGGGGGATGGGGACTGCATGTGGTATTCCAAGGACTATGAATATATGCACTGTACTATGTGTTACTATCAATATCAGTATCATTATCAATAAAGGCATCTCACACTGGCAGCAGAAATTGGTGAAGTCCAGGGTTGCTGTGAGATCCTGATGGAGATTGTTTTATAGTCTTAGACCAGCCCCAAAGAGCAGCTCCCTTCTATTCTACACAGAGGTGTTCATAGATCATAGGAAATAGGGAAGTAGGGCTGAAAGGGACCTTATAGGTCACCGAGTCCAGCTATTTGCTCAAAGCAGGATGAGCCCTGACTAAATTATCCCAGCCAAGTATCTGTCTAACTTGTTCTTGAAAACTTAAAGGATGGAGACTCCACAATTTCTTTAGAAGCTTCTTCCTCTGCTTGACCATCCTCATAGTCCGAAAGTTCCCCCTAATCTTCAACCGAAATTTCCCCTGTGGAAGCCTGAGGCCATTGCTCAGAGTCCTGTCCCCTACGGTTGCAGAGAAAAGCCCATCTCCATTCTCTCTGTAATTGCCATTCAGGTTTCTGAAGCCTGTTGTCAAATCTCCCCTCAGTCTTCTCTTCTCCAGAGTAAACAACCTTAACTCTTTTCAGCCTTTCCTCATAAACCATGTTTTCCAGGCCTCTAAAAATTTTTGTTGCTTTTTTGTTGCTGGACTCTTTCCAAACTGTTCATATCCTTCTTGAAGTGTGAGGCCCCGAAGTGGACACGCTACTCCAGGTAAGGCCTCACCAGAAATTGTCCTTGCAGTGGACAGTGTGCCAGAGCAGTGGAGTAATCCTGTCCCAGAACCCAGGGCTGCTCTGACAGCTCCTAACTCTTGAGAAGTTGTCCCAACTTAAACTAGTAAGGGAGAGGAGCAAAAGAATCCTGGAAGGTGCAAACCATTTCTTCTTCTAAATCTCCCTCCCTGTGTATCTTCTGGGTGAAGGTGGGGAAACAGTTTGCCATCTTTCCTCCAGTTTGCCATTCCATTGCTGTGCTATGGAGAGTGAGCAAAGATTTCTGATCATATCTAGTGCAACAGCTGCTGCTGGATTTGCAGCAAGGTCCAGGATCCCTGCGAAGGCAGAGTGGGAAAGTTTGCAGAAAGTTGTTGCTTGCAAGAGCATGTGCATGTTTTTGATTGGCTCCTGGGGGGGGAGCTCAGCCCCAGACTCAGTCAGGCTCAGAGAAGGGAAGGAGCCAACCTGCTGCCTGCCTGTGAAGTGAACCTGCCCTTAGTTATGGGGAGAACACAACCTGATATCCTTTTTCTCTCTGTGCAGGCAGAGGGACCCATGTGGAGGAAACAGGGTGATAAAGTAGACTTGCCTAGGAGGGCAGGGTGTTGATCTGGGAAGGCCCTGGGGAGAGTTAACTGAGAACCAGCCTGGGGCCCAGTGGGTGACGAACCCAGGGGCCGTGTCTGGGAACTTTAAGAAAGGTGCTTTTGGGAAGCGGGGACAGTGTGTGTTTCTTTGCAGATACCACAGACAGCTGGAGCAGAGGAGAGCTCTTCCCTTTGAGGCTCTAGTGGAGAGCAGGGCTTTCTGAAGCCGCTTCACCAGCCATGGGTATTGTGTTGCCAGTGTGAAGGAGAGCTGATATTTGTGTTAATTCCTGCGCTCCTGCTGAAATTCACTGGAGTCCCAAGGTTTAAGCTGGGGAGTTGCACTGAGTTTGATTCAATTTGTATAGAGCGTTTTAGTTCATTGATACCTGCTTTGGACAGATTATTGCTGGCCTGTTCTGCTATTAACCTCATTCCTATGTTGAATGTTTTGTAAATAATAAACTGTGTAAATAGTTAGACTGTATGTACTTCAGTGTGTGGGGAAACCACAAGAAAGCACTCCACAGAGAGGTGACCCCAGCCTTAGGGGCTGTGAGGTTGAATGAGGCAATTTGACACCCCAGGACCCTGAACTGGGACGTGGCCACGGGTAGCACCATGGCTAGGGTTACACTAGGGTGAGGATAGCCCCTGCACACTGTACACGAATAAGGAATGTGGAACAAAGAAGAGTGGGAAGACAGCAAAAAGGTTATTAACATTTTCTATGGATGTACATTCACATGTATTAATGTAAATGATTATTCAGAGAGTCTATATACAACTGAAGCATTCTGGTTGATATTATGAAGTTGCTATTCTGGAAAGTTGTATTACAAATACCCTTTCCTATGTATGAATGTTCAGTCCACAGCAGGTTGGCAAGATGGTGCCACAACTAAGCCAGTCTGAGAGACAATGGTAGGTCATTAATACTATTAATACTAATACATGAATAGGGTGGAACACTTTAGGACACTTGGTGTTTGGGGAATGGAAAATTATGAAATTCAGAATAAAGACAGCAAGTTGGTGCTGTCAACCTTTAAATGGGGCTTAAACAGAGGGGAAGTCTGTCAGGGCCTGTCTGTGCTTCCTCTGATCCAGGCCTGGGAGTGTTGTCATGAAGTACACTATGACCAGTTAGTCCTACTTCATGTACAGAAAATCTTAGAAATGTGGCAGTGAAGCCACCTTAGAGGATTCCTGAGTGTTTGCCAATGAGCTCATCCCAGACAGGGAGCCTAAGAGCAGCCCTGAGCACAGGGTCAGGGCCTCGCCAAGGCGTTTATATTACCTGGGGTTGTCGTGCATAGAGCAATAGCAAATGGATGAGGTGTGCTTCAACATGGTACTCCTGACTGCGGCATTGTGTCAGTATAGACATGCTTTTAGAGCAGTGGCTTTCAACCTTTTTAGACTAAAAGCACTGCTCAGATAATGCCAGTTTGAGCTTTTACTCATTTTTTCCTATGGAAAAATGAGAAAGCAATTCTTCTGTGGCAAAGAGGTCAGAAAGACCACAGCAGGATGGCATGTTTTTGATGCAATGGATTCCTAGTTGGAAACTCTTCTGAGTTTATCTTGTGAATCATAGTTAGGTGTTTGCACACCTAACATTGTTATGGTAATATTGTGCAGCACTTTAATAGAATCACAAGGCACCCCAGGGTGCTATGGCACCCTGATTGAAAATCACAGCTTTAAGGAGGCGTGGAGAGTGTTGGACAGAAGAGACAGACAAGTTTTTGTTGTGAGTATCTGCAGAACTCATGAAAGTCATAAAAGGCAAACCATGAGCTCCCTGCCAGAAGGCAGACACTGCTTTCATTTTTAAGTAAAGAGCAGTGCTGTAGCCAGAGACATGCTGAGCCCATCTGTGTGTTTGCCTGCTGACACCTACCATGGGGCTCCTGAAAAGTTAACTGTGAACTAGAAGGCTTAAACATTAAGTGGGATTCTGAGGAAGGGGTACTTACACTACAAGAAGTCTGAACAGCTAATACAAGACCCTCTGGACATGCAATTGTGGGTTTCAGTTGGTATGAAATGATACTACAGATCTCTGGATTTGTGCCCAGAGAGCACATCAAGAGAGCCCAGGATAGGGGCAGTACGCACACTCTCTTCAAACTCCAAAGCTTTAGAGTATATGGGGGCTTTGGCAGGTGAATCCCTTGACTGTGGATGTGCAAGTGTGGGGGGGATCAATCAGATGTGAGGGGCTTAAATGCCACACTGGATGTGGTCAGCTTGTTACTAGCTGCAGAACAGATCCAAGAAATGGAGAAAAGCTTTGGTAGGTGTTTGTTGATAGAGGCTGTTTGATTATTAAAGGAAAAGTGATAGATGCAATAAAGGGCCTTGGTGTACAACTCCTGAAGTGAAATCCAAACCCCTGTATTAGGTGCTTCAGCTCCTTTTTCTCAGAGAACTAAATAGATATATATTTTTTTCTTCTGAAGCACCTTCTAAGGTAAAAGTGGGGTGGTGGTGTTACCGCCCATTTGGTATATGATACATAGTTAGAGCACTAACTCAGGAAGTAGTCCCTCTCTCTCTGCAGCTTGAGGGATTTGACACCCCACATATCCACTTTCCAGGAGAGTGCCCTAACCATCAGGCTAAAGGCCATGCTAGGTGCCCCTCTGGGAAGAAATAAATTAAAGATCCATTAGACTGCTACCATCTGTTTGTATATGCCCATCCTCTAGAGGCTTGGGGCATGGCCATCTTCTAAAGTGAACAGAAATGCTTCTCTGCAGCCCTGAGTCATATCCATAAGGCTCTGATATGCGGTAGGAGTTCAGACACATCCCTGTGTTCAGTATTCCCAATAGGCAACTCTATGCTTGGTGTGTAGGGTTTTTGATTTGCTCTTTAGAGGCCCCAAACTCTCTGTTCTGTATAGAAAACCTAGGCACCAAATAGAGGATTCTGGATTCCACTCTAGCATGTACCCTATAGGCATTAAGTCTTCTATTGGACCTATCCCTTAGAAAACTGAGAAAGTCCACGTTAGGAAGCACAGTACCTCCCAACACCCGATGGAGACACTGGACCTTCATGGAGGAAGCATGATCAGGCTGTGTGGGACTATGTGCAATAGTCAAGCAGCAAGTAACACCATGTTGTGTTGATGATCGTAGAATCATAGAAAGTTATGGTTGGAAGGGACCTCTGGAGGTCATCTAGTTCAACCTCCTGCTCAAAGTAGGACCAGCCCCAATTAGATCATCCCAGCCAAAGTTTTGTCTAGCCAGGTCTTGAAAACCTCTAAGGATGGAGCTTCTGCCACCTCTCTGGGTAATCTGCTCCAGTGTTTTACTACCCTCCTAGTGAGAAAATTCTTCCTAATATCTAACTTAAACTTCCCTTGCTGACGCTTGAGACCGTTGCTCCATGTTCTGCCATCTGCTGCCACTAAGAGCAGTCTTGCTCCATCCTCTTTTGAACCTCCCTTCAGGTAGTTGAAGGCTACTATTAAGTCCTCTCTCAGTCTCCTCTTCTCTAGATTAAATAAACCCAGTTCCCTCAGTCTTTCCTCATAATTCATGCCCCCCCCCCCGCAGCCACCTCACCATTTTTGTTGTTCTCTGCTGGACTGTCTCCAATTTGTCCACATCCTTTCTTAGTGGGGGACTCCAAAACTGAACACAGTACTGGCTTCACCAGCTGAATAGTGGGGAATAATCACTTCCCTTGACCTACTGGCAACACACCTACTAATGCAACTCAATATGCCATTAGCCTTCTTGGCACCAAGGGCACACTGCTGACTTATATTCAGCTTATTGTCCATTGTAACCCCCAGGTCCTTTTCTGCAGAGCTGCTGCCCAGTCAGTCAGCCCCCAGCCTGTACTGGTGCATGGGATTGTTCTGTCCTAAGTGCAGGACTTTGCACTTGTCCTTGTTCAACCTCATGAGATTTCTTTTGGCCCAGTCCTCCAATTTGTCTAGGTTGCTCTGAATCCTAGCCCTACCCTCCAGTGTATCTATTACTCCCTCCCCAATTTGGTGTCATCTGCAAACTTGTTGAGGGTGCACTTTAAGCTGTCTTCTAGGTTGTTGATGAAAGCCTTGAACAAAACCAACCCCTGAGGCACTCCACTTGATACTGGTTGCTAACTAGACATTGTGCCATTTATTACTACTCACTGAACCTCATGCTCCAGCCAATTTTCTATCCACCTTACTGTCCATTCATCCAGCCCATACTTCCTTAGCTTGTCTGTGAGAATGTTGAGGGAACCCGTATCAAAAGCATTGCTAAAATCAAGGTATACCCACGTCCACAGAGCCAGTCATCTCATAGAAGGCAATCAGGTTGGTCAGGCGTGACTTGCCCCTGGTGAATCCATGCTGACTGTTCCTAATCACCTTCTTCTCCTCCAGTGCTTAGAAATTGAATCCTTGACAATCTGTTCCATGATTTTATCAGAGACTGAGGTAAGGCTGATTGGTCTGTGTTCCTCCTTTTTCCCTTTCTTAAATATGGGCACTAAGTTTGCCCTTTTCCAATTATCTGGGACCTCTCTCTCCTGTTGCCAAGAGTTTTCAAAGATGATGGCCAGAATATGATGACTAGATTGACATTTTGTAGATCCTTCCGAGGTCATCAAATAAGAATGACTTCACGGCTCAGTAATAAAACAGTACCACAAAAGGCTGTTTGATGGAGACTTTTCTAACTAGCTGAATAATTACTTTGCCTTGGCAAACCAGAGAGCTCTTCAAATCATAAAAATATTAATAGTTCATTATTTGCTGCTGAGTGTAAAATGGGAACAATTTAGAGTTTGCTATAATTTGCTAGCAAATTAACTTCTGAAGCCAACAGCTAGGCTGCCTGTGTTGCTAACCATTCTCCAAGGGCCACAATGGGGAAACAATAGAGCTTGGGGGCATGGCCACCTGCTCCTTCCCCATCTGACAGAGGCACAGCCACAGCCTGCCAAGTTCTGGCTTGACAAGGGCCTCTTATGGAGCTGATAGGAGTGACCTAATTAGAGAGCACAAGTGAAATTAGGCAGCAACAAAAGATAAAAACCTGTTTCTCCTGGAACCATAAGTTTCTGAGAATGCTGCATAGTAGCTGTAGATGGAACAGACCTATTACATTTGCAACCCCTTGGAAAGGGCAAGAAGTCATTGACAAAATGACAAACCCCCAGAGAGAACTACACCAAGACTGTACTCCTTTCCTCATTTGCCCCCCACCAGTGCCTCTTTCCTTTTACTGGTTCAAGCCCTTGGCTGTCCATTCCTAAAAGCTGCCATGAACAAAGGGGAAAAATCCAGATGTCTTGGTCACATGTTCATGCTCTTATAAGTGTTTTAGTGTTAGGGAGGCGTGATGGAGCAGACTGCCATCTTTGGTTCCAGTGGACTCCCCAGCTGACAGAGCACTTGTTCAGGATCAGCACTGGTTTTCACTTTTCACTGAATAACACAAGTATCCATCTTCTTCTCTCCTGACCCCCACTAAGGGCTAAGGTTGCATATGTCTTCAGTTTTGGCTCCTGCTCCTCTCACTCACTTTAGCTAAGGCTTTGGAGCCTCTGTCAGGGATCTTCTACCATTTCAATTTAATAAATTGGGAATTTCCCTGGCCTGAGCTGGGGAGAGGGTGTGGATGTCATCACAGTTGCTTTCTGGGTCATACCCACTCCTTTTCTCACTTGCATTTCTACCACTAGCAGCTAGCAGTCTTTCACTCCTCTTTACAGTGGGAAGGGAGAGCAGTTGCTCCAGGATGAGAATGCTTATCTGAGCCAGCCACTAGAGGTATGTGATATAACAGCATGGGCTTTCACTTCACTGCTTCAGCCCTCTTGGTTTGTGTACTGGTATAAGAAGTATGGTGGAAAAGTAGTTAAGGCCTGTTGCTATAGAAACAGAGGTATGAGTATGAGTCTTGATCTAGGCTTATAATGAAAACACCTAATCTCTACTGACCCAGCCAGGAATAAGTACCCAATCATTTGCACTGGTCAGCCAAAGGTGACCGGACATAATGCTAACCACATAACTGCCTGTGTACTATGGAAATCAGTGTGTCTTCCTCATGATAGCTCAATGGGCTGTGAGGTTTGTGTGGACTTTTTGGCTTTGTTCCACCACTGCTTCCTTATGGGTGCCATAGCAGCTTAATCAGAGAGCCCCAGTTCTGCTGACCTTTGAATCTACTGCAAAAGCCATTAGACAGCCCAACTGCCACTCTGCAATTCAATTGCTAATAATCCTGTCCTGAGATGCTTCAGAAGTTACCTTCTACAAGGCAGTACAACTTGAAAGCTGAAAATTGTAATCATGCTTCAAAATCTCAGTCTCCTTCGGAAAAGCTGAAGACTGCTGCTGTTCTTTCCCCAAAGATGTATGGTTATGCCCTCGCTCATCTAGTACCTCAAATCCATTGCAGCAGTAACTGTACTATGGGTAATCCCTTGGAAGCATGAAGTCAGTGGAGTCACACTGACTAACACCACAAAAGGATTGGTCTGGGAGCGCTCAGCTTTCTACTCAAATGGGTATTCAGAAGGAAGAATTCAGCAGGAAACTCCTTTCCCTAGGTTGAGCACTGAAAAGCACCTAATTGCCGTCATCTGAATAACGTTCTGAGCACTCTCCATATTCTTGACATATGGAAAACACCTTGCACCCAAACAGAGCACAGCGCAGGTCATGAGAGAGAATAAAAAGGAAAGAGGTGGCCACAGTCCACTGTATGGGTCCCATTGGCTATATAAACAGGAATATGCAGGTTAAACTGATGGATCCTGATCAATAGTATGGTACACAAAGATCTCAGGGATTTTAGGTGATGCTTACTGTCTGAGGTATCCTCCTAATCAGCTTGAGGAAGCTGTTCAAATAAGTAAACGCTGATTTAACAGTGACTTAATTACCACCAGCGAGTCAGTCTATGCCTTCTTCCAGTTCCCTAACTGCAGTGCTTGCGATGTGTGTTCATGATCCTATAGTATCCCTATGGTCAATATTGAAAAGAGGGGCACTGGACAGATTGTAAGCACCTGAAGCTAGTGCCGTTCCTTATTGTTTACATGACCCTGGTTGGTTCAGTCTGCTGTTGGCTAGATCTACTGTGTTTGCAATACAAAAGCAATGAAGAATCTTGCCAGAAGACTTGCACAGTGGCAGTATCTTTATGAGATATAAAAGTAGAAGAGGCTCCATGACTACAGCTAGGTTTAATATGCCCTTGCCTGATACAGCTTGATTTTAAAATGTTTTCTTTCATGCAAACAGACTCAAAACACTTTATAAACAACACATTTGCTCTCTCTTTCTCTGTTCTAGAAAACCAAAAGGAGGAAGCAATTAAGGAAATCTACAAAAGACAATAGCCTGTGAGATCCCTGGATTAGACCCTGGAGAGGATAAGGAAGCTCAGTTTTTAGAGTTCAGGTAGCAGAGATTAACTGAGATCCCACAACCTGAAAAAAACTACTCACTGAGCCTTCCAAGGCAAAAAATGCAGAAGCCAACAGTGAGAAAGGCCCATTGGTCCACAGGAATGGCCTACGATATTGCAAAAAACCCCTTCCACACTGAATGAAAATTGAATAGATAAGAATCTCTGAGAATTGAAGCCGGAAGCTCTGCGCTGGCACTTAGTTCTCTTCCGTAAGGAATCTTGGAAGAGTTTTAAAGAGTAAGGGTGTTAAGACAGACAGAGGAAATGAGCTACAAACAGGAACCCAGCACAGAAACATCCAAACTCCACAGTCCTGTGACCAGGGCCTTTGTCACACAACAAGGGGGGAAAAGGAAACATTTCATTCTTATCCATTCACCATAAACTGGTGCTACCAAACTGACGTGTTATGGAGCATACCATTGGACATACTGTATGGGAGCCTTCCCCTATTAGTCTTTCTATCCATTTTCAGTGAATCATTAGATAAATCAGCTGTTTTTCTACTGGATGTATGCATGTGTATAAACATACATGCTCACTTACAGAATTATGGGGCCAAGGTCATCTCTCAGATACAGGCCCACAGCTCCCATTGACATTACTGCTAGGGTCTCGCGCATATTCATGGGTAGAATGTGGACCCTATGAACACATAAGTGCAGCACACCGCATTACCATGGAAGAAGTTCTAATGCTGTTGGCTATAAGAATAACATTGGCTGCATCAAAGGAAGAGTACCAAACATTGGCTAGTGAGTACTTCAAACTATCTGTGGGCATGTCCCCATAAGCGGGAAAGTCCCCATAAGCGGGAAAGTGCATTTCCCCAGGGACAAACAGCAGCAACACAGTATGTACTCGGGGAACGCCTGTGCATGCACTCTGGCATGTGGCGTGCCCTGGGTGAGGTAGGGAGGCTGGAACCAGTACCTGGGTTGACCCCAGCAGCCTTACCTGGGGTCCTGGGGGTTTCCACAGAGATCTGGCAGCAGGGAGCCTGGCCAGCAGCTGGAGGTGTCTCCAGCCAGCCAAGCTCCAGGCACATGCTGCCCACAAGCACACCACCCCACTTTTTTTAGGCATGGGCTTTTGTGACACCAGGATCTCCTGATCTTAACCCCCCTACGAGGAATGCCTGCATGTGCATGCTTGTCTGGATGTGCCCTGTGTCAACATTTTCATGCCTATGTATCTGTGTGTGCATAAGACATATGCCCTCTGTAGTCACAAAGATCAGTACTTATTAGCCATCACATTCTCATTCCATTATTAAATACTTGATCAAAACCTGTTTGGAAATGAGGCTCACACAGGAATGATGATACTACTTGAATCAGTTGGAAGTGCTTGGCTTCTCGCCTTGCACTTCACAAAGTAGCTGTGTTTGTTACTTTAACTGCAGATCTGGTCTGCTTTTTTTTTTGGCTGACAGCTCTGTTAACCTTTTTATAATGAGCTGCTTTAAAATGGCCATGCTTGAGTACATACAATAGGCCAATTTCACTGGTGAAGAAATAAGATATATATCAGGTGAAAACTACTCAGACTGCAGTTGTGAGTGGTAATAATTAGAAAATAGGTCAATGTGCATGGCTTACACCATCATAACAGTGATAGAATGGAGTGGTCAGATCCTCGATTTTTATGTAGGTTAGCTATTTAGGTATATGTCTTGTCTTTTAGGGGGGTACTGTCAAGTTAAAAATTCTTGGATTGAGTCCCTCAGTTTGTATTTGCACCGATATAATCCATTCTTTTTTTGAATTTAAAGTGATAACAAGTGAGAGAAGAATTCAGATTTTCTATCATCATCTGTGTTGGATGAATTTTAACATTCTAATCACTTCACCTCACTTATACTGTCTAGTCTTGTGCATAACTGAGGTTGAAAAATGAAACAGAGTTGTCCAGGTGATGAGGTTGTACAGCTGATACACTGAGTGTGTGTGGTGGTTTGTGACATGAAAATGTCAGTTCTTCTGAGGGAAACATCTGAAGGACATTGGTTGTGACTGGGTTGATTGTGCAGTTCTAGCAAGAAGTTAGACAAGGATTTGTATGGGATGGTTTGGATCGGGATGATCTTGCTTCAGAGAGGGGGATGGACTAGATGACCTTCAAAGGTCCCTTCTATGACTTTCCTATGATTCTTTGATAAGACCAGTGCTTTTGTATGGATGAAAGTGTTGAGTAATGAAGAAATAGTGGTCCATGATCAGGGTGACAGAGATGAGGTTGCCAGGGTGGATTCATGGACCCCGCAAAACAGATTATATAAGAAATGAAGAAACAGGAAAAGGTAACATTAATAAAGGAAAATCTGAACTGATCTGGACATGTAGCTAGGGCTATTTGTACACATGCTCACCGTTTTCTAAACCATGTTAACTGATTTGCATCATACAGTTTGAATCAAATTTCAATTCAAATTAAGGATTAATAGACAATCATTGACCATCGGAGGTTTTTGTGCATTTCTGCACTTCTGCAGTAGAGACGGCAGGGAGTACCTGGTGGTGGACACAAGCAACAGCAAGCCCTAGATACCTGCCGTATATACATGTTAATATAGTTTAAATTGCCTAGTTCAGACTGCGCTGGTCTGCATTAACTTTAATCCTCATTCAATGAGGATTAGTTCATTTGGACTGGAGCCAATTTTAATTTGAAGTATAGATGCCCACGTGTATATAGGTACGGCTGTAGTCTGAATTAAACCTAGAAAAATGTAACATCTATAAATGGCCCAGAAGGCCTGAAGAGTATGTGAGAAAGAAACATCAGATCGTGAGAACTGGAGAAAGAGGGTAAGATCCAAGAAGAGGTGGAGTGAGGATGTGGAACAAGACCTGAGAACACAGTGTTTCGGAAGAAAGTGATGGACAAAAGCATGTGAAGAATGAGAACTTGAAAAATGAACCCCAGCTAGCAGCAAATATCCTTGGAAGAAGTTTGTTGATAGCTAACCATTATGTTTCTCATTAAGCCAGATTTGCAAAGATGCATATCAGCAGATCTCTGTTGACTACACTGAAGCTGTGCTCACTTGCACTAGCTAATAACACCAGTTTTTTTTAAGTGTGGCATTATGAATGCTTTATAGCAGGGGTCTCAAACTCACCTTGTGCCTCAGGCCAGATATGGACCATGGGACTCTTGTGGGCTGGATCCAGCTTGGGGCATGAAGAAGTGGCAATGACAGCAGCTCCAGCAACTACCTGGAGCGTGTGGTTGCAGTGGCAGCAGGAGCTCCAGTTGCAACTTGGGGCATGTGGCAGTGGTGGTGGTAGCACTGACTCTTTTAACTGAAGCATGGTAGCAACTCCAACTCTGGGGCATATGGCATGGCTTCATATCTCCCGTCCATGTGCCTGTGCTGGAATGCGCAGCCATGTGCAGAGCTGCCTGTGCTGCATGTCCCATGCCGTGTCAACATCTCCAGCTGTGGATCCAGCACAAGCCATGCAGTGGGGGCCAATGGCTGGAGACCTGACTGCATCAGTGACGACATGCAAAGCAGCTGGAGGGCAGCTATGGGTGCATCACCCTCACTCACCCTTTTACTGCTGACCACCATATCAAGCAGAGGTCAAGGGCCCTGAATTCTACTGAAGGCCACACCTCCCAGTTTCCAGTACAGCACTGGTAACAGTCTGGTACAGACCAGTTAAAGCAGCTCCATGGGCTGGAGGCAGCCTGAGGGCCATATGTTTGACACCTTTGCTATGTAGTTATCAAGTATTCATTTTGTTGAAGACTGGCATATTTCATTAAAATTGTGTTTGAGTATGATGATGATGATGATAATTATTCTTATTATTTAGCTTGATAACCCACCCTAACCAGAACAGCTCAGAGCAGCTTACAAAAAATGACAAATAACCCACTCATAAGAAAGAACAAAGACTCCCCAAATGATCCCCCAACATTTAAAACTCTCCCACTTCCCAGCCTATCACTCATAACAGCAAATACTCTGGAAGATTTCAGCTGTACTTTCTGACCTTCCCAACCACCATTCACATCTAATTGTAAGACACCTCTTTCCATTCCCCCCCTGCCATGCCCATCTGCTTCCCTGCCTCATACCCACAGGATATCCCACCCACTCTCCCAATGTCCCTCCCATGGCTCACCCCCTTCTCCTACAGAGGGACTGTGGTTGTCCCAAAAGCACACACATCCTCCCCCTCTTCATCAATCCTTTTGAAAGTGGCCATTTTTTGGTTATCTACAGGGCATTTCTGGCACTTGCACAGCCAGAGGAATTTTGCTTTTGGATGCATAAGTCTGCACAGATGAACAACTATGTAATCACCTTGACTGGTAAGAGGGTGAGACTGTAATCCGAACTTTCCCTCAATAGCTGAGCACTTACCTGGAAAGCCAAAGGTCGTTACCAGCACAGCACTCCAACCACCCCATCACAAGTCAGCCGTTATCCAGTCCCAGGCAATCCTTTTGAAACTGGCCCCCTGGGCAGCCATGAGAAGGAGGTATGTGGGAGATATGCTGGGCAATGAGGAAAACAAGGTTCTTTGGGTGAATCTGATATCTTTTATTAGACCAACTATTTAAGAAGTTGGTCTAATAAAAGATATCAGATTCACCCAAAGAACCTTGTCTGCCTATGTCCTTAGACCAACAGGGCTATAACCTACGTGGGCAATGAGGAATGGATCAATCCACAAGTGTGTGGCTCAGTGAGGTGGCTGCTGACCTGGAAGAGAAGGGGCCCCAGATTCGAGTCTGTGCCCTTGCTCCCAGTAAGGCAAAAGCCCCCACTGCGCTACCATCCCTCCATTTTTTTCCAGTCACTATTAATGGCTCAGCTTCAAAAACAGCACTGAAAATGGGAGTGAATAATGGTCAACCTGTTCTGTGGTGACTAAGTGCTCTATGCTGAAAGGTCAGAGACATGCAGATTCAAACACCCTGTGGGTGAGAGGGAGGCTTAGATCTCAAGACCTCCAGCTTTCCAGTGACTCCCCTACCCACTGGACGATGAGACAGAAGAGGAACACATGACCCTTTTCTGTTCCTCAAAAGTCCGATGGTCGTGGGTTTTAGCTGACTCCATTTTCAGGTGTTCAAGGTCGTGGCACATCTGTAGGGGTATGCTTAGTTGCTATGGACACTACTACACATGCTCAGTCTGCATGACTCCAGCTGGGTTTAATCATCCATCCACTGGTATAGGGTAGGGCCAGGAATAGACTTCTTCCCAGTGCGTTCAGGCTAAAAACACCCTGTAGACAACCAAAAATAGCTGCTTATTTGACCAGGAAAAACAGTGTCACACTTTATGTCCTGTACACTGCTGAGCATAGTAAGTATTAAGCAGTAAAGAATTAATAACAATATGACTGCCCCCGAAACAATCATTTAGAAACTCAGTAATTAGTAGGCTGACTTGTCTAAATGGTAAGTTTGCTGAAGACACGAGCTGATTCTGTGTTTATAAGGAGCTGTTTCTAACATTCCAGTGACTGTTTTTGGTTAAGGACATCTGTGAATTAGAACTACACAAGGTTTGTTTGGTTTTGCATTGTGCCTTAAATAAATGAGACATTACACTTATACACCCAACATGTTTTCTTTAAGACTCTGTGATGGCTTTGCTTTTAACTCTGGGGTGGCCAAAGTGAAACAGAGCCTCATGCCAAATGCAGCCCATAGAGTTCTACAGCATGGCCCAAGGCCATCCCCCTTCTTTAATAGAGATGTGACTTGTGAAGACTACCGATCCCATTATGCAGTGCTCTTTACCTTGTGCCAAGGTGTGACTGCTTTTGCAAATTAGGTGTGGATTTCAGACATCTGGCAGTTTGACAGCACATCAGCAGCATTTTGATAGCCTGATTTTAAAATCCATAAACAGCACAAAATGATCCCTTCCCCAAGAGCAGAACATCTGCGTCACAGAAGGATATTTTTGTTTTTCTCCAGTTGCTGGGCACCACCAGTGTAATAAAGTGAAAAAGTATTTGGGTCATGGGGTGTGTGTGTATGTGTAAAGGGGGGCGTTAATCCATAATTTGGAAGGCTGGAGTTCAGTCCCCTCATCTGCCATCAAATTTCTCCATGACTTTGGACAAGTGACTTTGGCCTCGATTGCCCAGCTAACCATTGTAGATACCCAAATGAAAAATTTACAACCTCAAAATTCTTACTCAGTTAGAGTTTAAGTTTCTGTCAGTACATTTCCCTAGGCACCAAATATTTCTGGGTCTATCCAAATATTCATTGGGCCAAAGAGAATTTCTGTTACCCCACACTTAGAGCACTTGTCAGGGAGAGGAGAGTTTCTGTCTCTGCTTCATTGATTGTTTAAGCCCCTTTGATAAAGCAGTCATTGGAGCAGGGACTGGAACCCAGGTTTCCATGATTCCACGCAAGTGGCCAAACCACAAGGAACAGCCACAGGTTTGGCACGATGAATGTTTAATTATTTAATGCCAAGCAGGATAGCATCAACAGCATTGGGTTCCCAGGATAATCTATGGGCTGGTGGTTAGTGTATTTACTTGAGGGGATGGGGGGGTTTAAATCCTTGCAGGTGAGGAAGGAATCAAACCTGGGTGTCCCACATCTTTGGTCAGTGCCCTGATGATGAGCTACTGGGGACAGGAGTGGGTATCTTCTGCTACAGCTATAGTTTGTTTGGAAATGGCTGCTTACCTATTTGAGTGAGGATTGTGAATCCTGAATGGAAAGAGATGCTTTGGGCCCTCAGAAGAACCTGTCTTCTTAGCTGGCCTGGATGGCTAACCAGTGAGTGTGCTGCCCTCTGTCGGTTCCATTCTTAGGTGCTTAACTGTCCCTGAAGGCCAGGGACCCACGGACTGGGGAGTCTGATAAAACCCCAGCTCACTCAAGGGGAAAAGGTGACTGTGACACAACTCCTTGAACCAAAGTCAATCAGCCAAGTCCTGGGAAATGTGGCCTTCCCTCTAATCCAGGGTGGTATCTCTAGAGGTGCAGACAGGAATGACAATTTTCACCTGATCTGGCCCCTGAAAATGCTCTACAGTTGTGACCAAACACAAGTACATGACTGCAAAGTGCTTTAAAAGGGCTCAATCCCATGAAAATCTGAACCCTCATTAGATGAGGGTTCAAATGAAAGTTCTACAAAGCAGAGTGCCTTCATTAACTTCTATCTGCACTTGCCAGGAGTAGGGCTTAGCTGATGTAGCCCAGCATTGTTCCTGGTGCTGTTTTCAGAATGGGAGGGGGCAAGGGAGCAAAGGAAGCTTGTTCTGGGGGTTGCCCAGCCAGCACTGGAGGGTGGAGCAGATGGTTTGGAGCCCACCCTGCCAGTGGGGGGAGGGAGCTCCAACCATACTCCAGCAGGGCTAGGGAAACTCCAGAATGGACCTCTCTCCCCTGTCTTCTCCCCTCCCATCCTCAGTCAGCATGGTAGCTGGAAGAGGAGGGGTGGGGCTAAGAGAAGAGGCTGCAGACACCCAGCTTGTCTCCCTAGATCGACTCCAAACTGAAGTTTGATCTTCCACCCTCCTGACTCAACCTAATGTCTGTTGTGTCAGGAAGATAGGTCTAACTCATGGCATTTTCCATGAAGCGCCATGAGTTAGACCCAGAAGCTGCACTTCTGTCTGCATCTTAGAAGTAGGTTTGTTTTTTTTCTGGGACAGCTGTTTATTAGCCTGTAGTTGCCCCAAGGCAGCTACCCACAGGCTTTTGCCTCAGGGTTCCCTGACTGGGGCAGCAATGGCTGTATAGCCATGGTCTACTGCAGAGCTGTACATTCCAGCAAGTGGTAGAGGGCCTAAGAATTAGGCATAATAGCTCTGTGAATGTAAGGCATCTTTGTGGATCTAGCTCTTCATAAACACGCTGTTTTTAGGCTCTCACTATTCTCTCCGTGCAGAGCACATGTGGCCCAAATTAATGAAACTACTTAAAAAAATAACTTAATGGTCAGCAGTGACAGAATGGCCACTTCATTGCTATAAAAGGGCTCTGATGAACAATCTCCTCATTCTACAGTGCATCTGAGAACAGCAGGAGGTAATTAGGAACACAGACCATGGAGAATGAAGCCCTCTGGGAGCAGAAAGGGAGACAGAATGCTTTCTCTACTACTCAACTTGCCCTGTTTATTTCTCACAAACTGTAAAGAGAAGTAGTGTTATTGCAGCAGAACTGTGTGGGGGAGGAGGGAGATTCCAACGTAAAATACAGACTTACTTCACATGCACAGGAAGGAGGAGCCTGCCTTGAAGTCAGAGCAGGAGGGCTACCAATAAGGATCCCAGGACATTAAGGGCATACCTACACAACTCCCATACTGAGCAAGGCTCCACCACAGTGAAGTGCACTCCACTTAGGTGCTCTTTCTCCAAGGCACCAAATCCCAGAAATGAGGCAACATCACTGGTCACGAGAAGCACTAAATGTATACCTAAGCACCACTGCTAGGCTCTGTGTCAAGTGTGTGTAACCCGGGCGGTACTCCAAGATGTACCCCCTCTCCAATTGAAGGGATCAAAGCAGGTGCACAAGCGCTGTGGGAGATGTAGGGACTCTTCTCCCCCTAAAGAACAAAGCGAGACCACCAATGGGGACTTGACCTTTTAATGAGAGAACAGTACTTGGAACATACCTAGTATAAACCAGGGGGGTATAGGGGACACTACAATGCCCTGGGGGCAGGATTCAACAAAGGTTAGACACTTACAATCATAGACATATTCATCCAGTTGACAAAAGACAGGGTTAACAAAATATAAAACACAAACAGCAGAACAAACAATACTGGTTGGTGAAATATAAAAGGCACAAAATACGAAATGTCAAATAACAAGGAATATAGGGTCTAAGTACCTGAAGGGGGAAAAAGCACAATGACCGCCTTCCACTGCAACAGGAATTTCTCCCTGTTACTTCACTCATCCCAACTAGGACTATGAACTCAGATCTCCCACATGGTAGGCAGAAACCTCTACCACACAACCATGAATACTGGCACTGTGACAAGCTGCCAGGGGTCTTGGCTTCCAGAAGCTGCCTGGCCTCTTATTAGAGGAGCTGGAAGCAGAGCTGGGAACCTCTCAGGTCACTGCTCAGATCCTTGCTAGAGCTGGGGAGCCTCTCCTGCTGGCCGCAGCCTCTCATAGGGGATCCTAGAGCCCGGTGGGGAGCCTCTTCTGCCAGCTGCATGCCACACTGCTGAGGATCCAACTGCTGCCTGCAGGTCCTGCTTCTTCAGGTTCTTCTGGGGCAACTGCTCCTGCTCCGCTAGCCCAGCTCTTTCAAGGTCCTTCCTTATGGCCCCTTGCTGGTCTCCCCTGAGTTAGCTGCGCTGCCCTTTTTACCCCCCTCCAGGTGACCCAAGGGGCCAATCAGGACATAGAGGGTGAGTCTCTGGGGCCAGATTGGTGAGGAAAGGGAATCCCAAGCCCTCCAATCATCTTTTACCCCTTCAAAACCCCTGGGCCAAATCATTATCAGATTGGTGAGGAAAGGGTATTCCAAGTCCTTCAATCATCTTTTACCCTTTCAAAACCCTTGGGCTAAGTCACTACCAGCTAGCCCGTCACATGTGCTTATTGGTGGGTGGTCAGGGCTACTCCAATGCAAGTATATTGCCTCATTTTTCCCTGTATTGACTGGGTTGGGATTGAATGATAGGCCATGAAAAATATGTTGAATTTGGACACTGCTTTATATTGGCAGATTGGGAAAGTGGCAGCCACATCAAATGTCCAGGGCTGGTGCCACATTGCTGGACAAGCCAGGCCCATGGCATTTTTCTCTTCCTGCCCCATCAAGAGGCATTTTCTGGTGGGTTGCTGGCAGAACTGCTAGAAGAATAACTCTTGGTGTTAACATCCCTCTAAAACTCTTTGGGCAGTTCCCTTTGTCTGGCTGCCTGCAGATTGGCAGATGTTGCTGCAATGGTTATATATAGATCACATTTTTTAGCTTTTCTCTCCAATCATAAAACTTGCTATTTTTCAAATTAAAATTATGTCTGTCCTCATCCCATGATTTGGGGCCCTGCATAAATGTACAGGGTCTTAACGCTGTTTTCCCTGTGAGGAAAGTACCCTGTGTTTGCTTTAGCCACAGATACATTTGTCAATCTCAGCAACCAGACATCATGACAATATTTTGCATTAATACCTTTCATTCAAAAGCATCTGTAAGTGCTTTGTAAACTGAATTCATTTGCCTCCACCTTTGCAGGAAGATGCAATCTGTAGCCATTCTTTGCAGGGATGGCACCCCATATTGCTTCCCTGTGACAGTCAGCTGTTGCTGCAGCCCTTGCCATAATTTATAGCAGTTTCAGAAACACTCTAATTTATGCTGACTTTGAATGACTCCATTACACTAACTGGGGATTGTTAGAGCAGCTCTCTGGCCCCACACTGCCAACATGGTTCTTATAATGGGGGATGTGCAGAGCTGGTTTACCGACTCCACCTCAGGTGAGGAGTCTCAAGGGCCAGGGAATCCTCAGCTCTCTATGTTAGCTGTTAGGACTCTTCCTATGGTATGTTGTAGGTTGTTTCTGGTTTTTGTGCCTTGTAGTTGTGTGTGAGGGTTTCATAGTTCCATAGTTTCTAGGGTCGGAAGGGACCTGAGCAGATCATCGAGTCCGACCCCCTGCCATGGCTGGAAAGAGTACTGGAGTCAAACGACCCCAGCAAGGTGTTTGTCTAGCCTCTTCTTAAAGACCCGCAGGGAAGGAGCCAGCACCACTTCTCTTGGAAGTTGGTTCCAGATCCTAGCTGCCCTGACAGTGAATTGGGCGCCTCCTGATATCCAGCCTGAATCTACCCTCTGCCAGCTTGTGACTGTTATTCCTAGTCACTCCTGGGAGTGCTCGGAGGAACAGGGACTCCCCCAGTGCCTGCTGGTCCCCTCTGAGTAGTTTGTAACAGGCCATAGATCCCCCCTCAGCCTTCTCTTGTGGAGACTGAACAGGTTCAGGTCCCTTAGCCTTTCCTTGCGTTGGGTCCCACCATGTTTCTGTGAGCCCCACTATGTCTGGGTTGGTGTCAGCTAGCAGGAGGATAAGTTCCTCTTGCTTGTTCCCCATACTACAAGCATTTGTGTAGAGGCACTTGAGGCCTCCTGAAGATGTGTGCACTGGCCCCCTAGTCTCAGTACTGCCCTGGCCCCTGTTGCTTACCTGGGTATTTGTACTGCTTGTTGTCAGTCTAGGCTGGGCTGTTCTCGTGGGTGATGCTTGGATTAATGGTCCAAGGCTTCCTCTGCCCTCGTCTTCTCCTTCCCCCGACAAGCCTAGTTTAAAGCCCACTGGAGGAGATCTGCCAACCTAGAGGAGAACACACACTTACCTTTGGGGGAAAGGTGAAGTCCATCCCACCCGGGCATGTCTCTTGTCCTGAGATGAGTTTTACATGTCAGTTTTGGTTGCCCTTGAGCACAGAGGCCTGGACTTGCTGTCTCAGGACCCCCCTCTAGTCCTTTGTACCTATATGTTACCATGCAGAGTCACTCCATGCTCACTCTCACTAGCTCCAGGATGGGAAGCAGCATAGCTGCAGCAGTGAGAACCAGGGCTTACTGGCAGTGCCATATGGATACAACTGTATTGCTTTCAGTGCCCTTCCGCAGTCATGCTGTTTTTTCACACATTACTCTTGGCAGGTGCTAAATACTCAGAGGTCATAATAAGCTGAAGGGACCTCTTCCAGGGGCCAACAGTTGGAAAAGTACAGGTGCTAATTTTATGTAAACTCAGACTGGGAGTATGAATGGCAAAGCTATTGTAACCTTGGGCCTGAAACCCTTCTGAGAGAGCCCTCACATTGTTATCTTGGGGGCTAGGCCACACCCCCCATCCCAGTGAGTCTGTTGGGCATAATTGCCATCAACAACCACCCTTGTTTAGTCACAGCTGAAATAATGGGAGCCACCTGTTCAAGGACTAGACCTCCTGCAAGCCTGGGCAGTGGTTGGGCTGTGCAGTTAAAGAAGCTTCTCAAGGGTCTCATAACAAGCCCAAGAGCATGGGACTGACTTGATCACAGTTTTGTGTGTGTGTGGCACTGCAGAGGACACATCAACACTATGATGATGGTGTGCCTTGGCTGGGACATTCTGGAACGTACCCCACCCTTATTCCTGTACACTTCAAACTGGGGAACAGACCAGTAAGGCCATTCCTGGGCCACCCACAGCAGCTGGAGACCAAGCATCCCTACTGGTGTATTTCAGGTTTGGTCCCTGTCGGTGGGACCAGGTGGGTGAAGAATACTCAGGAAGGGCTTAGCCTTGGTATAGACAAGCCCACAGAGATAGCAAGAAAATCTCAGACAGAGCCAAAGAAACTCTTGTAACACAAACCTGGGGAAAAAAACTAAGTGAGAGAGAAAGTAAGAGTTTCTGGGTATCGTGCTGGCTGGAAAGCGGATTGAAGCTTCAAGCAAATAAACCATCTTTTCTTGTGTTTAGGGACATAGTATTTTCTGTACAATCTTTGTACAAGACAACAATGCATTAAAGAAATGCCTGACTCTTATCATCAGTGTCTCCTGGCAGAAACAACCTGCAGCACCATTCAGGTCAGAAAGGGTAATAATATGTTGCAGGTAGAGTAGGTCCCACATATCCCTCTGACTTAAAACAGGATGTATATGGGAAACCCTTCTGGACATGGGAAGTTGTTTTTGCTGAAATAGATGAGGCCAACTTGAGTTTTCAATTATTAACCAGTGAGACAACTTCCTCAGCAGATGGGATGTCTCACACTATGTTCACTTTGTTGCGTCAGCATTCAAAACCCATTTTGTTTCATTAGAGTGATTCATGTTTGTCAACTGTCCAACTCATTTGCTCAGATATTGGACATGGTCCGGCATACTTTTTCTGTAGATGGTAGAGATCAAGAACTGATGAGAACAGTCTGAAATTTTCAAGACATTTCAGAAGTTGGATAGCCTGTACATTATGACTGTGTATATCAGATCAATGTATGAACATTGCTAGTTTCTTGCTCAATACTATATAACACAGTAAAGTAGCTCTCAGTTCAGGGGTGTTCAGACTGTGAACATGTGAGGCAGCAGGGGGGTTGGCTAAATGGTGCTACAGTGTAATTCAGTGTTGCTGTACAAGGCTCCAGAGTACATCCTCTTGACTGTTTAGAACTTCCTAGAATAAAATAGCTGAAGAGTGGAAGGTGCTTCTACTGTTGCCCTGTGGTGTCAGACACCAGTCCACAGGTTCACTTTGGCTTGATGGAGACCCACACTCTGCAAAAACTCAGCTCTTTTAAAAATATAGGCTCTGATTCTTCTCTTATTTACACCACTGAGAAGAAAACTTCCTGGCAGTGACCTGAATGTAAACAGATGTGGTGATGTCCTTCTGAGTCTGCAGATGGCTTGAAACAAGGTTCTGAGAGATGCGCCCTGCTTTTCTTTCCTTTTACTGGCATAAATTGTAGTAGAGCTTAATGGAGACAATGCAACTGTCAGCATTCAGTGTTTCACTGCTGCTGATTTGAACAAGCAGGATGAATGGGGGGAGGGTTAAGGAATGAGACCCACGTGGGATGGGAGGGAATTGGAAGCTGTGGGGACGGAAATAAAGGAGACAACACAAAAAGTCAACCAAGTAGGGAGAGAAAGAAAGGAAGGGGGTTGGAGAAAAAACAAAACAAATGAAGGACAGAAGTAATTATGGTCATAAGCAGGCATCCTTTACTTTTAAGTCATATTGAATGCAACCTTAAAGGCACAGAATTTTATAATAAATGATAATAAAAAGTATTAAGACAAAAACTGTTAGGATTTATTCTAGTTCTCTTCTCTTCTACTTCCCACCATTGCCATAGTAAGGCACTTGAGTTGTGGAAGGAGGGTAGCAAATTTGTCCCACTTTATTCCTGGGCCCAAGAACAATAAACAAACCCTGAATGTACACCTCTCCACCCAAAGTATTGGACATCATCCCCCTTATATGTATGTGGCAGGGCACTTGCAGTGCCTGCCACTCTAAGGGCTGAGTCAGGCAGCCAGCAAGTGCTTGATTGCAGCAGCCATTTTAGAACACTGGCTGCCTATAGAAACACCACAGTTTGCTGCCTGCCGGCCCAGGCAGGAACACTGCCTGGCTGAGCTGCATGGAGCATCTAGGAGGTAGGTGCTGGGGGCCCTTGGTCCTGGGCATGACCTAAAACTGCACCCTGCCAGGGGTGGGTGGCTTGGTGGGGCTCCTGGTGGCACAGGAGTCCCCAGGAAATACCAGGCCAGTTACCACCCTGGTGAAAGGTGAGAAGGGGTACCTTAACCCCAGCCCCCATCTCTGGGTGTCCTTTGGAGGTAGTGTGGTGGGCAAGGCATGGCAAGTGGAGTGCCACCTGAGCCTATGGAGATGGTCAACCCCAAGGCCTTGAGAGAGGGTGTTGTAGTGAGGCCCTAGGGAAGAGGGTGGAGTTGTGATGACCCTGAGAGGGCAGGAACATAGGGGGCCCTGCAGTGAGTAGGGTTGAACAGCAGTAGGCCTGAAGGACTCTATGTGAGGGGGGCTGAGTAGGGCTGGACAAGGAGTAGGCCTGACAGGCAGTCCTAGGGGCATGTTGAGTAGGGCTGACCTGGGAGTAAGTCTGGAGGGCGGTGCAAAGGCCAGCCCCATGAGTAGTTGATCGTAAGGATGATGCGAAGACCCCAGGGTGGGGGCGTGGTATAGAGGCCCTAGAGCGGGTGCAGTAGGAACCCCAGGAGTGGGGAGTAGGCGAAGGTATGTCTTTGGATGCCTGAGGCTGTAGTTGGGCCAGAGGCTGAGTAGGGGGCTCAGCCAGAGCGTGAGGGACGAGTCTTGCCAGACCCCGGTAAGTCCTCCACTGCTAGGAGGCTGAGTGTGGGTCGAAAGTAAGACCTGTAGTTTGAGCACAATGCCCTACTGCTCCAGGGGTGGAGTGAGAGTCCCCATGAGACCCTGGAGCACCAGTTGTAGTGTGGGTTAAGAATATCATGTGGATGCCATCTGTGAGGGACGGGCTGTGGTGTAGGGAGGTTTCATAGTTTGTAGGATTGGAAGGGACCTGAGGAGATCATCAAGTCCGACCTCCTGCCTTGGCAGGAAAAAGTACTGAGGTCAAATGACCCCAGCAAGGTGTTCATCTAGCCTTGTCTTAAAGACCCCCAGGGTAGGAGCCAGCACCACTTCTCTTGGAAGTTGGCTCCAGATCCTACCCGCCCTGACAGTGAAGTAGCACCTCCTGATGTCTAGTCTGAATCTACCCTCTGCCAGCTTGTGACCGTTATTTCTAGTCACTCCTGGTAGTGCTCGGGGGAACAGGGACTCCCCCAGTGCCTGCTGGTCCCCTCTGACTAGTTTGTAATAGGCCACTAGATCCCCCCTCAGCCTTCTCTTATGGAGGCTGAACAGGTTCACGTCCCTTAGCTTCTCCTTGTAGGGCCTGCCCTGCTGCCCCCTGCTCATGTGAGTGGCTCTCTTCTGGACCCTATGTTGTCCACATCCCTGTTGAAGTGTGGTACCCAGAACTGGACACAGTACTCCAGCTGTGGCCCAACCAGTGTCACATAGAGGGGGAGGATCACCTCCTTACACCTGCTCGAGATGCATCTGTGGATGCATGACAAGGTATGGTTGGCTTTCCTGACTGCACCCCTACACTGCTGGCCTATGTTCATCTTGGCATCAATGAGGACTCCAAGATCCTTTTCTGCCTCTGCATTGATGAGAAGGGAGTTCCCCAGCCTGTAGGTCAGAGCTGGAGATGGCTCCCCCTGGCATTGGGGCATATAATGGGTAGTCTTCCATATTTACCATCCATTTATGGGAACAGCAAACCCATGGCAGGAGAGACGGGGCAGGTTGCCCAATAGAGACAGGTGGGTGGGCCAGCATGGGACCCAGCCCCTAGCTTGCTCCCTGTCACTATGTAACCTAAATATTGAACAGTCATGTGTTTATGTATTGCATTGCCTTCTAATAGACTTTAGTTTTGTAGTAGGAACACTACACTGCTCATGGTACTTGAAATTCATCTTTTCCTGAAAATGGTAGGCATTTAAGGGAAGAGAATCTAATTTTGATTTTT
Source organism: Crocodylus porosus (assembly GCF_001723895.1). Taxonomy (NCBI): domain Eukaryota; kingdom Metazoa; phylum Chordata; order Crocodylia; family Crocodylidae; genus Crocodylus; species Crocodylus porosus. The sequence goes on along the minus strand of NW_017728947.1, from coordinate 55,799,706 downwards.
CCCTGCCACCATGTAGTTCCAAGTGGACATGGAGAGCAGTACTGTGACAAGTATAATGTCATAGGTTGCTAGAGATGTATTCAAATATGTACTTAGATCTCCTAAGGCATTTCTGTCTTAAAGTGGCAGGGCATTGTTGGTGCCTGCCACTTTAAGACCTTGGCCAAGCAGCCGGCAGGTGCTTGATTGTGGTGGCCATTTTAGATTTCTGGCTGCCCATATAAATAGGACAGTTCGCTTCAGGCAGGAGAGGCAGCAACATTGCCTGGCTGCAAGGCTGCTGGTATCATACTGGAGGTAAGGGCAGAAGCTGTAAAGGATGGACTGGAGGCTCCTGGTCCTGGGCATGACCTAAAACTGCACCCTGCCAGAAGTGGGTGGCCTAGTGGGGCTCTCAGTTGTACGGGAGCCCCCAGGAAATGCCACGCCAGTTATCACCCTAGTGGAAGGTGGGTAGGGGCACTTTAACCCAAATCCTTACCTTTGGGTGGGTTTATGTAACATTGGAGAGAGTGGGGGCCAGGCATGGTTGAGGCCACCTGAGCCCTGTGGGTTGCAACATCCCAAGGAGGAAGAGCTGGGGCTAGGCATTGCTGTGGCCACCTAAGCCCTGTGGGGTGCAAGATCCTGAGGAGGAAGAGTTGGGGCCAGGCATGGCTGCAGCCACCTGAGCCCTGTGTGGGGTGCAAGACCCTGAGGAAAGGCACTGGGGGCCAGGAACGGCTACAGCCACCTGAGCCTACCAGGAAGGGAAGTCCTGTGGCCCCAAGTGAGGGGGGCAGTGTGGAGCCCTGAGTGAAGGGGAAGAAGAATCAGAGGGCTGAGGGCCAGTACATATACATATACATAGTGTTACTGCAAAAGGGGTCAGAGTATGCTTGGACCTAGTTTAGTCATTGGTTGGCCACTACCCTGGTGAGGGTCATGGGAGAGACCCAACAGACGGTACGTTTGCCACCCAAGGAGTGGACTAGCTAAGCCTATGGCCAAAGGGTGCCCACTCTAAGGGGGAGCAAGGTGGCATAAGTTGTCGACGCGTTTAGACCCTGTGAGAGAGGGTGGAGTGAGTAAGGCCCGAGTGAGAGGTGGGTGGTATGAATGTGCGTGTGACTGAGGCCTGATGGCATGGCCTAAGCATGCTCCGGCTGTAGGCCGGGGGCACTGTAACATCTGGATGCCATCTGCAAGGCATGGGCTGTGGTGTAGGGGAGGTACGGAGCCACAGATAGCACCCTCTGGCACTGGGGCATAAAATGGGCAGCCTCCCACTTAATTATCATCATATTAATTACCAACAAGGCATGGCAGGTGAGTCAAGTGGGGGGCATGCCCAAAGGCAAGTGGGGAACCTAGCACTGTGGCTAGGCGGGGAGGCCCACATTGCCACAATTTTCAGGGGAGATGGGCCCAAACCAAAACTCCAGACATCCAAAATCTTTGGGAAGGTTTGACTTTGTATATGACTTTGGGATCAATGGTCTTCTGCTCACACTCTACCTTGACAAGCCTAAGTTATTTTTTTCTAACTGTTTTTACATTATTGAAACACATATATAGTTGTATGCATTTGTATATATTTATTAGTTTGCAGAACCCAAGCAGCAAAATTTGCCCATTTATCTATCTGGAAATACAAAAAGTGGAAGAGAACAGCCACAGCCCACTCAGGCTGGGTGTCTTTAGTTGCCCTTCTTAAGAAAAAGACGGATTTTTTAAAAATAGTAGAAACTAACAGTCATCCATTACCACAAAATGAGGAAATGTTCTTGGAGTTCTGAGATCAAAATATTCCTGTGGGTTTGCAGAAATCAGAGCAGGATTAAGATAAGTGGGATCATCTACACTTTTGAGGTATGAAAGCTTTTGTTTTTTTTTACATGTAACTTAGCAAGTAGTGTTTGTACTTAATGCCTTCCAGACATTGCTGGCACTGAGATGGAAAGGCCAGACTTGTTTTAAAACTTTGGATAATAATATTGCTTGTGGAAAGACAACAGAACATTACAGTGATTTTGAGAACTGTGCTTGAACACACAGATACTGGTAGGCTGAGACCAAATATTTCCAAGTACCACTTTAGACAGACAGACCTTTTAGAAAGACCTCAAAATGGGACCTGGTAGGGACTGAGACCCCATTATGTCACCTCAAGGCAGCAGGTGTGGTCACTTTTCTGAATCTTCTGGGACTTCCTTCATGGCACACTGATTTTATTCTGAATTTTTCCAGTACTTGTGGAATCCATGTTGCCATCATTATCTTGCAACTGTAGGGTGCCTGTACACGAGTTGGGAGTCTGCTCTGATGATCTGTAATTATAGCGCATTGAATAAGACTTGATTAACTGAGCCAGTCTCCACGTCTCATGTATCACCATCCCTGTTCTTCAAACTGACAGCAAGGCACTTTAACTAAAGCTCATTCAATGACCTTTAAATGGTGCCCCACCACCATTTTGAGGAGTGGGGGTGCTGATATATGTGATACTCGGGTGCTTTAATTAGACCGATTCTTGGAATCGGTCTAATTAAAGCACCCCTCTTTGCCTTCTCCCAGATCATGTCTAAAAATTCACTTGGCCAGCGAGGCTATTCTCCCAGACATTGAGTACTTTCTATAATGTATTAAAAACCATTAACTCATGTTTTTGTAGAACAAATGCTTTCAGACATTCCCATATAACATCTGATAAAAACAATTTCTTCAATCATGAAAGGACTTCTTTCGTTTTCGAAACGTGGCCAGAAGACTCCTGAGCTCTGTAATGGGGGAGGTCCCAGGCAGCTGGAATTGTAAGAAGGAGGTTTGAAACACTGGTGTTACCTACTGATGGCCTAAAGTTTGTGTGTTTGCAGCCTGGTCCCTACGGGGCTGTTACTGGTGTTACTTCATACTAGCTCCTGCTTGAAAGCTGTTGTTCTTCCTCCAATCCTGCTCACTGACAACCCTCACTCAGGCAGAAGTTTGACAGGAATGGTGCACAAGAATGATTATTCAGATTGCAGGTGGCATCTAGGAAATGACATTCCTTTTTGGATATTTCATGAAAGACATTATAAAATATCAGAACTCCACAAGAAAAGAAAGATGCTTAAAAAACTTCAAAGAAAATTAGCCATTAATAAAATTTAGAAACAGAAACTTGTAGAACTGAAGGAAGGGCAAGGCCAGTGGCCAAATGGATTTAGAAGACCTCTTGAATGGCCTTGGGTATGTCACTTCCACGCTGTGCAGCTGTTTACTTTTTCACCCTTTAACAGCCATGCCAATTTTGACTGTAAGCCAGGTGGGGTGGGCAATTATTTGGACCTAAAGGCCACAAAGGGAGTTCTGATCAGCTGTCATGGGCCAAGTCAGCATCCTCCACCCCTCTCACAACAACTCGCCAAAACTCCCTATGGGGCTGTGGGCAAGTGGGAGCAGTGTTCAGGAGCGGAGTGGGAGGGGCAGGAGAGGCCTCCAGTTCCAGAATCCAAATTAAAACTCAGTATGGACAGGGCTTGTTAATCTGTCAGGGTCCTGATACTGCCTTCATGGGATGGGAGTAAGCAGTAGTGTAATTGCGGGGAAAGAGGGTGCAAAAATAGCTGCTACTGTAGCTGGGCATGCTGCTACTACCAGCAGCATGGCAGCTGGTGCTTCCCATGGAATAGAGTTGGCCTGTTATGCCTCTGGTATGAGGGGATACCAACAAAAAATGCATGGGCATGTGCTGTGAAAAAATTGCTTTCAGAACACGGGCTCCAGATGACTTCATCTGCTTGCTTGGGCCTAAAGAAGGCATGAAGTTCTGGGTTTTTTTGCAACAAGACAGTCTGAAACAACTTGGGTTCAAAACTCAAGGCCAAACCTTTACTCCAGCCACAGGACATCATTTCAGACAGTCACAGTTAAAGCACAGTGGCACAAGGCTATGCAGTTCTATTTTCTCCTTTGTTATTCAGCTAGTCTGCCCTGTGATTGAGTCTGTTCATCCTTTAGTTACAGAATAAGAGGCTGTGAAGAGCCAATTTTCTCTCTCTTCTGTTGCTTGTTTTCTGGAAAACAAGACTAATTACAGGCAGGAGGTGGTAGATGAGTGTTTAATATGGAACCTGACACAGGAACAAATCTTATTTAAGAGAACGTGTGCACTCCACACATGAGTCTGGGCCTTATGTGGTTCCAGCTCATAGTGCCTTGGTGCAGGAGTCCATCTGGCTGGTGGTGGCACACAAAGAGACAGAGGCTCTTTGATAATGGCAGAAGGGACACTGCACTAGCATACAGACCTTCCAAGCTGCTCCAGCATGCAAAATTGCTATAGAGAGAGGTCAAATCAAGCCTCCTTCTGTATTCTAGGGTGGGGGCTTGGTACTTTTTGGCTGTGCAAGCTATGTAAAGTCTGGTGACAGCGACATAGTGTTCTCTTTAGCAACAGGCACCTGAGACAGTGGCAGCAGTTTGTTCCAACATGGAAAGCTGGCTGGACTCCCCCACAATCAATAATAATATCTAGGTATATGTATAACATGCATTGAAATTAAAGAGATGTTCCTGCTGAGGGGGTTGATGGAAGCAAAAAAAAAAAGCACTAGGAAATAAATCTGGCCATTATCTGTACTCTGGGGCACTTTAGAAATAGACTTTGGAAAGCATGAGTTGTCAGAAGGCGTTCAAGGTGTCTGCTGCCAGACTCACCCAGCATGCTGCGGTCAAAGGAACCTGATGCCTTTGAGCTTTTGGTTTATGCTGAATTCTGCTCTTCCTCAGCAATCCAGCTGCCCATCTGTGTGTGCCTTCTTCTGGATTCCATCCATGGCATTTCCCTTCATCAAATCAGTGTCCTAATTCTATCTCTTCTCTTCTTTCCCCGGCCACTTTCACTTAAACATTTCTTCCAACTTTGCCTGTCCCGTAGAGAAACAAAGCTATTGTATTTAAGCACTTCAGAGGCAGAAAAGTTCCTTCTGCCTTTGAAAAGAGTCTCTCCCTATTCAAAAGTACCTAGCTACATAACTCCCATTGAAAATGCCTAACTGCCCTTTGAAAAGCCAGGAGATTACTGTATCTTTAGCCACCTATAATAGATAGGTGCTATGATGATGAATATCACTGCAGAACGTCTTTCCTGCAGAGTCAGTAATCGGAGCATTCGTCTCTGGTCAGAATTCCTGAAACTGGATGACTGGAAGGGAAGGTGAAGAAATGGAAGAGATAATACTTTACCGCTAAGATAGAGTGTGCGTGTGTGTGTGTGCGCATGCACACACTCACAGTCACACACACACTCACATACTTACGTCATCCTCCCAGTTCCACATTAAGCTAAAACAATGTGCTTAGTCCATCAACTAGATCTGCCCTGTAACTTCATGATGCTACTTTTTCATTAGGTGTGTGCAGTGTCTCGTTCACATGGAAGGGTCTGGTCTGCAGCTCCATTTTGCCCTCCTGGCTTCACAGCTATGGGGGAGTGTAGAGCAGTGGAGGGTAATGGGACCACACGGACAGGGCATGCTTCTGAAGCTGCTACTCAGTGAGCAACAGTGACAGTTTTCTATGGATTCCTCAGGCCCTTGGATTTATATGGAGGAATTCTTTTTCTCATTTCATTACCCTCCCTTTTACCCCATCAATTCTGGAAACGGGGTCATGGAATGGGATTGCAACCAGTTAGAGACTGGAGAGTCCATTGTGAAGAAAGGAAATGGCCTTGCTCTCCCACCTCAACAGCCGTAACAGGCAACGTTAGTATCTGGCCTTTCGCCACTAGGTGGGTCTAGAGAGCCTTACTTATTTGATTAAGGAAAATTCCTTTAAGTTATTTCCAGTTTGGCTTCTGACCCAGATTCTGGCTTCCTGAAAGAGGAGATGTGTTGTATGGCTTGGGTTTTTCCTTTCTTACATGTGTGCTTTTAGGACAGGGGTGACCCTGAATAAATTATCTCCAGAGTTATTCAGCTAAAATGGTATCATTTAAATACACCACAACATGACACTGCTGTCTTCTAGCCCAGTTTCCAGGAGCCTGCCTCTGGCTCTCTGGAGCAGCGAGGCAGTTGGTCATGCTGGTGTCACTCACATTATTTGCTTTCTGAGAAACTGCCTCCCAGGCAGGCACATTCCTGCTCCCATCAGTCACGAATGGGGAAACAAGCAAGCTTCCAGCTGGGACAAGTTAAGCTGAGTTTCTGGTGGCTCAGCTGTAAAGGGATGCTCTTTCTTGGCTCATGGATTTGCTGACTACAAATCCGAAGGGCACGCGTTTGGTGTGCAGCCAGCAGTTCCAGCCACTGGAAGAAATGAGGAGATGCTGTTAACTGGTCCTCATCAGTGTCTGACCGCCAGGTTGGTGGGGGAGTTTACATTGTGTGACTGCAAACTGTTAGGTTGCATTGGATCAGGGACAATTCACTTCCAGCTCCATACTACGTAATCCTACTGATGTCAGACTGCAGCGTGGTGAGACAGTCCTGATGGAGACTGCACTGCTGAGTAACTTCTGGCAATCAACCTGGGGAGCATACTACAGAAGTCATTTTGCGTACAGGAATGGCAAGAAATCACTAATATAAATGCAATGCTGGGGGCAGAAGAGTGCACAGACGCAGAGAGGATCTGCCCCTGATTTGAAGGTAGGGAGGTGGTGTGCTCAGCAACAGATGCTGTATGATGTGAGGAAATCTGGGCCTGGTAATCCAGAATGTCTCAATAAAGCAAAAGCGTAAACAGGATGGAGAGGAGAGAAGGAGGACTGGCTTATTTTAAGTGGATAAAATAAGACCTTGTCATTCTTCACTTTAAAACTGAGTCGAGGCCTGTGGCTATCTTTCCTGAGGTTCAACCCCTTCCCCTCCTTTGTTGTTGTTTGTTCTCCAGGCTGCCAGTGCCCCCCTTGTTCCAGCACCGTCAGGAAATGGAAGTTCCAAAATACCTTGACAGAGGCTGTTCTCACAGTATTTCCAGCCTGGCTGGACTCGGGAAGTACAGGAAGCCTTACAGGCAGCCGGTTCTCATGAAATTCTCAGCTTAATATTTTTGCAGACCAAAGGGTTCAGACAGTTCAGATAAGCAACTTTTGGGTGCTTATCAGAACTAGACTTCTGAACCCTTGGAGGTTTGCCTGTCCCTAGTCCCCGAAACAGAGGAACAAACCCAGGGCTCAGGAGACAATATTTATTGGGGCATAATAATGAACCTTGGTTGTATTTCATGTAGATGTGGACAGAGCCAGAGGCACCAGATGTCCTGGTGCTGAGGAAGTAGGGGAACCAAATGGACTGTGTGATGCCATTAGACTTCATTTCCTCAGGAAATGGTGGGAACTTGTGAGTAGTAAGCAGCCAAAATCCTTCTCATATTTAAATCCTTCCCTAGGAAATGGAGCCTGGGATTCCCTGGCATATCTCTAGGGAATGCACCTCTAGGACTAACTTAGCCAGGCAGTGGATTGTGTTGCTTCTTTGCACAAATGCAGGCAGGTAGGCAGGCTCTTCAATGAAGATGGTTGACGGCTGCAGGTGTATCAAGCCTAGATAGCTTGTGAGAGTTAGAGGCTGCTGCCCTCTTGTTCTAATTTCCCTCCATATGTAATCCTAGAATCAGGAATAGCAAGGGAGCATTTGCTAAGGGATGCCTAGGCACTCCATCACAAGTGCTCCTGTGTAATATTTACCAGACTTAAAATAGCAGATTAGGCCAAAACTCCCAAATAGTTATGTGGGACACTGATTCAGTTCATCTCTTCCAGGGAAGAGTGGTATCTTTTTGTATAGCGTGCCGAGAGGAGAGGAGGTTATGATCCTATAATAGTTTACAGTGGTAAGATAGATTAAACGTAGTGAAACACTTAAATCTCTTCTAAAAAGAGAACGCACATCCTGTAAATGGAAGTCCCTTGACCACCAGTGTATTCCAATAAAAACCCCTCATTGTTCATTGTTTCCTTAGCAACTGCCAAAGAAGTCAAAGCTGATAAACCAGGGAATTTTCAGTTTGGCAAAGATAGTTTTGCTAACGCCACATGTTAGCAGATGATGCTCTCACCATCCTCTGAACAGAGTATATGTATCCTGTGCAGTGTCTAGATTTACCCTATGCTTTGGCTTTATTGGTAAGTGAAATAATCCCTGAACAGAGCCTCCCCAGCTTATCTGTCTTTTAAGCTTTTAACACCAGCCCCTGGGGTAACCATATCCTCAACTACAGAGAGGTACTCTAACCCCACTTCTGTCTAGAACAAATAAAATAGACCAGAAATGAATCTGCTGTAGTTGTTATGAAGGGGAAGGAACTTATTTTTGCAGAAGGAGAAATTCCCATTCGAGCATTCTCCACCTGCACTTCACAATAATAGATGATGACTCAGGACTGAAGGACTTTGTGACATTTCATCTCTGTCATAACTGAGTCACTGATTGAGATGGGATGGGCCCAGCTGGAGAAGTAACATGCAGGATGTGTTTAAAGAACAAAGACAGGGTTGACCTGTTCTTTTCATGCATTTGTGCATGGTTTTCAGTCAGTGAATCCCCAGATAAGACAGTGGAATTTACTGGCATTGCATTACCCCAGTTTACACCAATTAAAGTGTAGACCTTTGTACTGAGGAACTCAATTTATAAGCATAAGCTTCCATGCCCAGTACAGTAAAGCTAATTGTAAATGCAGACACTATGCCAGATGCTAGTTCCAGTAGGGAAGCTAATAGCAAAACTCTCATTAAATGTAAAAGCAGCCCAAATATGTCAAGGTACAGGTAAGGAATTCAGAATTGACAGGTTGGGAATTCTGCCCTGTGATGATACCAGGAAACTTTGTAACTATGAGTAGGGTTCTTTGCTGTTTGTGATTGTGTATTAAATTAAGCTCATTTTGAAGGCAGATTTGTGTTGGCCTCTCATGGCCGCATTACAGGGAGGAATTAGTTTTGCTTTGGTTCCCTAACAGTGCATTTTTGTTCCTTAATTTTTTAAAGTTTAGTAATAGTTCTAAAATTCCTACATCTTTAATTGTTTTGGGGACAATTATAATAGCTCTGCAATTGTTCTTACTTCAAATGATTAATATACACTCTCACCCTTAATGTCACTTTAATATTGTTTGTTGCCTGATAATTATATACACTGTGACAGCATGTTTGGTAAGCATGATGGTAATTAAAACATTTCCTTACAACATGAAAACATAAGTTCTTCTGAACATTTAGAAATAAGGTTTTCACCCTGCTTTGCTTATACTGACATCAGTCATTATTAACTCTGCTGATGCCTGGCAACTATGTGAAATTGCTGTGAGAGGCCATACAGGGCAAAAAGAGGTGGAAATGAGTCTGTGGAGGGAAAAGTGATTAAGAGGGTATGAGCTGAAGCCCACATAGGGGTACTTAATATTCACCTACCTGCCTTTCTAAGTCCGTTGCATCAGTCATTGCTGCTACTCCACTGAATTCCAAATTGGTGCACACTACCTTTCTTTTACCACTTACATCAACTTATCTGATTATCTTACCAACATGGCCAATTTATCACTCATACCACTCATGTCTCACTGGCCCTACAGACCTCCACAGGGGCTATGTTACTTCCTTCAGACTGATTTTTGGTTTACTGGGCCAAATTCACCACTGTTGAAAGCAAATCCCTCTCCACCAAACATAGTGAAATTATATTCAGTTACATCGGTGGAGAATCATTGCCAGTGAGCCATATTCTCAGCTTGGCACATTGTCCCCTTCAAGCAGGAAGTTTGCACACAGTAACTGATGTGATTGATAATAATACTTAGGTAGTGTAGAGTGATGTTGTAGCCATTGCACAGAACATTGATTGCTTCTCTGGAGTGCTTTACAAACACCGGCTTGTCTTGTAGTGGCAAAATATTTGCACTGATCCTGCTTCTATAGAAACACAATCTAAAAATGTTCACTGATTTCAGTAAGACCAAAATCAAGTCCTTTTTCCCTGGGAAATGAGTCAGGGAGGTTAAATGGTTTGCCTGAAGTCACAGAGAGCCAAATCCAAAAGGTACTTATGTATGTCACTCCTGTTTAGTCTCCTGAATGGGAGTTAGGTGCCTAAATCCCTTTCTGGATCTGGCCTGGAGTAATTTGGTGTAACTGGGATTAGGTTCCATAATTCCTGGTTTAATTTTAAAATCTGCTACTCCCAAAAAGATCCCAAGTGTAATTTTTGCCATCATTCAATATTATGTCACCTAGGAAGTTGTTATTTTCCTGGTTTTGCATTCAGGGGTAGACATATTACAGAGGTTTATATAATCTGGGTAAGTATTCTGATTACAGCATGCTCTTTGGGGCTGGTCTGTGCTCCTTGTGATCACTGCAAAAAATTGGGACCTGATTTTAATTTGCTCTAAGACCACTTTTCATCTCTCTAGTGGCATAGAAAGGTGGCAAAAAAATTTTTATTTTACCACCTAGCATAGGGGGAATCTCTGGGTGACACCAAGCAAACATGATAGTGCCACGCCAGTCCATTTTGTAAGCCCCAAATGCAAGGAGAAGGAGATGAGTGCAGTCCAACTATTCCCAGTTGCATTATCCACTCTTTTTAAAACAATAGGGCATGTCTACACCACACTCATAGCCAAGGCTGCTATGTAGTGTAGACACTGTAAACTTGCTTAAGTTGGGTACTCATAGCAATCTAATGTTAGTATCAGCATAGGGTTCACTACCTAGCTATGCAGGTGGCTTTTGCAGCCTACTCTGAATTTGCTCTGCTGCTGTGACTACACATTTTTGGCCCTGACTTCTAGGTCATTCAGCCTCTCTGAGAAGGGAGCAGCTAGAGTCACTCAACAGCAAGTCAGCTTCCTATCTGAAAAAGAACATCACATCTTAACAGGCTCTGAACTGAAGGATGGTATTGATAATCTGGGCATCTTGGGGGATAAGAAAACACTGGGGGACCCTTAGGATTCCTTGACTGAATGTGCCTTTTCTGCTAATTGAGGAGGGGAGTTTGGTTTGATTTGAGAGAGGCAAACTTGTAGAGTCAGTTCTTGTTTTTTTGGAGCTGACACAAAACTCTGGTTACACCTATCCTTCATTTTAACAGTCTGAGATTAGCTCTTACTTTATCTGAACCACAGAAGCTCTCTACATTTAAGCTGTGAATGACCAGCTCCCTTCCTGGATGTTTCTGTCTCTCGTTTTTCAGGCATTCCCCACTTCCCGAAAAAAGGGCCACTGGGGAAGGGTCTTTACATAGTATTGACGTCAGGACTTTAGATGCAATCCTCTTCATGTGAAGAGGCGGGAGATGCCCTTCCAAGTTTTTATCAGACACAACCCAATCTCTCTGCAGTATTTACACAATCAGCTCATAACCACTATACCCATAACTAGCATATCAGAATCTGGGATTGACGCTTTGCTTAAAGGATCAACATGTTTATATTTTGTTTTGCAGCATCAGGAGAAAAGGCTGAGCAGTGACTGCCTGATTACCATACTTCCTCTTTGCCCACTGTCAAATAGCTGCCAGCATGTCTCAAAACAAACCCTTCCCCCTCACCCCCCAGAAGTTCCCTTGAAATAGGAGTGGATAAATTTTGGGTTGTCTCTCTGGTGATCTTGCCAGGAGCAGCAGCATGTTGTAACTTTAAACAGCTGAACTACAGTACATGCTGCATGGTAGAGATCCCTGGGACCCCCACTGCACAGCCAGTGAAGCTCCCAGCAAGCCTTTTTGCCCCCTTCCCTGCTACTGTGGGCAGCATGAGCCTTCTCCCCCACCTGTTGCCACCAATGCGGCAGCAGCAGGCTCACTAGGTCCCCTCACATCATTTTGCCCTGCCCCAGAGACCCCAGCAACCACAGCAATGGGAGCACTGCAGGGGGTGGATGATCAGGAGCCCAAGAGCCACACATTAACCCCTTGCAGGCCAAATGTAGCCGGTGGGTTTACAGTTGGACAGCCCTGAGTTACGTGGAATGGGACGTGTTAGTTGCCACAGAGTAACGAAATGAAGAGGTAATGGATATTAGGGGAAGGGCTTGGGGAGAGTCGCTTCTCATTTTGTCATGGCTAAGATAAAGGATACACTTTAGACTCTTAGACAAAAAGGAAAGCAGGCAGCATTTTTCAGCTCCCTCATTTCTTCTGGTAAAGAAGAAGTCAGGTGTGGTCCTGTGGGTGAAGCTCCTCAGGCTTAGAAGTGGAGGCTTATTTTCTAGCCCTATTACAGACTTCCTATGTTCCCCATCCATAACGTGGCAGGCAACAGTACTTTCTTTTGCCCACCTGTCTGTCTGGTGTATTTACACTGTAAGCTTTAAAGACCAGTGACTGTATCATCCTTTGTATGTAACAAGTGCTGAACATAACAGGGTCCTGGTGTTGGCTGGAGTGTATAGCTGCTACTGTAATCCTCTGGATATAGTTAGTGTGTATTGCAGGTCATTCCAAAGTAGGGTTTTTCCCCCTATGTTTGGGTTGTTTTTTGTTCATTGTGCTAAAGCAATGAATCTAGTGTGGAGCACAGATCATTCTCACAATCGGAGCCAAGCACATACAAGCCTCACACTCCATCTGTGTGAACCAGTAACTCCAGTCAATCCACTGAAGCCATGCTGGCTTTAAACTAATGGGACAACAGAACCAGACTTATGCCAAATTGTGTCTTCCTTTCTGCTGTGCATCTCTGAGGACTTGGCAACAGCAGGGGAAGACTCTCTTCCTTTTCAACTACTGGTGCAACAGAGAAACAACAGGATTGAGCCATGTGAGAGCAGTCCAGTGATACAGTGACACCTCTTGCTGGGGCGACAATGTAATAAGTGTCTGACACCAAGAAGGGCTGTTTAGTAGGGCTGTGCGAAGCTTCGGGTGGTGATTTAAATTTGGAGGAGATTCGGCCTGATTTTGGTGGCTGAATCTCCGAATCTGAATCTGTATCGAATCCAGGGACCAATTCAAAGGTCCGAATCAATTCAAAGCTCTCCGAATCTTTGGAAAAGATTCAGAGTGCTTTGATGATTCAGACAGGTAGGTACTAGGGGTGGGAGAAGGGGGAGGGGACCATGGGGAGACCCCTGCCAGCCCCGCCATGGCTGCCCCCGCCCACCCCAGCTCGGTACTTTAAAGAAAAGCCCTGGTGCTCACTGGGTGATGCTGGGCAGGGGGCGAGGGGGCTATCCCCACTGCCCCCACTGCCCCATGCTGCATGGGGGACTCTGCACAAGCCCCCTGACCGCCCCCCAGTCTCTCCACAGATGCTCCACACAAGCCAGCTGCGGCCCTTTAAGAAAAAACTCCCAAGAAAAGCCCTGGGACTCACTGCTCCTGGGGCAGTCTCGGGGCTTCAGGGGCTTGTGAAGAGCCCCCCACATGGTGCAGGGAAGTGGGGGGCAGTGGGGATTGCCCCTGCTGGAATGAGCAGAGAGTCCCAGGGTTTTTTCAGGTTTTTTTCTTAAAAGGCTGGAGTTGGCTCAGTTGGGGCACCTGTGAGGGGGCGAGACGGGGGCAGGGGGCTCAAGCAGAGGGGATCACCCCCTGCCTGGCAGCACCTGGGAAGCCGGGGCTTTTTTTTGCCAACTGCGGGGAGCTGGGCTGGGAGAGGGGTGGGGGATGGGCCTGGCCTGCCTGATTCGGCAGCATCGAATCTGGACACTGATTCGAATCACCAAATCGAATCACTGTCCCCTGAATTGGTCGAATACGAAGCAAATACTAGCAGGTTCACACAGGCTTATTGTTTAGGAAGTGAAAGCTGAGTTGACTAGTAAGCGCTGGATGTTTTGCATTGTTTTGGCCACAGAAGGCAAGTCAAACCTGTTAGCTAGGTTTTCAGCCCCTGGGCATTACTAGGGCAGCTCAGAGGATCTCAAGGGAACGAATGAATCTGGCCCCAAACATTTTTAAACTGGCCTGGTTGCATGAGTTGTGCCAGGGCTTCCAAAGCAAGCACCCTAGTGTCATGCTTGTCTTCATACCTAGACATTGCTTCTCACTGAATAGCACAGGCCCAAGGCTTTGGCCAAAGCTTAACCAAGACAGTGATTTATATCCTGTGGTCTATGGATCTCTACAGACTGTCTAGGGGGAAAGATGACAATGATTAATCAAAAGTATGTGACTACTCACACTTACAATTCAAAGGGGATCTACACCTCCATTCAGCATTTCCAAAGGGGTCCACAAATGAAAAAAGGTTGAAAACCACTGGTCTAAAATATACAAAAGTCCAATTAACTTTTCATGTGCTGTAATTTTGAAACACCATTGAACTTCTGGGTCTGTGCCCAAAATGACAATAGAAGAACCGAACTATTCTTATGATACTTGTGGCCTGAGCTGAGCCAGGGAATACCAGAGATCTCAGGAGAAATCGGGTGTTGTGAGATACCCTTTCACTTTTTCAAGTGAAAGAAATTTGGACAAACTCAAAAGAAGCATCCAGACAGAATGACAAACTAACTTTGCAGCTCCATCTAACTAGCTTTTTGGTGTGAGACGCCTCCTACGATCACTAAGTTCCCAGAGGTTGATAGGAGAGTTTTCCATCTGATATCGGGAAGTGTCAGGTGTTGTAAACAGAAACAAAGTTCAGAGATACAGAGTGAATGTCCTTAATGAAAATGTTTCCAACAAAATGAAACTTCAGCACAACATCAGCTGATTTCATTATGTTCAATACAAAGGTCACCAGCACCACAGCCACCTGAGAATTGCACTTTGTAAAGTGACCCGGGACCAGGTCTGTGAACATTTTATTTATCCACGGACGTACCTGAGACTGAAGCATGTGAGCCAAGAGACAGAAACTGGAAAATCAAATCTGCATTGTCTAGACTTCTTACAGGAAACAAGTGCTTTTCCTTAAGACTTCTGGGACTTTTTTTTTATAATAATGGTGTTAAAGTGCAATCCTGCTTGAGAAAGTGGCATTGTTCTGTTCCTGTGTCAGCACTCAGTGTCAGATTTTCTGACTTTAGTGGCAAAAATACATCTCTACTGCTTTTTACTTCTGTTAAACTTACAGAGTTCAGACGTTTGAGACGGAAAGCTAGAATCCATTTTCTCATTGAATCCATTGTCAAGAGATTCAGGCACTAGGACCAACATTTTCAGAATGCATGTGTCACACTGAGATGTTGCAAGTAGTTTGAAACAGCACTTAAAATGAGTAAAAATGTTTGAAAATGTCTGGCCTGCATTTCAAGCTGATGCATCTGTCCAAATCAACCAATGGCAGTGGGACTGCCCGGGTGTCACTGAGGAGGGTTGCAAAGGTTTCCCAGAGAGCCTATTTTGGCCTGCAGAACTTTTATTTCCAGTTATGATCTGTGACCAGGAAAAGCACAACTTGGATCTTGGATCCTAAGCTGAGCTGGCAGAACTGATAGTTGGGGGGGGAAATGCTTATACATGTATACTGAACATATTTGATTTGGAATTCAATAGGAGAAAAAAAAGGCGGGGGGCGCACAGGGCTGTTTTTACGGTGTCATTTTTCCAAGTAGATTTACCCTATATGTTTTATAAGCTTTATGTTTCAAATGCCCACTGGCAGTGTGATCACATGTACTCACTCCAGGGACAGGGAGAGGCACTGAAAATGAAGAAGCTTTACAAGCCAGCAAGTCAGGCCCTTTCTTTATCTAGCCTGTCTCATTAAAGGAGCGTATTATGACTGCTCCAGACTTGTTACAACCTGACATGTCCTGATGAATGCTCTGCACTATACTCTGTCTCCAGAGGAAATCTCAATACTTCACACTTTCTATCATTTAATTTTTACAAAGAGGTGGGCTGAGACCCCTACATTTTTGGGAAGATATTATAATGTCTGAAGTAGAAAGAGTCTACTGTATTTTACCTTATATTTTATTTCTCTTTGTGCCATTAAATGGAATTATTGGAATATCAGTGATCTTCCTGTGCAGGCCAGCATGTTGAAGGCACACCAGTTTCTGTAGCCAGCAGCACAAAAGTGATGTAGCTAGCATCACATCAAGCTGCCTTTGACTCTCAGCCCAGATAACAGATACCCATTTAGAGGTGGGTCAGCTTGAGTCTGCATCAACTCACACCTCTGGAACCCAGTAAGACACCTCAGTGGCTTTGCCACCATACTTAGATAGAATTATGGTAGTGGGATATTTAATAACTGCTGTGCTAAAGTTTGCTAGCTCTGCACACTTGATAATAACTTGGATTAAAGCCCTAGTGCTGAGCACTTCCAAATTAGGGAACTTCAAATCCAGATTAAAGCCCTATTTCCCCATAAAGATTAGCAGCATTTATATTATTTTTATTTATATTATTTATTTATTTATTTATTTATTATTATTTATATTGCAGTAGCACTTACAGGACCTAGTCAGGATGAACATGATATCATGCTGGGAACCTCCATAGACAAGATAATGGTGGAAAGGGAACAGAAGAATGAAGGTTTTAAAGCAAGTCAGGAAATAGAGTATGTGTGTGAGATATATGTATATGCTGAATCTGCATTTGTGAATCTAAAGTTATTTTTCAGTCAAACTGCTAATGTCATTGCACATATAGTTTTTACTTTATGTTCACAATATATTCTGTGCCTGCCAGTACAGCAGCACTTTTTCCCACACTTGTGGCTTGAGTCATTTATTTATTTAAGCCCACGGAAAAACATTACAATGGGGTGCACCAATTCCTGGGCCACCAGCCTTGCTGTGGGACAAGGTTACAGCAAGTGACATAGGCAAAAGCAACTCCTGTGCTATGGAAGTGCAACATATCTTCAGCTATGAGCTCCACAGTCATCATTCATCTGCACAATGGGTCAAATCAACCTCCCTTCCACGCAAATCTAATGCTAACATTGTTCAGCCTTTGCAACAATTTGTATTTCAACTTGAATCTTAAACTGGGCAGCTTAGCCTGTTTCTAGTGGAAATATATTAAATAATATTTGATTTGGGAGCCCTCATTGCTTAGTGATAAAAGATCCCTAAATGACAATTTGGGTTCATACTATTGTTCCCAGAGGCAGGTGGCATTTTTTTTCCAGGGGAGAAAATGAACAGTGCTGCCCCTGGCACAATGGGAGATACTGGAGTTCACACAGAAGTAAAATCACACAAGCAGCGTACATTATCTGAGTAAGCTGCACATTTCTATCCTATGCATTTTGCCTTCCAACCAGTTAATCTTTTCTCAGTGTTGTCTGGCAATAAAAGTGATATACCAGTCTGATGAGGTTAGTGGTTCCCTCTGTAGCAACAAAAATTACAGAAAAGAACAATTATTTGATTACAGGAAAGATAACTGATTAATCAGCAGCTCATTCCACCCGTCACTCACACTGGAAGATAACTTCCTAGTTTGTAAAGTGAAGCACTGTGCTGGCATTAGCTCCGGTAGGGAGTTTCCAAAAGAGGGTGAATCAACCAAGAACTTTGTCGGTTTTCTAAAGACTGAGGTCACCCCAGCTGACTTCTGCCCTTTGGGCAGGGAGCTGGACTCAGTGATCTCCCAAGGTCCCTTCCAGCCCTGATGTCTATGAAATCTATGAGGTTATGCTGTACCTGAGTACTGTGCCTGTGGTGCATTTTATGACTGGCAGTTTTAGGGCTTGCCTACTCATCCACAGGACAATTCTTATCCACTAAGAAAGTAGGATCTTTATCCATGGAACTGTATCCTCAACAATAAGCTGGCTTTGAATGTACCTCTGTCATTTGGCCTTTTCACTATCTGATGTCACCAGCATCCACTCCTATATCTGATATGGCCTCCCCCATCAGCGACTGGTGCCTCCTGAGTCTAGGGGGGCACCTGCAGAAGCTGCCAGAGGTGGTGGCGGCAGCAGGGACTGAGCTGGTGAGCACCCACAGAAGCCAGAGGTGGCATTGGTGGCAGGGACGGAGCTGGCAAGCACCCGCAGAAGCCACTGATGGCGCTGGTGGCAGGGATGGTCCTATCAGGGGCGGCACATGACCCCCATGCCCCTCTTCCAATCATCTATGGCCTCCCCTCATCTGTGGGGCTGGAGCTGTAACTGTAGCTTGAGCCTGCAAGACCTTGCATGATTTGCAGGAGGCAGCTAATTCCAGTGCAAGTGGAGCCCTTGCACGGACTACCCACAGTCATCTGCACCAAGTGAGCAACACTAAGGACAGACAGTATACATAAATTGGTTTAAGTGATCAGAAACTTGTGTAAGCCTATTACAAAACATAAGTTCAGTGCACACAAACCAGTTTCAGATGGCTGAAACTGGTTTAAGATAAACCTGGTTGAGTGTAGTATCAGACTTTGGTCAAATTGGTTTATGCAATGTCTGTCCTAGACCCTTTCCTGGTTTAAGTTAAACCAGAGTCCCTGGTTTGCAGCCCTGGGCTGTGTGGTCTGCTCCAGAGAACAGAGCTGGTCCTTTGCTCCCTAGCCAGAGCTCAGGCGGAGACTGCAGGCACAGCAGGGTCTGCCTTGCTTCCCCCTCCCCCTTCCCACTGCTGCTCAAGCCAGGGTTTCTACCTCCCTCCCTCCCTCCCATCTCCCACAGCATGGACCCAAGCCCCAGAGACCCTAGGAATGTAGTATGCTAGCTAATGCTGACAGATGTCTGTCTCCAATTTCACTGGGACAGGCAGACAGAACAGTGTCTGCTTAGGGCTTTTTGGAGCTGATCAACAGGTCAGCTGGTAATGTCCTTCCTTGGAAAAAGCAGTTTAAGAAGAACTTGAACTAATGAGAGAGGCTTTTGTTTTGTTGATGGGCTGATAAACGCTGTGTTACCAGCCCCACCCTGGCTCCCTCGCCTGTCTGGTTTGTAGACTGTATGAAGAAGCAGGGAGAGGGAGATTGAAAAGCTCAGTATCATCAACAGATGCATGCATTGCACGCTTCCTCTTTGCCTTAGAGTCCTAGCCCGGGGCTGGGGGCTGACAACACTTATGCCCTTCGAGTAGTGAGCAGGGAAAAGCCTGGGACAGTGCAGGCAGGGTGGGGGTTTATACCCCTCCCTAATCAGAGCATCCTGCCAGGACCTGGCCATGTCCCCACCCCCCAGCTCAGCACTGGAAGGGAAATGAGGGCTGCTCTAGGTCCCCCCCACCCCCAAGCTGAGCCACTGAAGCCATGTGCCTACATTTCTGGGATGTCTGTGTGATTACAAACCGGTTTAGCCTAGCCAGGTTAGACTAACCTGCAAAGACTGAATCAATTCAGGCTCAGGTTTTTTGAATGTCTGTTCCTAACCCCAAAGACTTTTACCTCTCGGTACCCATGCCCTCATTCACATGTATTCAGGGTGATAAAAGGGTACAGGTAGACTGAGGCTGGGGCTTAAGTGTTAATAAGATGGTTTGCTATGTATCACACAAAGTTTCCCCCTACGAGCCTGAGTCCTGCTATAAAGATGGGTTTGGGGTGGGGATGGATTGAGAACAGTACAGAAGTGCTATCATTCACACAGGACTGGACTCTCCTCTGTTCACAATATGACATATACTTATGCACATACCCTGCCCAGGATGGAGGATCTGTGAGGAGGAAGAAGTCTCAGGCTTAACACAGGCTCCCTACAAATGCCACCCTATTTATATATAAAGATTCTAGAGATTTTGCTGTGAAATCCATGACAGTATCCAGCACCATTTAATTTTATACCATTGTCCAGCAATTTACAGTGGTTACAGCAATAGAATATTCTAAGGTGTGAGGGTGGATAGCAGCACACCGTAGTGACGAGCACAGTATAAGGGAAGGATAACAGGAAATATTGGTGTGGGATATTAGTCAAAGCCAGTGAGGAAAGGTGTGATTTGTACTTTTCTCAAGAAGGGCAGGGCAGAGCACATAGCAGCAAGTGGTGCCAACAAAGGCTCAGCTTGCAACAGAAGGGAAGAACAAGAGAGCAGGTCCCAGAGAAAAGCCCAAGGAGCAGGAGTAAGATCCCTTAAGTTCAGGGGCAGATGGCTCTGAAAGGCCTGGAGGGGGCAGTGAAGTGATCAGCCTAGTGTGTACAGGTGGGAAGAGAAGAGGACTCTTTTACAAAGTGAGTCTTCCCACAAGCCAGTCTTCTTATCCCTGGAGAGCCTCCAGATCTCTTGATGGTTTCAGAAAGCACACACCACAGCAGGTAGGTAGTCATGACTCCCTAGGGAGTAGCAAAAGAACTCAGCATTAAGGTTTGGAGGTAGGGCACAAAAGCATTAACCACTCAAGATCAGTCCATTGTCTCTACTTGTGGCCAGGAACAGATATTTTAAACATGCATGAAAGAAAACCTAGACTGAAATAATTTACTTTCTTCCTAAACGTTTTGATTAGGGCTTGACATATTCCCTGAAGCTTGAGGGTCTGTATCCCTTCTTAATCCAGTCTAATGTACCAATGGTTGTTTGTGCTATCTACATACATAATGTAGCAGGGCACTAAGGTGCCTGCTACTTTGAGAGCAGAGATAAGGACCCAGGTACAGGTTGACAGGCCAACAAGTTAATGATGGTAAGGACTTACACCTGCCTGGTCAGCTGACCAGAAGGGGCAGGGCCTGGTGCCTAGATATATAAACCAAAAGTCTGAGGCCGGGGTGTGTGTGGGCTGCTGGCTGCCGAGGGAGAGAGAACTCTGCCAATGTGAGTAAAGAGAAAAAGTGGGACTGCACGAGCAGGCTGATACGGGGGAAGAGAGAGAGTACCCATCAGGTGGCTCGAAAAATGTTACAGCTAAGCGGCTAGAATTTATGTTATAGCCCAGGGGCTTATGCTTTGTGTTTGTGGTTTACACCGGAGGACCGGGTGAGGCTATTAAGGGTTGGAGAAGGCCTCATAGGGGCTCCACGGTAGCGTGGGGACTCCGGCGCCAGAGAGGGCACAGCATCCGAGGGTGCACTGACCCCAGCCCCGAGGCAAAGAGGAGGGAGAAGCGGAGGCCAGGTAAGGCAGAGGCCCCTGAACCCAGCAGGGGGGTCTAGACCCCAAGGAGGACAGTTGGGGCCAGGCACGGCTACAGCCACCTGAGCCCCAAGGCTGCAGTAACCCCAGAGCAGGGGGCAGTGTGGTAAGTGCCCCAGAGCAATGGGGGCCGACGAGAAGCCCTG
This sequence comes from Crocodylus porosus, assembly GCF_001723895.1. NCBI lineage: Eukaryota > Metazoa > Chordata > Crocodylia > Crocodylidae > Crocodylus > Crocodylus porosus. The sequence continues at coordinate 55,778,664 of NW_017728947.1, read as the reverse complement.
AAGCAAAGGGGGCCGCAAGGAGCCCTGAGCGCCAGAGAGGGCGCAGAGAGCAAGACTGACCAAACAATGTCCGGTACATCTGCGAGGCTTGAGGCATGGTAAAGGGGTGGTTGGAGCCATGCATAGCCCATAGCCCATAGCCATAGCTCCAGAGACCTAGCGGACCTACTGTGGCTAAAAAGGAAAGCCTACAAAGGATGGAGGACGGGATTCACCTCCAAGAAGGATTACTCCGCACTGGTCCAGTCCTGCAGGGA
>NW_017728947.1:55777238-55778307 GCF_001723895.1 Crocodylus porosus | reverse complement strand
AGGTCCCTTCCAGCCCTAATGTCTATGAAATCTATGAAATCATAAGGCTGGAGTGCCCAGGAACACCCATTAGCAGAGCCAGGCTAATGCACAGGAGGATAACTGTGTCCAGGAGAACAGAAGAGGTGGCCTTCCTAATAACATAATTGACATCAAAGATGTGGCGGGCAAGAATGAGGGTGCATTGTAGACCGACTGGGCACAGTAAGGGGCACTAGGGTAGAGAACGGCAACCCCTAGGGAGCTACTTCTGTTACACATACCACCTCTATTTTTAATCCCTTTTATGAACATGGCTTCACTTACACATCGTAGCAGTGAGTTCCTCCAGGTAATTATGAGCTGTATAAGAAAGCATTTTTTTATCATTTCTAAACTGGTAATCTTTTGCTTTCATTGAACATTCATAGTTTCATAGTTTCTAGGGTCGGAAGGGACTTGAGTAGCTCATCTAGTCCGACCCCCTGCTGTGGCAGGAAAGAGTACTGGGGTCAAGCGACCCCGGCAAGGTGTTCATCTAGCCTCCTCTTAAACACCCCCAGGGTAGGATCCAGCACCACTTCTCTTGGAAGTTGGTTCCAGACCCTAGCCGCCCTGACAGGGAAGTAGCGCCTCCTGATATCCAGCCTAAATCTACCCTCTGCCAGCTTGTGACCGTTGTTCCTGGTCACTCCTGGCGGTGCTTGGGGGAACAGGGACTCCCCCAATGCCTGCTGATCCCCTCTGACTAGTTTGTAACAGGCCACTAGATCCCCCCTCAGCCTTCTCTTTTGGAGGCTGAACAGGTTCAGGCCCCATAGCCTCTCCTCATAAGGCCTGCCCTGCTGCCCCCTGATCATGTTCTCCTGTTTTGTACTGAGAAAAGGTGAATAAAAACACCCAAATTACCTTCTTTATGCAATTAAGTATGCTATTGGGCTAGATTCTCAACTGCTGTGAACCACTGCAATATTGCTGACCCCAGACATTTAAAATGTGTGAGACAAGATCCAAGAATCATGATACTGGATTGAAAATCCTGAGATTAAAATAATAAACCTGGGGTTCTTTGTATTGTTTTTTTGGGGGG
>NW_017728947.1:55730824-55777183 GCF_001723895.1 Crocodylus porosus | reverse complement strand
CGGGGGGGCGGGAGGGGGGAAATACAATGTTTCAGACTTTTCTTCATAACTAGTAGGATTACAAATATAATTTAAAAAAAAATTACAGGTGAGATTCTCACTTGGTTATAGGAGCCACAGAGTTGGGACTTTATGAAAAACATCAAATATTATATGATTCAGGGAAAAAAATCACAAGAGTTGTCCACCCTGTCACTTCATAATAATGCAACGTAAATTTGGGAAATTCAGACAGCAAACTTTTCAAACATTGAGAAAACAGCTTCTGTATTTTTTTTAAAAGATTTTGGTTACAAAATGATTTATAAAGTTTTTCTTTCGTTTTTTGCTTAATAGAGTTTACCAGCAGTGTATCATAATACGGTACGCTCTCATGCCATTTGTCATGCTGATCTGGTGAAATACCATAAATGACTACAAGTGAGACAAGGTTTGGAGCTGTATGCTTGTGCCTGTTGTGACAGTATGTGGAAACAAGTTTGGGAATCCGGAATGATATATACAAATGTGTGTGCAGGAAGAGGACTCTTCCCACACAGGAAGGGTATTTTTATAAACAGGAAGTTTATCCTCCACCAGATTTACTTCTGTATCAAGTCTTGTTTTAGGTGGAACTCTCTGATTAAGGAGAAGAAAACAAGAAACTCGTTCACAGGATGGCACAGCAAATTAGCGCAGGATGAAAAACGTTATTGGTCTGATTGTAATCTCATGTACACTGATTTCAGGCTAGCTTCAGTGGAATTGGTCTTGATATACGCAAATATATGTAAGACTAGCATCATGGCCAGAATTTTAAAAAAATGGATTGATTAAATAAACAAACACCAATAAAAAAGTGCTGTCTTAATGGGGGGGGGAGGGGGGGCTCATGTAAGTGGAGTTAAGCAGGTGTATAAGGGTTTGCAGAATTAGGGCCAAAACATAATTAACTTTTTGGGGGTCTATCACTTGCGGATCACTTATTGTCTCTACAGATTGTATAGCCCAAGGCGGGCTATTATTTTGGGCAGAGGGCTGTTTACTGAGTTTTGGCAAGCCATCGAGGGCCCCATGACAGGCAGCCCAGGGGAGATTAATATTAATTATCTAAATTTTTTAGGGGCCCTGCACGCTGGATAGAATTGGCTTGGTGGCCTGCATCTGGCCCCCGGGCCACATTTTGCCCACCCCGGTATAGCCTTTGACTTGCACAGTTTTTGGAAAGTGCCTCAAACATTTTGTGCATTAAATACTATAATACAAATAGATATTTAACAGATTACTGCATATTTCAAATAGATTAAATATGCATCATTTATACCTGGTAATTCAGATTTCAAAGGGAAAACAAACATATTTGGCAAAGTGGCAGGTATTGAAAAGGTTAGTTATTAAAGCTAAGGACAGCTTCAGTTAACACCCATAAAGAAAAGGTGCCATGACTAAACAAGTTTGAACTAAACTAGCTGGGGGTTGATTCTGAGTGTTGTCCCTGAAGTAACTGTAGCTTGCGTAGATAGACCAAAGCTAGTTTTAAACAAGCTAGCTGGTTAAAACTAGCTATTGGCCAGCTGCTGCTGGCAGTATGGCTGTGATAAGATAGAAACCAGAGCAGGCAACAAAACCCAGCCAAGAAACTGGATAAGTACTTGCTTAGCCAGCATGTGCAGAGCTCTGTGCTGCCCTGCTAGCAGGAATTGAGCTGGCTAGTTTGAAGCCAGCTTCAGTATGTCTGCACAAGTTGCAGTGACTGCAGTATAAACACATCCTAAAGGAAAGTACATGCTTTAACTATGTATTGACTAGACAAGGGCCTGATCAGAACAAGAGATCTGAATGGTGTCATTTTGAGGACAAAGGCTCTGGTTCCTCATCTGAAATTGATCTGGCCCAGTCCTATGAAGTATGTATCAGAAAACCAGAAAGAGCTGAAACCCTTCCTCTACTTGACCAGGATCATAGGAAGGTCGGGATGGAAGGGACCTTTAGAGCTGTTCAGATTTGAAATCCAGATCAGGGTTTCTCAGCTAGGTTCTATGTCTAATACTAACAAATAAAGACACTTCACACATCCTGTAAGAATGCCCAGTTATGTAAGTGTCATATTTGTATGCAGATACACATACCTGTCTGCACACAGGTATTACACATGCGGATATTTACATGCTGATTAGGTCAGAAATGCACTGCAAATATATATGTTTTCCAAAAAGGAGTCCATGTGAAAGGGTGGTCATTTCTTCACTAGAATTTGCATTTCTGGTAAAATGAGATGAGTAAATTCCAGATGTTACTGGCCTGATTCCACAATTATCTAAAATAGCTGTGGAATCATGCCATGATTGCAAATCAATTCCTTGAGCCACTGTGCAGAGGCACTGATCCTTCCCCAGCACTTGCTGCTCTGCCTGTCCTTCATACCAGTGGATCTGGGAACAGTGTTTTGCTAATCTGGCAAAGATAAAGGCAGCTCTTCCAAATTAATTGCAAATTTTAGTGCACCCCATCCAAGATCTTTCTGTCTTGCACACTCTCTTTCTTCTCTCTCTCTGTTTTCCTTTTACCCTTCCTGATTGTCTAAAAGATAATGTATCTATTTCTTGGAAAAAGCATAAACTTCTCACATATTTCTTCCAGTTTCTCAGAATTTGGGGGAAGTTTTACTAGGAATCAGTAGCATTACAATGCAAAGTGCCTCCACTGCTTTCAGAATTGAAAGCCAACCCCTTTTTTTTTCCAACTCAGCACTCCTGAAATAACTTCTCTCTCCTCCTAACAGCTCTCTCCTCAATAACATATCAGCATCATGACAATATATATATATGTGTGTATATATATATCTATATGACAGCAGAATATGGCATTGTAGGAGGCTATTCACTTTGGAATCACCCCTTCAGCTCCTGAGCTCTTCCTCCAGCTCTCCTCAGGTAGAAAAAGTGTCACAGGCCTGTAAGGCAATGTGCTTCTGGTACAACTTTCTCCTGCTACTCCATGGGCTCATTGGTTTAACAAACACACATACATGATACACTGGGAGATGCATGTTCTTTCAAGTGTTACTTTTTGCAAAAATAGCAGCTTATTGCATACATATTTAAATCTAAGGCCTAATGTCTGAGGAAAAATTGTGACACTCATCACTGTGCAGTGGAGAGGAACTTCAGTTAGCAGTAAAGAAACAGCAAACAAGGTTTAACATGAACAGTGAAAAACATCAGTCATCTTTGACAACTGCCATCTATGTTTGTGTTCTTCATTGATTCCTTTGCACTCTTTAAAATGTATATGCAAACAGCGATGATCACATCACTCAGCACTGCAGAAGATGTACGGGGAGGGACTAACAGGCTGGGCATATTTGTACAGAGCTGCAGGAGCAAAAACGGCCCTCATAGCAATGACTGCCTTTGCCATTTTCCAGCATTGGTTCCTGGGTTATTAGGACAGAAGAGTGTGAGGCACAGCAGGTAGACATGCTGTGGGAAGGAGATGATTGTTGACAGTGGTCCCAACGAAGGTGGCATGGCATAAGATACAGGCTTTTTCCTTAGGGGGTCATCTAGTCCAGACCCTTGCTCAAGGAAGGATCATCCTTGTCTAGGAGCACTTGAAGTGCCAAAACTTGCCCCCATCTTTTCCAGCTGTACCAGTTGGCCCAATAAAAAATACTACCTCACATCCCTTTACCTTCACAGTTACAACAATGCTACTTACCCATCTGAGACAAATTGCCATGTGTGGAAGAGATTGACAGGCTTAATTGATGTTATCTTCTCTTCCTTCCAACCATAGCCTCTCTCTCCTGCATCTTCTCACCTCCTCTGTAGCCCCAGCAACTAGCTGGCCAGTCTGCCTGTGCCCCACTTTCAAACAAGTGACAGCTTTGAGACTCCACTTGACCAAAACCTTTTGCCTTTTTGTGCCACTCTTGCTGTTTACATCACCCAGGTAGAAGCTACGGGGGGCCATGTGAGGCCATATGACTGTGGGAAGCCAATTATGAGCTAAGCTTGTATCATCTCAGGTTACCATGAGCTGAACAACAAGGCAGCTCAACCGTACAAACTTTTCCTTAGCAATAAGTGATACGTTAGGCAGACCTGTAGGAAAGAAAGGTCTATGAAGCATGCCGAGAGGCCAGCGTTACAGCCCTGGTGTCTGATGGTTGGACCCTAACCCTGTCATCCATTCCAGGGCCTGTTGGTGCCACATCAAACTCTGCCCTTTCTGAAATCAAATTAGGTCCCTTCTACAACTTAACCCACCTCCATTCGGCACTCCTTGTACTGCAAATACTTGCCGTGTGCCCCAGCATTACATCTGTTGCAGAAGCCAAGGATAAGCAAAGTGTATTGTTTACCAGTCATACCTCCTCCTACCCCTGTCCTTCCCTTTCTTAGCCACCTCCCTTCCTTCCCCAGAACCTGCCAGAGCAGTCTGGGAGGAAGCAGTACCAGTTACACCAGAGAAGATTTTGAAGGAGATGCTTGGAGGTAGCTACGGCTAGACTGCAAACTGCAGTTGCAGCACCTCTATGAGCAGTTCTTTTAATCTGAAGAAGCCAGTTTACTGACTCTGCCTGGCTCTGGTAACTGTCTTATATGTTCAAGGGGGCATCTATCAGTAAATCACACATACAGCGGGTCTGCGTCTGCTCACAGAGCAGTGCCAATCACGAGGACCTGTTTAAATCACAAACCAAAGGCCCAAGGAATTTTTTCCCCATATTTTTAGAGTGACTTTACTACTGGTGAAAGTCACTAAATTAATGGCTCTGGAGGCTAAAGATGTCTAGATTAGGTGCAGTGTGTAGAGTGGGCCATGGGCCAGTTGGGAGAGTCACACTCTAGAGGTGCCAGGACAGTTCAATCTCCCTGGTCCATTGAGGCCTTGGTCTCATTGCTCCAATGACTGCCAAACATGTCAGCTGGTCAGTGCCAACTGCAATATTTGTACTTGGGATGTGGACACTTGTCCACTAGAAACCAGACTGAAAGCACCAAATTCATTTCACAAAACACACCCGAGAACACAGAAGCAGACAGTAACATTGGCAAAGGATATAGCAGATTCTTAGTGCTTATTATTAGCCAAGGAAGGGCTGGGGTTAATCACTCCTGCACAAGCAGCTGTGAAGAATAGATGTGGTTGATCAAAGTGGATTTTTGTTTTTCCCAGTATATGATTCTGCTGAGCAATGAAACCAAACACAGGGCAGAGGAGCTTCAAAAGAAGACTAATCACTCATAAGCCTGAACCAAGGACATCGCCAGAGCTAATCAAGTAGGAAATCAAGGGCAAGGTGGAAATGAGGGAAATGAGTCCTTCAGTGCAAGGAATTTTTCCATGGCTTTCATTTCCTAATTCCACACTTTGAAGGTAATAAAATTTACAATAATGGAAAAAAAATAGTGGGACAATGGGAAATGTTCCTCCATTAGCCTGGCCTACGTGTGGCCAGACTGCACCTGATTGCTGTGCTGGTGTGCAAGGGAAATTGAGGGCAGGGGGAAGGGGTCCCATAAGGAGCCTCTCCCTTTTGCATTGCCATGCAGTGCTCTGATTATCAGCCCTGTGCTTATTTTATCCCCTATTCTACCTCCTGACAATTGTACCACACCCCAACTGTGGCCTTGGCCTTGCTCTCCACAATGACCAGCTCTGCTGCTCAGAGGCACAGAGACTGCATGCTGCAACCCTGGACAGGCATAACAATGGGCAGGTTCTCCACTTGTGTCTGTTAAGTCCTAAGGCACAAGTCTTACCTGTGTCACTTTGCACAGCTCAGGACTATGGATAAAGTCTGCAAATTATCCTCCAAATTAATAAAAAAAATGAGTGAGAAGAACAACTGGAAGCTGAGCTCAGACTCAGGCACAAGGGGCCACATGTAGCTCTGGGATGACTTCTGTGACACTGTGAAACACCAGGAGGCATGAACATGCCCTAGTTTTTGGAAGGGAGGTAAGCAGCTAACTCACCAGGTGTCAGAGAAGGGACATGTGTCACAGGTGGATTTCTGCACTGTAAGAAACACATACTTTTCCTTTCTCTAAACCCCATCATGGTCACATATTACACCAGTGAGTAAAATAACGGTAGTAACTTTTCAGTGCATCTCTGGGCTGGGTTCACAGGACACTCTGTGTGACACTCTGGGATGTTATTGCCTCTGCAGGGGATCCCCTTGGGAATCCTGTCAGCAACTTCAGATTTTTATAGACCATGGTAAGCCTATGGACTTCACAGAGCTGTGCTGGGGCTGGGGAGGAGTCTTCCTGAGCAACCGAGTCAGGAAGCACTGGGACCTATTCTGTTCGCACTGGCATTGTGATACAACGCCCTTAGTATAAAAAATGGACTCTGGCTTTACACAAGCATATCTGAAACCAGACTCAGTCTCATTCTGCCTGTGTACAGCATGACTGCTCCAAAACTGTTTGCGGGACAGTGCAAGGAGGAGCAGGTCTTGCTACATTTTTAGAAAGGTAAAGTTTGCTTCAGGGCCTTTGTTATATAACTGGGGACAGTGCCAAAGTCTATTCCTGCTCTCCATCTCCTTCCCCTAACCCTGTCCCTGCTATGGCCTTGCCTCTCCTTTGTGTGATAGCAGTTTCAGAGTTCAGATGAATGCGGGAGGCTGTGCCGGCTTGGGTTGGCACCTGCTATACAGTTTGTTTTCTCTCTCTCACAGGATCTCTCCATGTGGCCTCCTCAGTGCTGCTGGGAGCACTGCTCTCAAGCCTGCCAGCTCCTGCTCTTGACGTGAAATGAGGCAGTAGGCCTTCACTCCTGGGGTCCCCGCTCTCAAGTACACTGGAGGCAGAGGTCTTGAAAGTAGCCTTAGGCAATGCCCTCAGGCTAGCTTCAGTGCTTCATTGCCAGGTTCGGCGTCTGTGGAGCAGGCATGGGTGGGTGTGGCTTGCACAAGAGCAGGGCACTCAGGACTGCTGTAGAAGTGGCACAGACATACATAAGAAGGCCCAGGAATATGTTTTGTTTTTTAAACAAGAGGTGGGACACTGATGTCAGCCTGCTACCAAGGTGTAGATTTGTTCTGGCCCTGCATGCGCAGTTCCTCCACCACAAACTGGGAAGAGGTCCCTGGCACTGCATGGAAGGCTAGTTGACATCTCTGTGCCTACATCGTCCAGTGCAAAGTTATGGCTGCCTCCCATGAAGGTGCACTAGGGGAGGGAAGGAGCCTCCCTCCCTCTCCCAGTCCACTCAGGGGGCAGACATGCCTCAGCCCTGATGTGCAAATACCAGAGAGAGGTGCAGGGACATGGAGTCACAGAATAGCTTTTTCCAATTTTCCTGTTTGCCAATATGCACTTGTTTCTCCCTCCTTTACCAAGGCCAGGGTGTATTTGTGATTTACAGTTAAGACTGAAAGCATCCCCCGCCTCCCCTTCCCCAAAGCCAGCAGCTGCTGTGCTGCCTCCTTTGCGTCCCTCAGACAAAACACGCAGAAGCATATTCTGAGAAGGGCAAAGCAAACAATCTGTTGGATAAAATAAAGACTTGACAGGATGAGAAATGGAGAAAGGGCACATGAGCTTGGAAGGGAATCTGACACCTGCACACTGGCTACAGAACTCATGCTCTCGGCTGTGTTACAGCACGTTGGATGGCTTGTGTATTCAGGTATTCTGTGTTTTTTCTTGTTACATAGTAAAGTCATGTTCTTTCTGATGTGCATGTTTTATTTGGGTGGGGACTTCTTTGACTTTCTTTTTTAGTGAAGAGGAATGGAATCGCTGTGCATGAAGAGGAGGTTAGTGGACGGAGGTGGTGGAGTCCATGGGTCAGCTTTAACTCACTGAGATCATTTCTGCGAGAGAGCCTCTGACTGCTGATGGCTTTAATTTGGTGACATGGGTCAGAGAGGTGATGGTCTAGATTCAACCAAACTGGGCACAAGGATTCAGAGAGAAAGCATCTGCTTCAGGCCCCCTCACTCTGAAGACACAGGAGGATGTGACACTCTGATTATTTGGATGGTTGATCTGTCTGGGCTTCATAATTGATAATGAGTAGCCAGAGCACAAGACAACCCGCTCTGCATCCCTTTCTTTCTGCTTAAGCAATATCCCCAGGGAGACCAAGTAGTTGTATTCTGGTCCCTTTTGAGCAACGACCAAGTTGTCACTTGGGTCCTGATTTCTCCCTACTTTGTACCTTGAGAAGTTATTAAGAGCCAGGTAAAGTGGGTTCACAATGTGCCTCCAGCACATCTGAAAGAAAAGATCTGACATGGTGGCATTTTTCACTCAATTTCTATAGTTGCATATGGTGCCAGACAGTAGAAAGTCTGGTCAGTATGGCCATTCATAGGTGTTACATTTTTCTAGGTTTAATCCAGACTACAGCTGTTGTTATATACACATGGATATGTGTAGTCTGAATTAAAATTGGCTCTGGTCTGAATGAACTAATCCTCATTGAATGAAGATTAAAGTTAATGCTGACTAGGGCAGCCCAAATTAGGCAACTGAAACTGCATTAATTAGCATCTATGTACAGCAAGTGTTGCTTTTAGGAAAAATAGTTCTTAGGAACTCAGATAGGCATGCCTTAGGAATGTAGATAAGCATTGCAAATATCAGTCTCCAGGGAAACTCATCTGGGTTTTTGCAATACAACAGAGGCTATCGGGCACAAAATTAACACCTTTACAAAGAAAAATGTGCCAACAACACCTCACAGTGACTAAGCATTAGTGTCCTGGCTAAGCCCCCAGCCCTGCCCAAGCACACTGGCTTCTGGTCTGTGAAGAAGGGGGCAAATCCCCTTGCTTGTCTACCCTTAATTCTAATTGAAATTTGATTCAAACTATGTGATGTGAATCAGTTAACATGGTTTAGAGAACAGTGAGTATGTCTACCAATGACGTACAAGTCCAAGAAGCCACAGTCCTCTTTGCTTTGAGTCATATCCAGTCAGCTCGAGGGGGAGGACTTCATGCTGGGATCTGTGGTCTTGTTGGGATCCTACCTTGATAATACACATCAAGGGGGCTGCAAAATAGATGCCCCGACTGCACTCCAGGTAAATAATCAATACAGCCTTCAATTGAGCAAAGCTCGGAGGCCTCTGCTCCAAAGTCTGCTGTAAAGCCACGAAGGAGAGGCTGGTTCGGACTTTGTAACCTCTGTACACCAGGACCTTCTTCACAGGAATTCCTGAGAATGCAGGATACTTCTGAGAAAGGCATAAATGAACCAGGATGGGCTTAACTTTCACAGGCACAGGTGACCAGGAAACTCAAAGTATATCTCTACCATCAGGGTTGCCCTCCTGCCATAGGGGTTGAGATGTCTTCTCTTAAGGGCTAAGCTATATGGAGGACAGATTTATCACCCAACAGCAGGGAAAGGGCACCAGAGAGAAAGAGGCAACAAATTCCGTTATTAGGTGTCTGGGAAAAGAAGCTCTTCTCATTGTAAAGCACTTTGAAGAGGACATGTTCACTGTAATTAGAGGGCAGGCTGGGAATGCTGTGACTTCAGGGGTGAAAGGTAGGGAGGCCAGAGGAAGCAGCACCCCCTCACCATGGCAAGGAGTGCGACCTGCTGAGTGAGAACTGCTGTTGTTTTTTTTAATACAAATGATTTCAGAAATCCAGTTTCTGGCAATGCCCTGAACTCTGCCCCCTGATGTCACCAGTGCTGCAGCTGTGCCAAAATAAACACAAGGGCCCCGCCAAAGAAACAAAGCGAGGTCCCCCTGCAGCAGCAGCAACAGCAGCTGCACAGCAGCCTCCTGCAGGCCTCTGGTATCCAGCTACCTGCTCTATTTAGAGCAGCTGCTCAGATAAATATAGAGCCACGCTGCAGTGCAGGCAGCCAGAACCGCGAGGCAGGGAATGGTAAACTGATAGTGTCGGCACAGCGAGAGGGAGCACACACAAAGGGACCTGGAAAGGCAAGTGAAAACCAAGGCACTGGAACCAAGATGCTGACAGAGGAGAGTGAGACAGAAGGTTGTCAGGTGTTGCGATGATTTCAAAGCAAGCATCTGGGCCACTGAAAGTGTTGACACTGGATTTAGGCTGTGTTGAGGCAGCAAAGTGGGATGCAGCAGCATGTCTCTTTTCTGGAAGAGTCACTGGGGACATGAGGCTTTCTGAGGACAACAGCTTTGGTACGTGACTGAGGATGCCCTATTTGGCAGGATCCCATTTGGAATCATTAAGCTCTCAGCAGATGTGCTGGATCCAATTTCTTCCCAAATTGACTCTGGGAGAAGCTGAGCTGCATGACAGGAGCTGTTTGATCAGGTAACTTTGATTCTGGAACAGGCTTCGTATGAAGCTTCTTTTTCCAACAGAACAAGAGCCTCACAGAAGGGAAGGTGCTGGAGGACAGCGTCCCCTGCTTTTTTCAGACAAAGAGAAGCAAGCCCAGCTGAGGAACTTAATGCCTGTGACAGATATCAAATGGATCAGTTTATCCACATCCTGTACTCCAAGTTTCTGGAAATATTAGTTTGGGATCAGTGTGTGTCCTGGACCTCCAACCCCTTAATACAAAGGGGTCTGGTATCCTTCCTGCCCCAGAGCTGAAACCTTACCCTGGCATTCAATTTAGGACACAGCAAGCATTAATCTGTGCTAATTTTATGCCATATCTTCTGCAGAGACCACATCTCAGCCTTTCTGGTGGGGGTGTGCTTCTGAGAGCAAGTGCAAAGGGAGGGTTTTCCTTGAGATTTCCTCTGTCTCCATTTTGGGGTCAGTGTGACGCCTAGGACTGGTGAAGCAAAAATACCATGGTACCATTGTAGCTGAGCTGATTAAAGCACACTCCAAGAATAATCATTTGCTGGCTGGTAGGCAGGGCTTCTGCCAAGTTCTGGGTATCTCGTACCTGTGGATTTGGGTACATGCCAAGCTTTCGTCCTCAAGAAACCAACTGCAAATGGCTCAGGTTCATGAACTGGATATTGACTTCCGTGATCACAGAGGTGCACTTGGGGATGCAGTAGGGGGTGTTCTCATCAGGCTGGAGCAAAAAATGCATCTATCAGAGTTGGAGAAAACTAGGTGTATGCTTCCCCTGCCTTTCACACTGGCATTTTTTTCACCTACCAGCTGAAAGTTGGCACATATCTGAGAAGCTGAACCTCTGCTTAGCTGGCTGAGGGGGGCAAGTCTTAGGCCAGCAGAGTTGAAGCTACTCAGATTTGGGCACACAATCAATTTGCAGGCGCAAAACACCCATGTCAATAAAATGCCAGGTCCCTGCCTAGCTGAAAGGATCCCCTTAAATTTCTAGGACTGCAAGGTGGACAGGTGTCCTTGGTACCAGCAGGGGGCACACTTATCAAGATAAGGGTCACCAGACCCCTCCCCCCGTCTGAGACCCAGCAGAATGCAGCATGTCTTCTCCGGGCCAGCAGAGGGTGCTTTCACCAGGGGCACTGCAGCCAGCCCATCTTCTTGTTCTGAGTTTTCTGGATGTGAAATTCACACTGCTGTACGATTACCCCCAAATCTGGAAAATGTATTTCACAGAGCACAGGAGCTTTTGTATCCTTACTTAGTAAAACACCCGGTACAGAGTGGCCACAAGACAAATGCCACAGAATGCTGCAGATTTCAAAGCTCCAGTCAATGCCATTCAGCACCTGCCAAGTAAAGGAGTGTCCAGTAGTGACACACTTCACTGTCCTTCAGCACCATTCCATATTAAGCAAAGAGAAGGTCAAAAGCATGCTCTAAGACTGTGTACAGCCTTGAATCTTTGAAGTAGGAGGTTTAGGCAGCTCCAGACACTAAGTCTATTCTCCTGGCAGTGCATGAGTGACACTTTGCCTTTTATTTTCTGTCTGGACCCACTGTGTTATCAGATCAAATGGGTTCTTTTGCCACCCGAGGTGTAACGTCCACAACTTGCTTTCTCAGAGCTACTGGGGCAGACTCTCGGGTTGTGAGCTGGTCTAGATCTGCACAGAAGTGCTAAATTTGCTCCAAACAACCTGCCTTTTTACCTTTGCCCGTCTGGCCACAGAATGATTCCAAACATCACTGCAGTATCTGAGAACCTAGAAACCTCTTAACAATATGATGTAACTCTTACAATCAAGAAATAATATCCATCTCCCTTATCCAGAGCGTCTGATCCCAAGTCCTGTGTAAGATCTGCTCCAGGAGAGCAAACAGAACTTAAAACTGCCTCAGACAGGCAAGCAGGATTAGGGACAGCCAGTCTTCGGCACCTCTCAGGAGCATGCTGCTGCTGAATACAATATCTTGAAATTCCCTGAACACAATGCACCTGGTTCTGAATGAAGCCATTTTTTAGATTGCTTTCCTGGTTGCTTGCCTGGAAGTGCAGATACAGCTTGCCACTAGTTATATAATAATACTGAAGGCAGGGTCTTTCTGGACACTGAGGGTTGGCTGGGAGGGAAGGGGGCTGAATTACAGCATTGCACAATGTCTTGGTCCTGTTTTACCTTTCCCCAATGCCCATTCATAGAACAAAGGATTTGACACTAGGCGATTGTCTGAAATTGGAGATTTGAGATGTCAGTCTATCTCAGGTTACCGATACTATACCAAAGCCTTTGCTCTTATTGATCACGTGCATGTCACACTGTGGTTTATTATTGTTTGCTTACATTATTAATGCAGTGAAATGGGAATACTGTCCATACAACTGTGGGGATATCAGTCTTACAAACACAGCTATTATCCAGTTTTAAGGTGCCAATTATGCAAGGTAATTATACAAGGTAAGCTTTATTTTTAATTATTCATGTATTGAAACATGAAATAGTTACACACTTCCTTTTCAGGGTTCTTTGATCATTATCTATCTATCTATAGAAATAAAGACTTCCATAAGGTCAAAACCAAAAATATTCATAAACATACTATACAACACAGATGTCTCATGTTTGTTTGACAGTGTTTACTATTTGCTGGGTCATCTTAAATAACATTCTTGATCTAATGTTTTAATTGTGTCCTCCAGCATCCCCACCCTCTGTTTATACAGAGGAGAGTAAAAGAGAGGAGATGTTTAGCTGAGCTGTATTTTATTAACATTTGATTAACATAATGAATATTCATTCAGCTTATTATCTCATTGTTCCTCTTTGCATAGTGTAATGAGTAAGAAAAGTTTTATGGGGGTTTTTTAATTGCAAATGTTGTTTCTGAAAAGAGTAGTTTTATTTATTAAAATTAATAATTGTGGGGCGGAGGGGTTGAAAAGGAGAGAAGAAAAATATATTGCCTTGTATAGTTTACAGAATCCACACATTTCTTTTGAGGAAGTGTTAACCACAATAGGTTTTGAAAACGTGTTCTGCATAAATAGTTATATTTCTCTGAATGCACCTCTGTACATAAATATGACAATATTGAACCCTACAGATAAATGTATTAATGTGGGTAATTAAAGGTAGGTGTCAAACTCAAATGGCATCTATTTGGAACCAGACCAAGTCCAGAGGCTGAAATTCTGATCTTAAGAGAATATGAACCTGTCTCAGGCTCTTGATTTACCCCTGAGACAAAGCTGGAAGAAGATATGGGGAATTGCTCTTGAAAGCAACTGGCTTCCAGAATGACTGAAAAATACACAGAAGCATTTCAGCACTATCAAGCTGCTTGCTCCCACAGCACTGCCTGGAGGAGGCCTGTGGCACGAATACCCCTTTGCTGGATCAACCATTGTTCAGTAAATCATTAAGCACATTAGAGGAAATGGGAGGGGAGAAAGAGGAAGGGGAAATGTTGATTTTTTTTTTAAAGCCCTAAACTGTTTTTCATCCACATACTGTTTTAAGGACTGTGGCATTTTCTCTATGTCATAGTTACTCTCTATGCTGACTCCGGCATGATACAAATTTGTGTTTTCACAGCACCTTTCATCAAAGGATTTCAAAGCAGCTTCCCAACATTAATTAATTAGCTTTTAAAAAACCCTGGGAAATAGGAAGGGGATTTAGAAGGACCTAGTTCCTGAAAGGCAGGGATGTAGGCACTCAACTTCCATAGAGGTAGTCAGTGGGTATTGGGTGCTTAAGGCAAAACTAGCAGAGAATGCAGTGCCTGGACTGGAAGATATTTGGATGCTCTCTGCACAGACACATTGAAATGACATGGTGTTAAGAGATACTCATCTCAGTTAGTAAGACACCACACATCCCAATGTCAGGTATTGCCAAGGTCACAAGAAGCCACACAGCTTCCCACCATTTAAGGAAAAGAAAAATTGTCATAAGAACTTGAATATATTTTGGCCCATATTTTTAAAGTCAGACCCATGCTATTGCTTGTACTCGCAACACACCCTGTGTGCATGCAGAAATCAGGAATTTGCATGCACTGTTAGACGTGTGCAAAAATATTTACCTGCCTATCTGTGAGATTACAGTTCTGTGTTTATATACTGCAGCTGCCATCTTGAATGATTCCAAATCACTTCATGTTTTGCAAAGAAAGATACCACTCACCTCCTGGTGAGATGAAATTAGATCTTGTGCTCCCCCTCTGCCTCCATCCAAAGGCAGCTCAGATGGGGGAAGGAATTGAGACCTGGGTATTCTTTAGAATTTGTTTTATTCACGTACTGTTTCAGCCTCATCCTGTTGACTTTGTAAAGGAAGCTTGCTACCCAATTTGCAGTAGCTCTAACTAAGATCCCTCACAAGTGAGATATACTCACTTAGAATAGCTTCTGAGTCAAAGCAGATTGATCTTAACCTTTTGTAACCCTGACCTAAGTCATGTTGCTGAGGCTACCAGCACTCCTGTGTGCCACAGCTTTATTGCAGCTGTGTATTATGCCCTTGGAATCTGTTCCAAGCGAATGATGTATGCAAGTGAAGTCCTGCCCCCGTGGCTCCGAGCCTTGTAAACGTAGACACAGACTGACCCTCTCCAGTCACCCAGCACCTGGTCCATGTGGGCCATACACTTTGTCATCTGGCCTGGTCCCTCCCCCAGGGTGCCTAGACTGCAGAGGTAATACTCATGATGGTTTCTGTTGTGTCAGCCTGAGCTGCAGGCTCTCATGTGCCCGGGGTGGAATCCTGCACTGCCACTCCCTTCGAGGACTGCTATGGCTCTCACTCAGCAATTTGCCTGCAGAAAGGAAACGGAGGCAGTAGCTTATTTGCTGGGAAAGTCTGCGAGTGATTTTCTCTTCAGATCAATGAACATGCTGGAAAAAGGAGTGGATAAATTAGCCAATGGCAGCTGAAGGAGGCCACTGGGACCCATCACTAATATAAACAAGGAAGCCACCTGATGTGACTGGGGTCAGATAAGAGAGTCGTCACTTTAAAAGCAGGTGCTTCCTGTGCAGAGAGCTGAGTCTGTTCCAAGTTCCAGCTCCCAGTACAAACAAACCAAACAAACGCTCTGGAGTAGAAGTGTGGGCCGTGTGGGCCTAGAGTTTATAGTGCGTGGAGGAAGCTGATTCAGGTCAGTCCATTCTTAGCTGTGGGATGACTGCACCTCTGTATTTTTTTAGTGCACAACTGTGCACTTCTGGAGAGGATCCCTTTCATCCCAGGATCTGAGAAACTTACGATTTTACACGTTTGCATTTAAACACACAAACAACTTGTGATCTAAGAGAAACCAAACCTGCAGCGTACTCCCTCTGCACACTGGGATTTCCAAGGGTTGCAGCTATTTTAAAACACTGCTGAAGAAGAGCAGGAAGCTAAAAGCCGCTATTTTTGCTTAGATCTGTAAAAAGACCAGGTCAAGTTTTCCATGCATTTGTTTGTGGTTTATTGTCCCTTGACACAGCGCGGAGGGCTGACTGACAGGCATGCGCACACACAGAGACATGAAGGGGCTGGTTGTTGATTAGGATCTTGGCCCCAGTTCTCTCCCCTTTACTAAGTGGACCGTAAAGCACTCACCTCCTAAAGGATGAGACAATGGGCTTCTGTTAGGAACACCTCTTCATGCTGACAGTAAAAGTCAAAGGCATGTTTTCTACACCCTTAAAGCTGTAGGGATAGTTTAGCTCATTTTGACTAGACGAAGGCTTGAAAACTAACCTTGGATTTGGACCTCCTGGAAACAGCTGAGGATTGGAGCTGGTTCTGAATTTAATTTCCTGCAATCATGCAGGGCATTGGACTAGGTGATCCTAAGTGATTCATAGATTGGATCCTTCTCAGATCTTGATCAGTCTCCTTGGTTTCTGCAGGAAGTCTGTACATGTCAATGATCTCTTGATTAGAATATTTCTGCAGCACTCCATTCAAGCTGCAGAAATAGCTGTTTGTATTCTGTTCTCAGCTGCACAGGGTCAGTGACTTCAGGGAAGTAACTCCATCCTCACATGTATGTGAGCCATATACATAGTGTGACTTACAGTCATGCTGCTCCATACAGGCTGCTTCAAAAAAAGAGAAGCAGCGTACCTACAGGTCTGTGTTAATTAGCCCGTGGTGGGCTAACTGGCCCTATTAGGACAAATCTATGCAACTGAATTTCTGTGGCCTTAGGCATGCTGCACTGTTTCACACTGGCTGTCTGCTGAACTAGAAGCAGTATACCCATGTCCACACAGCACCGCAGGTAAACTAATTAGTGGTGTGTGGACAAAGTGGCCCTGTCCCTCAGAAGCATTATTTAAGTGCACCAAAAGCACTGTGAAGATGGGGCTGCACAGCTTGTGGTTCAGAAGGAAGCCTGGTAGAGTGTAGCATGCTTATGATGTTGCTGACTGGCATGGGCAGATCTAGGATTTTGAAAAGTGGGGGGTGTACATAGTGCAGTGCATCATCATCGATTAGATTAATAGATTCATGGATTGTAAGGCCGGAAGGGACCTTGGAAGATCATCGGTTCCAGCCCCTGCACCAAGCAGGAAAGACAACTGGGGGTTAGGTGACCCCAGCAAGGCATGTGTCTACTTTCTTCTTGAAGATGTCCAGACTACGTGAGTGCATCACTTCTGAAGAGAGCTTATTCCACAGTCTGGACACCCTGACTGTGAAGAAGTTTTTCGTACTGTTCAGCCTGAATTGGTCTTCCAGGAGTTTGTGGCCATTACTCCTAGTTTTCCCCTTGGGTGCCCTGGTGAACAGTTGCTCACTGAGCCCTTGATGTACTCCCCAAGTATAGCAGTAAGTTGCTACCAGGTCCCCTCTCAGCCTTCTTTTCTTCAGACTGAAGAGTCCCAGATCCCTCAGCTTTTCCTTGTGTGGATTGCTGTGTAAGACTCTGATCATATGGGTGGCTCTTCTTTGGACTCTTTCAAGCTTGTCCACATCCTTCTTGAAGTGTGGTACCCAGAACTGGATGCAATACTCCAGCTGTGGTCTCACCAGTGCTGAGAAGAGCAGAAGAATCACCTCCTTGGTTTTGCTGGAGATGCATTGATTGATGCATGCCAGAATATTATTTGCTCGCTGGCTACCACATCACACTGCCGGCTCATATTCATACTGTGGTCTATTATTACCCCCAGGTCCCTTTCATTTATGGTGCTAATCAGTTTGGTGCCACCAAGCCTGTAGGTGTGTTGGAGGATACTTGTCCCAAGGTGGAGCACTTTACATTTCTCTATGTTGAACTTCATCCATGGGCAACTGGTGCCGCCTTATAGGGCAGCCCATCTCGCTGACTGGGGGGGGATCCCCTGCAGCTGATTGTGAAACAGTCGATCACTGTGGCCTTTTCTGGAAGTAGCTGCAGTTGCTTATGGGAGTGCTACAGCGCTCCACTCCCTGGCTGGCGCTTGCAGGGGTGGCACCGGTGCTCCTGCCTGTCAACCCTGCCTATTGCCCAAGTGGCAAGCGCAGCCGGTCAAGGGGTACACTATGAATCATGAAGTCAGTTTATTTTTTAAGACTGCCTTGGCATGTCTACATGTGCCCTTGACTGCACATTTCGTACTGCACAGTCCTGGTGGTACATGGTTATTCTTAGACACTATGTTGCTGTAGCTACGAGCTACGGTGAGGTAGTTCCTCACTACAGCAATGTAGTGTCTCCTGTTGATATATCCCCTGAATAGAAATGCTGCTATCACTGCCAGGCAGTTGGTTTTAAACTTTGGGTAGAGCAGGAATGAAAGGAGGGTGCAATTGCACGAGTTCAGCCCTCCTACCCCTCCACCTTCTCCTGCTGCGTGGTATGGTATGTTTGTTGTGTAGGCATGACCTGAGAGCAGAAATTGTGTTTGTTTCTTTAAGCAAATATTTTTTAGAGAAGATTAAACAAAGGCAGCACTGGGAGAGAGGGCTGAGGGATTTAGTTCTGTCCTGTAGACTTTGGTTTATGATTATGTAACATTGGCACAGTTTAAGTGAACTGCTTGCCCTGACCTGTGAAATCAGCTTCCTCTCAATTCTGGTAAGTGCTTGTAGGGGTAGTTGGGCACATAAAGGGACAATATTTTTATTGTGTTTTCTTGTATCATAGAAATATAGAATCATAGAAAATTAGGGCTGGGAGGGATCTCAGGTGCTCATCTTGGCCAGCATGACTTCCTAGCTCTCAGTGACCCTGGATGAATGAAAAGTGCTTGCCATTGTAAGCAGAGTTTCCAAATACCCAACAGTGTGCTTCCAATACCATAAAAATAAAAGATGAACATAGCAGGGGCTTTGGTAATGAGCTCAGGATGACACCTCACTGTGCTTAGCTAGATACTACATGTCTTAAGTCCTGAAGTCCCAGCTGAAAACTCCATGGGGGAACACAGAACAGAAAACTACAAACAGAACTAATCAGGGCACGCGCAGTTGATCTCAGGAATTGGATGTGAGATGCTGACCTCTACTTCATGACAAGGACATCATATAAGAGACACACAGCAAAGAACAGTGAGGGGAAGCCACTCAAAATTACATGGGGAGGTCCTTTTTTGGGTGGATAAGCTTATCAACAAAAACCTTTGTTGCACAAGTCAGTATGTCTACTGCACCCCCTTCCAGTAATAAGTGGGTGATCACACTGGCTCTGTGTGGGGTGGAGAAGAACCTGTGTCTGAAATCAGTGGTAGACTTCTTGTGACTGGGGAGCACCAGTGAGTGGACAGAGCTGGGAATCAGAGGCCAGGACACAAGTGTCGTATTCCCAGCCCTGCCACTGGCTTGCTGTGTAACTAGGGGCCAGTCCTTTAACATCACAATGTCACTTGTTTCTACCCATCTGTAGAATAATTGGGCTGACAATGATCGTTGATTTCACAATGGTGTTGTCAGACTTCATTAATTCCTTCACCTCCAGGTGAAGTATGTGACAAATATTTGTATATAGTAGCAAAGAATTTTAGGGGTAAATAATTCAATGTTGTATAGTTCTTTGGGAGTCTTTGATGATTAATTAACCCCAGAGAAGTCCTAAATATTATAGTATTAACATAGGATACAGTGGAGAGGAGAATTATGCGTGGATGCTGTGTATTAGTTTATGAGCAACTAGATCAGAAAGACCAGTCACTATAAATTTGAGGCTGGTTTATGTTAGAATGTCAGGAAGACCCAAAACAGTCCACGAAACTCCTGTATTCCAACAATGTCTCAAAAACTGTGCGACTTGGGAAGCCTTGCATATGGTACTCATCATACTGATACATCAAGGACATCTTGGCTGGATCAAGTTTCCTAAGGCCCAAGGGAATACAATTATCTCAGGAGATCAGCAGGAGGCTAGCTGTTTATTAAATCAACCAATAATGTATTTTACCTGCGTCCCTTCTGGAAACGTGGATGGTTAGTTTAGTGATTGAATACAGTTCTCAGTGAAGCCCAGAAAAAGAGATAGTGGTTGAAATGTTCCTGTCCTTTCAGAAAACATCAGAGCCGTGCCTTCTCGCTGTTGCTACACCATGCAGGTACTGGAGGCATAGTTGTTGTCTACAACTACTGTCTAAACCTCAGTTACCAGCATAGTGTACAGATATGCAAGCTAGCTTTAAATAGGTTAGCTTGAATACAGTTTTGTTGCAACAGCATAGAACACCATGCAGGTCTATTTAACCTGTTGAGAAGTAGGACCAGTTCACCTGTGTGGAGCTCTGTGTTACTATGGCTAGACTGTTTCTGGCACCTGAGCTAATGCACTTCAAGATAGCTTGGATATCACTAGATTGCATAGCACGCTGCAGTAGACACACCATCTGTCTCAGGAACGCCCCTCTTCAGAGCTGCTGTCCATGCTTCCATAATCAGATCCCTTTTTACTCAAAAGGATAGGGCACACTGTCATTCCTCACACCTGTCCCTTTCCCCATGTTCCTGCTAGTGTACATGACTTCTATAAATTGTATTCTTGTATAATCCCAGAGGATTTGTACTCCTCTGAAGTCCACCCTACTTCTTGTAGTAACCACCTTTTGCTCTGCTTCTCTAAATCCCTGGTACTTTATACCTCTAGCTGCATGATCTTACACCAGTAGCCTCTCTTTTAAAGAGTTGCTCCTCTGTATTATCTGCAGTTGCTTCCTTTTTGATCTGTTCCCAAACACCAGGTCTATTCTTGGAACGTCCGGCTGGAGCACTTGTATTGACGTCAAAATTACTCAACAGTTATTGTCAGGAAGGACTTAGTTTGCATTTGAATAGAGTGTTTTTTAAATGTTTCACAAATAAGATGCTAAGGGGGAACAATGTCTGGAAAGGTTCCCCAAGGCAACTGTGACAGTGGTGAATTACATGCAGATCTCTTCTTTTAAAGGTGGGTGAATGTGGAAAAAGTGCCTAAAGTGAGAGCATGGATATGTTCTCCAGAAACCACCTCTGTGTCCTGTGCACAAGTGTTGCTCCAGCTTCCTGCCCAGGAGGAACCTAGCAGCACGTGGAGCTCAGAAGTTGCTCATGAATGTACCATGGCAGATCTCAGCTAATCTCTTCATGAATACCCACCTGGGGAGGAAGGGAGATGGGAGGGAAGGAATCCTGTGACTTGAACTAATTTCCTATAAAACAAAAGGATTTTCATAGACCTTAGGGCTAGAAGGGACCTTGAAGATCATCAAGTCCAGCCCCCTGCCCCAGGGGCAGGAAGTCAGCTAGGATCAAAGGATCGCAGCACGATAAGCATCCAAATGTTTCTTGATTGAGTCCAGAGTAGGTGCCTGCACCACTTCTGGAGGGAGTCTATTCCTGGTCTAGGGGGTTCAGACAGTAAAACATTTTTTTCTTATGTCCAGCCTAAAATGGTCATGGAGGAGTTTATGACTGTTGGTCCTTGTTTTTCCTTGGGGCGCTCTGGTGAACAGATGTTCTCCCAGATCCTGATGATCCTCATAAGGCCTGTTCTCTTGCCCTCTGATTATGCACATGGCTCTCCTCTGGACTCTCTCAAGCTTCTCAACATACTTCTTGAATTGTGGAGCCCAGAGTTGGATGCAGTACTCCAGCTGCGGCCTCACCAAGGCCAAGTACAGTGGAAGGATGACATCCTGAGATTTACTTGAGAAGCATCTATGGATGCAAGCCAGAGTTTTGTTTGCTTTACCAGCTGTGACATCACATTGGTGGCTCATGTTCATCTTGTGGTCAATCATGACCCCCAAGTCTCTTTCAGCCATGGTGCCAAGCCTGTAAGTATGCTGCAGGATTTTTCCCCCTGAGGTGGAGTACCTTACATTTATCGATATTGAACATCATCAGGTTTGTATCCACCCACTTACTAAGCTTATCCAAGCCAGCCTGGATCACTAGCCTGTCCTCAGGTGTGGATGCTATGCCGCAAAATTTAGTGTCATCAGTGAACTTAGCCAGTGTGCTTCTGATACCAGTGTCCACATCATTGATAAAGATGTTAAAGAGAACCGGTCCAAGGACAGAGCCTTGGGGGATGCCACTGGTCACGGAGCGCCATAATGATTCGCTGCCATCGACCAGTACTCTCTGGGTCTGACCGAGCCAATTCCCTACCCATTGGACTGTGGTGTAGCCGAGGCCACAGTTGGCCAATTTTTCCATAAGGAGGTCATGAGACACCAGATCAAAGGCTTTTTTAAAGTCCAGATATATGACATCAATCTCTTCTCTCTTGTCCAGGTGATATGTCACCTAGTCATAGAAGGAGATGAGATTGGTCAGGCAGGCTATCCCTCAGGATGTTGCCCTCAGCCAGCTTATCCAGAAGGGTCTCCTTGATAATTTTCTCCAGAATCTTACTGGGCGGGGATTGATGTCAAGCTGGTTGGCCTGTAATTCCTGGGATCTATTTTCCACCCTTTCTTGAAGATGGGTGCCACATTGGCTTTCTTCCAGTCTTCAGGTATTTCACCTGAGTGCCACGAGTTTTCAAATATTTTTGCCAATGGTTGGGCAATGGCACCTGCCAACTCCTTGAGTAATTTAGGGTGTAATCTGTCAGGACCAACTGACTTGAAGGTGTCCAGCCTCTCAAGGTGATCCTTTACAAGATCAGCACTGATGCTGGGTATACATACACCCTCACCCTGGCCATCCCATCTCTTGCTAGGCAGGGCAGTCCCATTGAACTGATAAAAGACTGATGTGAAGTACCCATTAAGCAGATTGGCCTTTTCCTGGGTGTTGGTTATCAGCTGTCCCGTTTGGTTCAGCTGGGGTCCAATGTTACCCTTGCTTTTTTTCAAACTCCCTACATATCTGAAAAAGGACTTTTTGTTATCCCTGATATATGAAGCCAGATGGAGTTCGGTTGCAGCCTTGGCTTTCCTAATCTGCTCTCTGCGGGCACGGACCAGTGCTGAGTACTCCTCCTTGGTGGTAATTCCAACCTTCCATCCTTTATAAGTCTCTCTTTTGAGGCATAGGAGGCTCCCTGCTGAGTCAAGGGGGTTGCTGTGCCCTTCCTTGTGCTGTCAGGATCGCTCCCTTAAGGAGCAACCACTTCTCTTGGACTCCTCTTCCTGTCAAGTCGTGGTCCCTTAGGGCCTCAACAACGAGCCTCCTGAGCTTGTCAGAGTCAGCTTTCCTGAAGTCAAGGACTTCTGTATTGCTGACTGACTTGCCAGCTTTGTGATGGATGGTAAAGATGATCAGCTCGTGGTCACTATCATCCAGCTTTCCATCGATTCTTAGGTCACTGACTAGGTCATCCCCTTTGGCCAGTACCAGGTTGAGCAGTGCTTTACCTCTCATCAGCCCATAGACTTCTTGACTCAAGTAGAGCTAGTCCATGCACGTGAGGAAGTTTTGTGACTGATCGGATTTGGCTGAGTGCTCTTCCCATGAGATGTCTGGGTAGTTAAAATCTCCCATGACAGCCATGTGCTGAGAGCATGCAACCTCAGCCCCTGGTGAATTCCTGGTCAAGCTCTTGTTTCTGGTTAGGAGGTCTGTAGTAGACTCCTACCATGATGTCCCCTGTGCCATGTTCCCCACATATTTTAACCCAGACAGGCTGCAGTCATCCTTCCTGGGTGCCAGTGTCAATTAACAGGGACATGTAGCTATCCTTGACATAGAGAGCTACATCCCCACCCCTTTTTTCTGCACGATCTTGCCTGTACAGGGTATAACCATCTATACCTGTGGCCCAATCATAGGTGGAGTCCCACCAGGTCTCTGTTATCCCTATGATGTTGCAGAAAGATCTTGTGAGATTGTGAAAAAGGCTTCGATGCAGTGGCATACTGTGGAACTCTGGCGCCTTCCATTTGCACCCCCGCCCCCATCCACAGCCGATTGCTGAGTGGACGGGGGGGGGAGGGGGAGGGCAGTCCCCCAGTGGCCAATTGCTGAGCCTGGAAATGCTGGTGGCAAAACCGGAAGTGCTGGAGGTGAAACTGGAAGTACTGCTGGGGTACAAAGTACCCCCTGAGGGCCTAGCCAGCACCCCTCCCCCAGGCCGGCGCCCAGGGGCATCATCCTCCCTGGACCGCTGTCGATATGCCCCTGGTTGGATGTGATTTGGTTCTACTCTGCAGAGCTCCCAAAATGCTTTACAAAGCCCTTGGCCCTTGGACTGGATCTGGCCTGCAGAACCATTCCATCTGGCCAGCTGAAAGCCAACTGGCTACTGGAAGTTGGGGGGCATGGCCAGTGGAGCATGGCCAGCCACAGAATTTGGGGTCCCTGGACCCCGGTGGACATTGCTAGCGGCAGTAGGGGAATAAGTGATGGCTGTGCAGACATGGTCCTTGCTTGCCCCGCTCCCTCCCAATTCCCCTTCCAGCCAAGCTGCTGCCCATTCCTCCCCCACCCACACTGCCAACCCGTGCTACCATCTAATTCCACCTGTGCTGCCACCTGATTCCCCTACCTGCACTCCCATTTGTGTCGCAAAATATGCCACTGCCCAGCCCACACTGCTGCTCATCCATGGACCTATGCCAGTGGCCCTGGACCTAGCCTCAACACAAATGCTGCTGGATCCATGAATCTGCCCTAGGAGGAATCCTTGTAGTTCAGGACTGCCTCTAGTGACAAAGTTGCTGAAATGGAGCTGAGCAAAGACACCAGGAGTACATGGAGATGCACAGGCTATGTCACCCTGACAAGGGTGGCTGTTGCCTGCTTCTAGAGCTTGTCCCCGGCAGAGCAAAATAAGCATAAACAAGGCTTGAGGCCAAGGCCCTATTTATTCTTAGTGATTAAAAGATGCAATTTAACACTCAAATTGCATTCAAATGAATACGTGAATTGTGGGTAATACAATTGTCGTTCATGGTGTTTAAACTGGCCAAGCACCCAGGGTGAGTTTGACACTCTGGGTCTAAGCAAACCCTTGAGAATCCCACATTTTAATACTGCTACAGTCCACTCAGGTCTTCCATCACTTTTCCAAAGAAGGTAAAATAAGTACCATGTAGCTTCTTGGGCAGGGGGAAATTTGGACCTAGTTTTGCTGGTGAACACCCAGTATGCCTTTGCAGTAGCAGAACTCCCCTTGCTTCTGGCAGGGACACAGAACCTGCAACAGCCAGAAGGGGCCCAGCATAGAAACTCAAGAACCTTCTACTGGATGCTGAGGCTTTGTCAGCAAGCCATTGGTGCTTTTCCAGACTGTACTTTGTGCTCTAGTGACAAAGTTGCTGAAATGCAGCTGAGCAAAGACCCCAGGAGTACATGGAGATGCACAGGCTATGTCACCCTGACAAGGGTGGCTGTTGCCTGCTGCTAGAACTTGTCCCTGGCAGAGCAAAATAAGCATAAACAAGGCTTGAGACCAAGGCCCTATTTATTCTTAGTGATTAAAAGATGCAATTTAACACTCAAATTGTATTCAAATGAATACGTGAATTGTGGGTAATACAATTGTCATTCATGGAGTTTAAATTGCTAACCCAAATAGCTCGTGGCCATGACAAGAGTTTCACTTCTGTTGGAGTGGGTTTTTGCAGCACTAAACCTGCTCTGACAGAGGTTAAATTCTTGTAATTTGGGATGGGGGCTCAATGGCCACCGGCCATTAGGATTAGAAGTTTAAATGTATCTGGTTGTTAGACATCTAAATGCTCTTATAGGTATCAGAGTTGACTGTAGGTTCAGAATTGGATGCTGGTTCCTGGCTAAAATTTCCCTCATCTGCTACTGAGCTCTGTACCCGCAATTTGCAGCTGCACTCCACTTAAACGGCAGCTAGTCCAACTACCACTTGTGGTGGTACCCTATACCAATAATTTATGAAGTGCTTGGGACTGAAGAGTCCTATATGAATTAATACTGAATGACTTAGAGGTTCTGGGGGCTGTATTCTCCCCAGCATAGGATGCTAGGCCATTACTGTAAACTTTAATGGAAACTGCAGCTGTTTTGCAGAAGGGAAGTAGATCCCAAACCCCACTGTGAAATAAACATGCTAATTGGAGACTGGGATGAAATTTGTGTTCTGCCACTGGCTGTCTGAGTGCCTGGGGGCAAGTCACTTTTTCTGTGACTCAGGTTTCCTATCTGTAACATAAGGATAATAGCCTATCCCAAGGGGACAGTGAGGATAAATGCATAAAGACTGTGAGGTGCTCAGATGCTAATATCCTACAATAGTCACTGCAGTGGCATTTCATTGCTCTTATAAACAGCCTTCCATACTAGAACCTGTTTTCCATAAGAGGGGAAAGGCTGGCCAGTACATCTGAAAAAATACTTTAATTTCCTCCAAGCAGCTAGTGGAGGTGGGATCAAAGAGGTGTCAAGAGACAAAGGTGGGACCAAGCTAGTGAAAGGTTGTCAAGCTGGCACTCCCAGGACAAAGCAACTTTGGAAGAAGTAAAATCTGCACATATTTGTTCCTTCCCTTCTCCCTGCCTGCCCCTTCTAGTTCCTCAGCAATGCATGTAGGGAAGCAAACCAGAACCTTGTTTTTATTATGCTGCTCCCAAGAAGACTGTGAAACTTTCCAACCCTGGGGCTAGCTGCTGCATTTGTACTGAGCAGTGCCACTGTTTACAGATAAACAGAGCCGGCTCCATTGCATGCACTGTGTGCAAAGGATACCAATGATATGAACTGGTTTAGCATATCTCCTACCCATGCTGGCAGTGTTTGTGAGGTGGCCCTGGCAAAGGGAAGATTACAGTTTTGCTCAGACTCACTTGATCCAAGGTCTCCGTGCTCAGAAGCCTGTGGAAACCCATGAGGCACCTAAAAGTAGCCCTCTGCAATGCTAGGGTTAGAGTCTGCCATCCTTGTTTAGCCTTAATCACACCTTACTCCGGGTAGGGGGAAGGAATTTTGCAGACGTTTTGATTGTGTCCCAAAGATACAGAACAGGATGAAAGACTATGCATTATTACACCACCACAGGAGCAGCTCAGGGAAGGAATCCGGTCCCTCATTGCCTTTTGCTGCAGGCAGTAGTCATTTGCTGACCCACATCAGCAGCTCTTGATAACACCCTCTGTGTTGGTCTGGCTGAGCTGAAGGGGTGGGGAGTTTGTTGTCATCAATCCACTAAACACATCACAATCACATGTCTTCACTAGCCCTCTGAGCTACTTCCAAATCAGAGTAGGAAGTTTCACAATATAGACCACTGTGGCAACTTACTGAAGGAGCTTCTGGGTGAAAGAAACAATAGTCCATCACTAGGTATGTTTAAAAGGTAAGAATTTCAGAGCCCAGCTGCTGTCCAGCATCAGCATAGTAAATTGCTTCTGGAAAATGTGTCTGAATATAAAATCCTAGCTCACACCAGCAGTGTCACAATCCCAATGTGGAAAATATATCCAGTTATCTAAACCACCCTGTCCTTACTATCCTATTTCCTAATCCATGCTGAAAACACTGGGGGATCAGAAAAAGCGTAAGCTAAGCATTTGAATGGCCATAGCACAGAACTCACTATATTTTTAAGAGAGGAAGTGGAAGCTGAGATTAAGCACTAGAACACCTGTATCTTTTGGCTTATTTCAGGTCAGAAAGTATTTGATCCATGGAAGCTGTCTGCCATTTTGTTTCATGCTCATGATATACTTACATTTCAAACTATTCTGACTGACAACTATAACTTCTGGAGGTTTTGTCTGGATTTTTATTTTAATACTTGATTGAGCTCTAACTGGAGGAAATCACTATGCTCAATGCAGGAGCAATTAAGAGACCTGTGCATGCTTTACCCCTCCAACATGATTAGTCACATGCATGTTCTGACTCATGTTCAGAAGCTGAGCAGGGGAATCAGATGTTTAATTTATCTCATGCTGCTGAAGCCTAATGTGGCCCGATAAGGCATTATTGGAAGGATGCTGGCATCACCGCAGTCGGAGGATATGGACACATGACATGTTTACTCTGGAGTATTCTCAATTTGTTCCAGAGCAAAAAATTGGATCAGACACATCACAAGGCATTCACTATGGTATAAATACTTCTCTTGGATGGAAAGTTACTTCTGAACACCTAAGCAAACCTGCTGGAGAGTAGGGGAATGCAGAAGATGCCACTGAGCACCAGAAGGAAGGGGATGCAAAAAGCAGGGATGGGGTGGGGGCAGAAGTCGTACCTGCTCAAAAAAAGGCCCCAGCTATTGGTGCCACAGTGTGGTCCATCTGCACAGGTTGTTGCTGCTAAAACAGCAGCACAGTGTGTGTACAGCAGACATAAACTGCCCTCTGCTGAGACAGGATTAGACTTTGCCAGCCTTGCTCAGCCTCAGTCACACCTTACTCTGTGGACTGGGGGAAGGGCTGCTTCTTCTGGGGGGAAAGGGCCATCATTTTGGCTCCCCTACAAAGCAAGCATCCAGGACTGGTGCCTCACTTGCCCACATCGAGTTATGCTACATGTGTCTGCACACCGAGTCTGCTCAGACAGAACTGCTGGGAGAAAGCTCACGCTGGTGGCATCTGAGTTAATTCTAATTCATTGCTTAGTGGAACCTCTTACTGAAGTCTCAGCTGGGCTTTGTTGTAAGTAGCTCATGAGGCTGAAGCCCCAGCTGGATCTGTATGGGCACTGCTCTGATGATGCGCACTGACTATTGCAATCCTAGCTAGTAAGCGCAAGACAGCATTATAAGCAGCTGTTTATAGTCTGTGGATATAAACAGACATCGCTAAATGAAACAGATCATCTGTGGTACAGTGTATCCCACCACAGCTAATACATTTAATTGGGCAAAATACATGTTGACCATTGTCCCGCATCAGACAAGGATCCAGGCCTGATTCTGCGGGACAATGGGTGACATGTTCCCTATACATCCTGGGGAATCTCCAGGGTGCATCTCTATAAATAGGGAAAGTTGGGGTTCCCCATTTACACACACTTGCCTTGGAGGTTGCCTGGGGCACATCTGTGTAAAAGGGGCAAGCCAGGCAGGTGCTTCTGGGGATTGAGAGGCCTGATCCTGCATGGCAATTGGGTCATGCAGGATCAGGCCTATCAAGCCTCAGAAGCACGTGCCCAGCGTTCCTGGAAAGCGTAGGCAACTTCAGGCTGCCAGTGCTCTTGCACCATAAAGCAAACAGATATCTGCAATAAAGTGGCAGAAAGTATTACCACCTTTGTTGTGCCAAAAATTCTGGGCATTTGTGGTGCAGCAAGGAGTACAGACATTGGTTTGCTTGGCCTTTGTGCTGCCATAACAGTGTTTATGACAGCATAAAGGCGATGTCTGTTTCCAACTTTTAGAACTCTGCCTGGAACAGAAGCTTAGCTGCCATACAAAACCCACCCTGCTGGCTAGCTGTTGGGGAAGCCAAGCTGTGGATAATGTGTATAATGGTAGAAAAAACTGGGCACCTCTGCTCATGATCTAGCTACACTCACACAGTTCTACAGTAAGAGTAGTATGCTTGAAATTTGCTCTTGTACATAATAAGATGCAGCAGTTGACTTCTGAAAAGTGTCCTATAACGTATTGCTGCTGATCTGTGGATTTCCATCACCTTTCAGTCTAAGATAATTAATGTTGGATTAGGGCCTGAGGGTGCTAATATACAGCTGTAATTAATCATGTCAGGAAAACTGGCATGTATTTGTATACTTTTTTGCTTGAATATCTCAAGTTTTCTACACACACACTTACACATCCTTATCCACACTTTAATTATACACTGAGGGCCAGCTGGTATGAATTGGTGAGGCTTCTTTGAAGTCAGTGGAGCTCTGCATGTTTACATCAGCGGAGGATCTGGATCAAGAAGAGCTAAAATCACAGGAAGTGATTATTGTCCTAATCAGCACTGCTATAAATTAGCAGTGATCCCACTGTACACAAGGTGAGGGCCTGGCTCATATGTCCCTCAATGCACAGAGGTAGTCCCTCACACTCTTATGTTCCCTCACTTTTACGTTCCCTCAGTGATACATTCTACTCTGTCCCCTTTCAACAGCCTAACAACATACTTTCTTGGCCTTGCTAAATGGAAATTGTTAAATAGAAATCATCCCATTTAATATTTTCCTGGTGTTTTTCCTTTGAGAAAAACTTAAGTGTTTGTTTGTCCCTTGGGTCAATTTCCAGCTTTCGTGTCTGTACGTTATAGTGGAAATAACAGTTGAATTGAAGATTTTCAGCTTTGGTCTTTAAGATGTGGATTTTTAATAATCAAATTATATTTAAAGTGGTAAACACAGATGCCACCTTTCCAGCTCATGGCATAATCTCCTGGATATTCCCCCTGGCTTGTACATGACTGTCAACCTATATGTATGTCTGTGCCTGGCAGTATAAATCCTTGAATTGGGAAGTTTTGTGGTTCTCATTAGAATTGTTTTCTACTGATAACAAATTATTAACCTCATATTTCTGTGACCTTGGAGAGTCTTTCGGCCTTTGTTTGCATGTTGGTTGAGCTGTCACTTAGAAGAGCTGTGTTGTATCCATCTACTCTTTGTCTTACAATGAAGTCAGTGACAATACCATCAAGGGGAGGTGAGAGAATACATCCTTGCTCAAATGCCATTGTCTTGTGTTATGCCATTTGCTCAATTAAGTGTTTGCTTTAATTGTGCATGCTGCAAATTGCTTTAAAATCTGACTGCTGTTAATTTTATTTGTTGGTATTCCATTACTCTTTAAGATTTTCTAGGGAAAACACAAAGGACGCTGTTAAATACTTTCTTGAAGTAAATTAAGTTGATGCTTAGTAGTTGTTGCTAGTCAATGGTCTCTTTCATCACTGTTCTTGGATTAAAATTTGGTCAACACCTCCTCTTCCAGCTCACAGTCCAGTTTGCTTCTTCTTTAGCTTTTCCTCAACCACTTGTGATATTTTGCTGAAGTTGATACTGAGCATTTTTACAGTCATTAATGCGCTTTAGGTAATGCACATTAAGTTTAGTACCTCCGGACATTTTTATATGTGATCCGGGGGCGGGGAGGAGGGGCTGCTCTAATTAAAGTGCCTCCACATTTCTTGTATCAGCATCCCCATACTTAAAATGGTAGTGGGGGTGCTTGAATAAAAGCTTGTTCAATGAGCTTTAGTTCAAGCGCCCCACCACCATTTTTAAGTGGGGGATGCTGATACATGAGATGCAGCAGGCTGCTGTGGCGTGGCTATTGTCCCAGTCCAGCAGACTTGATTAATCAAGTCTACTCCGATGCATTGGAATTCCATTGCATTGGAGAAGCCTCCGTGCTCATCTACAGACATCCTCTGTTGTGAGATACTAGAAAAAACAGCATTAGCTTATTTTAATGCACATCAGCTAAAGAGCACAGGTTTTTTGTGACATTTTAATACACATTAAAATAGGCTAATGCACATTAAAGCGTACATGTAGACATGCCCACTGTTACTGGAAAGAGTATAACACATCACAATTTACTGCAGTTGCTTATGTCACGTTTCTTTAATATTTGGACAAAAATGCCATTTTCTCCTTATTCTGGAAATCTTTCCTAATCACTGACTGTGTCAATAAGTTTAGTGACTTTATTCTTGCCCTTAGCATCAGTAGCTTTCAACATATCTCCTGAATGCTTGGTCTTCCAGTGAGTATTTCCCAGGGTTTAACTTTATCATTATATATTTCAATTCTTTGTCTATGATGTCACATTTTCTGCTGTCTAGTTAAGAAGGTTTAATTTATTTATCAAAATTTGTTGTTTTGACTTTATAAAACTTAAAAGGATTAGTGAGTCTAGAATCTCTTGTAGATTCTCCATCCTCTGTTCTTCTGTTATGGGGCTGGGATAGTGCATGGTTGACAGCCCAGAGGCCATAGCAGAAGCACTGATGGCATGACCCTGTCAGGTTCCAACAAACCTGCAAATTTTGCTAAATACCTTGTCACAAGGACATGAAGAAGAAAAGGTTCTTCTGTTATTAAATTCTTTCTTTCTGTTTATTGTTAACAGGCCTTATGGAAGGTATAATCATGTCAGTTAGAACCTGAGTTGCCAAGAAGCCATGCAGGGACACTACTGTGCAGGAATGTCAGATACTGCACAGTCATTTAGTACTTGTGTATGCAAGCACTAAATGACTGTGCACCAGCAACTGCACAGTCAGCATCTCGTGTAGATGTGGCCACTTTGTGGTAACAGTCTGATCCTGGCCTGTAGTAGGTAGCTGTGGGCATGTCTACACATGCATTAATGCACTTTAATTAATGTGAACTAAATCTAGTACCTCTGGGTGCCCATACACAAGTGTGGAGTTTGGTTTGACATGCTGGAATTCCAGCACGTCGGAGAAGACTTGGTTAATCTGCTTCAGGTGCTTGATTAATTGAGTCGGCTGGAGCATGACAATTACTGTGCTCTAGCATCATCCTGCAGCTCATGAATCAGTGTCCCCACACTTAAAAATGGCTGTGGGGGTGCTTTATGTAAGATCATCAACCAAGATTTAGTTCAAGTCCCCCCATTGCCATTTTTAAGCATGGGGTTGCTAATACAGAAGACATGGTGGCACTTTAATTAGAATGGCTCTTGGAACCGTTCTGATTAAAGCACCGCCCCTCCCCACCCCCACCTGGAGCATGTGTAAAAGTGCCCTCCAGAGTGAGGTATTAGGAAAATGCACATTGTCCTTTCCTAATATGCATTAACTAAAGAGCATGGTTTTAAAGTGATGATTAATGTGCATTTAGCCTGTTTTAATGTGCATTAATTAAATAGCATATTTTTTTGCAGTGACATTTTAATGTGCATTAAAGTGCACAGGTTGATGTGCCCAAACCATAGTAGCTTACCCCTCTTTCATTGAGGACTATATAGCCTTTGTTTACCTCCCACTTACTGTAGGGCAGGAATAGGCATACTGACACTTATCATGCTTCAGCTACTATGTGGTAAATCCACATCCTTTTTAACTCACTGCAATATGGTCATTTTACTGTACTGCCAGCTGTCTGTACTTTCACAGAATCACACAATCATAAAAAATTAGGTTGGGAAGGGACTTCAGGAGGTCATCTAGTCCAACCACCTGCTGAAAGCAGGACCAGCCCCAGCTAGATTATCCTAGCCAAGGCTTTGTCTAGCCTGGTCTTGAAAACCTCCAAGGATGGAGACTCCACAACATCTCTGGGTAACCTGTTTCAGTGTTTTACTACCCTCCTAGTAAGGAAACTGTATCTAATATCTAACCTAAACTTCCCTTGCTGCAACTTGAGACCATTTCTCTTTGTTCTGTCATCTGCCAGCACTGAGACCAGTTTAGCTTTTAGGAACCCCTGTTCAGATAGCTGAAGGCTGCTGTTAAATCCCACCTTAGTCTTCTTTTCTCCAGAATAATTAAGCCCAGTGCCCTCAGCCTCTCCTCAGAAGTCATGTGCCCCAGCACCCTAACCATTCTCACTGCCCTCTCCTGGACTCTCTCCAACTTGTCCACATCCTTTTTGTAGTGGGGGGCCCAAAACTGAACACAGTACTCCAAATGGGGCCTCACCAGTGCCAAAGAGAGGGGAATAATTTCTTCCCTCGACTTGCTGGCAAGAATCCTCATAATGCAGCACAGTATGCCATTATCCTTCTTTGCAACAAGGGCACACTGTTAGCTCATATTCAGCTTAGTGTCCACTGTAACTCCCAGATCCTTTTCTGCAGAGCTGCTTCTTAGCCAGTTGGTCCCCAGCCTGTACCAGTACATGGGACTGTTCTGTCCTAAGTGCAGGACTCTGCATTTGTCCTTATCGAACCTAATGAGATTTCTTTTGGTCCAATCCTCCAATTTGTTTAGGTTTCCCTGAATGCTAGTACTCCCCTCTAGTATGTCTACTACTCCCCCAAGCTTGCTGTCCTCTGCAAATAAACTGAGGGTGCACTCTGTGCCATCTTCCAGGTTGTTAATAAGGTTATTGAACAAAACCGGCCCCAGGACTGACCCCTGGGCACTCCACTTGATACTGGCTGCCAACTAGACAGCAAGCCATTGATTACTACCCTCTGAGCTTAATGATCCAGACAGTTTTCTATCTCCCTTACAGCCCATTCATCCAACCAATAAATCCTTAGCTTGCTTGCAAGAATGTTATGGGAAACCATATTAAAAGCCTTGCTAAAGTCAAGGTATATCACATCCATTGCTCTTCCACATCCACAGAGCCAGTCATCTTGTCATAGAAGGCAATCAGGTTGGTTAGACATGACTTGCTCTTGGTAAAACAATGCTGACTGTTCCTAATCACCTTTTTCTCCTCCAAGTGCATAGACATGGGTTCCTTGAGGGCCTGCTTCATGATTTTTCCAAGGACTGAGGTGAGGCTGACTGGTCTGTAATTGTTCAGATCCTCCTTCTTCCCTTTCTTAGAGATGGGCACTATATTTGCCATTTTCCAGTCATCCAGGACCTCCCCTGGCTGCTGCAAGTTTTCAAAGATAATGGCCAGTGGCTCTGTAATCACATCAGCCAACTCCCTCAGCACCCTTGCGTGTATCATGTCTGGCCCCATAATTTCATAGTTGTTAGTGGCTGGAAGGGACCTTATAGATCATTGAGTCCAGCCCCCCTGCACGTGGGCAAGAAAGACTGCTGGGATCAAATGATCCCAGCAAGATGGGTGTCGAGACGTTTTTTGAAGATCAGCAGGGTGGATGACTGTACCATTTCTGGGGGGAGCCTGTTCCAGACCCTCAGCACTTGGCTTGTAAAGAAGTTTTTCCTTATGTCTAACCTGAAATGATCTTCAATCAGCTTGTTCTCATTACTTCTTGTCCTCCCCTGGGGCACCTTGGTGAATAAATGCTCCCCTAAACCCTGATGTATGCTGCAACCAAGTCCCCCCTGAGTCTTCTCTTCTGAGGCTGAACAGTCCCAAGTCCCTCAGTCTCTCCTCATATGTGTTGGTCTCCAGGCCTCTAATCATGTGTGTAGCCCTCCTCTGGAGTCTCTTGAGCTTCTCCACATCCTTCTTGAAGTGCAGCGCCCAGTACTTCAGTAGTGGTCTCACCAACGCAAAGTAAAGGGAGGATGACATCCTTTGCCTTGCTTGAGATTCCTCAGTTGATGCACGCCAGTGTTTGGCTAGCTCTGCTGGCTATAGCATCACACTGGGGGCTCATGTTCATTTTGTTGTCATTTGTGACACCGAGGTCTTGTTCAGTTGTGTTGCTGGAAAGCAGAGCACTGCCAAGCCTGTAAGTGTTGTGGATTATTTCTCCCCAGATGGAGCACTTTACATTTCTCTGTATTAAATGACATCAGGTTGAGGTCTACCCACTTCATGAGCCTGTCCAGATCGGCCTGTATTGCCAGCCTATCTTCAAACATGACAACGCTTCCCCATAGCTTTGTGCCATCAGTGAACTTTGCCAAATTGCTTGGAATACCTGAATCCAAATTGTTAATAAACATGTTGAAGAGTGCTGGTCCAAGAACTGACCCCTGAGGGATGCCACTGGTCACCCTCTGCCATGATGACTCAGTTTCGTCAATCAGTAGGGTTGTGTTAAGCTTTGGGTGTTGATTTGATTTGAAGGAGATTCAACCCCATTCGGTGGCCAAATCTCCAAATCCAAATTGAATCATGGGACCAATAAAAAGGTCTGAATCGATTCGAGGCTCTCTGAATCTTCAGAAAAGATTTGGCAAGCTTCGATGATTCAGGCAATCCTCACTGGCTGCAGCAGGGAGCTGGAGCCAGGGTCCATGCCGGTAAATAGGAGGCAGGGGAGTGGGGGGATAGAGCAGGGGAGAGGAGACCATGAGGGACCCAAGGCCCTCGACCCCTGCCTGCTCCCCCAGTCCCCCCATTGCTGCCCCCCCAGCTCCCAGCACTTTGGGAAAAAAAGCCCCTATTCACTGGGTGCTGCTGGGCAGGGGGGTGTTCCCCACTGGCCCCCGCTGCCCCACACTATGTGAGGGGCCCTGCCATGAACCTCCTGACCCTCCCTGCTCTCCCAGCCCGCCAGCCATGGTTGGTCTTCCTGCCCAAGCTCCGGCCCTTTAAGAAAAAAAACCTGAACACCCCCCACCCCACTGGGTTCACCAGCTCCTGCAGTGGCCATGGGGATTCAGGGGGCTCATGGAAGAGCTCCCTGTGTGGTGCAGG
The DNA here is from genome assembly GCF_001723895.1 of Crocodylus porosus. Classification (NCBI taxonomy): domain Eukaryota; kingdom Metazoa; phylum Chordata; order Crocodylia; family Crocodylidae; genus Crocodylus; species Crocodylus porosus. The sequence continues at coordinate 55,741,372 of NW_017728947.1, read as the reverse complement.
GCAGTGGGAGTTGGCCCCTGCCAGGCAGGAAATGGTGAGACCGGGGTGTTTTTTTTTCTTAAAGGGCTGGAGCTGGGGTGGGCAGGGCAGCCATGGGGGGCTGGGGGAGTGGGCAGGGTTCAGAGGGCTCATGCAGAGCCCCCCACATAGCATGGGACAGTGGGGGCAGCGGAGATTGTTCCCCTGCCCAGCAGTACCCAGTGAGTTGGGACTTTTTTTTTTCAAAGGGAGGTGGGGTGGGCAGGGTAGCCATTGCTGGGGCTGTAAAAGCAGGTGAGGGATGAGGCCTGGGTGATTAAGAGATTCAGAGATTCAGCAGCAGCCAAATCTCTGAATCAGATTCATATGAATTGATTTGGACAGTGATTTGAATCAACAAATCGAATCACTGTCCCCCGAATTTGCCGAATCCAAATCTGAAGTGAATACTAGCCACTTCATACAAGTCTATCAATCAGTACCCTTTAGGCCCTATCATGGAGCTACTTACCTAGCCACTAGACGGTGAAGTATTTGAGGCCACATTTTTGCAATTTGACCATAAGAACATCCTGGGAGACCAGGTCAAAGGCCTTTTTGAAGTCCAAGTATATAACATCAACCTTAGCTCCTCTATCCAGGTAGCATGTAACTTGATTGTAGAAGGAAATGAGGTTGGTATGGCACAACCTGCCTGTGATGAAGCCATGCTGGCTACCCTTCAGTTAGCCTGTGTGTGATGGTTTCTTTGATGAATTTCTCTAGGATTTTACCATGGACTTGTATATGTCCAGCTTTTTTAAATAGTTCCTAAATTGTTCTTTCATTGCTGTTGGCTGCTCACTTCTTCCCCAGACTGTGCTGCCAGGTGCAGTAGTCTGCTTCGGGGGTGTGGGGGCTTTGGAGAAAGAGGGGGACTTATTTTTGGGCATGGTTCCAGTGCTGCCAGGCTGGGAAGGAGCAAGGGCAAGGGCGTGGTGCCTGCAGAGGTGCATCAGCATCCCTGTGGTGCTCATGTGTTTTGTTCCCTTACCCCAGCTGGTTTTGGCTCAGCAGTGCAGGCAGATAGCCTATGCAGGATCATCTACCAGTTCAAAATGATCCCAGACCATACTACCCGCTTGCTTCTGGGGTGCGGGTGCATGTGCGGATGGTCCCTATTCTCCCTCTGCAGCAGGCAGAGGCACAGCAACAGGAGGAGTGGACTAAGCTGAACCACTTGTCTCCGCACCCTGTACCTCAACCTTCTCCTTCTGGGGAAGGAGACTTTGCTCCAGGGGAAACTTGAGGGGTGTGAAGCACAATCTCAGATGATTCTCCCTCCTTCCCCAGAATTTTCCTTGCTATGGCATTCAGATCCAGATCCAGATCCAACGCTTTGTGTGGCACTGGATGGGGTCAGCATGGGAAGTGAAAAGGGGGCAGAGGAGACTCTCATACTGGTGCTACTGCTTGTTGTTTTGGTGGTGGTGGTGGGGGGGGGTTATGGCTGGTGCTCTGGGAGGGGATACAGACTCAGGCACAGGCAGTGGCACTGCTCCCCTCTCCTTGCTGCCTGCAGAACTGGAAGCCTTATCCCTGCTAGTTGTAGGAAAGAGGTTGTCTCTCAGTTTGGGGAGGGGGTGGAAATTACAACTCTCCCTCTACCCGTTCTTCCACCCCTCCCTGAAGGCTTGCCAACTGCTTTTCCAGCATGCTTCATGGTGCCTTTCATAGTGAGTTTGCCTTGGTGTGCTGGAAAATCTGTGTGTTCTTCTGTAATGTAATCTGATTTATGTAATATATGTAAATAATTGTATGTATGTGTATTTATGTAATTCATAGATTCATAGATTCATAGATTCATAGATGCTAGGGTTGGAAGGGACCTCAATAGATCATTGAGTCCGACCCCCTGCATAAGCAGGAAAGAGTGCTGGGCCTACATTACCCCAGCTAGATACACATCTAGCCTTCGCTTGAAGACCCCCAGGGTAGGGGAGAGCACCTATGTATGTATGTAATGTATGTATATTACATACATTACATATATGAGAGCACCTATGTAATGTATGTATATATTTGTGAACTCGTAATAAATCAAATATATAAATGTATGTAACATGTGTTTCTGAATAAATTCTATATTATAATATGCAATGTATGCTGTGCTTCCCTGCACAGTGAATGGAATGCACACTATGAGAAAGAGCGCAGATTTCTTTTCTGGGGGAAAAGAATCAAAATAGACTAACAAGAACAAAAAGAGGATTTGGGGGGAGGAATAAATTGAAAGGAATGAATGAATATAATAATAATAAAAAGGTATAGAAAGCAAAAGGTATTGATGAATCCCATTTGCTAGGAACAGGCTAGCAAGTAGGAAATGATAGCCTTTGTTGTCTGACACTGCTGAGCTGCTGGAAGACACAGCTCAGTAACGGCCCCAAGGCAGAAAGTAGCTTAGTTCAAACAACACTGCTTTTCATGCTGTTTTTCCATCCCTCCCCCAGAGCACTGGGATTGGAAAGGACCCCTGGGAAGGATCACAGTCACTGGCCAGCTACACAATCAATATCAGAGCAGTCCTTTCCCCCTCTTCCCCCTCCCTCTCCTTACTTTCTGTTTCCCTGCAAGCAAGTCCAGCTTTGAAACGTGAAACATTTTGAAACTTTCAAAATATTTCGACTGCCCTTGTTTTCTGTTGAGGCTGTTTCAAAGCCTTTCATTTTGTTTTGATTTTGCTGTGTTGAGCTCAACACGAGTTGAAACAGAGTCAAAATGAAACAGCTGGCAAAATTTCACCCAGCTCTACTTTCTACTGCATTGCAGTCTCATCTGCTAAGGAAGGCTCCCTCCATGCAGAAACTCAGAATTTCTTACAGTCTCCTCTGACTGACCCCAGATCCAGAAGGGCAAGGACCTAGTAACATGCTCCTATTACCACATGGGTGGGAGGGGATGATGGCAACATTCTTGTGGTTCTCTCTGTTAAGTGTATTATATCTTAATACACGAATATATGCCATCAACAGGAAGTCCGAATATCTGTTTAGACCTCCTGGACACTTGGTGTTACTGAATGTTGAGAAGGACGAAGAAAATCATTAACTCTGGGAGCACTATGGGGGATTACCATGCCATGTCTATTGAGGTGAGGATGTAGACAATATAAGTGAAAAGCAAGTATGTGGTCTGGGCAAACATGGAACGTCTCATCTGCCCAACTCATCTTTAAAATTCCACAGTGTTCAGACTAATAGACCTACAGGAAAAACTCTTGAGAATATATTAATTAAACATAGAAGGCCTATCTAGGGTGAAGGTCAAAATAGTAAGTAAAATGATGACTAAAAAGTGCATCAACATCATTGCCTTGCAAGAAACACTTTTCTGACAGTGCACCCAATAAGCTAAAAATCTTGGGTTTTGTATTCATAACTTGTCAATCCTACCCCAAACATGAACTGGCCACTTTTGTGAGACATGGACTCAGAAATGAAGCTTTGGCCTTGAAGAGTGGCCAGTACATGATTGGAATCAAAATTCAGAATCTCAAGATACTCAAGATATATAAGCCCCACTCACAGAGATGGCTAGAATATACATTTCCAGTGGAGCAACATCTAGCATTGTATGTTAGTGACTTCAGTTGTCATCACACTTCATGGAAATATTTCACAAACAATGAAACCGGTGTCCAGCTGATGGACTTGGCTACAGCTAATGGACTTTAGTTTGTCCATGATGTAAAATTAAGAGGAATGTTCTATTCAGTGTGATGGAAAAGATGTTATAATCCTGACCTCTGTTTTGTCTCAACAGATGATAACAATACCCCATTACCAACCTCACTTAATATTTTTCCTACTTGCCAGCATTGTCCTATTATAACTCAAACTGGTATTACTGTACCCATTTATTAATGATCCTCCCCTCCCATGCTAGAATACTGATAAAACTGATTGGACAACCTTCCATACTGTTACAGAAACTAACGTCAATAGGATCCCACCAATCCCATCCCCTCAAAATTAGATTTATTAAATTAATTAAATCAACTACAGAGAGGTTTTAGAAAAGAATATATCCCCGGGTGGGATAATGTTTGTGAAAGGCTCTTAGAAAAATAAAATGAGAAAGAAGACCCAGCACAGGCATCTGAAAAGATCCACAGTCTTGACAAAGCCAGAGGGATAAATGGATAAGAATAGACAATGATCTGGGTTTTACTAATTCAAAGTACAAAAGTTTGAACATACCGTGAAGATTAGGTGGAGTAAATCCTCAGAATTTTAGTGCTTTGCCTATAACCTTGAATCAAATAGCTACCAACCTACTTAAGACCGCAAAGGTAGAAATAAACAAATGAAGAAGCCTGAGACTAAAATCAGTCTGGAATGAAAATTTGCCTAACTGTCCAAACAACAGAGAACTTTCTAAATCTGTGGAGTTCATTGCTCTAACATCTACTAAAACAAATACGGCAGCAGTAAAGATGGTACTCTGCTGGAATTTCTTTTAGAATTCGGCCCATATGGAAGGGGGTTGCTGGTGAAACTCCTCACAAACATCATAGACTCAGGTCACATCCCTAAACTTTGGAAAGAGACAAAAATTACTGCAGTTCTCAAGCTGGCAAAACCCCTGGATTATATGAAGAGTTTCAGGCCTATTTCCCTTCTGTACATGACTTTCAAACTCTTTGAAAGAGTGCTCTTGTCAAGAATTAGCTCTATTCAGGACCCCAGGCTTCCTGCAGACTAGGAGGGCTTTAGATTGGAGAGGAGCTGCTATGATCAAGTCCTTGTTGTCATCTCCCTTATTGAAGCGGAATTCCAATGAAAACAGAAGACCGGAGCAAACTTTATTGAGCTCACTTCAGCTTATGACACAATGAGCATGTCTACATGTTCATTAATGCACCATAATTACAGCACATTAAGTTTAACTAAATGTAATGAGCCGTAATTGGTGCTACTGTACATTAGCACAGATGAACACTTTTTAGGTTAATACATATTAGGCTAAATCTACTGCACATTAGAGAATGAGCATGGTTTTTGCCAGTCACACTAATGCACAGTAGAATTAGTCTTCTGTGCATTAAGCATCTCATGTATGGATGAAGCGCCCAGTATGGATAAGAGGTCTTATGGTTAAATTGATAATGGCTATTTGTGGCAGGGCCACTCTCGGTGCCTGCCACTTTAAGACCGAAGCTAAGCAACCAACAGGTGCTTGATTAAGGTAGCCATTTTAGATCTCCGGCTGCCGATATAAAGAGCTCAGTTCCCTGCTGGCTGGGAAGGCAGTAACATTGCCTGGCTGTGAGGCTTTGTGTATCATCTTGGAGGTAAGGGCAGGAGCTGTAGGGGATGGATTGGAGGCTCCTGGTCCTGGGCATGACCTAAAACTGTACCCTGCCAGAAATGGGTGGCTTGGTGGGTCTCTCAGTGGTACGGGAGCCCCCAGGAAATGCCAGGCCAGTTATCACCCCGGTGAAAGGTGGGTACAGGTGCCTTAAAACCTAGCCCTCACCTTCGGGTAGGTTGCGTGACACTGGAGGCAGTTGCAGCCAGGCATGGCTGTGGCCACCTGAGCCCTGTGGGGTGCAAGACCCTGAGGAAGGAGAGTGGGGGCAAGGCACAGCTGCGGCCACCTGAGCCCTGTGGCGATACAAGACCCAGAGAGGGAAAGCTGGGGCCAGGTACGGCGGTGGCCACCTGAGCCTGCTGGGGAGAAAAGCCCTGTGGCCCCAAGTGAAGTGGGCAGTGTGGAGCCCCATGTGAAGGGGGCCGAGATCTGGAGCCCCGGGTGAGGGGGGGAGATGTGGAGCCCTGAGTGAAGGGGCAGAGATGAGTAGCCTTAAGTGAGGGGCAGTGTGGAGCCCTGAGTGGAGGGGGCAGAGATGAGCAGCCCTGAGTGGAGGGGGCAGAGTGGAGCCCCAAGTGAGGGGACTAGGCCCAGGTAGGTCTTTGGATGCCTAAGGCTGAAGTTTGGGCCAGTGGCCAAGTAAAGGGGGCTCAGCCCAGGAGAGAGAGGGGTAAGTCCTGACCCTGGTAAGTCCTCCACTGCTTGGAGGCTGAGTGTGGGTCAAAAGTAAGATCTTAAGTAGCACCACGACTTGCTGCTCCAGGGGGGGAGTGAGAGTCCCTTGTGAGACCCTGGAGCACCAGTCGTGGTGTGAGATACCCTAGCTCCCATATCCAGAAAGGTGGACCTGAGAGAGAGTGTGGGGCTAGTGAGAGAGGCCAGAGGTAGAGTACCCCCTTGACTGATCAATGCTGGGGCCAGGACCAGGAAGGTCAAAAGGGCCAGGGACCCACCACAAGGGATGCCCCAGAGCTGAAGGCCTAGGGGTCCTGCCTGGCTTTAGAGGTGAGGCCAGGGCCTGTGTGGCTGAAGGTCCTGGGGGGACCACACCCGAGAAGGGAGATAGCTACAGGGAGCTCGGCAGCCTGAATGATCGCAGAGTAGGCTGCTTGAGCGGAGGGATCAAAAGGGGGGTCCTGATAGGAGGATTCTGGAGCCCAGTGTGGGGCTGGTGTGACTAATAGCTGGATGCCATCTGCAAGGCATGGGCTGCAGTGTAGGGAAGGTTTGGAGCCGCAGATAGTGCCCCCTAGCATCAGAGCATAAAATGGGCAGCCTCCCACTTAATTAACATCCTAATTAATAAGTACAAGGCGTGGCAGTAGAGTCAGGTGGGAGGCAATTGGGACACCTAGCATTGTGGCCAGGCGGGGAGCCCCACTTCGCCACGCTATTAAGCGCAAAAAGATTATTACAATTCTATTTAATATCTTGTCCAATTTCAAACTCAAAGTTTGCCTTCATGGTAAAATAAGCAGACCCAGATTTGCCGACAATGGTTTACCACAGGGCTCTGTTCTGGCACCCATACTCCTGAATTAGTACACACATGATATTCCACATATAAAATCAAGAAAATTTATTTACGCTGCTGTGACAGAAGGCAAACTCCCAAGCCTGGTTACAGTGCTGGCCTGCCCACCTGTCTTTAGGTACGCCGCCCGCCTTACTTTCCTGCCACACCTTGTTGTTAAATAATTCAGATGTTAATTAGGTGGGAGGCTGCCGTTCGAGTGCCTTGCTGTTCACAGGCAGTAAACACATGACTCCAACCTTCCCTTATCGTGTCCCATGCCTCACAAGTGTTTCTGCCAGTTGTACTACACTGTGGCCTGAGGATGGGCCCAACTCAGCATAGTGTTAGGCCTCTCTCATGCTGCCCTGTTCAGGGCCTCACACATACTACCTCCCCTCTTACTAGGATCTCTACCACTCTGCCTGCTCTCACCAGGCCCCTCTCACTCATGCCCCTTACCGGGCCACATTTACCCTGCCCTGCTCCTTCGAGCAACCATGTAGGCCATCGAGTTTGCCTCTGCTCTCCTCAGCCAGCCCTGGCGCAGCCTTTAGGGCCCTCCCACAACCTTCATCTGTGTAGTGGCCAGGCAATTAACCAAACACTGAGCTAACTCTGCCCCTGGCCCCTCACTGGGTAACACATGCCACTGGTCTCCTAATTGGGGCCAGTGACTTGACCCTTTCACCCATGGCTCTTTCTATGCTGCCTCACTTGGCCTCAGGCCTACTTGTGGCCTCAGGTGCCTGAAGGCTTACCTGGGCCTCTCTGCCCCCTCCTCACAGGACCTTAACAAACTCAACCCCTCTGCTGGGGCTCCAGGGTCTTACACCCCCACAGGCTCAGGAGCCTCCCATGGACATGTCTGCCTCACTACTGTCCAGGGTCTTACACTCCATGGGCTCAGGTACCACCCATGGGCGTGCCTGGCCCTACTCTCCTCTGACTATTATAACCCACCAGACTGGTGGGGGCTGGGGTTTTATGGCACCCCTCCTCACCTTTCACCAGGGCGGTAACTGGCTTGGCATTTCTTGAGGACTCCCTCACCACAGGGAGTCCCACCAGGCCTCCCTTCTCTGGTAGGGTGCAATTTTCAGTCATACCCAGGAGAAGAGCCTCCTGCCATTCCCATAGTTCTTGCCCTTACCTCCAAGATGTTTCTTGGGCAGCAGTGTAGCCGGGTGTTGCCAGCTGGCAGGAAACTGCTGCCCCAGCCCTGAGAGTCAAATGGCCGCCTCATCAGGGCTGGCCTGCACCTGTCTGCTGCCTGCTCTCTTCCTTAAAGTGGCAGGCACAAAAGGCGCTCTGCCACCCACCATCCCCCTAAAAATAGTTCCTGGGGGAGGCTTTCCCCGCTGCTCACACAGCAAGCTCACTCAGAGCCTGCTACAGCCTTTAAGTGGCAAGCACCCTGCTGGTGCTCCGCCACAGTTGCTAATATCACCATCCTAGCACAGGACTCTGATTGTAGCATTATTGAAACTACACTCAGTAATTATTTGGCAAAATTAGAAGACTATTTTAATTAATGGGGTATTTGAAGTTTAACTCTGACAAAACAGTTTGTTCCTTTTTTCATTTCACTAACAACCAAGTAATGCCTAAGGATCAACTTTTGTGGAAAACTGGTCAACTATGAACCCAACCCCAAATATTTAGGCGATCACCTTGATTGCAATCTTATCTATACGCATAATTTATGAATAACTAAGAGCAAACATGCCAAATGCAATAACATTATCTCAAAATTGCCTGGTATGAGTTAGGGAAGCAATGCTAAAGTTCTTAGAATATTGGCACTGACCTCCTTTTATTCAGTGGCTGAGTATTGTGCTCCAGTTTGGGGCAAGAGGGCCCATACCAGCCTGACTGACTCTCAACTGAATAAAGCAATAAGACTCCTAATAGGTACTTGCAAATCCACTTCTGTTCTGTGATTGTCTGTTCTATCCCTTATCCCTCCTCCTGATCTTCAGTGTAAACAGGCTACTTCAAGAGTTTACAAAAACGGCTTACATTCAATTCACTACCAATTTTTGAGGAACTTAATGACCCCCCTACGCCAAGGCTTAAGTCAAGAAGGCCGTTTTGGAGTGTGGGAAAAGAACTGAATGATGAAAACTTTGACATCAAGGAAAAATGGATCTAGCAATGGAACACAATCGACATTAATAAATTTATCACAGACCCGACATCTAAACCTTCTGGCTTTGCTTTACCAAGGAGGAGCTGGACAACACTGAACAGGGTTAGTACTGAACAAGGCAGATAAAACTACCAACTACAGCAAAATCTCTGTTATCCCTGAGGTAAGGGGATTGCTGGTTATATAAAAATTCTGGTTATCTGAATACCCCAGCCAGGCCCAGCCAGCACTACGCAGTTCCCAGCTGGCAACTGTGTGCTGCTCCTGTTGCATTGTGCAGTCCTGGTGGCCCTGCAGCCTGAACTGTGTGGTGCTGGAGCTGTGTGTGGGGAGTGGTGGGTCAGCAGGGAGTGACAGTGGCAGGTGGGGAAGGAAGGAAAGTGGCAGGGGAAAGGCAGTGGGAGCAGGAACAGGGAGGAAGTGGCAGTAGGCGGGGCCCTGGGCATCAGGGCTGGCAGCAGCAGAAGAAAACTGGGAACCACGGGGCTGGGCTGGCTCTTGCTGTGGCCTGCAGCTCTGGCATTGCAGCCGGGAACAGCATACTGCCAGGAGATGCCCAGCCATACCGTGCTGTGCTGCACCGCACCGTGCCGTGCCACACTGTGCCACTTGGCTCCTGGCTGCAACGCTGGGATCACAGAATACAGCAGGAGCCAGCCCAGCCCTGCAGTTCCCAGCTTCCTCCTGCTACCGCCTCTACCACAGCGCACTTGCAGTTCCTGCACTTGTAGTGGGGGAAATCCTGCGCTGAAGCCTGCTGCCTTCCCCACCCCCTGCTGCACAGGTCCCCAGACTCTGCCCAGACTGTGATCTAAGGGAAGCCTGTGATAGCTGAAAGTGAGCGTAAACCTTTGGTAACTATAGCAAAGAAAGGGTTATCAGACATGCCACCCAAATTACAGAGACTTTTCTTTCAACTGCAAATGTATGATCTAGATATCAAGTACTTGCCAGGAAAACATCTACCTATTCCAGATATGTTGTCCAGAACATATGACACAATGGAAAATGAAAGAATTCCAGACTCAGACATAGTACATGTTAATCTAATAGTACATGTTAATCTAATTAAGAGTGATTCCTGTCACAGATAAAATGTGGGCACTAATTGCAGAAGCTACTGCTCAGGACACCACACTGCAAAAAGTGCTAACAGCTATTTGTGCTGGCTGGCCTGGAAAACAGATACGTAGCCCTACTCTCAGTTCAAGGAAGAGCTGTCAGTACTGGATGGCATTTTGTTCAAAGGCTCACGACTTGCTGTTTTAGCAGTGCTAAAGAAAGACATGTTAAACAGAATATATGAGGGGCATCTAGGCGCTGAAAAATGCAAAAGGAGAGCAAGGGGTGCTCTGTTGGTCTAACATAAACAGTGACATAGAAAATGCTGTAAAGGCTTGTACAGCTGCCTAAAGTACAGATCAGCACAAAGAAAGGAGCCCGTAGCTCCATGATATCAAGTTTCATAGATTTCATAGATTTCATAGACATTAGGGCTGGAAGGGACCTCGGGAGATCATCGAGTCCAGCCCCCTGCCCAAAGGGCAGG
>NW_017728947.1:55722998-55730724 GCF_001723895.1 Crocodylus porosus | reverse complement strand
CAACATTGCCCTTGCTTTTCCTCCGGCTCCCCACATATCTGAAAAAGGACTTTTTGTTGTCCTTGATGCTTGAAGCTAGTTGGAGTTCAGTTGGTATTGACTTATTCATACATTAAGGAAAAAAACATGTATTAGTGCTGGATTTTTATTCTCACGATCTTGAAATGTAATTGCTTGAAAGCATAACAGCAAATCATGCATAAGTCATATCAAATCCATTTTTGCTAGACATGGGATTCCACAAATTATGAGAACAGATAACGGACCTCAGTTCAACTGTCTTGAGCTTAAAGAATTTTCAAACAAATACGGATTCCATCACAACACTTCAAGTCCTAAATACCCACAATGGTCTGCTGGAAAATGGGATATAAATAGTGAAGAAATTGTTGAAAACAGCTACAGATTCACAAACCAATGTTTATCTGTCACTCTTAAATGATAGGGCAGTACCCATGAAACATGGATTCTCCATAGCAGAAATGCTGTTTAACAGGAAACTCAAAATCAGGCTGCCAAATCTTGTGGATGATGTTCATTAGAATGACAAGCAAGACATGAAAACATTAAAAAAACAAACAAAACCTAAAAAATGGTACTGTGACAGGGGTTCCAGGGAATTACCACAACTCCACAGCAAAGATATGGTGCTTATTTCAGATGGATGAACATGGAAACAAAAATCACTAGTTTCTCATCAACTGGAGCCAGATCCTAGAAAGTAGTCACACCAGAAGGACAGGTGTTAAGAAGGAAAAGATGACACCTGCAGCTCGTAAAGGGGAGAAATGAAGCAGCATCATGAGATTCACCAAAGGAAATAGAGCTAATACCAATGCAACAAGAGACAACAAAGGAGACTGAAAATGGCACGTAAGTAGAGACATCTGAACAAGGAAACCAAACAAGAACTGAACCAATAAGGATTAAGAAAGCAGAGAAACTGAGATAATTTATAGAGCTGAAAAGCCAATGCAAAGACCAATACAGACCTGTTAAAATGTGCTTTAACCACGGGCTATACTAAACTTCCAATGCTAGTATTACATGGCAATATGTTATATGTGTAGGGGGAAGATGTATAGACGCTTTTAAGAGTGTTATATGTAAGTTGTCAGGTCCCCAGGTTGTAGCCTGATTGTTTTTTCCTCTAGACCAATGCGGGCTCATGGTAGAGGTAATATCTTTTATTAGACCAACACGATTTTTGCCAAAAAAATCTTTAATTGCAAGCTTTGGGGCACAAACACCCTTCATCAGGCTTTGGAGAAAAGATTGTAAAAGTTCTCCTGAGTAGAACTTTTACAATCTTTTACAAGCTTGCAATTAAAGATTTTTTTTTGCCATGAGCCCTGATGTATAAATTGTTATATTTACCCAGGAATTGCTGGAGGGAACAGGAGAACAGTAGGCAGAGAGCTGCTCTATGAATAAACGAGCTTTATGGTTCCATAAGCTTAACTCCTTGGTCTTTCAAGAACAACATAGCCCACATCATGCAGGATCACACATTAGACATCCTTTTCAACCTCTTAAACACTGTTTTCAGTTTCTGCATGTGCTCCTGAAATGTTCGGCCTATCACAATGATATCATCCAGACATGGGTGACTGGTGCCTCCTGAAACCGTGGGGCAGTGCGGTGTGTCCCCCAGAGGCTGATTGCCGACCCTGGAAGCGCTGGTGGCAAGACCAGAAGTGCCGCCACTCCCCAGCCGTGCCAATCTCAGGGGGGGCACTGGCCAGCACTTCTCTCAGCATCCCAACCCCCTGGCCAATGAGGGACAATTTCAGGGCGGACGTGTGCCCCCACTGTTCCTCCCCTACGCATCGCCTGTGCATCCAGGTACACCAAGCAGGATGTGCTTGCAAATCTGCTAATATGATATCCATCAGTCTCTGAAATGTACTAGAAGCATTACATAAATCAAAGCACATAACACTGAACTCAGAAAGTCTCTTCTTAGTGCAGAATGCTGTCTTAGCTTTGTCCTCTCGGTGTACTTCTACTTGCCAATACCCATTAGCCAGATCAAGGGTGGAGAACCATTGAGCTTTGGCCAGGAGGTCAAGCGTGTTATCAGTTCTTGCTAAGGGGTAGGCATCCTTAACAGTAACATCATCCAGTCTATGATAATCCATACAGATCCATACACCTTCCCCTTTCTTCTGCATCAGCACCACAGTGGGAACCCACCACAGGGAAATAATGCCTCTTTCTTTCACCTCTTGCAGCTGCTGATCACACTCCTGGAAATGGATGAGTACTTTTCTAGGCCCCTGTTGTCAGGTTTGGCATTGCCTGTATTAATTCGGTGCTTTGTTAAGCCTGTATGCCCTAGGTCATGGTGTCCAAGGCTGAGTATATCTGCATATTCCAGTAGGACTTCTTGCACTGCCTTCACTTGCTCAGGTTCCAGGCCATGATGACTTAATTTGAACTTCTGTTCCAATTTTCCTCCATTCCATTGAAGGTTATTGCCTGCCTCTCTAAGGTTTTGGCTCTTGTTTGACTTCAGTACTCTCACAGCAACCAATCTCTTTGATCCAGGGTCCTCCTGCAGGACAGACACACCTGTCTCAAATGTCCCAATTACAGTGCCCTGTATGCAAGCTGTGGTTCTGTTGATGTTTTAGCAACATGCACAGGAGTTTCACCTCCTGTGGCTCTTACCCATTGCAATTTCCATGAGGAATGCCAATCCATCAGTGAACTTAGATTTAAATAAGCCTTCCTCTTCTTCATGGCACCAGCTCAGTTTGCCACTGATCATCATCTCACTTCTAGGAGGTATTGTTAGATTCTTCTCCACTGCCACTTCACTTGCCCTCACTTGGCTATCTGTGATATACAAGGAGAAGCTCATCCCTAGAAAAGAACATAAACTATCTTCAAAAGTTATTGTGACCTGATAACTTTTTAGGAAGCCAGTGCCTAAGATGGCATCTTGATTGGCATCCTTTGCTACAAGAATTTTACATGGCAGCTGTAGGCCTTGAAAGTTGATGGCTGTACTCCACTGTCCCAGAATTGGAAGTGCTTCTCCACTGGCTACCTTGACCACTAGCCTATAGGGTTGAAGGCTTCTTTCTGCCTCTGTTGTAGTTTGCTCCTATACCTGGTCATGTGCAGTAGATACCTGGGCACCTGAATCTAGGAGGAACTAGCAAGGAACTTCTCTTAGCTTTCCCTCCAGGTATCCAAAGCCTGTGACACCAATAATCATCACCTCATTCTGAGGACCTCTGCATCTGCTAGCAATGGATGGGCCCCTCACCACTGCCCACTTCAGTTTCCTTGTCCTAAGTGCCACCTTCTCTCTGAGCGTTCACTCCAGAAGTGATCATGGATGCCACCTGTTCATAAGACTCTAGGGCTGGTGGGTGTGCTCCTGACTTCTCCCTGGCATGCACATGCACATGCACCCTTGCCTTGGCACCTGGGATATCTAAGGCCTCCAGTTTTCTCACCACTTCATCTCATTTGGACCCACTTTTCCCCACTGAAAGCATTTCTGATGAACTGGTCATGGGCCAGCAGGGTCTGTATGTAGCCTTTACAGCTAATCATCTTAGGGCAATGCCAAACTCTTGCATTGATTCTGCTGAAATCTTACAATTTTCCGTTAGGACCTGCACCTGATTCCAAAGCATTTCTGAGGGCCCCTGAAGGTGCTTTTAATCCTGTTTGGCTTCACTGCTGAGCCCCTGGTAGACTTCCCTAGCCTTCTCTGTGAGCAACACGCTCAGGTATTTTAGCTTAGTATCCTCATTCCACCCATTTATCTCATCTGTCATTTCAAATTGTTCATGCCTGTCATCCCACTCTTGTTGTTCCCCACTATAGGGTGCTGGATTGAATATGACCTTGAGACCCTAGATGGGGTGTGTGTGTTTGCCCCTCCCACTGGGGGTACCCCTTGCTCTGTGGCACTCATCTTCCCCAATCAAATGCCCACACAACAAATCTATACACTCAAGTCTGAGTCCAGCTCCTTCAGTCCATGGTCCTGGCTCACCAAGCCACTGAGATCTCCAGCTTCACCATGCACACCTCTGTGCAGGTATAACCAAGTTTGACCTGCATGCCACTATGTCTTCTCCTTACTCTAGCCTCAAGCTTCCTCTTCCTTTTTTTCTTGCCCGCCCTCCCTCACCCCCCAGGTCCTGGGGGTTTCTAGCTGTTGCAGTCCAGATTAACAGTCAGCACAGCTCTACAGTCTGCCCTCATGTCCCTCCTACTGTAACATGCATTATATTCACATTACACTATGACAGTTTGGTGGCAGACTGGTTATAAGTTGTGTTAAGAGTCTCTAATGGTCTAATAAGATGTGATCCCCACTAACATAACCCTTTTTGTAGTTTCAGTCATTAGATCCCTGTCTTCCCTCCATGTTAAGTATATGAATCTTTTTCTCTTGCGTGTAAAAGCAGAATACACTCCCTGAAGACTGGAAGAATCAGACACCATCTGACTACTTGATGGCTTGGACCTCATGGAGGAGAGCAAAACTCTGAGGACATAGGAGCTCTACTTGAGGACCTGGCCTTTCCTCTTTAAGTTGATGGTTAGCCAGCAAATGAAACTTGCCACCAATTATCTGCAGACCTTGGGAACACTGAATTCATGGTCTCAGTTTCAGTCATTCATGCTGCAAAGTCATAGCACTTGGCTTCTTTACAGGCAGTCTCAGCAGAATGAACAAGGACTCAATTTTAGTGGGCACTGATGTTCCCTCTCACCTCCAGAGGTGATGGTCTCTCAAGTTGTCGGCAATTAGAGGACTATATTTTCCAGTGCTTTCAATGTGCCACAAGTGCTGCATGTGATTGAAAGTTGTTTGGAGAGAAAAAGTCCATGAATAGTGCTGAAAATGCTTTTTCCAGTAATTCCACAGAGTCTTCAATGCGACAATAATTAACTGTGTGCACAATTTATACACTCAGTCTGTCTTCCAACACACCCACAACAAGGATTCCCCTCCTCTCACCCTCCCCAGCCATTGAATTTGCTATTTTCTTTATAGTTCTAATAGAGCGTGTTCAAGCTTCTGTCAGAATCAGAAGCATGCCACACGCGGGTCTAATCCCTTTAGCAGTGCACAGATTCAAGCAGTTCTTCAATAAAAGGGTGAGTGCCACCCCTGAACTTCTCCAATTTGTCACAGTCAAAAGGATTTTTTTCCCCTCCTTTCACAGCACAGCAGTAACTTAACAAGTCTTTGATGCACCGGCTGGTCCCTGTTGCAACTACTGGATGATGAAAGTGCTGTGGGCAGCCACAAACAAGAGATGTTCAGCTAGATATTGCAAAAAAGAAGCTTCCCCCCCTCCCCCAGTTAGTCAACTGGAGGAAGCCTTTGGCAGGAATCTGGAGCAAAGATAGAACTCATACCTCTGTGCCCATACCAAAATATCTTAACCACTGTGGCACCACACCTCCATTTATGGTAGCAATTGCTAGTGATGATGATGATGATGATTAGGCACTCTCTCTGTTATGGTGCCTTGATGAGTACAAGCTGTGCCTGGTTTAGTTATCCTGTGGCATGTACAAAGATCGAGACAAATTCTCAAGACGAGTTAATTGGTGCAGCTATGCTGAAGACAGCGTACATGCCTAAACTCTAGGCCAATAGGAATCCATGGTGGTCCAGTGACTAATGTGGCTATATTAAGTTTTACCAGCTGAGGAGCTGGCCTTTAAGTTCAGAGACTATAAACCTGCTGTGCTTGTGGTTGAACAGTGTGCACACGTTCAACTGGTGTGTATGTGTGTGTGCATGCACCTATGTGTATGCAGTAGCGTGTATGCAGTTGTGTGTACATGCACGTGCATATGTACATGTGCACACATTGTCTGTGCTTGGGCATTTGTACATATCTAGAGCCAGCATAAGGTTTTGTGGTGCCCCATTCAAGTAACAGGCATGATGCTCCATCTGTTTCTCTCTATATAACCACATTCCCTACTTTGACCTTTGTCACCTCCTTGCTGCCAGCTAATCCCTTCAGGCTGTTGTAGTTTTCCTCACCTGTTCCTAAGGCTCTGTGGTCTCTAGTGAGCCTCCTATAACACATCAACCTGGAAGCCAGAAGGTGGAGCTGAATTACAACTTTCCAAATAGGGTGGTGGGGGAGAGCACTTAAAGAATTCATGCTCTCTCATGAAATTGCTTCTACAAATCCCCCAGTCTGGGAACTACAAGCCTCCTGGGCTATGGAACATGACTTCCATAGCATAGGTCTATAAAGGTTACATATTCATACAACTCTAATTATTTAGGAATCAAACATTTTTTCTTTGTTCTTGCCCTCTGACACCAAAGGGTCAGGCAGGACTTCAGATAAGGCATGGTACTGTGGCAATTTAGGTGAGGTGTGGCTGGGGGTCTCTGCTTCTATTTTGTGTAGTGCCAAGGAAAAGGGGAGAGGGGTTGTCTGGACACTGCACGTTAAGATCTTATTTAAGGAAGGGGAGGAATAATAAAGAAAGGCTAAGTTATTCTGATTAATTTAGCCAATGTTCTAAATTGGGGCCATTCTTTAAAGGATATATATGGATTATGAAATTCTCCGGGGAATACTGATGGAAACCCTATAAGAGGAAGGAGTGAGTCATGAAAGGCTCTCACAGGAGCTTACTTCCTGGTCTTCTCCTTGCTGAGAGCAGAAGCTGGAACAAGACACAGTGAGGGGAAGTCACAAAAACATCAAATTATTTGGAGCATGATAAGAAGTTCTTATTACTACAAAATATGCATCTTTCTATATCTTTAGCTCTTCCTGCTTCTAATCTCTGCCCCTTGCCCTCTCTGCAGCTCTGTACAGAGAGCAGTCTCTGGTTCTCTGCCTCACATCCATTCAGTAGCTTGCTCTGTTCCATCATTTATAATTCTTAGACACACAGGCTGCCACTTTCACATACGGAAATTCCCAAAGGTCAGAGAAGGGAAATGGTTAATTCCTTTTATTCAATGTGTAACCTCCCTGCTCAGTCCCCAACTTCCCACCCCCACCCTGTGTGAACAGGAAGTTTAAAAAGGAAAAGCTTTCTGAATCTAGCAGCTGGGAATGGAGGAATCCTGGAACTTTGCACTGCAGAGGCACAGCAACAACAGTAAAGGTTTCCACCCTCCTCTAAAGAACAAGTGAAAAATACATGTCTTCAAACACACAGGAGAGGAGGGTGAAAATCCCAGAAGCCAAGCACTGGAGTAGGCTATAGATCTAGATCAATGCCAAGAAATCAAGGGATAGCGTATATCACATATTGTTCAACATCTTCATTAATGATGTGGACACTGGAGTCAGGAGGCAACTGGCCATGTTTGCCGATGACACCAAACTTTGGGGCAAAGCATCCACACCAGAAGACAGGCAGGTGATCCAGGCTGACCCAGACAGGCTCAGCAAATGAGCAGACGAGAACCTGATGGTGTTTAACACTAAAAAATGCAAGGTTCTCCACCTTGGGAAGAAAAACCTGCAGCATCTTTATAGGCTCAGCAGTGCTATGCTGGCTAGCACTACGGATGAAAGAGGCTTGGGGGTCATCATTGACCACAAGATGAACATGAGCCTGCAATGTGATGCTGCAGCTAGTAAAGTGAGCAAAACGCTGGCTTCCATCCATAGACGCTTCTCAAGCAAATCCCAGGACGTCATTCTCCCCTTGTACTCGTCCTTGGTGAGGCCGCAGCTGGAGTACTGCATCCAGTTTT
>NW_017728947.1:55609859-55722733 GCF_001723895.1 Crocodylus porosus | reverse complement strand
AGGGGGCTGGACTCGATGATCTTCCAAGGTTCCTTCCAGCCCTAATGTCTATGAAATCTATGAAACATCACACCACCCGTCAACTGAAAAGATCTTCAGGTAGGTCCACGAATAATACATTACTGGTATTTAGAATCAATTGACTTATTCTGCATGTTTCTTTCTTATCTGACATTTGTACTGCTGAAAGTAATGAAACCAAACCAAACTGGAGAAGCTGGGTCAGATCTGTTGCATGCGCATCATCATTTTTATAATGGACCAAATGCGTCTTCTTAATTTATACCCATGATTTTATGCGTCCAACGTGGGTATGAAATGGAGAGAGAGTGAAAGTATGAGTGTAAGCACTCAGCTTAGCACAGGCAGGGCACATCTATATGAGACATTTGTTCTGGAGCTGCCTAATTAGCTCCACAGTAAAGTCCCAACGTCTACACGTGTAGCCCTATTAGGCCAGAGGAAACTAATGAACTCCGCCGCGGGTTAGTACTTGTGTAGATGCTGATGGGGCTGGCTGGAGCACAAGGGTGTTTCAGTGTGGGGCTGCCTGCTACCCTGCCCCACACTGGAACAACCTCGTGCCCTACTCAGCCCCTTCGCAACATGTTGAGCTGGGTCGGAGCAGCCCCAGGCTGGCAGGCTGACCCCCTGGATCCCATGGTAGCCAGGGCTGCTATGACCTGGTTCAATGTGCTGTGGTCCTGGATGCTCATGAAAATGTGGCACCCAGCAGCAATAAACTCGGGTGCAATATACTCTGGAGTTTATTGCTCCATGTTAATGCGCATGTAGATGCACCTGCAAAGAATGGAACTGATACAGGACTTTCTCAGTGGAACTCCATTGACCTCAATGGTGTTGCACAAATATAAATTCAAAGTCCTGCTCTGGCCCTACATCTGCATGTAGCAACTGGGCTGTTAGGTCCAAATTTAGATCTGAAGAAATGTGGGTGTAATTTCAGAGACTGGATCAAGATCCTTTTGAATACTTAGCATTCTCTTCACATATTAGGGGCTGGAACAACATCTTACAGTAGATTTATCAAAACGATGAATATTTTACAGAAGATTTACCAAATGGTTATTCACATAATTTAAAAAGTTGGTGGGCTTGGGTTAGCATCCAGCAGTTTGGAGGCTACAGAAGTCATGATCCTACAGTCTATTTCCAAGGCTCTCATCCATCTCTGGCAAATGCTTTAACTATTCTGTGCTTCAGACTCTCAATTGTTAAAACTGGAATAGTCATACCCACATCACAGAAGTGTGAGACAGATGAATGCATTAAAGTTTGTGAACTTCTTTTAGATCCTTGGATCGAAGAGATGCAGAGCATTAGAGGTCTTAGTTTAGGCTTGCAAAATATGGAGTGAAAAGCTAATTCAAAGAGTCTCTCACTTATTCAGTGTTTTCAAGCTCCATCTTCCAGGAAGATCCAGGGAACACAGATACAAATGAAAATGAAATGTAATGTATCCATGAAGTACGTTTTTTTCCATGCCTCAAAAGAGGGTTAGTGCTGAGAGTTGGGTCAGTTTGCATTTTATGAGAAATTAGTAACGGTTGTGAATGCTGTGCTAAGGAAAACAGTACACTGCTCAATGCCCTAGGGCAGGCAGCCATCCAGTGCTTTCCTCAGAAATGGGCCCGAGCCAACGAGTTAGCCTCTGAACTTCCTCAAAGTTCAAAGGAGTTTAGAACGGGTGTTCTGGCCTGGGCCCATTTCTAGCTTCAGTTGGTCAAAATTACTTTGGCTGTGGAGAAACCCATTGGCAAAACCCTTCTGCACAAGGTGCAGCTTTATGCTTTAGTCGTTCACAGCAGTGTAAGGAAAACAGGATAGATGACAGCTTCAGTATGCTCATGTAGATGCAGTTCTTCAACAAACTCGATTGGCAAGGCAAAATTGCTCTCCTCAGTCCAGCTCAGCTTCCAGTGTTTATAAATCTTTTGAAGACATGCAGAGTGCTTCCTGTTTAGAGCTGGGATTTGTGAGACTAGCTCCCCTCCCCCAGCCATTGTTCTAGTGAAAACCATGTTCCTGCTGCAGTGAAGTAAAGTCCACTGTGCGTGCATTGCATGGTTGCTTACCTATGCAAGGAAGGAAGATTGGGAGGGGAGGGGAGAGTTAGCCTGGTTACTTAGGTTTAAATAATGTAGAGGGCTGGAACTGGTGACCAAATGAATTGCCATTCTTAACAAATCTATTTGTTTCTTGAATATCTGCACCCCGAAAGCTGTAGAAGGCACTTTTTTGTATCAATCACATCATGCTGTCAACTGTGATAAAGAGCTGAGTACTGTATAGCCACCAGCTGCACAGCCACACAATGACAAAGGTGTGCTGTGTGCTGGTGAGTTGCACCAGTCCCACCAAGTATCAAGGACCCATTATGATCATTTTGTGCAGTGTGCAGCCATGTGTCAAACCCTGACCGATCAGATTGGCCTGGCCTGCACAGTTCTCTAGACAAGTGCTAATTCTTTTTAGATCTCAGCCATGGTTGGATTTAGCCTAAAATGAAAACCATTCCTGGAAAATTCATTAATTCCAGTCCCTCTAAATAAGTCTGTTGTATTTTCACCTGAATTAAAGTGCTGCACTAACTGTAGGAATCAAAACTTGTAGAAGAGGTGATGTCTTTTATTAGACCAACTAGATATTTACAAACAAATTATGTTATTTATTATAGCAAATAAATAACATATTTTGTTTGCAAATATCTAGTTGGTCTAATAAAAGATATCACCTCTTCCATGAGTTTTGATTCCTTTTGCCTCTAGACCAACATGGCTACAACCTGGATGCACTAACTATATACACGCATCTTGATCACCTGAGTGCAGCCACCTTTCGGGTACCAGGTGACAGCCTATTACATAACTGGCTGTGAGGAGGGCTAAAAGGAAATTCCAGCCCAGGTTACTGGAGACAATTTCTTGTTTTATGAAAATTGCCCTTTGGCGCCCATGCAAAGCAGACAGAACCTCAGTATTCATGGTCTCACGTGAAAGCCCCACACATAGTGAACAGCCCAGGATTCAATTTTTCTGTCTACAGAGGAAAGAGGAATTCATTGACCCATTTGCATGTGAGCCGGTAGGCTCCCTGGAGGAGGGGATCAGTGCCTTAATCTGATCTTGCTTACCCCTGCTCTAAGCCAGCGTTACTTGATAGGGCCTGATTCTCTTCTCATCTATGGTAATATAAATCAGGATATGAAACTAGTGGAGTTCAATGCAGCAAAATGGGTGTAAGGGAATAATGCAGCTTTGCCTGCATAAATCTGATACTTAGTTCCCTGAACCATTCCATGGATCTTCGCCTGTAATGGACACAACACATCCTTATGAAAATTATCAAGCAATTTCAAACTAAGGATCGCATTCAGAGTCAGGAATAATCTTCCTGCCTGCAGTGGCAATCCCCGCTCTATAAGAACCAGCAACATTTTTGTCCTCCCTCCAGACACCCTCCACCTCGCAGTTGCCCCAGTCACCTTGCCCTTGTTACACTGCTATGTAGCAGGCTCCCAGGCCATACCTTCCACAAAGATCCCAACATAAAAGAGGGCATAGCCATTAGCCAAGATTTGCTGTACTGCAGCTATTCCCAGCTTGTTGATGACCTCATAGGGATCACAGCCTTATGGCATAGCTTAAAGCAACCCTCCCCCTCTTTCACAGACAACCCCAAGGCCAGGACCAGGAGAGAATCAGCTACAGGATCAGACTACAACTAGCTTTGCAGAAGCTCAGTGCAGCCAAGAATATGAATCTGGCCTATATAGGTGCAATCCTTTTGAACTCAGTAGACTCATGTGACTCTTTCTCTTCACTCAGCTGTAATGCCCTCTCATAGAAATTTGGTTGCCCTCATTACACCAAACCATTAATTAAATGGAGGTCTGGTTAATGGAGCTACAACCTCCAATGCTCATTCACACAATTTATAGCTTTCCCATTCATCCAAAACTGCTCATCCAAAGGTTTGGGAATTCAGATGCCTCTGATACCCTTTTAGTTAACAGGACCGTAGTGCATATAAAAGAAAATATTGTCCAGGTCATTGCTGATGTAAGCCCCACATTGGATCTGATATGCTGCTCTAGGGGTCATGCTTTATTAGTAGTTATTTTGATATACTACTGGAGGAACTTATTTCTGTAATTTTCTTTTTTTGCACGTTCTCTGTTGTTTGTAATGTCCCCTTTGAATATGCGACAATAAAATTTCCTTCCCCACTGATTTAGTCCTTTTCCACTTGGCAAGCATGGACATTTTCCCCTCTGTTTCTATGGAACCAAAGCCCCCATGAGTCACTTTTGTTTACTTCCTTGTAAGTATCTGAGCATCGCTGGTGAGGTCAGTGGGAAGGTGAGTGGCTTTGGGAATTGCTAAGTGACACTGCCAAAGCTGTTAGGTTGTGAAATCAGCCGGCCTTAAAAGTTTCACCTTAAGGATTCCAGGCTTTATAACTTTCTGCTTACTCCTGTACTTCCTGATTTCAGCTGGCACCAGAACTGGAAGTGCCAAAAATACTATGAGAAAGTAATAACATTTGTGCAGCAACTATACAAGCTAAGATAAGGGTAATAAACTCCCACCCTTCAGAGTCTGACCTGATTACCTGTGTATGTCAAGAAGGAATTCTAACCACACCTCTCATATAATGTTGCATAATTGTCCAGACCTCCACCCAGTGAAAATTGTAGTTGCTCCACTGAGGTTCATTTGTTCACAGAGAGTCAGTGGAAAGGAAGGCCAGTTTATACCAGCTGAAGATCTAGCCAATCACTGGGTTAGAACAGTGGTAACATCTCTTACGTAGAGATGCTTTCCTAAAGCATAATCAGCCATTACCAGAAATGTGGCGTCAGATTTATAAACAAATGGTGTGATCCATTATAAAAAATGGGATGTACCTGAAAGACCATCTCTCTATATTTCTTGACTGACTAGAACTAGGAAGCACTGAAAATCTCATCTAACTAGAGCTCTACAAATCTCATCTAACTAGATCTCTACAGGACCAGATTCTTAGCTGGTGTAAATCAGTGCGGCTAAAGCTGAATTTCTGACCCTTGTTTGTTGGATTAAGTTTAACTGAACTGAGCTTCCAAACGTATTCAGATTCACCCAGAAAAGATTCTTGAAAAAAATAAAAATCACAAGAATTTGTATCAAAATGCTCGTATTTTCTAATCATATCTGCCAGCTGGACTGTCCTGCAAACTCATGCTAAAGCTTACATTGGGAAGATAAAGTCAAGCTTTCTGATCAGTTGACTGATTGGATCTCAGTAAAATAGGTAGAGTGAAATCTGTTAATAAAAGCCACCCAAGCAACTACTATTATGTTTACAGTTATAACAGGTGGCCACACAAGAATAATGTGATTAATTCCGGGGAAATCTCAGAGGGACTGATTTTTGCTGGCCGTTGAGACAGGTGACTGTGGTTAGCTGGTGACCCTTACTTCAGGTTTGACTCTCTTTGTATAGGAAGGGTTTTTGCACTTTCTGGAAAGTTTTTTTTTTAATTTTATTTAGCAAGAACGAACAATTTAAAACAGAAATTGTCAGGGATACCTTAAGCAGAGACTTACAAAGGGAAGCAGTGGTCACAGAAGGTTGCTTTTAAAGGCCTCACAATCTTGACAGAATCCCTTTAATTGCCACATTTGTTTCCATGCATTTGCACAAAAAATGACTTGTAGTTTTATTACTTAAAGTCAGCTTTATCACTGGTCTTGCCATCTGCAGTGCTATGGCAGTAAGTACTAATTGAGGATTTTGCCCCATCTATTTAGCACATGACAGACATAGTGTCCCCTGACACGCAAGTAAATCAGAATTACCTTCACTGAAGTAAATTGTTTATGTTTGTGGGATCTTTCAGTAGCCTACAGCCAGAGTAATGGCTCCTGTGCTACTTTCCCTCCCCACACTCAGCAAAAGGGTTTGGTTTGTTTTTTTGGAGGGCAAATAAGAGTGTGGCTGTGACTATACCCACCCTGTGCCAGCATAGTTGTTAGGGCTTCCCAGAATGATGAATCTGGCATAGACCCAACTAATCTCTAAACAATTACTTGTTACACTTTGTTGTCATTGAAGCCTTGTTCTTCAACAGAAAAAAATTATCTCAAAATTTCAATCAGCTCCACCCTCCAGATCTAGGCTGTCCTAGCCAAGTCACCCTGTGACCACTGTAAGTGGGTAGAGACTCAAACTCAAATGAAGAGTTCAGTTTTGCCTCTAGTTACCTAACATGCAACTTCCATTGTCTCATGTTCTATTCTGACTCGTATCAGTGAACCCACATCCAAATTCATCAGCCAAATCTTACTTAATACCAGTTTTACAAAGGTTTAGTCCAAGTAGGACCGATCCTACAGTGTAAAGGGAATGTGAGGAGTAACTTCTCATTGGTGACTCACCAGTTGATGTAGCCATCTCCATACCACCTTCTCCAAGCTAAGAGTATGGAGGAGTATTGGGGTGTACCTAGAAGGACGATATGTAGGCAGGATACCACTATGCTCTGATCATCCCTGGTCAAGGTACAGGTAGTTTACCTCTTACCATAATTTAGAGCACCCTCAGGCCAGCCTGACATCTCTGAGATGGCTTTAGAGCATGTGGTCATTTTGAATAGGGTGGTGAGGATTGAAAAATATATTAAAACACAAAGTCAAGTGCATTCCTAATGGCAAATATCTGTACCTAAAGCTGAGCTAATGACCTCAGTAGTGATCACAGAGAAATGTTATTCTACTTCTCTGTGAAGGTGAAAAGGATTCAAAATGCAAGTTATAGTCCTCAGATGTCTCCTATAGAAAAGCTGCTAAATATGGGTCAGACTCTGCTTTATTCATCCAAGAACTGCCATTTAAATGAATGGGTTTACTCATAGAGAAAGAAAGCAGTTTATTTGGTTCCATGTTTTATGTGTTTATTCCAAGGTTGGGACACTTAGACCCATCACACAGACAGGCTCAGGGTTCCAGAGGTGAAAGTCAGGTACTGTATTACTTTAGTCAGCCACTAAAACAAGCAGAAAGTCAGGGACAGATTACACTGCCAATGCATACTGTGGCCAAATATAAAACAATAGATTAGAGAGCAAGAGAGGAGTGAAATGTATCGTTACATTCCAAACACATCAAGATCTTTTATTGACAGAGTTCTTCTCTGCTGCAGACATGAACAGCTATTCATACTGATGCAAGGGGTGAGGTGTTCCTGATTAAATTGCAGACAAATGATGTAAAGGGCTGTCTGGCAATGGGGATGGAAGAGAGGTATTGAAGAACTTACTGATAATTGTTCCTTTTGTTAGTGGGGCCCTCGTTGCCCTTTAACAATGAAAGACCTTTTACTTCCTCAATCCCTCAGTATATTTCCTCTTACCCTATATCTTTGCTGTGTGAAAGGTTTGTGTCCATCAATAATACTGACAACTCTCCGTTTTCAGAACTTTATTGGGAGGTTCTCTTTACAGATTTATCAGTAATTATTCCCTGGCCCTGATTACTGTGAAACAGAACTATTATCAAGTGAAGCCTACTTTCTTTAACATTGTCCTCAGACACCTATGTGTGCGCGTCTACATGTTCATTAATGTGCCATAGTTACAGTGCATTAAGTTTACTACTTGTATAATCAAGTACTAAATCAATGTGCAGTAACTAGCATTACTGCGTAGCAGCACTGGCACACATCTTTTTAGTGACACTACTGCACAGTACCCTAATAATACTGCGCAGTAATGTATTAGCACTGTTTCTACCATCATGTGTTACTGTGCAGTATCATTAGGCTACTGAACATTGAGCATCTCATGTAGATGTGCCTTGTGCTGCTGAACACAAGGAATAAAATCTTCTAAGTGCTTAAGTGACCTAGGATCCTAAATCCTGCTTTCAAAAGTAAGTTATGCACTTACAAGCTTAAGTCCCAATGACTTTCCCAAAGAACTGCAAATGGAACCCAAGATACTCCAATAAATGTAGGTCCCTGCCTTCTGCTAGGGGTTCCTAACTACTGTTAAGGATATACGGGTCTACATTTATTTTGAGTCAGGTTCTTAAAGTCAGTTAGATCCTTTTGAAAATTTTAGCCAAGGAGACTGAGTCTGAATCCTCTTTCATCTGGTGAAGCCAGTGGACTAGGGTTAGTCTGTGGGAGGACAGAACAATGGAAGACCTATTTGTTATAATTATAAAAACTACTGTTTCTCAAACAAGGTGCTGCAAAACCATAGGGTCATGAGATCCTTTTAAGGGTGCCACACAATATCAGCACTGGTAGGTGTGCAAACCTAAATAATTCACAAGATATGGATGAAGTTTCACAAAATAAACCCAGAGATTTAAATAGGAACTCATTATGTCAAAAACATGTTGTGGTCATTCTGAGTTCTTTGCAACAGAAGAACTACTTTATTATATTTATGTAGTTAAAAATGAGTTAAATTAGTTTTCGATATGGGATGCTGCTAAATTCAAAAAAGTTACGGAGGGACATCTTAAGCCTAAAGAAGTAGAAGCACTGCTATAAGTACTAGTATGAATGATAAGAAAGGGTCAAATCCAGATTTCAATGACATAAATGAGGATTTACGCAAGGAAGAAAACTGCTTCAGGCACAAGACATTCAGGGCTGAATTTCTTAGAAGTCAGTGGGCAACTGAATGCATAAAAATGAACCCACAAACATCGACTGACAATTGCAAATGAGTTCATTTTATGCAAATTGTGCCACTGTACATGACAATGAATTGTCAGATGCTGTCCCACCACATGGAAGAAAATACATACAAATCACAGAGACAGGTTTGCTTGTCCATTTTCATGAATGCCCATTCTTGATTTTTTTTTAAATGAGGAAAAAAACATAAAAAAATGTAAGTAGGTCTTTATTTGGATGACAGCAATCTGTGGTCAGACTACTCTGTTCAGACTACTCTCTACATTAAGCCCCTCTTCCGTACCCTCAGTGCTCCTCTACACGTGCACCTGCCTTATCATTAACGCTTCATTAACCCATGCACCTGCAGT
The DNA here is from genome assembly GCF_001723895.1 of Crocodylus porosus. Classification (NCBI taxonomy): domain Eukaryota; kingdom Metazoa; phylum Chordata; order Crocodylia; family Crocodylidae; genus Crocodylus; species Crocodylus porosus. Next base: position 55,713,668 of record NW_017728947.1, on the reverse strand, counting down.
GGTTTTATTGCAATTACTATCCCTGTGCATTGCATAAAAGAAAAGAGCGTCTTTGGTGAGAGTAGAATGGCAGCCATCATAAGCCTGTTGCTGATAGCTAAGGCCTGCTGTGTAAGCTGGTCAAAAAAGATTGACGATTTTTTTTAAACCAAAATCCTTTGTGGAAGTATACTGGTCTAGGTGAAAAATTTGTCGAGAAAGTCTCTCAGAAAGAAATATCCACCATAGAAATATAGCAAAAAGACCATAAAGTAGCCAGCAACCCAGTGATTAGGGCATTTTCCTGCTATGCATAAAACCTAAGATCTGCTCTTTGCTCTGAATCTGGATGCTTTGGGGAGCGTTTTCTTGGATTTTGCATATGAGTTTTTTGAAAAATCCCTCAAGGCTTTGCTTTTGTTCTGCATCACAATGAAATGAAGTTTCAAAACCAGAGGGATAATGACATGCCCAGGCACCCAGGGCAGCTGCCATACACAGGGGCAGGGGCAGTGGTAACTTCTAATTGCCACGGCTACAACCAGTGTGATGGCATAACTAGAGCAGCAGCCATTCCCTGCCCCCGCCCCCCCAAATCTCAAGTCAGTTTTCAGGGCAGCTGCCCTGGTCATCCCTTCCCTGGTTTTGCCTCAATAGTTTTCACAAAACCAGAATTGTCATTTTCCAACCACTCCTATTTCACTAGAGACTGCAGATGTAAACTGACTGTGTCTTCAGCTGCCTGTCTTTAACATGGAGCAACCTGGAGAGTGCAAATGGACTGGCTGACCTTATGGATGCTAGCTCCTTCCAGGGCTCCAGTACAGAAGATTTGGAACCCGTGTTGTTCTGGAAATCTGCTATCATTCTTTGTCATGCAACCAACCTCTCCTGCCTTCAAAAACACATCTGTGTAGAATGAAGATTTGAAGGTCCCTGCAGATTTGTAAGAATGAAGTGCTAGTTCCAGTAATATGGGAGCTATTTGTATTTTCCATTGCTGGCATGCACCTATTCACTAAGTACCATGCACATAGGCTAAGCAGCCGCAGGTGGAAAAACCATGTAGGCACTTCCTGCTTAAATTGTAGACCCCTGTCCATTTGTCTGCAAGGTTCATGTCAGCAGCAGCACTAGCTACTCCTCTACCTAGTAAATCCAGAAGTGAGGGAGAGTGCAGGAAAAATGCTGCCAAAGGTCACAGCTGGTGAGTACTTGAGCCTAATCTTCATTAGAGATGACAGAGGTAGTATGCTCTCACTGACAGTGTGTGTAACTTGGGCATATTTATATGGGGATGGTCAACAGCTGAGATAAGCAATGCTGTAGGTGCTACTTCTGGGAATTCCTTTTTCCTTCAATGCAAATGGACCCCATGCTATTGTTACACCACAAATGTCTTTTGATTGGAAGAACCAAACTAATTGTCAATGCTAAGAATATCCAGGGCTTGTCTGTGTAGTGGCAATGGTGTGTTCTCTGAGAGTGCAATGCTGAGCATGCCCCCACAGCCAAGTCCACCAATGCACTCCAAACCAGAAGTTCCCCAGCACCTGGTTTTGAGCCCTCTGCCTCTGGTGGGCCTCCGAGTGGGCACTGGGTTTAAGTCCCAACTCCGGAGTCTCAGCAGACTCAGGTGAGTTTGTCCTGGGCAGGGCATGCTCAGCCAGGGGCTACCTGATATGGGTGTGCAAAGCAGGCCCTATTCAATTTGGATTTGGATTTGGATTTGGCCCGAATCAGGGACAGCGATTCAATTTGTTGATTCGGATCACTGTCCCTGATTTGATTTGGCCGAATCCGAATCTGAAAATTCAATGCTGATTCGGAGAATCAGTGATTCAGACATAGACACAGCTTTAAAACTGTCTTCTTGAGGTAGCAGCATGGCTTGAGGTATGCTGTGATGCTCAGGTGCATTAAGCGTCCCACAGGAGTGTGGGAGGGCCCTCCACATGCTCAGTGGCAAACCTGGAAGTGGACGGGACATCTGGTCCACTTCCAGGTCTGCTGGGTAGCGCACTGGGGCCCCCCCCCACCTCGGCGATTAGCCACAGGGGACCCCAGGTGCCCCCCCAGACCCAGGAGGCACCAGTCACCAAGCCAGTGGGTGTGTGGGGGGGGAGACCTAGCATGCTCCCCGGCAGACCCGGAAGTGGACTGGAAGTACTCCTGCTCCACTTCTGGGTCTGCTGCCAAGCACACTGGGGAGCCCCCCCATGCTCCTGTGGGACACTCCATTGCCCCAGCATCTCAGCATTCATGAGCCCCTGCTACCCAGAGATATGTAGAAAAAACATTTAAAGCTGTCTCTATGTCCAAATCGCCGAATCTTTCCGAATCTCTCCAAGTCAATTTGGAGGGTTCCAATTTGATTAGGAGAAATTAAAGGGTCCTCTGATTTGATTTGGATTCAGAGATTCAGCCACCAAATCGGGCCAAATCTCTGCTGAATCAAATCAGGGACTGAAGCTTCGCACAGCCCTGCTACCTGAGTCCTATCAGCACAGTATACATAACATAGACAAGCCCTGAGAGAGCTGCAGTCAGGGTATGTAAGTCTGAAACCTCGCTTCCAATTCTACACAAGTATGACCCCATTGACTTCACTGGCATTGCTTCTTATTTAGACTGGTGTGGGAGCCCCTTGGTGCATAATTTTGCCTGAATTGGTAGATACTTAGCTGGAACAACATAACAATGGATGGGTATAGAAAATTAAAGGGCAGCTAGTAATCCCACTGATTACAGGGCCCTGGGCTTTGCCTTTCTTATATCAGTTTTACACTAATTTAAGTCCACTGGTTTCAGTGGGACTTCTGCTCAACTCAGTTTTGGGTGAGAAGAGAGCCAGATGCTCTTTATAAAATACACATTATCCTTCCATTGATTGAGCCCTGATTGAATTGTGCAGTCAAGTTATCTGTCATGTCATTCGTGTCAAAATGATGTAGTTGTACAATATGAGCTGGGAAGGGGAAGCTCTTAACAACACCTCTGTTAGAGATAGTTGAGTTCTGACAGGTTCAGACAATCAGATGAGAAACAGTAAGGAGCATGGATGTAAATAAGGAATCAGGAGTATATTCAGTCAATTACAGAGATGTTCCTTCACCCACAGTGGTAACACAATGCATTTATCTCTTCTTTAGCCAGAAAACAACTACAAGAGTTAGCTACAAACTAAGAAACCAATCCCTCTGCACTCTGGTCTGGCTAGGTCCTAGATAATGATTGACTCTCATTTCTATATATTTTATATTAGTGTGATCAATATTCCCAACAATAAAATCCTGACATGTAATTTCAGTGATAAACCAGTCAGACAGAATAAGATTTAATGTCCCCTTTCACTAATAAGTTCCAGCACATTTATTGATGGAAGGGAGGTACTGATAACCTGAGTAGATATTCAAGCTTCCTTTTGCTTTGTTGGCCCACTTAATCCTTGCAATATCTGAAGTCAGCAGTGCTTTGGTTAGATTAATGAGTCAAGCTAAAACAAATCAAGAGAGCTTCAAGAACACGATATCCAGTATAACACTGAGAACCATCAACAGGACTGGCATCCTTGCACCTTTGTGTCATTACCCATCATCAAGAAACTCCTTCTCCTCCTTGCTTAAGTGATTTACTGTTGGTTAAAAAAGTTGGACTCAGAACCCTGGATTTCAAACAATTTGTTTATCCTCAGAAAAGACATAGAACAGACAGCAATAGTTCACATTTCTGCACATTGGTCCAGCTGCATTCCCCATTCTCATACCACTTATACTGATGCAGATCCACAGTAACTCAGCTGATATCAGTGGACATACTGGGGGAAATCAAGAGGAAAGGAGACCAGAAAATGGTATTGTTTGTCTGGAAGGACAACACCAACCATTCTCACACATGCCTTTTGCTGTTCCTTAATAACATGTAAAGATTGAGGAGAATTTTTTTCTGACTGTTTGCTTCAAATGAAAGATTTGGAGTATTGGTTCTTTGCCTCTTTCCCATGGCTAGATCATGTGGCCCAGCTCTTTCACAGACCTTAGTAAGTGATGACACTGGACTATAAATTACAAATATCCCAGCCCCAATTTAGGGGATAGGAGATACCAAGTAAAGATTGCTCAAAAATGTTTTAAAGTGAATAATGGCTTTTCAAAGGGAATAAAAGAAAATATATCACATGGGAGAAAAGGAAACAAAAAGAGAGACAAAGAGAAGAAAAACTTTGCAAAATGGAGTTCTATTAAAAAAAATTTCTGGTTGTCTACTGAAATAAAATTAGAATGTAATTTTTTCTTTATTTCACTGAAAAAAGTCAATGGAAGGGAAACTTCTACATACTGGGCAAATCTACTTATTGCTCTGGAGGCTACTTCTCCCGAGTAGGCCTGTGCGAGTAGGCAGCTTTTCAATCCGGCTTCAGATCCAGCCGCTTCAGATGCCAGGGATCTGATCTGGAGCTCTGGACAGGGTTCCTGCTTCGATCCGACCAAAGTGGCTCCGAAGCTTCGGAGCCGCCTCAGATATCCGGCCATAGGTTATAATGGGGAATCAATGAAATATCTATAGCTTTGTTGTTTTTTGTCTGATTTGAACTAAACTTATAGGGGTGGTAGCCTCTGCTGAGAGCATGAAGCCTACCAAGTTTTAAGAAGGTCGGTGCTTGTTAATCATTGCTCATTAACTCATTAACACCTACAAAACCACAGACTAAAGAGAGGAAATAATCAATACAGACAATCAACTGCCCTAAGACAGACACAGTTGCACAAGCACCAATGTCATGAGGTTTGCCTGTCAGCAGCTAGAGGTGCAGGGCCCCAGAACTCCCCTGCACTGATCTCCTCAACAGCTGGCTTCATGGCCTCACCAGGGGCTACCACCCCTGCAGTTTTAACCCCACTGTGGCTTAACATATACACGTGGCATGAGTTTTGCTTTCAAGAATTTGGGGTGCAGTTCCACCCAAGGCCCTGGACTGATCTTCTTGAAACTTGGCATGCTTCATGCTCTCAACAGAGGCTACCACTCCTGCAAGTTTCATCGAAATCAGACAAAAAACAACAAAGTTATAGATAGTCCATTGATTCCCCATTATACCCTATGGCTGGATCTCCGAGGAGGCTCCAAAGCTTTTCCGACGTGGTTTGGAAGCTCCGAACTGCTTCAGAAAGCCTAAAGAATCCATTGCTTCAATCCGGACATGCTGCTTCAGACACCAAAGCATCCAAAGCTTCTCCAGATCCGAAGTACAGTCCAAAGCTTCACATAGCCCTACTCCTGAGCACTGAGTTTGAACGTGCACCCAAGACTGCAGCACATTGAGCCAAAGTGGAGCAGCCCTGGCTGGCAGAGGCCTTGGAAGGGGGATGTTCAACCTGCCAGCTCGGGGCTGCTCCCCATGCTGCAGAGGGGCTGGCTGGGCCTTGAGAGTGCTTCAGTGTGGGGCTAGCTGCCAGGCAGTCCCTGCACTGAAGCACTCTCGTGCCCTAGCCAGCCCCATCAGCGTCTACAAGTGCACTGTAGCAGAATAAAAAACTACAGTAGGACAGTACTTGTATTTATTTACAAGTACTACACTGCTGCAGATTTAATTAATTTACTCCAGCCTAATATGGTCATTAATGTAGACATGTTTCCTGTGTCGCTAATTAGTCTATTGCTCAGTAAATGTCTCATATAGATATGCCCACAGAATTCTTGCCATACCACAGTGCTATGGTAGCAGTTCAATGCCATGTCCCCATGGACAGATCTAGGATTTTGAAAAGGGGGGGGTGCAGTTTGTGTAGTGCATCACCTATGTAACACATTTTTTCTCCAGGTAAAAAGAAACTTGAAGTGTTACTAATCCTAGAGTTCGAGTAGGGCTTTATCATTCAGTTTAAGATTGAACCAAAATAAAAATAACTTTATTAGAATGAGTTAAAAAAAGTCTGCAGGGCTGTGGAATAGGAGCTATATTACCAGGAGCAGCTAACAGAGAGCAAAATTGCAGAAGAAAGGCTAGCTTGCTTAGTGGAACATCAAGATGAAGGAGAAAGGATCATTAACATCTGTGGAATGAAGAGTATAGAAGGAATCAGGTAGATTTTAAATAAGCCACGCGTTCAATGACTCCATTACTTCTACCTCAATAAGAATACTGCTGACAATGCCAAGCAGTTGGTTTTAAACTTTGGGTAGAGCAGAAATCAAAGGGAGGCATAACTGCACTCCCCCCACCTCGGATCTGCCCCTGCATGCCCCTAAGCCACCAACTCCAGGATGTTTCTGAGGGAAAGGAAGGGGGATGAAACAAGTCTAGGTACCTTGATCTCTGGCCACAAGCATGTCTACTTGGGGTTTTATGTGGTGCAGACTGCTTTCACTTCTTTAGGAGAACAGGCTAGCCCCCAGATGCAGAAGGGCAGTGAGCTAAACTGGCTCAAAATCATCCTGCCCACTCCCCTCTTCACTTGCATCAAGAAATTGAAGATGAACACTGAAACAGTGTTTCTGCTTCATGAGAAGTAAATGGCAAAGCAAATAATCTATTTATTTTTGCTTGCTTCCTAAGTATCTTTCTATCTTTAACTCTGACATCTCTAACCTAGAGGGACCATCACCAAGGGTGAAAGGGTCTCTATTCATGTTAATTCATTAGATTCTCTGATGGGCATGCCAACAAGGGATTCAATAGTGCCATCTGTTACAGTAACTTCGTGATGAGCACACATGTCCACTAGGAGCTGGACTGAGGCTATCAAATCATTTGAACGGGTCAGTGACTTATCAGATGCTATTGGCTTTTGGTCATTACTGACCTGGAATTACATTTCTTAGCCTAGAATTAAGGCAATTTTGTGGATCTTTACAGTTCTACAACCTTTTCTTGACCTAACATATTTTAAGATGTCTGAGATGTCTATGCAGATTGCTGCACTGTACTCAGAAAAAAGGACAACAAATTTTACTGTTAAAAATAGTTTTTACTGTTTGCATCTTGATCACTCATCATGTATTCCACTTTTAGGATATAATGTTTTTCTTTGAGTTTCTCATTGTGAATGCCCAATTAACTTTTGTTTAGAAAATTATCTGTTTTACATGTTCTGGTATTTAAATATCACTTAATTTTAACCATGGGCTTTCCAGATCTATGAGGTGCCACGGACTAAGAAGATATGCCATGAAGATGTTAAGGACCAACTCCTTTCCTACAACAGTTTTGGCCTTGGAAATGGCTCTGGCCAAAAAGAGCTAGTTAAAATGTGTTGGTTGAAAACATTTCAATGAAATCTACCTCTTCTTTCTAACACATTTACAGATTAAGCGACAACATGAAGCAGATTAAAAGAGCTGGAACAGCCAAGTGACTCAGTGAGAAAAGCTATTTTAAAAATTTCCCTGCATTGAAAATAGATGTGAGCCAAAGATGCAGTACCCAGATCAAAAGTCAGACCAGATCTGGTTCTGAATTCCTATAAACTTTCATGCAATCTGGGTTTGGTATTTCGGTCCAGGCCCTACGAGGCCCACAAAGTGCATTCCAAAAGCAAGTTTCAGTTGCAATTTAAACTACTCCAAACTTGACAGGACAGCAGGCTGGCACAGGTAATATGTCCAAAGCTGGAGTCTCAGTTTGGGTAGTTCACCAGCTAAAACTGTCCAAGATAAAACAAAAAGGTAGCATTCCTGGATCGTAGAAAAGTGGATGAGGGTGCATGGCGAGGGAGAGAAACAGAAATTATCACAGAAACTGATGTACCATATTATTGTGTATGCAACACACCCCAGAATATAATATGTACTTTGTTTTTGAAAGGCAGAGTGAAGAAAAAAGATTTTTTTCCAGTTATGGCTTCAAAGAGCAGGGACAGAGCCTAACCTTCTGCTGACTCACCCTCCTTTTCCTGCTTAGGCTAACAAGAGCAACAAGCAGCCAGCAAAATTGCTCTAAAAAGGGTTAGCTTGATTAGTGGAACATTGAGACCTTTAAATAGGAGAGATGATCATTAATACTTGTGGAGTGAAGAACAATGGTTCATTAAATCAACTGACTCTTTCAGCTGCCTGAATAGCCTTGCTGCTCCACTGTGGAGCAGCAGTCAGAACAGGTTACTTCTATCTAATGCAGAAAAATAGCTTTCCTCCTTAATATACACACCCCAATTTTAGGGGGCTTATTTGTGGGGGAATGCATGTTGTATGCAAGAAAATACAGTATATGAAAAATTACATAAATAGGACATTTGAGAGGAAGCTGTAACTGCAGTGGACACAGTCTACCACTGTCTTTATTACTTAAGAGACAGAAAAAGAGGGGTTGGGGTTCAACATATCCTACTCAGCAATACTTTCCTAAGGAAGCCACTTTCTTCAGCCTACACTTGCTTCCTATCCAGGCAGACACATAATAATATGAGCAAAGCTGAATCCAGAATCCAGGAACAGGCAAACATGGTGGGAAGTTGCTGGGCAACAGGGAGGGTGGTATAATGTACAGAGTGGGAGGGAGGGAGTCAGGAGGATACAATCATGCTATACAGATTTGTCTAGAGAGACCTTAGATAGCCATTCACACTGTTGCACTTAATTAATAGCAACAACCACTAATTAAGGTAAAGAAACAATGTGCCAGCAGCAGGCAATACAAATACCAGCTGAGCAGACAGTGAGTCCCAGCACTGGAAAGGTGCCTTCAAAAGGTATATAAAACCATCACTAGAAACATGCATTGAAAAAGTGCTGTCTCCAGCCAGGTAAGATATTCAGGAAGGCACTTCTGCTGTGAAGGTGCTTCTATTTAACAGTAGGGGTGAAAAAAGTATGTTATTTTTCCACCTGTGGATATAAATGAAATGGTTCACTGCAGAGTATTAAATAGGAGTCCAGTTATTAAAATATCACTGCATAAAGTCAGACAGCTAAATAAATGAGCACACAGCTACTTGGGACAATTTGTACAGGTCTGTGTGTAACTTGGGACCCTTTGCATTCTCAGTATGTACATCCCCAACCTCCAGTTGAAATGTGGGGCTTGCATGATATCTCTGTTGTCCCTTTACCTCCATGTAGGACTGATTTGCCAAGAGGCAATGACACAAGGCTAAGAAGGATGGGTCATTCAACACTAATGTTCCTCTATTTAGAAAAAGGCCCTATTGACAAAGAATCTCTTGCCACTCAGAACTTTTTTGCCCAGAAGAGCTGGTAACTAAGCAATGGATCAAGCAGGGGATTTTGATCACCTGAAAAAAAGAAGTGAAAGGGATCAAAGGGGACATCTCTCACCAGCTATTTCAGAGAGAAGAAATTATCAAGATTCCATATTCTGAAGGAAAAGCCTTTTGCACTGAAAAAAGAAGGATCCTAGACTCATAAGACACTGACCAATATCCTAAAGAACATTCTCAAGTAGCTAGGAAACTGAGGTATGCGGGGCATATAGGTGCTTATTGCTTTGTCTAGATCTGTATGCCTCTTGTGCTGTCCAAAATAAAGAGTAAATAGGCTAGGAACCTTTGCAAAGTCTGGATATTGTGTGCTTCATTTTGCACATCTTCTGGAGCCCCAAAGCTCCCAAGAGTGGAGCACTGAGAAAAGATGTGCTTAAACAGCTGAGATGGCAGGAGTGGTTAGTACTGGTCCTGGGGGTGTGAGGCTGCTGGACTACATGAATGGATGTGAATGGATAACATGGGGCATCCCAGAAAAGAAAGGCAATGCTGGAGTCTGCCCAAATCAGGGTAAATTTAATAGTGCATAGATCCACCATGTGAAATGTGTTTGGGTGTGTCTTCACAAACTGCTTAAGTTTCACTATAACGTCTAGCTATAACCTCAGAGTAGGCAGACCCTACGTATCTGTGTAGGCACCCCTTTTGAAAACAGAACCATAAGTAAGTCACATGAGGCTTGAACATGGCCTGACAGCACAGACTAGCCCCATGTGGTACTCAAACATGTGTTGGCATCACAAACTGACCTTACAGTAGCCACAGAGAAGCTCTAGGTTTTCAGGAGCAGCATCACGTAACAAAACTTCTCAGCTCCCTGCTATAAACCTTCAGTTCTCTTCAAAATGGTGATACTGCAACAACCCCCCTTGCACTACTGCAGCAACTGGGGATCCGTAAAAAAACTTCCATTGGTACTTCAAGCCAAACAAATTCAACAGATTGCGATTTGGCACATAACGCTTAAACTAAGGATCCCGATTCCTTTCTTTCTTGCACTAGCATAAACTGGGTACAATTCTGCTAAAGTTAGGAGAGTCACCATGGTGTCAACAGTAGCATAAGTAGGAGTGGGTGAGCTGGGCAGAATCCCTTATGGGTGCCTCGCTCTCCCATCCAGCATCTCCTCCCCTGCATCTTCTGTGCAGCAGCTCCAACTCTGGCAGCTGGGAGGGCAGAGCCTCACTGAACCACCTATGTGGTGGTGGCACGGACTACAGGGGCAGTAGCCAGCAGGAAAAGGGGCTGTGGGGAGGTTTCAGAAAGTGTTCTCTCTCTTATCTCCTTTTGCTGCCAAAAATCAGTGTTTTGCTCAACAACTGTATCAGTGGCCAAAAAAAGTGCATGTGAGGTGATGTCTCCTTCAGCAGCAGTGAACTGGGGGTGTGACAGTGAAAGAAAAGGATGAAAAAGAGCCAAAGGATTTCTAGCAAACATGGTGATAGGATCCCTAGGCCTGATAAATTTCTCATTTGAACTGGTGTAAGTCAGGATTAGGTCTATTGCAGACAGTGCATAGAACTAAAGTAAACTGCAGGAGAATAACATCTTCTGACTCAAGTATCTTCTGATACAAATCATTTCATCTGGCACGGACATAAGGTGCTACATTCTCTTGGTCACTGTATTCTTCAAGAAAGGAGACACAGTCAGACTGTGGAAATTACAGAGGGATCTCCTTGCTGTCCATCAAAGGAAAGATTATTGCCAGGACTCTCCTGACCCGGCTCCTTCCACTTGCTGAAGAGCTCTTCCTGGAATCTCAGTGTGGGTTTAAGGCATCAAGAGGCACAACTGACATGATTTTCACTGCTCACCAGCTGTCGGAAAAATGCTGGGAATAATATAAGCCTCTCTACATGGTCTTCTTCAACCTCACAAAAGCCTTTGACTTAGTCAAAGAGAAGCACTGTGGAGGATCCTTCTGAAATGTGAATGCCCACTGAAATGCATTACCATTCTTCACCTGCTCCATGATGGTATACGAGTGGTGGCTCTCAGTAATGGATCTTTCACAGATCCCTTTGAAGTTAGGAGTAGAGTAAAGCAAGGCTGCTTCATTGCTTCAACACTCGTCTCAATATTCCTCACTACAATGCTACATCTGTGTGTGGAGTCGAAAGAAAAACAAGGGCAAGGTTGGACCCCTGCTAAACCAGCTGGGGAATCTGACTACCAACACCCAGGAAAAAGCCAATCTGCTTAATGATTACTTTGCGTTGGCTTTTCACCAACCCAAAGGGACCACTCTGCTAAACATAACGAAGGGTGAAGATGAATATATGCCCACCACTGGCGTGGATCTTGTGAGGGAGCATCTTGAGAGGCTGGACCCCCATAAATCAGCTGGTCCGGATAGGTTGCACCCAAGAGTGCTAAAGGAACTGGAAGACATCATAGCGCAGCCATTGGCAAGGATATTTGAGAACTCATGGCCCTCAGGTGAAGTACCTGAAGATTGGAAGATGGCCAATGTGGTGCCCATCTTCAAGAAAGGGAGGAAGGAAGACCCAGGGCAATTAGTTTGACCTCAACCCCTAGGAAGATTTTGGAAAAAATTATCGAAGAAGCCATTCTTGACAGGCTAACAGAAGACAACATTCTGTAGGATAGCCAGCATGAGTTTGTTGCGAGTAGGTCTTGCTTAACCAATCTCATTTCCTTCTATGACCAGGTGACCTATCACCTGGACAAAAGGGAAGAGGTTGATATCATATATTTGGACTTTAAAAAAGCTTTTGGCCTGGTGTCCCATGATGTTCTCATGGAAAAACTGGGCAACTGCAGCATTGACTACTCCACAGTTCAATGGCCGGGGAACTGGCTGAGCTGTCAGACCCAGAGAGTGGTAGGTGATGGAACCGAATCAACATGGCACTCAGTGACTAGTGGTGTCCCCCAAGGCTCCATTCTTGGGCCTGTACTCTTTAATGTCTTCATAAATGATCTGAACACAAGTGGACTGGCCACATTCGCTGACGACACCAAACTTTGGGGAGTGTCAACGCTTGAGGATAGGCTGGTGATCCAGGCCAACCTTGATAGGCTTGCAAGGTGGGTAGAGGAAAACCTGATGGCATTCAATATGGAGAAATGCAAGGTGCTCCACCTCGGGAATAAAACCTGCATCACACTTATAAGCTTGGCAATGCTACACTCGGTAGCAACATGACCGGAAGAGACTTGAGGGTCATGATTGATCACAAGATGAACATGAGCCACCAGTGCGATACCACAGCTGGCAAAGTGAACAAAACTCTGGCTTATATCTACCTATGCATCTCAAGCAAGACCCAGGATGTCATCCTCCCACTGTACTTGGCCTTGGTGAGGCCATAGCTGAAGTACTGTATCCAATTCTGAGCTCCACAGTTTAGGAAAGACATGGAGAAGCTTGAAAGAGTCCAGAGGAGAGCCACATGCATGATCAGAGGGCAAGGGAACCAGCCATATGAAGACAGGTTGCGAGCTATGGGACTCTTCAGCCTGGAGAAGCGCAGGCTCGGGGGTGACTTAGTGGCAGCCTATAAGTGCATAAGGGGTGTGCATCAGGATCTGGGGGAACACCTGTTCACCAGAGCACCCCAGGGGATGACAAGGTCAAATGGTCACAAACTCCTGCAAAACCATTTTAGGCTGGACATAAAGAAAAACTTCTTTACTGCCTGAGCCCCTAAGGCCTGGAACAGACTCCCCCCAGAGGTGGTGCAAGCACCTACTCTGGGCACTTTCAAGAAACATTTGGATGTTTATCTTACTGGGATCCTTTGACCCTAGCTGACTTCCTGCCTCTTGGACAGGGGACTGGACCTGATGATCTTATGAGGTCCCTTCCAGCCCTAATGTCAATGAAATCTATGAAATCTGACCACCAGCAAACTTCCAGTTGGAGTGAAGCTAAACCAAATGGATGGTAAACTGTTTAATCTCAGCTGACTCTGAGCCAAAACCAAGACCACCCCAGTTTAAATCATCAAGCTCCAGTACACTAATGATGCTATAATTTGTGCTGACTCAGAAGTGGACCTTAAGGCAATTGTTGATGTCTTTACTGAGGCATACAAGAAAATGGGACTGATGCTTAACATTCAGAAGACTAAGGTCCTCCCTCAACAAGCTCTTAATAAACAGTCCACAGCTTTCAGAATTCAGATTCTTGATGAGACTCTGGAGAACGTTGAGTACTTCCTGTTCCTTGGAAGCCATCTCTTGCAGAAGGATGACATTGATGACACTGCAGAAATCCAACATTGCATCAAACGTGAAAGTGCAGTCTTCAGACACCTGATGAAACGGGTGGTTAAAGATCATGACATCAGATCTGAAACCAAGCTCATGGTTTATCAAGCAATTGTGATCCCCACCTTACTGTACAGAGCTGAGATATGGACAACATACAGGAGACACATCATTGGAGAAATACCACTGGCGCTGCCTGTGGAAGATCCTTCAAATCCAGTGGAAAGATAAGATGCAGCGAATGAGTGATCTCTCACAAGCAAACACCATGAGCATTGAGACAATGGCCGGCTACATCATCTGGATATCTAACTCCAGACTCCCAAATCAAATTTTATTCTACCAGCTTGACCAAAGCGCATACTCAAGATGAGGGCATAGAAAGCACTTCAAGGATGTCCTCAAGGTCAACTTGAAAAAAATGCAACATCTATGTCAACTTGTGGAAGGCTATTGCTCAGGACCACCCCAAATGGAGGAAGAGTGCTACAATGAGAACAGGAGACAGACAAACAGGAATGGCAGAAACAGCGTGTCATGGACTGCATACAAATCTAGAGCCACCCACCCCATAAGGAAACACCTGCCCAAGTTGTGACAGAGTCTGTCGATCCCAGATCAGCCTCATTGGCCATCTTTGGGTGCATGGAGAGACATTCACATTGGTGACGCATAGGGGGTGCACATGCACCCCCTGAGATTGGTGGTGCATCCCTTGCAAAAAGCCCCATGGACACTGCTGGCGGCACCTGCGGGGGCATCTGCGGGTGGTCACCAATCGCCACTGGCTGCTGCCACTGCTGCCAGTAACGTCTGCAAGTGGTTGCAGACTGCCAGTTGGTGCTCACCATGCCCCCACCCCTGCCGCAGACACCACCACAGCTGTCATACTCCCACCGCCGACAGCGTCACTGCTGCCTGTGGAAGCTTGCTGTGCCCCCCCAGCCTCCAGGGGCACTCAGCGTTCATGATGGAAGACAGTCATCCTTGACTGCAAGGAATTGCTGAAGAAGACTATTCTGGGTTTCATATCATGGTGATTTTATTTTCCTCTTCCTCATTGTGAAAACAATGAAAAGAAAAGTAAGGTAAAGGGAGAGCAACTCAGCATCCAGCAACCTAACACAGCAACTGAGGGTCTTGGCACTGTGTGCCAGTCAGCTGGGAAACTTTGTTCTTTCTCCCCTTCACTGTGTACAGTCTTTAGGGAAAATAATGGAAGGCCATGATGTAAGCATTGCCTCAGGCCCCATAATGCACCTGCTGATGATTACATTGAGGTGATGATAAATCACAGGACCTACAAAATGCTGAAAAAGAGCACTCTGCAGCACACGCTCCATTGAAATACGTCTGCTTTATGAGCCTGATTCTCAAGTCAGCTGAATTCCACCTGTGTAAAAACATTAGAAGTGAGAGTATCAAGCCCTCTCTTACACCACAGAATGGAACCTTCTATGGTATGGAGACTGGACTGCCTCCCCCTGCCATATTGGAGCACAGCATCTGGGCATCTCTGAAGCACAGCTGTATTCCAATGATATGCTACAGGGCAGTGTCCAAAGAGTCCAGTGCTAGAGCTATGCAATAGGGCTGTGCGAAGCTTCAGTCCCTGATTCAATTCAGCAGAGATTCAGCCCGATTCAGTGGCTGAATCTCTGAACCTGAATTGAATCAGAGGACCCTTTAATCCCTCCAGATTGAATCGGACTTTCTGATTCAACGATTCAGACATAGACACAGCTTTGAATGTTTTTTCTACATACCTCTAGGTAGCAGGCGACTTGTGAATGCTGCGATGCTGGGGCATGTGGAGTGTCTCACAGAAGCATGAGGGGCTCCCCAGAGCACTCGGCAGCAGACCTGGAAGTGGACCAGAAGCACGGTGACTGGTGCCTCCTGGGTGTGGCGGGGCACCCGGGTCCCCCTGCGGCCAATCTCCAAGCTAGGGGTGCGCAGGGGGCCCCCCCCAGCACGCTCCCTAGTGGACCCAGAAGTAGACAGGAAGTACTTCCAGTCCACTTACGGGTTCGCCACCAAACACGCGGGGGGCCCCGCACTCCTGTGGGATTTTCCATGCACCCAGCATTGCAACATTCACAAGCCATGCCTCATACCTCGAGGTATGTAGAAAAAACATTTCAAGCTGTGTCTATGTCTGAATTGCTGATTCTCTGAATCAGCATCAAATCTTCAGATTCAGATTTGGCCAAATCGAATTGGGACAGTGATCTGAATCAACGAATTGAATCACTGTCCCCAATTCAGGCCGAATCTGAATCCAAATTGAATAAGG
The DNA here is from genome assembly GCF_001723895.1 of Crocodylus porosus. Taxonomy (NCBI): domain Eukaryota; kingdom Metazoa; phylum Chordata; order Crocodylia; family Crocodylidae; genus Crocodylus; species Crocodylus porosus. The sequence goes on along the minus strand of NW_017728947.1, from coordinate 55,697,936 downwards.
CCCATTTCTCACACCCCTACTATGCAACTATCGCTGCCAAACTATAGTTTGGCTCAGAGAAACCCCCCAAAGCAATAAGATATGGCTATGCTGGAATCTTTAATATCAGAGTACAATGTCTAAGAAACCAACTGCACTGAGAAGCGACCACTTAACTCAATGTAAGTGCTCAGAGTGTACACACGTGTTTAGCTCTGGGAGAGGCACAGCTGGGTTATTTTACTACCACAGTCATGACATCCATATCTGTGTATGAAAGCTTAAGTGCTTAACTCTATGTTTATGATGTTGCAAGGAGGCCAATCAAGGAAACACTCTAGTTTATGCTGGCCTATGCTAAAGCTGCTCAGTGCCTCTGCTGGGGAGTTCTGGGGAGAAAATACAGTATTTTCTAACCAGCTCTTCCAGCGAAACTATCCTTTCTCACTTCATTATGTATGGGAGTGGAGGAGAGCAAAGCTGACCATGTTGGCAGATATCATTTGCATAGTTTGGTAAGGTGTACAAGGTGGTGATAACTTAAGCCCACTCAAAGGAATATTAGCACATTCAAACAGCTTCCCTCTTCCTTCTGCTTTTGCTGTCCTAAGCAGAAGAAGCAGAAGGAAGGAAACACAGATCACGTATAATGATGCTGTCAGTTCTGTTGTATCTGCCACCTGGGGATGTTAGGGCAAAGGTCACAAAGAGATATGGCTTTGGCAACAGAGTGCTCCTGCACCTAAGATGTAGGCACCAGACTGAAATGGAATTCACAAACCCAATTGAAGCACCTAGGCTGCATCTAAGTGGAGACAGCAAGGTGCTAGGAACCAGTATGCATAGGCTGGGCATGCCTAGCCTGACAATAGGAAGTGGTGAAGAAAAGGCAGTGCCTGAAATCCTATATCTTGCCTTGACTTAGACACTCATATGAGACTGAAATTCGCAGCCCAGAACCACACCCAAGCCATCCTTTCGTGTAGGCAGTTGGCTTACTATTTTCTTTCAAAACACAGATGATGGTAATAACCTTCTATAAAAGCATAACAGTTAGAGCACATGACAAGGTGGCAGATCTGGGTTAGAGCTGTGTAAGATTCATAAAGCCAAAAAGAGCTAAAAAGGAGCATGACAATGCAGCCAAATGAGGGGGAGTTCTGGGTCCTGGCCCTTACTTCCATAATGTGACAACAACATGTCTTCTACTTCTGCTTCTGTTGGCACAAATCAAGCCCAGAAATGGGCTGGTAAAGCTGCTCCAGACAAATCATCCTGACTCCAAAGAATGGGAAAGCTGGGCACAGAGGGGTTCAGTGACTCTCCTATATAACATAGGACATCAGTAACAGCATCTGGAACAAAGCACAACTTTCCAAACTTAAAGTCCATGGGACAAATTCTCACCCGGTGTAAACCATCGTTGCTTCGTTCAAGCCAATGGAGTTATATCAGTTGCAGCACCTGTACATCCTACCTCACAACATAGCTACAAAGGCCCCCCTTCCCCTCTTCACTAATTAAATGGCCAAAGACAAAATCTCCTTAGGGGTGAACTGAAATGCTTTTAAAATAACTAATAATGATTAGTGAGCTCAATGGAAACAGGTTTGGTGGAATCAAGTATCAAGCACACATACAGCTTTCAGTCCAAGCTGAAGAGGACTTGTTCCCAAAGAAACAGCTTAAATAAATAATAAAATAAAAGCCAAGGGCTTTGAGTTAAGCCTTGCTTCTCAACTATAAGGAGGAGACTGGAAGAGCTGCAGAATATACTTTCTGGAGGACTGGAACATAATGCTTAGATGTGAGATCTGCCTTTCCCAAGGGGAATCTATCATTAACATGCTGAGGGAGACTTCCCACTAACAAAGCCCCTAGAAGGTTGGGCAGCCTATGGTTTGGTCTACCCAACTCATACCTAACTTCATATTAGAAAAAAACTTACAGAAATATGGAAAGGTTTCATTTCTAGGGGTAGGGGCTTGTCTACCACCCATTCAAACAGGTGGAAAGACTCCCACTGAACACACTGGGCACCAGATCAGGCCATGGATGAGATTCAGGTCTTTTATTAAGTGAATCCTTAATCCATCTTTCCAATGCACTCATCATCCCATTACAAAACCAGGACTTGTATGAGACACTGCAACAGAGGCCTTCTTTTGAATCTTGTTTCTAGGCTACATCTCTCTGAGCTCCTTCCAGTAAACTAATTAAATGCTGATTTACAGGAATGGTATTTGTTTACACTTCATTGTTGTTGGCAGTTTGTGAGGATGACAAAACGCCTCTGCTGCAGCTCAATCAAACAAACGATTTCAGGAACTCAAAGATAATGGCTTCACAAAGATTTACCAGGGACAGAGCACCAGTATCAGAATACCTGAAATGACAGCAATATATTCATCTCAGTAAAATCACTATGTCCCACTGTGAAGATAAAAGAGTTCTCAAAGCCTTTCACATACCTTCATAAATTATACTTTGTTACAGTTTTCACTGGGGAAAATTGCCATAAAGGAAAGTGCTCATCACCCACAATACCCTTTTTAAGCTCCCACATTTCAGGGATTTTTGAGGCTCCTGTTTCCTGAAACTCCTCCTGACTGACATTAGGTCTGGAAGGTGGTGTACTATCTTGCCACCTCTCTCTACAATGACACCTGATGGGAGAACAATAGTCACCCCCAAAGCTGCAACTTGCTACAACACCACTCCAACAGCTGGGTGGCTAGTCTTTAATTCAGCTACCCAATATGAATTAAGCATACTGTGAACCACCTGGAAATGAACAGGTTCTGCTCCACAAATCTGAGGCACCTTTATATCAACAGAACATTGCCATATGATTTAACTATGCTGGTATGATACAATCAGTATATTATCTGTGCCCACGTAAGGCCACTGTGGTGCACGCAGCTATGGTAAGTACCTGACAGGTGTTGCCAATCTACTTTTTTATTTATTTCACCTTTAAATATAAAGGAAAATCCTCATTTGATGTACTCTCATTTGTATTGCAGTTCAAATGCAGACTATATCAACGGTCTCACTGTACTCTCTCTCAGTTCATGCTCATTGAATACAAGCTGCAAAACAATAGCCAAAAACTGCAGTCAGATCAGGACATCATGCAGTTGAAAGACAAAACATCCACATCTTCTACATCTCACACTCATTATCCAGAGAACTAAAATGTCTTTTTGATATTGTAGGCCCCTTTACTAATTGCCATTTTTCTCCTCTGCTTCTTTTCAGCTATTGCTAGTAAGTAACTGAATGACTGCACAAATAGTCTGAACTGGAGTCGCAAGGGAGTTGTCCTGTGCTTGGAAACTACAAAATTACCGCATTGCAAACTGAAGTTTTAGTGAAAATACTTGACAGAAGTCCACAATAAGATAAATGCACTTTCCTCTGATGTCTGAAAATGTTCAAAAGTCAATTATCCATTAACTCTGGCCTTGCAGCACTGGGATAATCAAATTTTCAGACAGCAGATTTCAAAAACAAATATTAAAGGAGCAGCTTTATAAACCTTGTAGGCCTCCAAGGGACAGGCCTTACCTATCATACAATTCCCCTATAGTTTGCTTCTGACACAGTTTACCAAGAAACACCCACCTGTCTATCCCTGTATTTGAAAGGCATACTGTTATTTTGAAGATACAATAATATCCCACTGAGATGACCTCCCAGATAATTTAAAGCTGCCAAATAACTTTTGGAAAAATACTTCATAAGGGCTAGTTGGGATTTTTTCTAAACTGTGAACTACTGGGCTGGACTTGCAAGTATCTGAATTTGCCAATGGGTGATACATCTCAAAGCAGGTTACAAGAAAGAAGAAGCCTGATGAACTACTGTGCAAAAAATATAACTTGTCTAGGAGATGCATCTACTTTTTCCCCACTAGCTAACCCAAACCCTCCTCCCACTGGCCTCATCATCGTAAACTGACAGAATGAAGACTTTTTTTCCCAGTTCAGTTCAGATATTAGATCACTACCAAATGCTAGTCCAAAACTATCTATAAGCCCAGGAGAGATTATCATGAGCTAAAAAGTATCTGACAGATCAAAGGAAGACCCTCAGATCTTCATCCACCATCACAAAAAACCTAGTGGTCTAGTGTGGTTGAGGCACCAGTTTGAGGCCAATGACAGAAAGGAATGAATGAGGTGGCCAGCATCATGGCCAACTTTCTTTGCTCAGCCCAAATGACCAGATACCCGTTTACAGCTGGGGGCACCTTTGGGAGAAGTTCGTAGCAGAACTTGAAGTTAGGTCCTTTGAAGCATAGTAAGACATTTGATCTACCCTACCACAGCACCCTTTTCATCCTGCCTGCTTTGCTTTTCGTCACCAGCCAGCTGCAAGTGAATTCTTACATAAGATGTGAGAAAAACTTGACTGTCTTCTGTGCTGCCCCCAGGCTCTGTGACATCTGCATTTGCAAAAATTGTCAATGACAAGTTGAAAGTCTTCTCCCTGTGCTTCCATAGACTCAAAACCTGAAACCCCTGCCACTAGGGACTGTCCATAATAAAGGATTCATAAAGATGGATACAAAAATCGACTTAAAGGACAATCTTGCCTTCCCCAGGATTCACCAATACCAGCAAATTCTCACCCATTTACCAGAGAGATAAAAAGAGCATGAGCATACAGACTTGGCAGCTAGTTAAGTAAGTATATGTAAGTGCCTTACTGAACCATAAATTAGGTAGGTTCACTCTGTCAAAAGCTTTGGGCTGATCCAAGGCCAGAACACTCTCCATTTTAAATACTTTGTGTAAACCACTCCAAGTGTTGCCAGCTATGTAACCTTTCATTGCATTAGATTGACAGAGGAGTCATCATTTTCCCAATATTTTCCCCCAATTACTAGGTTAAATTGGAAGTCAACATTTTGTAGACCAAGCTTAAAAGGGCAATATGCTTTCCCTCCTTCCAAATCCCCTTTTTTCCATTTCCAAAAAAAAAAAAAAATCAAACCGTTTCAGATAAGAAGGATCCTATTATGCCTTTAGTCAATGTACCACTGAAAGTACCATTGCTGGGAGACAGGGCTGCTAGCAGGCTAAACTGCCTCTGCTGGCCCTACTTGGCAAGTGGGCCTGGCTGCCAGTGAGCTAACTAGTAACCGGTACCCTCTGTTGGCCCTAGTTGCTGGCATGGGCATGGCTGCCTACTTATAAGCAGCAATTCTTTCACAGCCAGCAAGATGCTCAACAGGATAGAAGTTTCTCTCCCTAGTTTCGGGCTTCTGAATCCTACCTTTGATTTCTAGCCGACTGATCCACGGGTGGTGCCTGTTTCCTGTTCCTCCGGTCTTGCTTGTTGGCTTCCCAGCTTCATTCTTGATCCTGCTGCCTGACTCCTCGTCGAGACTCCAGTCTAAACCCTTGTGCTCCAGACTGCTTTGCTGGTCTCTTGAACCCTTGTGGCTTTGTTTGGCAAACACCCATGTCCTGGTCCTGTAGAGCAGTATTTCCCAACCAGTGTGCCATCAGAAAAGAACTGGTGCTGCAGAATTTTGCCATGGCAATGTGCTACAATAGGTATGAGGATGGGGATTGCCTTAACAGGTGTGTCGCAGAAAATGTTTATTAATGTAAATGTGTCTTGGGTTGGAAAAGGTTGGAAAACACTACCCTAGAGCTATAGCTGCCTGCTCTGAGATTCATAGCTAGTGACTCCAGTCTAGATCCCTGCCTTTTGTTCCTGACACCCTTGTTTCACGGTTCTACCCAGTGTGACTGCTCATGTTCTGGCCTTTAGCAGACGTGGAAACTGTGTAGCACTGTTCAAAAACTGCTGCCACTGAAGATGAGGGCTGCTTTGTCCCCAGAAAGAGCTCACTATATCATTCTTGAACTACCTTAGATATGTCAGCAGGGCCCCTAAAGACATGGGATCCTATTGCCTTGCCCTCTCCCGTCTCCATTTGACCTACAATCCTTTGCAAATTTGACTGATTCCAGCTTTCTCTCTTGACAGTAAACTATTTCCTTCCTAAGACTCTCATCTCCGTGTGTTCCCCTTTGCACTCAGCCACAAAGACCTCTCTGCAATGCTAAATCACTCTTGAAATCAGTTGTATACAAATGCACTGAAAACAACCATAAGGAGGCCAGGCTCTGAACTGATGATTTGATGATTCCGTTTGGGAGGTATGAAACTCTTTATCTGCTTTTTGTTTCATTATGACACTTTGAACCTTTCTAATAGCAACTGCTTTAAGAAATAAACAAGTATTTAATTTCTACTAACCCAAGCCAGAAATCACTGTCCCATACTTGCAAAGTCCAGTTTGGGGCAAGCGGTAATAAAAAAACAGCACAGGCTGTACTATGGCTATCTGATTGCCCTCCAAAAAAATGTAAAAGTCACATCCTTTCTTGAATGAGGATGCTAAAAACAGGCTGCAGATTCACATTCCTTGTTCGTTTCATTAGCTTATAAACTTTTAAAGTTGTTTAACTCTGTCAGTCACTGCAGCTAAACAATTAAAATTCCCTATAAAAAGATTTTCTGAACATTCAATAAGCAAAGGAGAACATTTTATAAAGTTGCTTTTTTCATCTCCTGATGCTGTGGGCCAGAGATGGTGACAAATGATGCCTCACACCTGAATAACGGAAATCAGCTAATAATTTCCCTTCTTCTTGTCATTGCCCTGCCCTCTGTATGATACCATATAAGTATAAAGTAGTACTGTTCTGTTCTCATGAATATCAGTGGACCAAAATGATGCGTCCTTCTCCAGTCCTTCTGTCTAGGCCTGTGCGAAGTGGCTAGTATTCACGTTGGATCAGATTTGGCTGATTTGGGGGACAGTGATTCTATTTGGTGATTTGAATCACTGTCCTGAATTTATTTGGCCAAATCTGATTGGAGATTCGGCCACTGCCAAATCATCCGAATCTCTGAACCAGAGGGGCCCCATCCCCCACCCACTGTCCCAGCCCCAGCTCTTTAAAAAAAAAGAAGCCATGAACTCACCAGCTGCTGCCAGGTGGGGGAGTGATTCCCCACTACCCTCTACTGCCCTGAGCTGTGTGGGGGGCTCTGTCACAAGCCCCCAGAAGCCCTGAGGCTGCTGCAACAGTTGGTGAGTGTGGGCTTTTTTTTTTTAAGAGCCGGGAGCTGGGGCCAGGCAGGGCAGCCATGGGGGGAAGAGGGGCTGGGAGAACAGGTGAGGTCAGGGGATGCTCAGGGGGCCTGGTGGGGGTCCCCTCCTATGGTCCCCTCTCCCCCCCTCCAGGCCCCCTTCTGCCCCGCTCCCTACTTACCAGCATGGAGTCCAGGTCCAGCTCCCTGTGGCAGCGAACGGGGACTACCCAAATCTCCAAAGCTCTCTGAATCTTTTCTGAATTGATCTGGAGAGCTTTGAATTGATTAAGACCTTTTTATTGGTTTGCTGATTCAATTTGGATTTGGAAATGTAGCCGTTGAACTGGGCCAGATCTTCTCCAAATTGAATCAGCACCCGAACCTTTGCACAGCCCTACTTCTGACCTCTTCAAACACCATGCTTAGAATACAGTCTTGTTTCTTGGATCCCTTGTAGATACAAATCTTACTCCTCTGAACACTGAAAAAGTGTTGGCCTCTAGGACGTTTTCAGGAGGAAGCACATGTTTCAAGTTGCTATTCTTAGTCTGAGCCTCCACAAGACCTTGTCAGTCACTACTCTCCCTGATCTACCCATCTCCCTCCCTTATCTGTTACTGACAGCTCTCAACTAAGGGAGTGTCCAAATCCCCATTTTCTGATCCCTACAGCCATAGTTTTTCCTGAAGTCACTCAAGTCCCTATAATCCCAAACTATGTACTCTGGTAAAGGCACTAGTGTTGTGTTCCTGGTATCTTCTCTTTATCCTCATTGAGGCAATACCTAATACAGAAAACCTGTTTTTCATTAGAACTGTGAAAAATGCTGTATGATTACATTGGCTGCAGACCATGCTTGGTAGGACTACAACAATGTCCTTGGTTTCCCCTCTTTCTCTTCCAGTACCTCCCTTGTTCCTTAAATTGGGCCCATCCAAATATGCTCTACAGCTAGAGAGTTAGCCATGCCAATGATCTGTGTGTCCATCCCTGCCTCCAGGCACCCCTGTCTAAACCCCTGAACCTGTGGACATTTCTTTCCCCATCTCCCTTTGTTCTTAGTCCAGCAGTCCTGTCTATATTACCAGGACTTTACTCCCAGTCTGTAGCATCCCAACTCATTTCTTCCCATTTCTTCTCCTTGAACTAATCCCAATCCTGTATTAGAAAAGGAACAAGATCTGTCCTTCCCTCAAAAGAAGAAAAGTCCTTTCACTCAAAATGGGGTCATCATCCATCTATTCAGCCTTGTTCAGTATCTTTTGACCAGGGAAGGAAGAAGTGTCCTTGTGTGATCAGTAATGCATTCTTTCCCTGTTGTGCCATGCCTCTTGGCACTGCCAACAAATTTGACCACATTTCCTACATGTATTTTGTTTAATGAAATCCCTGATGTGTCCAGTCTTCTGAGTATAAGATCTGTGTTGCATGCATTTCCTTAGCCCACATCCACCATTTCTGCTCCCATAAAATGGACAGGAAAAGCAAATGTGTAACTGCCAGGAGTCACACATTACCTAGAGTGGGTAGCAGAGTGAGTCACCCCATTTGCAACCCAAACAAATTACACTGGGAAGATACTGTCCTAGATTATTAACTTAGAAAAGTTCAATGGTACCTTGATATTCACTATTCCACATCCAAACACATGCATTTCACACAATCACAGATGCATAGAAACAAGATTTACTGTTTCTCAACCATTCCAGCCAGTTGCTTATCCCGGCTTTTTTTTTTAAATCTCCAGCAAAGGGGATTCTGCACTTCCCTAGATAGCTTGTTGCATTACTCTATTATTCTTATAAATTAGGAATTTTTATTCTGAGATTTAATCTAAGTGTGATTTGCTGTGGGTTACTCCCACTGCCTTGTATCACATCTGCCCTTTCTGGCAAGGAAGAATAGTTGTTCTCCTTCTTTATGGGAGCTTTTCAGAGTCCCTCCTTGTGATTCTTTGCTCCAGGCTAAACATGCCTCAGTCTCTTACCCTTTCCTCACATGGTATGCATTCCAATTCTTTTATCAGCTTTAATCATTTGCTTTGGGATGCTTTCCCATTTCTTTATGTCCTTCTTAAAATGCAGCACCCAGAACTGGTGCACTGTGATCCAGCTGAGGCTTAACTAGTAACAGCTAGGATGCTATGATAATTTCCTGTGTCTTGTATACAATACTTCTGTCAGTGCAACCCAACATTGCATTTTTTGTAATAGTACTACATTACCAAATCATATTGAATTTGTAAGCTGCTGTAACTCCCAGATCTTTCACAGCTGTGCTCCTACCTAAACAGCTATCCTCCATTCTGTGTATATACATTTGCTTTTTCTTCCTTGGGTGTAGTGCTTTATATTTGTCCTAGTTCCATTTCATTTTGCTATCTATAGCCCAATTCTCTAATTCATGAAGAGCCTTTTGAGTTGTATTTCTCTCCTGTGAAGCACTGGAAACCTCTCCAGGCTTGTGTTATCAGCAAACTTGATCAGGAGCTCTGTATCCTTGCATCACCTCCATAACAAAAATGTTAAATGCCAGACCCAGAATAGACCCCTATGAAACCTTACTTGAGACCTTTGACCATTCTGACATTGATGTATATATAGCTCCTCTTTGCTTGTGCTTATTCATCCACTTATGTATACAGCTGATGCCAGGGCAGGCAATTATTTTGGCTGGAGTGCCGCTTAATGAGTTTTGGTGAGCTGTTGAGGGTTTCATGTATAACCCTGCCCCTTAACAGTTGCCCCACCCCAGGTTGCCATCTTGTCCCACCCCCTAATCACTGACCTTTGACACTGTAAGTCCCTCCCCTTGAACCCCAGAAATACTCCTGAGACAGAGGGTTGTCATCTTAGAACCAGAAAAAAACAAATCATATGCTAAAAGTCAAACACCTACTATAACATTTTAATTTTATTGCAAAAATATTTTTGTTTGTTATGATTTGTGTTTGTATGGTTTATATAGAGATGACTGCAGAAGTAAAAAATAAAGCCTTACTCTTGTATATTGTGTGTGTATGGTGGGGTGTCGGATGTGCACCTGTGTGTGTGTCTGTATGGCAGGATGTGGGGTGTGTGTATGGTGGGGTGTGTGTGCATGTGAGGTGAGTTGTAGGGTGCATGTGTATGTGTGCGTGTGTAGCAGGGTGTGTGTGGGGGGGCAGTAGGGTATGCTGGGGGGTGTGCATATGCGGGGGTGTTGTGGGAGCAGGTTGTAGTTGTGTGGCTTTTGTGGAGTGTGAGGGAGTGTGGTGGATTGTGGAGACCCCCCCACACACTCCCCGCATGGCACATAGCCCCTGCTGGCAGCAGCAGGAGCACCAGCAGGCAGTGGGTACTCATGCCCAGCACAGGTATGAGTACCCACATACCTGGTGGTGCACAACTCCAGCCAGTGCTGCACACAGGGGTGAGGAGCACAGTCTGCCCGGGCCACCCCTATCATGGGGGCTCCATGCAACACACATGCAGTTCCTGCATTTGCACAGCACTGGGGAAGGTCCTGCACTGCAGCTGGCTGCCTTCCCCACCCCTTGCTGCACAGATCCTGGGACTCTGTGGGGAAGCAGGGGATTGGGCTTCCCTCCACTTGTGGCAGAGTCCCAGGACCCTGCAGGGGGCAGGGAAGGCAACTGGCTCCAGTGCGGGGCTTCCCCTAGTGCTCTGTGAGTGCAGGAACTGCATGTGCATGCGAGGAACCACCGCGATAGAGGCATCCAGTCAAGCTGTGCTGCTCACCCCCCATGCAGTGCTGACCACAGCTACACACCCCAGGCAGCAGCACCTGCACCGGCAACCACTTCCACAATCCCTCATACCTACATCCTGATCACCCATGCTTCGTGCTCCTGCCATCCCCCTGGATGTGGGCTCCATGCTGCCACCCCCACCCCCAGCCCCATGCTTTTTGCCCCAGCCCAGCTGCAGCTCCCTATGTCCCCACCCCACCATTTCCCTTTCTGCTGCCCAGAGCAAGTGGGAAGCTGGGGAAGCCAAGCAGGTCCCTGGTGACTGCAGCAGTGGCGGCAGTGCTGGCTGGGCCAGGCCCTTGTGCCCACAAGGGTGGAAGCGAGGCACAATAGGGTATGTTGGGGGGGGTGTATGTATGGGGGCCCCTCACTCCCACCCTTGTGAGCGGAAGGGCTGGGCAGAGTATAATTAATTGGTGGGCACCCACAGGCCAGATAAAAGTGCCTGGTAGGCCAGATCTGACCCTCAGGCTATATTTTGCCCACCCCTGAGCTAATGGTAACTCTTCAATTTATGAGAATTTCATGGGGGACTGTGTCAAATTCCAGGCACATTATGTTCACTGCATCCTCCTTATCCATCAATCAAGCAGGTTTTGCATTATTGGTTCTAATCAAATTCATGTTGGCCACTTGTGATCACCTCCTCCAGATGCTTACAAATTGACTGTTTTATAATTTGCTATAGTAACTTCCAAGTTATTGAAGTTCTAGTGTTGAAACAACAGGCTGACCTGTCTAAAATTACCTAGATTCTCTGTTTTCTCCTATTTTAAAGGTGGGTACTAAATTAGTCCTTCTCCAGTCTTCTTGTGCCTTACCTGTTATTCATGACTTTGCAAATCTTGAAGCCAGCAGCTCCAAGATTTTTCAGATAGTTCCTTCAGCAGTCTGGAAGGAATTTTATCAGGTCGTACTGGCTTAAATTCATTCAAGTTTGTCTGAAACTCTCTGATGCATTCTTTACTTATCTTGATCTTCAGCTCTTTTCCTTCTTTATCTATATTAATTGTATTAGTTCTCTGGTCAGTTCTTTTTGTGTTTGTTTTTTGTGAAGACGGAGGCAAAATAGTCATTGAGCAGTTCTGTCTTCGTTTCAGCTTCTCCCAATAGCTCCAACTCTATTTCTCTGGTCCTTTTTTTTTCATCTGACATACTTGAAGAACCATTTCTTGTTGGCTTTAATGTTATTTGCTGGTTGAATTTGAACTGCAGTTGTAACTGGAGGTTGTAAATGTTAAGCAGTCAGGAAACCTAGTGAAGAACGTCTGTTTCATGGATGTTTTCATTCCAAATAAAGAGTCACAAGCATAGCAGAAGAACAAAATTACAAAATGGTTACAATGTCATCCCAGTCCCTGGATTCCTTCCCGATTCCAAAGTGTTTCCAGAAAAATACCACTTATTTCCACTGCAGAAGCTGACATATACTTCTCTGCCCTCTAGCAGGTGAATCATGGCTTTCAGCCCTTCAGAAGAAAAGTCTACAGATTTTAATAACAGAGTTACAACAACTAAATCCCCTGTGAGAGGGTTGTCCATGTCCTAGAAAATTACAGTCTAATTATCTTCAGCAATCCCTCACAGTCAAGGATGATCATCTTCCCTGACTGTCTTATCTATGTGTCTGAAGATGGCTGATGAGACCTATCTGGGATTGACAGACTGTACTGCAGCTTGAACATGTGTTTCTCTGTGAGATGGGTGGTGCTGGATTCTTGATTTTGTCCATGACACTCTGTTTCTGCCACTTTTCTATCTCCTGTTGCTATTTTAAGGTTTCAAATTACTGAGATCCCAGCAGCAGACTTTTCCTCCAATTGGGGTGATCCTGGGTTATAATCTCCCATGAGTTGACATTAATGTTGCATGTTTTTAAGTTGGCCTTGAGGATGTCCCTGAAGTGGTTTCTCTGCCCTCCTCTTGAGCATATGCCTTAGCTGAGCTGGGATAATAGCACTTCTTTTGTGAGTTTGGAGTTGGATAGCCAGATAACATGATCAGCCCAACAAAGTTGATGTCAGATAATCATGACCTCAATGTTCATGGTGTTTGCTTGCAGGAGCATGGTAATGTTAGTGTGTCTACCTTCCCACTGGATTTGGAAGATCTTCCACAGGCAGCATTGATGGTATTTCTCCAACAACTTTAGATGTCTCCTGGATGTTGTCCTTGTCTCAGATCCATAGCAAGGTAAGGAGCATGACTGCTTGATAAACCATGAGCTTGATTTCAGACCTGATGTCGCAGTCTTTGAACACCCATTTCTCCAGGTGTCCAAAGTTTGCACTTGCATATTTGAGGCTATGGTGGATTTTTAAATTGATGTCAGCCTTTTTTAAGAGATGGCTTCCGAGGTACGGGATATACTCAACATTCTCCAGAGTCTCACCATGGATCTGGATTGCTGGAGCTGGGGACTGTTTATTAGTAGGTTATTAGTAAAGGGCCTTAGTCTTCTGAATGGTAAGCATCAGTCCCATTTTCCTGTAGGCCTCAGTAAAGACACTGATTACTTGAAGGTCTGCTGCTAAGTGAGTGTGGCAGGGCACTGGTTGTGCCTGTCACTTTAAGGCCCTGGAGCTGGCAGCCTCCAGGTGCCTAATGAGGGCAGCCATTTTAGGTTCAGGGCTGCCTATATAAACAAGGCAGTTTGGCTACTGGAGGTCAGGCAACAACACTTCCTGGCCAGAGGGCTGCTGAGTTTCATCTGGAGGTGAGGGAGGAGTTGTAGGGGATGGTAGGAGGCTCCTGGTCCTGGGAATGACCTGAAACTACACCCTGCCAGGAGTAGGTGTCCTGGTTAAGCTCCCCGTGGCACGGGAGCCCTCAGGAAATGCCAGGCCAGTGATCACCCTGGTGAAAGGTGGCCCGCCCCCACCACCAGATGGGTTACCCCTTTATGTGTAGGGCCAAGGGGGTGGACCCCCGGAGGGAGTGAGGGGCTAGGGACTCCAACTGATCAAGAGAGTACCCTGGCCCATGCTGGGGCCAGGACCAGACCGGTCAAAAGGGCCAGGGGCCCACCATGAGGGATGCCCGAGAGCCAAGGGCCAGGGGTTCTGACTGGCCTGGAAGTAGGCCAGGGCTGGTAGCCAAAGGTCTCAGGGGGACCACACCCAAGAGGGGAAAATGGCTTCAGGGAGCTACTTAGCCTATATGAAGGTGGATGAGGCCGCCTGAGGAGAGGACTCTAGGTTGGGGTTCAGTCAGAAGGATTCTGGGGCCCAGTGTGGGGCCAGTGATAATGCAAACACCTAGATGCCATCAGTGAGGCTTGGGCTGTGGTGTAGGGGAGGAATGTAGCCGCAGATAGCACCACCTGGCATTGGGGCAGAAAATGAGCAGCCTCCTGCTTAATTACATCTATCAATTAATTTAAGATCAAGGCATGGTGGGTGAAAAATCGGGGGCTTAGCCCAAGAACAGGTGGGTGGGCCACGTGGAGATTGGCCCCAAGCAGGCCCCCCCTGTTACAGTGAGCATACCAGTTTTTCATTGAGGCAGTGGTGTACAAGGTCCTGCTTGCTTGTGTCCTTGGCTCCTTCAACATGGATCTTCTGTCAGTATTGGTTGTGCTGTAGCGGTTGTTTGGGAGGCAGTTTGAGTGACATAACTGAGCAGATGAGTTGGTGATCAGTCCAGCAATCATCATCCCCTAGCATAGCTTGGATGATGTGCACATCTTTGCAGTTCCAGGCACGGGTGATGACATGATCAATCAGGTGCCAATGCTTAGATCATGGGTGTTGCCATGATGTCTTCTGCTTGTTTTTCTGGCAGAACAGGGTGTTGGGCATGGTGATGGTCCATGTTCCATGGATTTGGTCAAGAGGAGAATGCCACTGGAATTGACTTTTCTTATTCCTTCCTTGCTGATGGCTCCATTCCAGAGGAATAGTCCCTTCTGGGTCTGGCATTGAAATTGTCAAGAAGAATAAATCTGTCTCCCTCTAGAATGTCAGAAAGGACTTGGTCAAGGCTGGCAGAGAATTCCTCCTTGGTTTCATCAGCAGCATCAAGAGCTGCGGCATATGTGCTGATGATAATGGTATATTGGCTCCTGGCCAGTTTAAGATAGAGTCATGTATGATTGCTCATCCTTTTATACAGGAAGTGTCTCTCTCCTTTTATACAGGTGGGGAAGCGACAAATGTGACAAGTCACTTTCCTTTTTGCCTCTTATTTCTGATATACGATGACCACAGCAACATTCTACTGCATTCTTGCCACTTTTCAGTAACTTCATGCAGTACTTGGCTGGAGCACATACCCTATAAACCACTTCCCAGAATCAGGGACTAACATTATCTCAGTCAAACCAGGGCTCCCTTTGGCAGTTGCTCTCCATGAGCAGGGAACTGCAAAACAAACTCCTTTATCTTACATGCATTTGTAACAGGATCCTCCACTAACAGTGGGAGTGGCATCTCCTTGTGGCCACTCTAATCCTGCTCCTTACACTCTGGTATCCCTAGCTACTACCCTGTCCTTTCCTGCCACACCTTTGATATTATTATTGTATGCTGGGAGAACCAGAATGTGGTCCTGGGTGTCCTGCTCTGCACCATCTCTTAGGATTTTTGCCCCTTCAACCCTGTCTCTCACAGGCTCTGACAACCTGGTCACCATTCACTGTGTCTCTGTCAGCCTACTGATCCAGCAATAATTTAGGCTCTTCTGTGGGACATCTTCAGTGGGTCTCCTCCGCTTTGGCCACTTCCATGCCTCATGGCTGACGAAATGCAATGAGCAATACTCTAACACAATTACATTGCAACTGGAGAGCCTTTCTAAACACCTTACTAAGCTTCTACCCAGTACTGCTGGCTCCTACAAGCTCTTGCCTTTTTGCTACTCACAGTTCCCTCAACTATCTCTGGTGTTGCTTCTCAGCTTCATGCACAGGGAGCACAGAGTCAGTCTCCAGTTCCTCTCAGTGCTTTGTGCTGTTCCCAACAGTGATCTCCCTCCTCCACCTCCACCAAGATCAGACTCTGCCTCAGGTACATGTATTATATATCTTCTGGCTTCTCCTCCTTCTGAGATGAGGGCACCTGTGTTTGAAAAACAGAGCTGACAACTTCTAGGAGTTTACCAAAAGTCACATGAGATAAGAGGTTCTTTTAAATTTCCCCTGATCTTCTGATTTACAATGTCAAACCCATGCATTTTGCCTTTGTTTAAAACAAGCACTATTTCTCATTATCCCCAATAAGTCTGCACCCAGCCAAGATGGTCACTTTCCCCGCTACATTCTTTGCAGACAAAAGGGAAGTTTCTTTAATGAAGATTGCCACAATCTCCTGTTGTTCCAAAAGAAGAAAAGCCATGCTGCCCCCCAGGAAGACAATCACCCCTTATGCTGTTTGGGGAATGCCAAGGAAAGGGTAAGATGAGAAACATGAGGTAGAGTGAAGAAAGTGCTTATGAATGTCAGGTGCAGGACAATATAAGTGAATGCCAGGTGCACAGGACACAAGTGCTGGAGAGCAGAGAGGTAGAGGAAGATTGGGAGGGGGTAGGAGATTGAGGGGAAAAGAAGGGAAATATGAGGGAAAAGGATAACGTGGAGAGAAGCATGCTGAGACTGACTGAGAGAGGAGACTGGATGGGGCAAGGATAAGATGGCAGAAACAAGGGTTAGGAGAGGGTTACCAGGTTCCCTCTCTAAACAGCCAGGGATGAGGTAGGCCTGTTGTTTGTGCAGTTAAGGCTGCACTTTGGACCTGAAATGATCACATGCAAGATAGCTTCCCCAAAAGACATATTTTTAAAGAAAAAGATTTCAATTTTTTTTAATTCCACTTTTTAAATATGACATGCTGGGGCTTGACTTATGCTTTCTGAATGTTTGGGATCTGCAAAACCAGAAAACTTAATAGATTGGACTGATCATTACTCAGCCTGGTGGCATGAAAACTAGTCTTAGAAGAGAAGCAGCAGTGACAAAAAATCAGCATGGTGCTAAAACATCAGTTGTTTTACTCACAATGGAAATGATCATTCCTACTTTCAGTGTGCAGCCAAATTTAGAAGAAGACAAAAAGCTCTATTTTATCTCATCTACTTTTGTTCCAGACACCGAGTAGAGAACAAACATATCACAAAAACAAAGGCAGCTTTTTCTCTCCATGTAGCTGTTAGATTCATGTTTATCCATCCCATGTTGTAACAGTGTAATCATCTGTTTCAAATGAGTGTTTTTGAGGAAATGCTTTCACACCAAACTATCCCCCAGCCTTTAGTATGAAAACTTTCATCAAGTGCTTCAGGAATCAGATCTTCTCTATGTGGTAGGGCACCAGCATTATTCTGTTCTCCCCAATACATTTCAGTTAAAGTTACAGAAGCTGCGTCTTGCACAATGATGGGACACTTGACTTTCTCTTATGCCGTACATAGAGGAAAGCCCCTCTGCTTAATTTTGCATTCTTGCCTGAATCCAGATTTTCCAGTAAATGAGTCCAATGCGCATAATGGGGGAGAGGGAAAGTATTTGCTTAAATCATACCCTCTTTTCTTAATTAGTTTGAACCAAAAAGGTCAAAGAATGTTTTTTTCACCCTCTACAGTTTGCGGGGGAGTTTGCTGTTTAATATTCGTTGTGCAACACCATAGTTCCCATTCCTAGAATCTTCCTATTCCTGTAACTTTCGTCTTTGTTCCTAAGGATGTATGTGCTGTTTTTTTAAATCTAAAGCAAGGGAAGAGAGAAGTTTCTAGCTTGAGATTCTAAAGTGATGCAGAGATGGAGCAGGTTGGAGAACAATACAATTGAAGTACAAATTGTCTAATTAATTTATGCAAGCGGGAACCCAGCTAAAATTATAAGGATATAGGACATAGGAGCATAAGACTGGAAGGGACTTCTTGGGCCATCAAATCTAGTTCTGTGCTGTCACAGGAACCAGATCATATAATCCTATCAGATGTATGTAAAATCCATTTGCTTTTTCTGAAGTGAGAGATAAGAATCACTACAACACTGCTCTTAAAAAGGGTTCCTGGGCATTTCATGCCAAGGAGGCATGTAATAGATGAATAATAATGCTAACATCAAACAGTGGATAGGACAAGCTGTCCCAATTGTTAAATGTTCCCCCAACCATTAAAAACGTGGCATTATTACCAGATGGAATTTTTCTGACATAAAGATCCATGTACTGGGTTTCATTGTGCCTTCGTCTACTAAACTAAAGAATTCACCAGCAACAGAAACTCTTTTTGTATAAACTTCCAGCTTCAATAAACTATTAAACAGGTCTTTTAAATGACAAAATGAATATTTCAAGTGAAGACATCAGAATGGGAAATTCTACTACTCCAGCATGGTTTGCATGAACCTTTATTGCCATCCTGTCAAGCCATTCTGTTCCATTGGTTTATCAAACCAAGTTCTGAGACAGGATTGCAGATGTATAACAGTGCTACAATAAAGCAGCTACAATTCATGAGGTGGTGGTAACTGATAGGGCTGTGTGAAGCTTTGGTCCCTGATTTGAGTCAGCGGAGGTTCAGCCTGATTTGGTGACCAAATGTCTGAATCTGAATCGAATCAGGAGACCCTTTAATCTCTCCAAATCAAATCGGAACCCTTTGAATCGATTCAGAGAGATTCAATGATTCGGACATAGACACAGCTTTAAATGTTTTTTTTCTACATACCTCAAGGTACGTAGGAAAAAGGCTTGTCAATGCTGCAATGAATGGAGCATTCCACAGAAGCGTGGGGGTCTACTTCTGGGTATGCTGGGGAGCGCACTGAGGACCCCCCTCCCGACTCAGTGACTGGTGCCTCCTGGGTCTGTGAGGGCATCCAGGGTCCCCCTGTGGCTGATCACCAGCATCCAAGTCTGCTCAGCACAGCCCATGCTGAGCGCTGGAAACAACCCAGTCCTGGCACTGGCCCCAGCTAGCAGTGCCAGCCTGCTGTCATCCCACGTGCAGATCAGGGGGCCTGTATCCCTGGGAAGAGTCCAACACAGCTCTACAGCCTTCCTGGGGGGCACGGGCCCCCAGATCTGCATGTGGTATGATAGCATGCTTCCACTGCCAGCTGAGGCCAATGCTAGCACCCGGGTCTACTTGTCACAGCCCGCACCGAGCACCGGAAAGACCCCAGTGCTGGCACTGGCCCCAGCCAGCAGTGCCAGCATGCTGTCATCCGGTGTGCAGATCCAGGGGCCCGTGGCCCCCAGGAGGAGTCTGGCACAGCCCTGCAGCCTTCCCAGGGAGCGCACAGCATACTACTACTGCCAGCAAGTGATACGAGTTTTGCTTTGAACAGTTTGTGGTGCAGTTTCACAGAAATCCCTGCACCTATCTCCTTAAAACTTGGCAGGTGTCATGCCCTCAGAAGGGACTACCATTTCTGCAATATTCATCTGAAGCAGGCAAGAAATGTCACAGTTATAGGCATTTTAGTGATTCCCCATTATAGCCTACGGCCGAATCACCGAAACAGCATTGAAACTCTGAAACAGATTTGGCCAAATAGAAACAGAACAGTGATCTGAAACACTGAAATGAATCACTGTTCCTCCAATATGGCCCTACTGTCCAGTCTGCAGCCATGCCAGCAGTTGCCAGCAGCTATAAACACATGGCCTTATGAAGAGATTTGCAAAATATTTGAAGACTCTTGTTAGTTTTCACCTTGTAACAAATCACAAGCCACTTATACTGGATGCACCTACACGAGATGTTTACTGTGGAGTTGCCTAATTAGCTCTGCAGTAAAGTCTCAGTGTCTATAGGTGCTGTGTTTTTAGGCCACAGTAAATTAATAAACGCTGCCTAGGTTAGTATTTATCAACACAAATGCTATCCTATGGTGGCATTGTTTAGTGCATGGTGACACACGTGTAGACACTGTCATGGGCTGGCTGGAGCAGAGAGTACTTCAGTGTGGGGGCTGCCTGCTGGGTACCTGTACTGGAGTACCTTTGTGCCCCAGCCAGCCCTTCCACACCACCTTAAGCCAAGTCGGAGCAGCCCTGGGCTGGCAGGCTGACCCCCGGGGCCCCCTGCCAGCCAGGGATGCTGTGACACAGCTCAACATGCACAATCCCAGGCGCATGTGTAAACATGGTGTTCAGGAGTAATAAATTCCAGTGTGAACGACACTGGAGTTTATTCAGTCAAATTAATTTCACAGGCAGACATGCCCACTGATAATAAATACTACATAAATACTAGGCTAACGTGCCCAGAGTTTTCTCATATTGCTCTATTAAGTTTAAACCCAGTAAGTATTGAGTGGTGACTGACACTCTCTTGAGGAGCCTTCTAAATCACATACATTGTTCTCCCAAGGCCTGGGGCACAGGGACCTTTGTGACTATCCTGAGGCTGTCCAGCCAGATATTAGAGCTAATCACAACAGCACTCATGTTGCTACACAACTGCAATCTGTGTCCGGGCATATAGGACCTTCATTCCTATGTCCAATCCCACATTTTGGCTGGTCTTTCTGCCATCTTCAAGGACATCCAGCTGAGAATTTAGGATCAAACTAGCCAAAGCAGAGCTGCTGATCTCCCCCTCCAGCTCTTCTCCTCCCTCCCTTCTTATCATCACCATGGTAACCCCTTCATCCCCCCAGTCACTCCGGTCTGCTGTCTGAGTAAAATCTTCAACTTGAACCTCTCTCTAAAGCACACATTTAGGCCACACTGAAGTCTGACTCTTTCTACCATGTCATATTTTAACATTTGGCCAGGACTTTTTTGTTCAGATCCTTATCATCTCAATCTTCTACTTGTGTAATCTCACTGTTTGAGGATCTAGGCCTCAGTCATGTTAAAGATTGTTTGTACAAAAAATGGGAAAAAGATGTCAGGATATGTTTAGTGTTTCTTTAAATCTATAACAGGAAACCAGGCAAAATTTTACAAAATTATATATGGAGGTCAAAGTAATGAATAGCAGATCATAAAATCCTATTTCCTATCCAAGAAATCCATTTCTAATAATCCTCTTAGCATATGTTATTTTGACCTTTGCACATATATTTAGCATACCTTTTTTTTGCACAATGTTAAGTTTACTGGATTGGTATAACCTGAAGGGGTGACAGTGAGTAGTGAAAGACTACATGACAATTGGCAGCTGGAGAAATCCTTGAAATGTTCAGGTTGTTTTAAAATCACTGAATTGTTGTCAAGGAAGTAGAATGCTTCCCAGAGTGAGCAGGATTCTACTGAAATATACATCTATTACTGACCTTTTTGAACACCTTTTTGTTTCTTTGTTTTCATCTATGCTTTGTAAATTGCTTTGGACTCTTGAGATGAAAGATACTATGAATGTTGAATACAATAGTTGCAGTGTTTTTCTCTTTTTCCCTCCTATCATTCACAGGAAGGACACAGGAAGGACACTGTTATACAGTTTCAGACTACTATGAACAGGTAGAGTTGTCAACTCTATACATCCCAGGTCCATCACCACAATGTAAAGTCCAGTTTACAGTCTGCAGAGCTGGACTGGGGGCTGAGAATTGTCTTACATATTACGTATTACATTGTACTCTTAGAGCAGTGGCTTAGGCCAAGTTGCTTACCCTTTGTGCCTTTGTCTTCACCCTTGTAAAAAGAAGATAAAATACATACATTGTAGGGCTGGTATGGGGTTTAATTTATTAATATTCTCACAGTGGTTTTAGACTCCCCACATGAAGCACTACAAGAGGGCAAATATTACTAGTATCTATCCCCTGTGCCTAGAAACCAGGCTGCCATGGCCTTGAGGAACACTTGCTTCTCCTGGCAGTGGATAAACACCTGTTGCTCTGTTGCGTTGCCTGATGCGTCAGCCGCAGAATCTGATGCGATGAGGCCCCAGCATGTTTCTGTAACAGAAGCGGTGAAGCCTTTAGTATCTTTCTGAAAAAGGGACAGGGCTGAAGCAGGTGACATGCTTCACGCTCTGCTGCCAGATGCTAGCAGACCTATTTCAGGCGGCCTCTGTCCACGTGATCTCCTCTCACTTTTTAGACTGCAGACCAGCCGGACAGCATTATCCCCTGAGCCCAGGCCTGTTGCTATTAGCCCCATGGCATATGGAATCTGAAATCACACAGGACATCCCTGGCTGGCTGCTGGGCTTCCCTTCTGACACTCCCTCATTCAGCACATCCCATTCTTCGGGCTCAGTGGGATTTTTACAAAGGGGAGAATGCTTCCTTTCAACAGCCCAAGGTCAGCACAGGGCTGCTTTTCTAACAGAGGTCAGTCATTAGGATGCTCAGAGATGGCTGGGATGCTTGTGAAGGGTGGAATATCCTCCACCCCCCTCCTCCCCTCAGCGCTGCGTGTTGTCACTATGATAAATGAGAGAGTGGGGTGGAAGAAGCTCTTTACCAAGCGTGGTCTGAGCCCCTGGGGGTTAGCAAACTACTGCAAAGCAGCAGCTGATAAAATGGTAACTAATTCAATTAGTGAAATTTAATTTAGGTGAGAAGCGGATGGTGGGTTTGCCGAGACCATATGGGAAACCAGTGGTGTTTCCATATAGAAGAACTTAATTTAAACAATGAACTCATGGGTCTTCATAACCCAGCAGCCAAAGACCCCAGGAAGCCCTGGAAAGAGTTGTACTGATTAGCTTTACAAAAGAATGGCAAATCTGGGCAGGAGGGAGGGATGGGGTTTGTAGCCATGTACACACTTGTACAGGGACAGGGCTAAATAAATCTCATTAAGCTTCAGAAAATACACTTCAGAAAACACCACTTACCTCTTTCTGTATTCATTCTGCCTGCTTCTCTGAGAAGGTGTGAACAACGAACAAGCTTCTGCAGCCCAAGTAAGAGATTTAAGCAGCTTGGGCATGCTAGGTGAGAAGAAAGAGGTGGATACTTTTTGTCAATTGATGCAGGAAACTGCTTGTAAATGTGTCAAAGTACCATGAAGAGTAGTTAGAACCAAAAACATTCTCTCTCTCCCAGCATCAATAGCATAACTAAGCATGGGGTAAGCAGAGCACCAACCTGGGTGCTGAGTTAGGGATGGGCACAAAAATGGTAGCCATTAGGGCTGTGTGAAGCTTCGGTCCCTGATTTGATTTGGCAGAGATTCAGCCCAATTTGGTGGCCGAAACTCTGAATCGAATCAGGAGGCCCTTTAATCTCTCCTAATTGAATTGGAACCCTCCAAATCGATTCAGAGAGATTCAGAAAGATTCAGAGATATGGCCATTTAAATGTTTTTTCTACATACCTCTAGGTAGCAAGGGCTGATGAATGCTGTGATGCTGGGGTGCATGGAGTGTCCCACAGAAGCGCAGGGGGCTCCCCAGTGCACTCAGCAGCAGACCCAGAAGTGGACGAGAATCACTTCTGATCCACTTCTGGGTCTTCCAAGGAGCACGCAGGGGTCCTCCCACACCCCCCCCAGCTTGGCAACTGGTGCCTCCTGCATCTGGGAGCATACCCAGAGGCCCCCTGCAGCCAATCACTGAGTCAGGGTGGAGAACAGGGGGCCCCCAATGCACTCCCCAGCAGACCCAGAAGTGGACCAGAAGTACTTCTGGTCCACTTCTGAGTTCGCCACTGAGCACATGGAGGGACCCCTGCACTCCTGTAGGATGCTCATCCACCCCAGCATCGCAGCAATCATGAGCCACATCTGGTACCTCGAGGTATGTAGAAAAAACTTTTAAAGCTGTGTCTGTGTCTGAATCACCACTGATTCTCTGAATCAGCATCAAATCTTCAGATTCAGATTCGGCCAAATCAAATCGGGGACAGTGATCCAAATCAACTAATCGAATCGCTATCCCTGATTCAGTCTGAATCTGAATCTGAATCAAATACGGTTCACTTCGCACACCCCTAGTAGCCATCACCCAGGGAGCAAAACTGTTTAGTTATGCCTAAGACCCTGAAGTCTCACATGGGAGACCTGGGTTCAATTCCTTTGACCCTTCCTGGGTGGCAGGAACAGGGGATGTGGTGCAGTGGGAGAGGGAAAGAGGAAGAGTTACGTCACTAACGGCAATAGTTTCAAGAAAAGAAAGCATTCCTGTCCAAACTGCTCTGGTGCCCAGTTTTCCCCTTTAATCATACATCTGACGTGGGGAGGCTATGGTGGGAAAGTACCAGAGTCTGTCAAGACTCTGTCTAGGGTGCAAAGACATTTTCAGTCTTCAGGGGAAAGGAACTGCACTGAAAACCTCTAGTTCAGAGTGAAACTCAGATCTACTCTCCTATCTACAGATGGGGCAATACTGAAAAAATCTGCAAATATTCAGTTTCACTTTTTGATTTATTTTCTTTGGTTGCCTCTGTGACCCTGCTATGCTTAGGAGTAGTCATGTGATTGAGTTTTATTAGCATGAACCTTCATGGAATTTGGTCGCAATACAACCTGCATAGCAAATATTGGATACCCACACTTAAATGCTTGATACCCATTACTTCAGGCTTAGTTGTACCACCGGTCTGCACTGGAAGCAGTGTGGCTCTGTACAACCACACAAGAAATTCAGTATCAGGGAGAAAGAGACCTCCTGCAAGTCTCAGTTGTGCAACGGAAGTATATGTGTTGATACAGGACATGTCTACATGTGTGACTGAATAAACTGCAGAGCAATTTGTGCCATAGCAAACTACTCCCAGGCTCTATATCTATGCATGCACCTGGGACAACAGCAAATTGAGTTGGAGAGAAGCAGTTTAGGCAAAGGCTGCTCCTGCCCTGCTCTGCACCCCTGCAACAGCCAGGGGGAGCTCCAGGCTCTGGCTGCTGTTGCCTGGGTGCCAGCCCTGGGCTAGCAGGGGACACGGGGGTCAGCCCCAGGGCAGCAAGTGGCTTCATCAGGTGGTAGAGAAGCTCCTGCAGCTGCTGAGTCATATGATCAGCAGGGATCTTGGTTTTCCCTAATAAAAAATTGTAGATTCTCTGATAAAAACCACAAAATCCATGCTTAAAATGAAAGGTCCTTCACTCCCTTATGCCCTCCAGCCCCCTGGGCCTGCTCAAGAGCCTACAGAGAGTTTTTTGCAAAACTGCAAAATCTGCAGGTTTCTTGGTAAAATGAGAAATCCACATTTTCCTCCAGCAAAGGGAAAAGTCCGTGGTTTTCCTGGTTTTCCTGTGGGAAATGGACAATCTGGATCTTTGATGATAAAGCAACAGGCAGGAGTGTGGGCCCCTTGCTGGCTAGGCTGACTCCTGGGTCAACATCTATACATGTATTGCTGCACAGCAGATAACTCTACAGTAGGACAGTACTGTAAATTTGCAGAGTTTATTAGTTTCCTGCAGCCTAATAGCACTGCATGTGTAGACATGAGATGTTTACTGCAGAGCTAATTAGGCAACTGCAGTAAACCTCTTGTGTAGATGTGTCCAATGTCTCTTAGCAGGAGCAACCAATTATGGGTCACTTCTTGATTATGACCATGGCTCAGCAATGCAGTTCTATCCCAACAAAGCTCTTAAGCTTAGCATTCAGCATGTGCTTGATCTTTTTGCTGACTAGGGATGGATTTAAGTATGTACTTAAATGATCTGCTGAGTGACAGCCTACTAAGGGAAGCTTCCCTCAGCTGAGGATGTGGGTTTTATTCATTCATTTTTCTTATTATTACCCTGTTTTGTTTGTGCTAAATTAGGATCCAAAAATGCCTTTTTTTTTTGACTGATACATCGAGGAATAATGAAAGCATACTTGAACCACAATCACAAGCCATCAGCTCAGCAATAGTTCTAACCTCTGTATTCAGTTACTCTTAGCATGCTGAAAATCAATCCTTTCGGGGACTGCGCGTTTCTATGCTTGGACACAAGCCAAAGAGAATCTTTCTTAATAGAAACATTTGAGAAAATCCACAGGGGCGTTCTCTGAGTTTGTCACTGAGTAAAAGACATAAACTTTTGCTATAAAAAACTTAAGGCTTTTTTTATTTGCCAATAACTCTTGAAATACCTGCACAAACAAACTGTTCAGCACTGACCTGACATGAGGGAAGAGGAACCAATGGGGACACAAAGGACTCCAGGCATGGAGACTGTGGTGTGGAGGGGAGGCAGGGAAGGAGGAGACTGCAGGGATTTCCTAAACGGGGCAAGAATGGGAGAGTGGCGCACAAGGGCTTTCCAGCAGTGAGGGAATGGAAGAGTGTAAGGAGCCGCAGTGTGCGCCATGCACCTGGCCTATGTAGCCCACTAAACACACTTCATGTGTTTGAAATGTGTTACTGAACAGACTCTGAACAGAGCATGATGTTCAATATCTTATTTAAAAATGTGTCTACAAACAATGCTTCCTGTTTTCTACCTGATATAATGTCCTAGCAACCGTGTAGGGATGCAACTGGGCACTTGGGGCAAAGAGGAAGCAGAGGCTTCTGGTTGCTGCTGAATTCACAATGAATATGCAGCTTCCAGAACCAGTCATTATTTTTTGCCCCCTCTCCTGCCCCCTCAAGTTGACAGCTGGGGCAATTGCCCCTGTTGCCTCCCACCCCTCGTTATACCACTGCATCCTAGTGGGGTAGGAGAACTAAACACATTTTGGTCTTGCTAACTAGAGTGATGGGCCAGGAAGAATGGTGTTTGCTAGTCACAAGAGAAGGACATTTCTTTCACAGGAGTAAAGGATGGGGTAGCGAGAGGGGCTCATATAGCCTAAACCAGGTACTGTTAACTTGTCCAACACAAACTGTTAACTTGTCCAACACAAAGCTTGGTTGCACGAAATGGTCAGTTATGGTGAAGGTTTTGATTAAAAACATGTGGAATGAAAAAAGTTTTGAAAACTTTGAGATCATTTCCACATTATCAAAGTAACAGTTCATTTGCTGATTTGATGCAATTTTTTGTTTCCAAGTTAATTGAAAAAAGTGTTGTTAGCTTATAATAAATGTTTAACTTTTTAAAGGTAAAAAATAAAAAATGAAAAATTTTGAAATGATCCAAAAAAAGTCTTATTGGCCCAAACAGAAATTATGTTTGGATTATCAGTTTGTGAACATGTGTTAAGATTCTAACCTTTCATACCAATTTGGGACAAGAAAAGATCTCAGAATCTCAAAAACTGTCACAAGATGGGAGAACTACTTTCCTAATCCTTTCCTGTTCCATCCCCAGTGAAGTCTGAGAGGAGCCCTTGATCATCTGGGTCTCGATTCTACTAGCACACAATTACAAGAGCTGATGCTTTTCTCACACTCATTCCATGCAGTTTATCAGATAATGAGTGGGAAATGGATCTATTCCTCTTACACTAAACCACTGACCAGATGGTGAGTAGAGGAAGAAGCACTGAGCTACTGTTGAGTGGCTGCCTGGACTCACTACCTTCCGGCTTGACCAGGACAGGGTGTTGAGGAAAATCATTTTTCTCAGCAGGGTATAAATAAGTCTGGATGGAACATCTTTCTATCCTTTCTGTGTCCCACCCTAATTAGTGCAACACTAACCTGAGCAGCTCTGCATTACTGCATAGGCCAGTTGTTCTCAACCTTTTTAGATTCAAGGCATCCCTGGATAAACTTGAGGCCCCCCCTCAGAAAACGGTAGTTCTTAGTTTTCACTTGTTTTATGACTACAGAAAAATAATAAAGGAGTTTTTTATTGCAAAAAACTGAGAAAGATGACAACTGGATTTCTATTTGAAATCTCTGGGCATTTATACACATACTTTTTTTCCAGTGACGTGCTGGAGATCCACCACTTCAGAACAGACTCAGTTAATCAGGTCTGCTCTGCACATGAGCTGAGGTGAACTGCACTGCATCACGTGCAGTTGTATAAGTGGCAAAATGTTCATCAGTGCACAGAAAATGGCGGCAGTGCACTTTTGAACTAAAGCATCTCTGAGGTGTTTTAGTTAAAAAATGCACCACTGCCATTTTCTCAGCACTGATGTGCATTTTGCCACTTACACAGCTGCATGCGTTGCAGCACCAGGCGCTTTTCAAAGCACCTGGCATTGCAGTGTATACATGTATAAAAATACCCTCTGGGTTTATTTTGTGAATCTTGTTTGCAAACCTAACAGTGCTAACATTGTGTGACACTCCATGGCACCCTGTTTGAAAATCACTGGCATAGACATTTCCTATAAGCTGGGACAGCTGTTTTTAAGACCAAGCTAGACAAAGCCTTGGCAAGGGATGGTCCTGCTTTGACCTCCTGAGATCCTTTCCAACTTTTCCATAATTCTATGATCCCTGGGAAATAAGGCTGAGGAGAAAAAATGAGAGACAAGTCAAACCAGAGATTTGGATGGTAAAAGAGAGGGGGAAAGGGAAGCTTCCTTACATTTCTTTTCTTCTTTTTCATTTTCTCCTTAGGTTTAACAAAGAAAAGGAAATCAAAGGCAGTCTGTCCCCAGCTCTGGCATGAGAAGCCTGTTGCACCCCCGTTGAACCCTGGGACCCCCAGAGCACCCCAGCAGGACCCTGCAGACCCCAACCCAGGCCCCCAGCACAGCCAGAGGTAGGTGGGGCCCACAGCAAAGGAGGGATCTAGTCAGCTGCAGGGCAGCTGAGAGGAGCAAAGGAGATTCATGCCCCACCCTGGCTCTTACTTGGCCTAGCCCCCTAAGGAGCCATGCAACTGGTGCCACCTGGCACATGAGACAGGGGAAGCGGGGCACTTACCTGTCCCCTTCTTTTGTGGGGCAGGAACACCCAGCCCGTGAGAGTGCAGCAGCACCATTGGTGAGCTCTTCTGTGCATGCGCACAGTTTTAAAAGAGCCCGCCAACAGCAAAGCTGCAGTCTGTCCCAAGATCTAGTGGGAGACACATGGGCAGAAGCCCACTGCCCACTGTTGAGCCCTGGGACCCCCAGGATCCCTCAGCAGGACCTTGCGGACCCAGGCCCCCTAACACAGCTGGAGGTATGTGGGGCCAGCAGCGAGGGAGGGATATAGTCAGCTGCGGGGCTGCTGAGAGGAGCCGAAGAGGGTCATGCCTCCCCTCCCCTCCCAGCTCCTACTTTGCCCAGCCCCCCAGGGAGCCTCTCAAACAGGACATGGAAACAGACTCGGCAAATGAGTTAGCACAGGAGTTTGTGCGAGAGGGTGAGCGGGAGGGCACAGGGCTCTGCCAGTGAGCCCCAAGGGTAGGTTGGCACAGTAGTAGCCAGCCTACCACCAGTGCAATGTGGATGGGCACATGCCACACCCCAAGGATCCCCAAGGAGTTTGAGACCCCCCCTCCAGCACCTCAGAGGCCTCCACCCAGATGGAGCCCATGGTTCTGGGCTCCACACACACAGAGCCCCTGGCTCTCGGCTGTGGGGGCTGCCTGGCACGACTCCAGGCACATGGGACCAGGAGCATGGCCACCTCCCCTCATGAGGTTTGCTCCACTTTGGAGTCTCTGAGGGGCCAGATAGAGGAGCTCCAGACTGTGGTTCAGAGACTGTGCCATCAGGGATGGCGAGCAGGAGATTGACTCCTACTGCCAGGCCCTTCACCACATGAAGGCCAAGGGTAGACCAAGGTCACCTTCCAGGACAACGGAGGGCTTAAGGATCTCCCACACAGTTCAGCCAGGGGGTTGGACTAAGGTGGTCAATGACCCCAAGGCCCATTGCACCAGGTTCCCCTCCCCTCTGAAGCTCTGCAACAGGTATGAGCCTCTTGCAGCACAAGTAGAGCCTGCAGAGCTGCCAGCTCTTGCAGGCAAGGAAGGATCACTAATAACTACCATCCCTACTCTCCCTAAGATGAAACATGGAGTGCTTGTTGTGGAAGACTCCCTCCTGAGGGGGACTGAGGGAGCAATCTGCCGCTTTGACCCCTTAGCCTGCGAGGTCTGCTGCCTCCTGGGGGCCTGTATCTGGGATGTAGCTGAGAGGATCCCAAAGTTTATCCAGCCCTCCAACCACTGCCCTATGCTCCTTATCCATGTGGGCATGAATGACACAGCTCAGAACAATCTCAGCTAGGGTCATGAGTGGCTACAGGGCTTTGAGAGTGGAGTTTAGGGAGTGGGTGTGCAGGTGGGTTTTTCCTCGATCCTCTTTGTTATGGGTCATGGACTGTGGGGGGAGAGATGGATTGAGGTAGTCAACTAAAGACTGCGGTGCTGGTGTCATCATGAAGGCTTCAGGTTCCACGATCACAGTCCACTCTTTGATGAGAGAGGCAGTGATCTGCTGGGAAGAAACAGCCTCCACCTCAACTCCCAGGGGAGGAAGCTCTTTTCAGCTAGAATGGATGACCTGCTTGACCAGGCTTTAAACTAAGCCCATCGGTGGATGGGTGGACAATCACCAAAGCAAGCCTACTAGGCAACTACTGCAAAACCAACAGGTTAGGGCACTCAAGGGAATCCACTCCTACCCCAGCCCTGGAATGGTGTCCTCCTGAGACTGCAAGGAAGCCTAGGGCTTCCAATGGGACACTTACATGTCTGTACACCAATGCCAGGAGCTGGGAGAACAAACAGAAGGAACTGGTCCTCCTGCTAAACAAGAATGACTACGATCTCATAGGGATAATGGAGACCTGGTGGGACTCCACCTGTTACTGGGCCACAAGTATAGATTGCTATACCCTGTACAGAAGAGACTTGTGGAAAAAAAGGGGTGGGAGTGTAGCTCTCTATGTCAAGGAAAGCTACACATCCCCGCAAGCTGACACTGGCACCCACTGAAGATGACTGGGGACCCTTTGGGTTAAAATATGTGGGGAAAGTGGCACAGGGGACACAATGGTGGGAGTCTACTACAGACCTCCTAATCAGGGACAAGAGCTTGACCAGGAATTCACCAAGGAACTGGCTGAGGCTGCACACTCTTGGCATGGTTGTCATGGGAGACTTTAACTACCTGGACATCTCATGGGAAAAGCATTGGTCAAATCCAAATGATTACAAAGCTTCCTCACATGCATGGATGAGCTCTACCTGACTCAAGAAGTCTATGGACTGAGAAGAGGTAAAGTGCTGCTGGACTGGGTACTGGCCAAAGGGGATGATCTAATCAGTGACCTAAGAATCAAAGGAAAGCTGAGAGACAGTGATCATGAGCTGATCACTTTCACTATCCATCACAAAGTTGGCAAGTCAGTCAGTAATGCAGAAGTCCTCAACTTTAGGAAAGCTGATTTTGATAAGCTCAGGAGGCTTGTTGATGAGGCCCTACAAGACCACAACACGATAGGGAGGGTAGTCCAAGATGAGTGGTTGCTCCTTAAGGAAGCAATCCTGAAAGCACAAGGGATGTCCATCCCATTTTAGAGGAAAGGTAACAAAAGGGCACAGCAACTCCTTGGCTCAGGAGAGAACTCATGGACCTCCTATGTCTAAAAAAAGGAGTACTATTCTGCACTGGTCTGTACCTGTAGGGAGCAAAGCAGGAAAGCCAAGGCTGCAGCCAAACTCCGATTGGTTATACATATCAAGGACAATAAAAAGTCCTTTTTCAGATATGTGGGGAATCAGAAGAAAAGCAAGGGCAGCATTGGACCCCTGCTAAACCAAACTGGACAACTGATAACTGACACCCAAGAAAAGGCCAATCTGTTAAATGGGCACTTTGCATCAGCTTTTCACCAGCCCAAAGGGACTACCCTGCCTAACATGTTGCGGGATGTCCAGGGTTAGGGTGAATTTATACACAGCATTGGTGTAGACCTTGTAAAGGAACACCTTGAGAGGCTGGACACCGTTAAGTCAGCTGGTCTTGCCAGATTGCACCCCAGAGTACTTAAGGAGCTGGCAGGTGTCATAGCCCAGCCACTGGCAAGGATATTTGAAAACTCATGGCGCTCAGGTGAAGTACCCAAAGATTGGAAGAAGGCCAGTGTGGTGCCTAACTTCAAGAAAGGGAGGAAAGTGGGTCTGGGGAACTATAGGCCAATCAGCTTGACCTCAATTCCCAGGAAGATTTTGGAAAAAATTATCAAAGAGATCATTCTTGACAAGCTGGCTAATGGCAACATCCTGAGGGACAGCCAGCACAGGTTTGTTGTGGGTAGGTCTTGCCTGACCCATCTCATTTCCTTCTATGACCAGGTGACCTATCACCTGGACAAGGGAGAAGAAAATGACCTCATATATCTGAACTTTAAAAAAGCCTTTGATCTGGTGTCCCGTGATCTCCTCATGGAAAAATTGCCCAGCTGCAGCCTCTGCTACATCACAGTCCAACAGCTGGGGAATTGGCTCTGAGGTCAGACGCAGGGGGTCAATGGAAGTGAGTCATCATGGCACTTGGTGACCAGTGGTGTCCCCCAAGGCTCCATCCTTGGACCTGTACTCTTTAACATCTTTACTAACTATGTGGACACTGGTGTCAGAAGCAGACTGGCCAAGTTTGCCTATGACTCCAAACTTTGGGGTAGACCATCCACACCCCAGGGTAGGTTGGTGATCCAGGCTGACCTTGATAGGCTTAGAAAGTGGGTGGATATAAACCCGATGGCGTTCAATACAGAAAAATGCAAGGTATTCCACCTCATGGAAAAAAAGCCCACATCACGCATATAGGCTTGGCAATGCTACGCTCACTAGCACCACAGCCGAAAGGGACTTTGGGTAATGATTGACACAAAATGAACATGAGCCACCAATGTGATGTTGCAGCTGGTAAAGTGAACAAAACTCTGGCTTGCATCCATAGATGCTTCTCAAACAAATCTCAGGATGTTATCTTCCTGCTGTATTTGGCCTTGGTGAGGCTGCAGCTAGCGTATTGCATCCAATTCTGAGCTCCACAATTCAAGAAGGGTGTGGAGAAACTTGAGAGAGTCCAAAGGGGAGCCATGCACATGATCAGCAGGCAAGAGAACAGGCCTTATAAAGAGAGGCTGAGAGCCATGGGACTCTTCGCCCTGGAAAAGCACAGGCTCAGGTGGGACCTGGTGGCAGCCTATAAGTACATAAGGGGTGTGCATCAGGATCTGGGGAAATGTCTGTTCACCAGAGCACCCCAGAGGGAGACAAGGTCCGATGGTCATAAACTCCTGCAAGACCATTTTAAGCTGGACATAAGGAAAAACTTCTTTACTGCCTGAGCCCCAAAGGCCTGGAATAGACTCCCTCCCGAGGTGGTGCAAGCACCTACTCTGGACTCTTTTAAGAAACATTTGGATGCTTATCTTGCTGGGATCCTGTAACCCCAGCTGACTTTCTGCCCCTTGGGCAGGGGGCTAGACTCGATGATCTTACAAGGTCCCTTCCAGCCCTAATGTCTATAAAATCTGTGGAATCTATTAATAGTCAAATCTGGACATCATCCCATATGCAGGACCAACCAAAGCCTGTGACTTTTAGCAGAGTTGACAATAACCAGAGTTGCATGTGGGGTGGCGTCATGCTGAAGAAGTGCTGAGTAAGTGTCTGACAAGCCAATGTTGCATCATAACACACACACAGAGTATTTTTTAAACAACAGAGGATCTTTATCTAATATAAATTATTTATCTTTGTTTGATAGAAATGCAACATGGAAGCACATTTACATTTTTAAACAAGAAAATGATATTTTTAGCATTTAAAAAACTGCTGTCTTTGCTTAGTAGAAATAAGCGTATTTTGTAGAAAGGCTTTTCCATGAACCAAAGCACCAAAAGCATTGCCTGTCACTTCAGGAATGCTATCTACCATGGGTGACTGGTGCCACCTTAGTCGGGGGGGCACATGGCCCCTCAGCAACCCAGGAGGGAGTCCCCCCACAGCCAATCTCACCAATGGGGGGGAGGGGGTGTGGCTCCCTGGCCCTTGCTAGCCTGCCTGCCTGTCCCCCTAGCTGTTGCCTGAGCAGCGAGTGCGGCCATTCGCCTGAGCAGTGAGTGCGGCCATTCAGGGGGTGCACCAGTGCTCTTAGGGGTTGCACATGCACCCCCGTGTACCTCCTACGCATCGCCACTGCTATCTACACAGGCTTGGACACCCTGAAATTCCAACAGTGACTGCATGTGCAACACCTTTTCAAAAATAGGAGTTGAAACTTCACATTCCTGTTCTTCTGTGAGAGGCATCATCATTAGATATACTGACATTTCTGGTGGTGTCCTCAGTGGCCAGTGTCTCAAATGTCACAAAGTCATTGTCAGTTCTGAGGGGTGTAGGCTTGATGAACTTTTCAAATATGACATTCACATCAGTCATTATAATATCCATCTATATCCATGACCGGCATCAGTAATAAACCACGAATATCACCTGTGTCCAGATCAGTTTGTATCTCATGCTGACAGACTGGAATGTCTTCATGAAAAATTAGCATTGGTGACAGGAGTGATGGCATTCCAGGCTGCATGTATAAACTGACTGGTGATTTTCACACCAATATCTCTGAACATTTTCTGTTCTACGGCATGCTGGTCATAACACACAATTCTCTTCTGATACTGCTGTTTGAAAGTGTTGATGATACCCTGATCACACAGTTGAAGCACTTTTGTTGTGTTTGGTGGAAGAAAAACTAACTTTGTTGTAGCTACTGTTTTTATTTCCATGTGATCTGGGCAATTATTAACAAACAAAAGGACTTCCTTCTCATTTTGTTACCAACTGCTACAACCCACTCTTCAAACATCTGTCGGCTAGGCACAGGATGGCTTTTTATGTTTTTAGGGACAATGTGGATTTTAAGAT
Source organism: Crocodylus porosus (assembly GCF_001723895.1). Lineage (NCBI taxonomy): Eukaryota > Metazoa > Chordata > Crocodylia > Crocodylidae > Crocodylus > Crocodylus porosus. The sequence continues at coordinate 55,663,514 of NW_017728947.1, read as the reverse complement.
TTCCCCATAAAATAATTTCACTACCAGTTGTATTGGTGCACATCCCTGTTCTCAAATAATCCTCGTTTCACTGACCTGTGTGATGTTTCATTTTTTTAAATACTGTTTTCAGCAAGGCATTTGGAAAAGGTGCTGGTTTCATCCATGTTGGGTGTGTTATCAGGGGGGTTATCCATCATCACTAGTAGTCTTGCAACACACCCATCCATTGCATCCTAAACTACACTGACAGCTTCTCCTGAAGTGACCTCAAATGTTAATACATTGGTTGAATTGCTCAAGAAAGCCATTGCAACATTTCCACTCCAATAGCCCCAGCTTCTCAGCCAGCCTCTCTGCCATTTCTGATAGCAGCAGCCCATTTACTGGAAGATGAAATGAATGGAATTGCTTAAACCACATCAGCATCAGTGCTTTGCCAAGTCTGCACTGGCTGTAGTTCTCAGTTGTTTGTGTTTCATTGAGGAGATCAAGCAATGCTTTTCTTTCACTTGCATTTTTGTGGTAACAATTTTTGAAAATGTTGTATCGATTCCAAACTTCTCAGCAGTGTATTTGCACTAATATTTATTGTTGATCATTATCAGACAATGCATTTTAGATGCATAAATCTAAATCATATTACAACTGCCCACCATCTTGACTGGTTATGTCATCATTGGGCTACTGGTACCAAGCAGAACAATTAATTCACCATTTATCTGATTACCTGTCGATTTATTTGATCATAGAATACAATGTATTGGCATTAATACTGGCCAATACTGATTATTGATTACTCAGCATAGATGGCTGATGCCATTGGTATTGAGTGATTTGTGATGAGGTCTAGAGTGACATTGATTAGAAAAGTTGTGCCATGTAAAAAGGAGTGATATTTATCCAGATTTGGCTGTACATTAAATAACTGAGTTGTTGATAGCGCTGCCACACTGTATCCAAAGGCATTATGACTTCAGACTAGTCCTCATTCCTCGAAGTATATTTCTCCTGATGCTTTATTCTCTTTTTGATCCCTGCACACAACACAGTCATGAAAACATTCCTTTGCCAACCACATCTGGCTGTGTTAAACTCACTGTGTTTTGGGATGTGACGATTTAGCTCCTTCATCACAGATGGGATACTGACTTAGAAAAATCAATACTCAATATGTGTTCATAGGGTGTTTGTACCAAATACACAGTTAAGACAATCCCCATGTAGAATGGCTTGTAAGCTCAGTCTCATAAAATACAGGCTCACTACCTCATAGGGAGAAGGATCAGTGGAGAGTACAGCCCTGACTCTACCTCTTTCTCCTCCTCCCAGCTCCCTGCTGTACAGCCTTGAAGGAGTAGGGAGGAAAGAGCCCCTGTATTTTGTCTGTGGCTGGCTGTACATGGACTGTATTTATAGGAGGAGGCTCCTTGCGCCTTTTACTCACATACGGGTCAAGTATGAGATAGCTGTAAGTGGTGGAACTGAGGAAGGTGGGACACTGGAAAACCCAGGGGATGGTGCAATCAGACTAATAAGTGGACAAAAAGCTGAATATGAGTCAGCAGTGTGCTGTAGTTGCTAAGAAGCCTAACGGGATACTGGACTGCACTGGCAGGCGTGTTGCCAGTAGGTCATGGGAAGTAATTATTTCCCTCTATTCAGCACTGATGAGGCCATACCTGGAGTACTGTGTTCAGTTTTGGGTCCCCCACTACAAAAAGGATGTGTACAAATTGGAAAGAGTCCAGCAGAGGGAGACAAAAATGGTGAGGGGTCTGGAGGACATGACTTATGAGGAAAGTCTGGGGGAACTGGGATTATTTAGTGTAAAGAAGAGGAGACTGAGAGGAGACTTAATACCAGCCTTCAACTACCTGAAGGAGGGTTTGAAAGAGGATGGAGCTAGACTGTTCTCAATGGTAGCTTATGACAGAACAAGGAACAGTCTCAAGTTGCAGCAAGGGAAATTTAGGTTAGATATTAGGAATAATTTTATCACTAGGAGAGTAGTACAACACTGGAAAAGGTTACACAGAGAGGTGGTAGAAGCTCCTTCCTTGGGGGTTTTCAGAACCTGGCCAGACAAAACTCTGGCTGGGATGATCTAGTTGGGTCTGTTCCTGCCTTAAGCAGGGGATTGGACTAGATGACCCCCTGAGGTCCCTTCCAACCCTGATTTTCTATGATTCTGTGATTCTAATATACATCGTTTAACATTTATAATGGTTCACTTCTTGTGGGAATCACAGAAGAACTTCCATGTGGCAAGGTATAGAGAAGGGCACAGAGTATAGAACCAAAAGGAGATAAATGGGATATTGAGGAACACTCAGATGGTAGAATAAAGAGACAGAAAGTTTTCCTGCCATTAGATCAGAGCAGGGGAGTTGTATAGAACCTTTGATGCATTAGCAAGAAATTTGAGCATACTGGCTTACAACTTGAGTTGCAAATGTACAGCTCTCAGCACAACTGTAGGGGCAGGAAGTCTTATGTTCGCCAAGTCTTAGGACCATACAGGGGTCACGTTGGTCCATTCTGGCAAGCTAGAGCTTCCCAAGAGCACAAGCCCACTCAAAGCAAAATTCACCAGTTCTAGAGAGACTCTGACCCAAATGGGTATTGGGTAGAATCAGTAACCTGAAGAGTAGAGACCTCTTATAAGCTACAATGAGTCAGGAAGCGCCATGACCAGAGGTTGTCATCTATAAATGATGACTAAAAAACACATCCAATGATGACATGGAACCCTGGGTGTGCAAAATATGGTGGACAATGCATCGAGCAGCTCAGGCTTGGACTGTGACTTAATATGGACAAAATATGGAATATTTTTAGACAATTAGACAAAATATGGAAAGCTTCTCTTCTTTTTAACAGTGTACAGAATCGGCCCAGCAGTACAGGCCATGCTAATAATGTAATGAATTTAATACAAGAGAGCAGGGGGAAATCCAGAGTGGGGCTTTTTAGGGTTTGTTTCTTTTATGTACAACTGGAGCCAGGAAATATGTACATACAGATATATATGAAAGTTTAGAAATGGTTGGTTTGAGGCTTCACAGAACTTGCATCTGAGTGGCCCAGTGCCTAGAAGCACCATAATTCATAAAATGACATACCAAGGAATACAGATGGAAGTGCTGGTTATAAGTAATGGCGTAGGGAATTTCAGAGGACAGTTTTAATGAAATATTCCAGCAACTGGTAATAGAAACACTAGAGCTATGCAATCCACTGACGTTATGCCACAGATGCACCTAAAAATCATGTTTAGTGCATTTATACATGTGCTCCAGGAGGCAGGGGGTGCATTTTAATTATAGCCGCTCTAGTTAAAGCACCTGGAGCACATGTATCACCATCCCCAGTCTGCAAAATGGTGGTGGAGGTGCTTTAACTAAAGCTTGTCAAACAAACTGTAATTAAAGCACCCCCACTGCCATTTTTAAGTGTGCAGATGCTGATATATGGGATGCTGGAGGGTGATAATTACCAGTACACTTGATTAATTGAGTCTGCTCCAACATGCTGTCATTACAGAGCTTTGGAGCAGCCTCAATGTATGTGTACAGGCATCAGGGATAGTCCTAAATTCTGGCCCTGCTCTCAGGAATATTTTGTTATTGTTTCTAATCTTGAGAATAGAGACCAGAAGTCGGGTCTTTCCCCTCCTAGTTGAGTGCCCTAATCACCAATCTACAGAGTAAAGCTCCTCTTATCGCTCCTTCTGGTTTAGCTTCAGCATGAGATATTTTCCTGGGAAGAGGAGATGTTAGTTTGACTTCCCTGCCCCAGACTAAGGAGCCTGGATGAGTACCATAACTCCTTGCTCATTATCATTCCAACAGATGACTCTGAGCTCTGGATTTCAAGTGCAACCCCAACTTAAGCATGTCTGCTACAGAGGGTGTTCTGGAAAAAATAGAATATACACACTCAGCAATGTTTAGTCAATCCCATCTGATATTCCCTCTATTAAGAATATGTCAAAGTCCATGCTACGCTGTGAACTCTGGCCAATGACAGTCAAAGAAACAAGAAGGCAAAAATGAAACCCCGAGAGGTGGCCTTTCAAATACATTCCCCTTAGGCCTCGGGGCAGAGGTGTGTTTTTATTTTGAAGCAGATTTTGCTTTAGGTGAGTCATAAATTTGTCACAGAAGTGGCCAAAAGTCAGGATTCTTTTTCAGAATTATTTCTGGTCCTGAATAGACTCTGAAGATAAAGAGGAGCATGAACTGAAAAATAATTTAGGACTACCTACAGCCACACTTCCTCACGCCAGGCTGGTCCATAACCCTTCCATCTGCTCCTAGCGTAGGAAAATACTTTCTCAGGAGCAGAGCATAAAACCAGACCATGGGCACATCTACATGACATGTTTACTGTGCAGTTGACTAATTAACTGTGCTGTAAACATCTCAGAGTCTACACATGTACCCCTATAGGGTGCACAAAAGTAATAAACTGCAGCAGGGAAGTACTTGTAAATATAAGTATTACCCTGCTGCAGAGTTTTTTCATGTGCAGCAGTGCACATGTAGACCCTGATCCAGCTGGCTGGGGCATGAGGGAGTTTAAGTGCAGAGGCTGCCCACACTGAAACACCCTTGTGTCCCAGCCAGCTCCTCCACAGCACCTTGAGCCCAGCTGGAGCAGCCCCAGGTTGGTAGGCTGACCCTCAGGGTCAGGGTGCATGTGTAAACTGTGTATCTGGGAACTTCCTGAGACCAATAAACTGTGCACTAATGGCACGTGTAGATGTGCCCCATGATTCGCAAACCAGTGCTTTGCTCCACTGGAAAAGTAAACTACACCAGCCTCCCCTTCTCTCTGAGTCTCCCTGCTTGGGAGGAGGAATTTCAGTGAACTGTAGCTGCTCACCTCCCCATGGAAACTCTGGCAATGTAGATTGCATGCAGGAGCTCCCTGTGACTCTGTCTTCCCTGCAGGAATGTGCAAGAGAGCCCAGAACTGAACCCATTAGGAAGAAATCTCGCTCAGTGTGTAAGCCTATTGGCTTTCGTGCAAGTAAAAATGAAAGAACCTGGCCCCTTAAAAATCAGTTTTTCCATAGGTTCAGTTTGGCTCTGGGAATGGTTTTGTAGGTATGTGTGTTCACTGGCGGTCTGGAAGAGAGATATTCTTATTTTATGTAATCTCATGATCTACATGTCATCTGTAAGTGTTTCTAAGTGCATCATGAATTACTAAAAACAGGGGTTTATGCAGGAAATACAGATACAGTTCAAGAAGAGCTAGCTATCTAATCTGTTAATCTGCTAATTATATAAATTGTTTGGCTTTCTTGACATTTTTATGCAATTCCTTATTTTAGAAAAACGGCTTTTCAGAGGAAATGCTAATTACTAATTCATGTTACTGGTTAGTTTACATTTGCTGAGTCACTCCATTCTAGAGAATTGGGATGACCTGCCCCTTTGCTGAGTGCATTCTTAAAAAGAGGAAACATGCTCTTACTCAAAAATTGAATTACCTTTTCATTTCTCCCTCTTTCCACAACAAAGTTCCACGTCTTACCAGACTCCAGCAAGGAAGCCTGGATATTCAGTAGATAAAGTTCTTTGGGTAAATCTGATATCTTTTATTAGACCACCTTAAATAGTTGGAAAAATTCTTCTTAGCAAGCTTTTGGGAATAAATACCCTTCGTCAGGCTGAGGATGCATCTGTAGTTGGTGTGTGCCCTTCCTGGATGGAATGTGTAGTAAAGAAAACTATTCAGTATACGCGCACTGGCTAACATGCTAATGTTAATAATAAATCTTTTTTAATATACATCAGAACCAGGAAGCCAGCTAGAGAATCAGTGGGATCATTAGATGACCAGGGTGTAAAAGGTGCATTCCGGGATGATAAGGCCATAGCAGAGAACCTAAACAAATTCTCTGCATTGGTATTTACTGCAGAACATACTAGGGAAATTCCTGTGTCAGATCAATACTTCCTAGGAGATGAGTCTGAAGAGTTGGACCACACTGTACTGACAACAGAGGAAGTTTTAAAACAGTGGTTGCCAATGTTTTCCATCAGAGTGCCACAACCTTAACTTGTAAGATGTTGGTGTGCATAGGCACTGACTGTAATTTTTGCTGGGGGGAGTTGCGGGGGGGGATGCGCTTAGGTGATGGACATGTGGAAAGTTTTACATGTTTCAGGTGACAGCCCTCTTTCCAAGGGGGGCCAGGGCCCTTGAGCACCCGTGTACTTGGCATCTACGTTGGTGTGCCATAGGCAGACAGTGGGGGAGCTCTGAGGGGCCTGATTCTTGTTGTGGCAGCACAGTCCCAGCCCTTTCCCTGCCATCCACCCCCAGGCACATGTGCCAAGCAAAATGCCTTCACATGCCATGCTCTGGCACCTGTGCTGGGAGTTGCCTACCCCTGTTTTAGAACAAATCAATAAATTGAATACTGATAAGTCACCAGGACCAGATGGAATTCACCCAAGAGTTCTGAAGTGACTCAATGGTAATTGTAGAACTGCTGCCAATAATATGTAACCTGTCATTACAAACAGCCTCTGTGCCAGAAGACTGGTGGGTTGCCAACATAACACCCACCTTCAAAACAAGCTCCAGAGACAATCCTGGGAACTACAGACCAGTGAGATTCACTTCCATTCCTGGCAAATTGGTATAATTTCATAGATTTCATAGACATTAGGGCTGGAAGGGACCTCGGGAGATCATCGAGTCCAGCCCCCTGCCCAAAGGGCAGGAAGTCAGCTGGGGTCATAGGATCCCAGCAAGATAAGCATCCAATTTACTCTTGAAGGTGTTCAATGTAGGTGCTTGAACCAGCTCCACTGGCAGACTGTTCCAGACCTCGGGGGCTCGGACAGTAAAGAAATTCTTCCTTATGTCCAGCCTAAAACGGTCTTGCAGGAGTTTGTGACCGCTTGACCTTGTCATCCCTTGGGGCGCGCTGGTGAACAAATGTTCCCCCAGATCCTGGTGGTCACCCCTGATAAACTTGTAGGTAGCCATCAGATCTCCCCTGAGCCTGCGCTTTTCCAGGCTAAAGAGTCCCATGGCTCTCAGCCTGTCATCGTAAGATCTGTTTTCCTGACCTCTGATCATGCGCGTGGCTCTCCTCTGGACTCTCTCAAGCTTCTCCACATCCTTTTTGAATTGTGGAGCCCAAAACTGGACGCAGTACTCCAGCTGTGGCCTCACCAAGGCCGAGTACAAGGGGAGAATGACGTCCCGGGATTTGCTCGAGAAGCATCTATGGATGCACGCCAGCATTTTGGTCGCTTTACTAGCCGCAGCATCGCATTGCAGGCTCATGTTCATGAACTGTAATAAAGAATAAAATCAGCAGTTACATGGGCAATTATGATCTGCTGGAGAAGAATCAACACAGTTTTGGTAATGGGAAATCCTGTCTTACTAATCTGCTGAAGTTCTTTGAGGGTGTCAACAAACATGTGGACAAGGGGGATCCAGCTGACATAATTATTTGGACTTTCAAAAAGCATTCAATAAGGTCCCTCACCAAAGGCTTTTAAAAAAAATTGTGTGGCTACAGGATTGGAGGGAACATTCTTTTATGAACTGATGGCTGGTTAAAAGATAGGAAGCAAAGGATACAGCTGGATGGTCACTTTTCAGGACAGGGGTAGGTCAAAAGTGGGGTCCTGCAGGGATCTAGGTAAGGGCCTATTTTGTTCACCATTTTCATCAATGACCTAGAAATGGGGGTGCACAGTGAAAATTCCAAGTTTGCAGATGATACCAGATTATTCCAGGTAGTCAATTCCCAAACTGATGGAGAGGAGCTACAGAAAGATCTCACCTAAGTGAGTGGGCATAAAAATGCCACATGAACTTCAGTGTCAACAAGTGCAAGGTAATGAACCTGGGGAAAAATTACTTCAACTATATGTATAGTGTTGGTTTCAGAATTAGCGCTATGACTGAGGAAAGAGACGCTGGAGTCAAAGCCAATAAAATGTTGGGCATTGTTAAGAATGGAACTGAAAACAAAACAGAAAACATCTTCATGCCATTGTACAAATCTGTGGTGCGCCCACATCCTTGAATACTGTATGCAGTTCTGGTACCCACTCTTAAAAAGGATGTAGTAGAATTAGAAAAGATTCAGAGAAGAGCAACCAAAATAATCAGGGACCTGGACTATTTGCCATACCAAGAGAGACTAAAAAGGGTAGAACTCTTCAGTTTGGAAAGGAGAAAGCTGAGGGGGGATATGACAGAGATCTATAAAGTCATGAAGGATATGGACCAAGTGAGTGGGGAACTGTTGTTCATGAAGTTCCAGAATACTGCAACTAAGGGACACCTGCTGAAATTAATAGGTGATAGGTTTAAAATTAAAAAGAAAAGGTACTTTTTATGCAACACATTCTTAACTTGTGGAATTCATTGCCACAGGAGGTCATGGAGGTAGATAGCATAGCCAAGTTAAAAAAGGGGCTGGATAAATTCATGGATGATAGATCTGTTAATGGCTATTGAACAGAATGATTGCAGATGCTTCCTTTATATTTCTAACCCAATAAATGGTGGATGCCAAGGAGGGGTATTGAATAGGGGATAGATCACTCTGTAATTATCTGGTTCCCTGTATAGCATCCACATCTGCCACTGTCAGAGTGAGGATTCTGAGCTAACTTGACTATTGGTCTAATCCAGTATGGTACTTCTTATGTTCTTAACACTGTCATAGGAATAGGGCAGGCCTTAGGAATTTCAAAGCTAATACTTAGAAAACCAGAAGGTACCATTCAGGCTAAACAAGATGGATAAAACTATTGGTATTTACAGGTCATTTAAAATTTCTGAGCAGCCTGTGCTGCTAGATTTATTTAGATCATTGCTCCATTTAGTCCTGCATCCTGAGTGCCCAGTATCTGATGTTTAAGAAGAAAGTAAAACTTGCCCATCAAACTCTCAATAGGATCACGGTACCTTGTTTGCTTTCTAAAATATCCCTGCCCTGTATGCAAGTCTGATAGGTTGGCTGAGGCTGTCCAGAGCTTGAAGGAGAATTGTGGTGGTTATGATAAGAGGTACTTGAATGTTGGCACTTAAAGAATAAAAGATTCCTGCTAAAAGCATAAGAACAACACACTTGACTGACACAAGTCAGTGATCTTTAACTAAACTGTACTTATCAGGTCTGACCTAAAGATCCTTCTGCGATTCTTTATAGTATGAGGTGACCCAAAGAGTGGCCATTTGTTTCAAAGAGGACAGTTTAGTTAAAGAGTTAAAAGATTTCATAGATATCATCCAGTCAAGGTTATAAATCTATGAAATCTTTAACTAAGCTGTACTCATTGAAACAAATGGCCCCTCTTTGCGTCACCTCATACTATAAAGAATCATAGAAGGATCTTTAGGCAAGACCCTTCACACACTGTCAAAGCAAACTAACTAGTATCATCCAGTCAGGGTTTAAATAACTCTAGGACCCAGAGTTTCCTCTGCTCCCCTCCATAAACCATTATTCCATAATCCATTTATTCAAAGTTGGGAAGACTTTTAAATCTTCATTTGCCTTTGTTCATGTATCCCTGTGGCTTCTGGTTATTGCTTTTGTATCACTCTAAAACAAGATTGTTCAACGCATGGCCTTCATGGTGTGCAGACCAGGAGTCCCATAGGCTGCTCAGTGTGCAACCCTCGCTGGTGTGGCCCACATTGCATGTAGCCCCCAGGTATTTAGAAGGTAGTCTGTCCTGCTCTAAACAGTTTTTCCCCCCTCCTTTGGAGTATATCCTTTATAAATGTGTAGAAAACAAGTCCGTGCTTAGGTATTGTTTAGCCCTGGGATCAAGAATATGGCCTGCAGATTGGATCCAGCTTGTGGAGCGCTATCATCTGGCCTGTGATGCTGTCGCCAGGACTTGGACTGGACTGTGCACAGAACCATGTAGTGCGCACAGGGCCAGATCCACTGCACATGCTGTATGCAGCATGCACTCAGGGCCAGCCTTATGTGCTATATTCAGCACACAGCACAGGTCTGTGGGTCCCACAGATGAGCCTCACCTGTCCCATGGAGCCAGATGAGTTTGACACCCCTGGTTTAAGCAAAATAGCAGCTAACCACATCTCCTTTGAAAGAAGACGTACAGAGCCTGGGGCAGGCTGGTGCATCTCCCCAAAACAGTCTCTAGCACCAGACCACCATTACATAAGTTTTCTACACATAATTTCACAGAGGGGAGAATTGCCTTCTGCTACATGCACCCAGAATAAGGGGTCTCTGTGACTCTTACGGGCTCCTTTTCAGGCCTGTGATAATCTATGCTAATATGGATTCCATCACCATCACTGTCCTTTGAACTCCTTCAAAAGCAGCAGAGTACTACTTCTGTTCAATCCCACAGAGCCCATGGCAAGCTGCATGTGAAGGATGAAGGTTATAAGGGGATGATACTGTAAATGTGTTTCTCCATCTGCTGTATCCCCAGGGCAAGGACTCACAGGACCCCTGGACCATACTGAAGGCAGAGAGTATAACAATTCTGGTGGTATAGCATTCAAGCAACCTACAACATGAAGTGTACATGGGCACTCCCTTTTATTGGCATTAAAAGGACACTGGAAGGTCATAAACCACACGTAGGAGGAAAAGAAAAATCTTTCTCTTTGTTACTAATAACTGACAAGCCCATGCACACCTACAGCACACAAAGAAAAGCCTCCTCTTCGGGAAACTGTCCTTCCATTCCCTTCTGGCTAGCCTTTCTACATCATCCCCACAGCACAGCATTGGCAGCACAGAGCAGGGATCTGCAGGATAATGCTGTGGCGGTCCCCCGGGAGCTTTCTGAAATGCGGATCTCCGTGGCCAGGCTGCCTTCCAGTTAGCCAATCCCCCCCATCTTATCAAAACCTGAATGTGCAGCACATGCATTTCCTTTTGAAATATACCAAATTCTCATTAACAGTAAGTCAGTTCCTCATTTCCTTTGTTTACTCTAGGTAGATTCGGTGGTTTCCACATACATGTAATGCAGATCTTGGCATGTGAGCACAGTGCATACCATGGTTTCATCATATGAGTTACTACAGCTCAGTCACTTGGAAGAAGATTGAAGAAAGCTGACTGAGGTTCAGTTGGAACAACTTCATTTCTCTCCCCTACTCTCCTCAGTCCTTTCAGACAACTCTGTGGAACCTGTGGCCACAGACACGTTAGCCCACCAGGGACAGCCAAAATGCTGACATACTGGTTACATTTCTTTTGGGCTATAAGCTGCTTCATGCAGCCTTAGAGCTCTGTGGTGAAATGACAGCCACAAGCCCTTACACCATCACAATGTATCCTCCTCTCCCTTTGTCACAGTCCTAGCTTCGCCACATCATGGGTCTTTTCATGGAAAACTCCATCAACTCTTCCTCTCATTTCCTTTCCAAACACACACTTCATTTCTGAAGGCCTGGCCAGTTCCCCCAGGACTGCAAAGCTGGAGCAGATGAAGGAGAGACCCTAACGCACTGAATACTGAGCTTTGCGAGGGTCTGGGCTCAACCTCATGGCAATGCAAGAGGCCCCATATTTGTTTCTATTTATCCTGCCAATAAACTAATGATTCATTCATCATCTTTCCTCTAACTCACATGCTCCTATATAAAGGCCTCATTCAGGAACACCCCTAAGGAGGAGTGACAACAGAGCCTCACTGGAGCTCTTGGGAAGTGCCACCCTCTAAGAGAGTGCTCTACAAACTCCTTCCCATTTGGGCCTGGGCAACTCTTCATGCCGCTCTTCGACCCTGTTGACTCAAGGCCCTGTTTGAAAAGCTGACACTTGCCAGTACACACTTTATGCCCAGAATAGTATAAAGCTGCAGCAGCCAAACCGTGGCTCACCAGCCACATGCGGCTTGCCAACACAGTACTTGTGGCTCTCCAGAAATTGGCCAAAGCCCTGCCCACTTCTCCCCAAGGCGGCTCTGGGGGTCAGCACAGCCTGGCACCTCCCACCGCTCCAGCTTCCCCCACAGGGAGTGCACCCCAAGCCCACCCACATCCCTCCTTCTCTACCTCTGGGATTGCCAGCTCAGGTGAGTAACTCTGGCCACCCCTAAAGGCTAGAGCTGTAGGAAGATCATGCACAGCCCATGCCTGTGTGGCCCATACAATATTTACAAAATCCTCTGTGCAGCACTAATGCCACATTCCCAGTAATTTCTTCATGATTCTGGCTTGGCTTCTTGCATGGGGCACCTCCCCCTCCCCCCCCCCAACAACCTGTCAGCTGAAAGGGTAGTCCAGTGGTTAGGCAACTAGCTTGGGTCAAGTCCCTGCTCTGCAAGGCTCTTTCAAAGTCATCTTGGGAAGTCACTTAATCTTTCCCATGTAGATATTTACTGTCTGTAAATATCTGCGCTTGCCTGCTCTACAGCACTTAGAGATTCGGAGGTGCTCAGGCCTATGCACAGATAAATGTGGGGGACAAGCAGAGCCATTCTTCTTCTCCCTTTTGCAGAGACAGGGAACAGAAAAGGCTTTGAGTCCACAATCACAAAGTATTGGCCATCAGAGCTGAACCAAGGGCATTAACGCATCCTTATTTCCCTGTGAAGCAAAAGGGTAGGCAGGGAAGACATTCCCCCTCAGAGTGTGTCCCAGGTCTGTGCCTGAGGCAGCACATCGGACAGATCGTGAAATGGCTGCCTAGGCCTTTATGGCTGTCCAAGAGAAGGTTGCTTTTCCTGTCCTTTCTTTTTTCTCCCCCAGCAACTGCTCCAACAAAACAATCATTTTTGTTATCCTAAATCTGTGACAGAAAGCAACAAAAGCTATTGCACTGTGAGCCAGGCCAGTGCTGCATCTTTCCCCTGCATTTGGGCCCCTTTCATTTCAGGATCAGAGCAACAGCTGGCCTGTACTTTTTTAAATGTCTTGGCTTTTTATGGCTTGGTCCCAGCCTTAATGTTATTTCAATGCAATTTTGTCTCATGTGCTGAACAGCAGGCCTGGAAAGCTCCATCTCACTGTGGGCCACATGTGTAATGAGGATCCTGCAGTTCTTGTGCCAGGCTCTTTTCTTCCTATGGACCTGGTCAGTGCCAATCCCCTGAAGGCACCCATTGCAGCAGGTTAAATGTCTCCATGGAGATTTCAGCAGCTCCCTCCCCACTCTCCCTCCTTCCTTTTATAGTTTTCTGTTTATTGTAAACAGCATCCTGATCTCAGCACGAGCTGGCAGTTTTTCCCCTTTTGCCCAGGTCACCTGCCCGCCCAAGTTGCCTCTCAGCCTGCTGTTGCCTGGGAAAGCAGCAATGCCACCCTTTGAAAACAACCCACATATGACAGAGGGCTCTTTTCATTCCTTTTTCTTTTATCAGATTTGCCTGGATCTCTCGTGGCAGCTGCAGAAGCCATGCTGCCAACAGGGAGGGGGGAGTGCTATAGAAGGGGCCAGCTCCATGGGCAGAGGCCCTGCAATCAGCAGGATTCACCTGCTCCTTTGGGTTCTTTACAGGGTAAGGGCTCATCTCACCTCTTGGGCCCTCAGCGAGGCCTTGGGGACACCACAGAGCATGCAGTGTTTCCTACATATTCTCTCAAAGGGGGCAAGCTGCAGAAATGCAGCAAGATCTTGTGCAATTTCTGTTTGGCTGGTTTTCTCTCCCTTTCTATAGTTTTTTGGGGGTTTTTTGTTTTTTTTATGAAGGGAGGGGAGATCTACTTTTGTGTTTTGCCCTAAAATCTGCTGCCCCTCCACATCAGTGATTTGTGCCCTAAATGTAGAATGCAGACAATGATCTCTCATGCTGTCTAGTGTGGGATTTCCCTTAATGCTGGAAGTCATCGTGACTCCCTGGCTTCACTCATTCACCATCAATACCATTTTGCTTCATTTCTGATGGGTGCAAGGGAAACTTGTATCAAAAAGGGGAAGGGGAGAACACGCTGGAAAACAGCCTCCTCTCTCAACAGCTTTAGAAATTTTGGGAAAAAGTACCTAGGTAAAAGTGGTTCCCCTGGTCCTGCCCAAGCCACATCCCTACCATCTGTAATCTGGCACCACTCCAGAAAATCCCCATAGTCTGTTTGTTCTGTTTGTATAATAGGGGTCATATTTTTACACTGACAAACTCTTCCCTAGTGATTGCCACAAACATGCCTTTCTTCCACATCATGCCTTAGCATATATTCCTCCCCACTAAACTAGTTTTTGTATACAACTTCAACAAAACCTGCCTCTCCCCTTCAATAACAATTCCTTCACACCCCTCCTTGCACCATTTCTGGCCATAGTGTGAGATGTTGTTACCACTGGAGCCTTTGAAGAGGGCCTCAAGACTCCACTTAAGGGATTACGTGTCCCAATGGGATCCATTGTCTTGATACTTGGGCTATTACTGGCTTACCGTATATTCTTGGGCAAGGCACTTCACCTCTTTATGGCTCAGTTTCCCCAGCTGTAGAATAGGAATCATGATACTGACCTCCTTTGTAAAGCATTTCAAGATCTATGGGTGAAAGGCATACATGAAGTAGGTATTATTATTATTGTAGTTTCCCAGGCCACTGAGGATCATCTCAAACTCCTTTCAGAACCTCCCAGGCTATAATTGGATATAGATGGTCTCTTTCTCTCTCATGGCACCCCAGGGGAATTACAGTGTAGACCCATGCTCTGTCACTCCTCTTGCAATGGCCCAAAATAGCAGGGGCATGCACATTTTCCCCCTTAGGCTCATGGTACTTGGTATCAGTCAAACAGCCTCCCAAGGGGCCTTTGTTGTGTCCAGCTTGCCATTGGAATGTGAGTTTACCAAGTCTGCATGGGAAATCATGGGAACTATGCAGATTCACAGGCTTGCTTCTCTTTACAAAAACACTGGCCTGGAGAGAGGTGGAGAGCAGACCCCCTATAAAATCACTGTACAAGTTACACATTGCATATAGTTTAGAAAGCACATCTCATGAACACGTAACAAGACTTGTAATACAACAATTCCTGTGACATGGCTGGAAACTACTACACATCTTGCTTTTGAGCTTTGTTTTGAACAGCAGCAGTG
Source organism: Crocodylus porosus (assembly GCF_001723895.1). NCBI lineage: Eukaryota > Metazoa > Chordata > Crocodylia > Crocodylidae > Crocodylus > Crocodylus porosus. The sequence continues at coordinate 55,648,491 of NW_017728947.1, read as the reverse complement.
GGCACTATTCCACACTGCCACCCCCACTGCTGCCGGGTGGGCAAGGGGCACCTTGTCATGGCAGCCCAGGGCTCCCAGTGGTGGCACCAACCCTTCTCGCCTCAATCTGCCCTGCTCTGCCATGATGGGACCTGCCCACTGGGATGCAAAGGCATCCAGGGGGAGGGCAGCACAGCAGGAAGCCCTGAGCCTGCAACAGACAGACTGCATCTGCCCCTACCCTGCAAACAGATCTGGGGGCACATGCCCCCATGTCCCTTGGGAGTGAATGCAGTGGTGGGGAACCAGCCCCCCTGCTGCCAGTCTGCAAAGGGAAACCCATTGTTTCCCATGTTTTTCTGCTTTAAAGAAGAAAATCTTTTCCTTAAAAGGAGAAAATCCAATTTTTTCTCCATAAAATGAGAAAATCCATTTTTTTCCATGTTTTTCTGTGGCAAACAGAAAACCTGTGTCCCTGGTTATCAGTAGACCAGCAGTTAGAGCCCCATTCAAACTTCCATTATAATAAATGCAAACCTCCCCACTGACTTCACCGGCAGTGGATCAACTCCTTTGTGAAGCTTCCAAAACGTTCAAAAGTGAGAAATACATGTTGATCATAATTTAGACCCATTTTTTGAAGTCCAGGAAGTTTTATGGGTTCAGTTCACAAGGTTTTTTTATAAATCACCTTAATGGTAGAGAGGTAGACAAAAATTTCCTCCCCTGTGAGAAGGCTGGAGATATGACCATGCAAACCTACTAATAGGGGTAATGGTACCAGATTTGGTGGCGAGGTAGACAGATTTGGTGGAGAGGTGGAGCTGTGATCCACCAGGTTTGGTGGAGAGGTGGAGCTGTGACTATATTCACAGTCTTTATACAGTGTTTTACTGAATAAACTTAACTGAGTGAATACTCATGAAAAGGCTCATTTTAAGCTTGAATAACTTGGTTATCCACGACTGGCATGAATCTCAGGGAGTTCAAGGAGACTCTGTGCCTCCTGGCTTTCCCTCACTTTCCTTAGCACCTGCATGGCACCTTTGAACTTGCAGCTACTCCTCCTAGTTCCTCCCTACAAGAAAGCACCACATGGTTAGGTGGTAGAAAGAGGGGTGATGATAACAGGCACAAATATCTAAATCTTAACATCTGGGCACAATCTTTCAAAGTTTAAAGCAAGTTCATTAACTCAGTTGCCAATAGGAACAAGCAGAGCAACTCTTCTTGCAACTATGGAGAAGGAACATCAAGGAAAATCAGTCCCAAGCACTAGACATATTTGAAGAGTGGTGAGCTCTACAGAGCCCTGAGAGGCACTGTTCAGAGCCTACACCATGCTTTCCTCCATGGAATGATCCCATCTGCACCTCACAAGGGAGAGGAGAATTTCAGGAGGAAATAAAATAGAAAGGATAAATATGTAAATGAATCACAGAAATTAGAGACGGCTAGGGCCTCTGATATCATCTAGTCCTTCCCTTGCCCTCAGCCAATACAGGATTGTTCCCTGCAGGGTACACATGAGGGGCAGAAAGAGAATGAGATAATATGAGTTAATCTGATTCATGCAATAAAACAATCCCAGGGCTCTGGTCCGAGTCCTGCTTTGACTAAAGCATTCTCTGGGGCCAGTCCTTCTGTAAACATGCACTAACACTCTCAGGCACACTGCTCTCAGATAAAGGCAGGTGCTGCTTGTGAAGCTAAAATGGCCTAGGGCTGTGCAAAAGCAGCAAAGCAATATTAATAAATACCCTCATACATAGAACTGTTGCTTCATTCCAGAGGAATCCATTACCTTGTTTATTCATAGACATTCTGGGGAATGAGGCTTTATTTCCAAGAATGTTCATGAAAAGGAAATCCATTGTGTAGACTAGCATGAATAGATCCTGCACAGGAAGTGTCCAGGTGGCCAGTGAGAAAATAGCCTCTGATCCAATCCTGTAATACATTATAAATGCCATTGATGATTTGCAAATGTTACAGGGACTCCCTTCCCCCATTGATGAAGCTTAGGTCACTCAAACAGGGATTGGAAACAATGCCACATAACCATGCTGGGCTTGTACCACATGAGGCATCAACCACAATACAATGAATGCTTACAGTGAGTGGCCCATTCAAAAGTCACCTGTCACACAAAATTGTTGCAAGTCATGAGCAAACTGGCCAAAGCCCAACTTCTTGGAGGATAATATGTGAAAGTAAAAGAAGGCTAAAAATGTCCTGGGATCTATTATTTCAGTCTTGCTCATGTACTTCATATAAAGGCCTGCACACAAAAGGGTTAAAGAATTATCCCTAGATCCAGTGTTACTCCCTGATGGAGGGGCAGGGGGGGAGGGGCCGGGGGGCTGGGGATTTCTCCATTCCTCTGTTAAAATGATGCACTGATCAGAGGCAAACAGTTTTCTTCATTATTCTACATGCATTAAGTTTACTTAAGAAACAAGTATCCAGTTCGCAAGTATACACACATATGCACACACGTACACGCACACATGCATACCCAGCTGGTTCTTATACACCTACATGCCTGGCTGGTACACTCCAGCACAGTTTTTAAGCCATAGCTCTAGCAGTAAAGGGTGAGACTGTTGTCCAACTGGAGAATGCAACAGCACACCCAAAAATATGTATACAGTAGTATGACCCATGTATTGTAAACAGGACCTTAAGTATAACAAACACATCCTTTTATTTAGGCCACAGGTTAACACAACATTTCCTTTCAAACTAAAGAGCATTTGGAGAAAACAGAGGACATTTGAACACACTGAAATATACTTGATCAGTTTTTCACTTCTGTTTCCTTGGTTATTTTGGAAGATACCTGTATTTTAAAAGTGTTTTGTTTTATTTTGTGGGGTTTTCTGTTTGATTGTGCAAGAAAGTCATGATCCTGCATTTATTAACAAAGTATTATTGAAAACGATTGTGAACTCAGCATTACAACTTCACCACAAAACACAGGAGGAGAAGATGGGTTATAAAGAAGCTTGCACTTAAACAGTTCAGCTTTAACACTCAAAGGAGTTCTGAGGATTCTTCCTTTACTAGGCTTTCTTTTTTCCTGGATCCTGGTTTGCAGCTGCAAGTCTTCCAGCTGAGGAGTGGACAGGACTCCCTAGAGAGCCCATTAACACTGTTGTTCTTGACTAGCTAAAGTGGTAACAACTCACCCTGTGTCTCTAGACACAGGCACAGCTATGTAAAACCCCGCGGGTGGTTTTCATGAAATAGATGGTTTTGGGAGGATGGTCCTCTTGCTCTGCTTTGTCTCATAGTCAGAGAGTTGACTGCTGACCACACAGTCCTAATATATGCATGGGGTTTCTGTGAGGACTGAGCAAATGAATTAGAGCAACCATGCCCAGGGCTAGTTCCCACAGCAGCCAGAAATAGTAACACTCTTTCTCCTGAGTGCTTCTCTTGCCTAGTTCTCAATGGCTAGGGACAGATGTTGCATTTATCCCTGGATCAATTGTGTCTGTTTTAATTCTGGAATAAAATATTCTGGGATTGATGCATACCCATGTAACTTTTTAATCAGGTTTAGTGAGCAGCGGAATGTAGTGCTGCTTTTCTACCTTTGGTTCAATCATGCTATCCTGGAATAACCATACAGATGTACTTGCAATATCTCAGGATAATTTGTTACTACTTTTTATCTGAGAAGTATTTTTAAGGATTTATCCCAGGATAAAGGCCATGGATGTCTGTATGCTTGCACTTTGTCCCGCGATAAAATGGTTTATCCTGAGATAAATGTGATGTCTATTTTCAGCCAAAGTGCTCTGCAAAGGAGAGAAACTCCATTTTACTGATGGAGAAACTGAGGAAGGGGAAGTGATTTGCCTGAGGTCACCCAGCAAGCCACCGGCAGAGCTAGGAACAAAACGCTGAGGCACAGTCCCATAAAGCCAACCTTTTTGGTATGTGTGCCACCAAATTAGCCCCTCATTTACCCCAAGTATCACTCCAATCCCTTTCCTCTGCCTGATCTGCTGCTCTGCTATCTGCTTCCTGCCCTGTGCTCCCTGCCTCTTGTTCTGCTCTGCCTTCTGCTTCCTTTCCTATCTGCTACTGTACTGCTAGTCCATTCCCTGGTCTGCCTGCACTGGCAGGCTCCATCCTCGTTCTACCCTGGGGCATGAAGCATGACTCCAGCCCAACTCCTGTAGCAGTCTGGAGGGCTGCTGCTACAGGGCCAAGCTGAGGCCAGGCTCAGTGCCTCAGGCTGCAGCTTGAATGGAGCTGCTGGTAAGTGGGAGGGAGAGGGGCAGGTAGGGGAGCAGAGGCTGCATGAGGAGAGGTGTTTGGGGGAAGAGGCTGTAGAGGGGAGATGGTGGAGGGCAGGGGGAAGCTGCAGCTACAGTGCTGACCTCAGATAGGGGCTGGAGTCCAAGCAGCAGAGATGCCTGCCCCCCCACCCCCCTCCCCAATTGTAAGATGAGTGGCTTCCACCCCATTTAAATTGGGATAAAAATCTTGTCTTAAAATCAAGCAAACATGATAAACCTTTGTGGAGGGAACTAGGGGAATTCTAAGATAAGGTTTCCTTTAACTAGGAGGAGAGGGAAAGGTGCGATATTCCCCAGATAAGATCAAGGTAGAGAAGGTGAGTCACATAGATGATGCAGCTTATACCAATACCTATATGCTACTCCAACCCATGCTAAAGCACATCAAAGCTCTAATTTAAATGTTATATGTAAGACCACAATTTTAGCCTGATAATTTTTACTACATTTCATAGCCGAAGTATGAGAAAAGCTATACTGACAGAGAGGGTCTCACTGTATGTAGTTTCCACCATACGAAACATACGTAATAGCTAAACACTAAGCTTACCAAGTGCATTTTCGTACTGTAATCTATTGCTTCATGGGAGTTGTGGTTAGGAAGACTATTGCCTCCATTTTTTCCTTTAGCAGCATCTAAGAAAGCTTATGCCTCTTTGAGCCATTTAGTCTCTAAGGGTGCCTGTAGACATAAAGGACACCTGCTCCAACATACTGTAATTAAAGTGCATCAGAGAAGACTCGATTAATCACTAATTAGCACGCTCTAGCAGCCTCAGCATCTCATGTACTCAGTGTCCCCATGTTTCAAAATGGCAGTGAGCTTTATATAAAGCACCCCCCACTGCCATTTTGAAGCACAGGATGCTGAATACACAAGACTCTGTGGGTGTTTTAATTATAAAGCAACTCCCAAGAGCTGCCCTAATTAAAGCTCCCCCTCCCAGCGCTGTTTGTAAAGATTCCCTAAGGCAGGGTTGGGCAATTATTTTGGGTGGAGGCCCACTTACTGAGTTTTGGCAAACCATCAAGGGTGGCATGACAGGCAGCCAGAGACAGATAAAAAAAAAATTCCAAATTTTTAGGGGCCCCGCGGGCTGGATAAAATGGCCTGGTGGGCTAAATGTGGCCCATAGGCCACATTTTGCCCAGCCCTGCCCTAAGATGCTATCCTACGCTGCCTTCTTTCCTATAGGTCAACATCTCTGGCTAAACTACATCTCTCATGATCCAATGCAGTCTCCCTTCTGACTGAGCAATTTACGTGTCATGAAAATTATTCAGCTATACGTCAGTGGGGGCCAACCCTTTTCGTAGGCTTGCTACAAGGTAAGCCCTGTGCCCCCTTCAAATGACACTCCAATCCCTTTCCCCTGCCCAATCTGTTGCTCTGCTTGCTGCTCCCTGCCCTGTGGTCCTTGCCTGATCTATTGCTCTGCTTACTGCTCCTTTCTCTATCCACCACAGTGTTCCCCCATCTGCCACATGTCAGACACAAAGGTCGCCTGTGCCACTTGTGGCATGTGTGCCACAGTTTAGCCACCTCGATATACATCACTGAAGAGCAGCACAATAGTTGTTAAAATACATTAAATTAATCCACTAAATTACATACATGTTATACCCATCTGGAAGATTTCACAGTTTCTTCAAATGGACAGTTTACATAACCTACTTATAGCCTTACTTATAGTCTTTTCTCTGGCATTCATCAGTATTTGAACAGCCCCATTGAACTCTTCCTGACCACAAGCTGGCAAGGCAGGAAAGAATTATCCCTATTTTACCGATGAGGAAACAGAGCAGTTAAGTGAACCTGCCCAGAGCAAAACCCTAGGGATGGAGACAGAATCTTAGATAATTAGGGTTGGAAGGGACATCAGGAGGTCATCTAATCCAACCCCCTGCTAAAAGCAGAACTATCCCAACTAGATCATCCCAGCCAAGGCTTTGTCAAGCCAGGTCTTGAAAACCTTCAGGGATGGAGAGTTCACAACCTCTCTGGATAACCAGTTCCAGTGCTTTACTACCTTCCTAGTGAGAAAATTCTTCCTAATATCTAACCTAAACTTCCCTTGTTGCAACTTAAGACTGTTGCTCCTTGTTCTGTCATCTGCCACCACTGAAAACAATCTAGCTTCTCCTTTTCTGAATTCCCCTTCAGGTAGTTGAAGGCTGCTATTCAATCTCTTCTCAGTCTTCTCTTCTCTAGACTAAATAAGTCCAATTCCCTCAGACTCTTCTTATAAGTCATGTGCCCCAGCCCCCTCATCATTGTTGTTGTCCTCCACTGGCATCTCTCCAATTTGTCCACATCCTTTCTGTAGTGGGAGACCCAAAACTGAATGCAGTACTCCAGATGTGGCCTCACCAGTGCTGAATAGAGGGGAATAATCACTTCACTTGACCTACTGGCAACACACCTACCAATGCAGCCCAGGATGCCATTAGCCTTCTTGGCACCAAGGGCACACTGCTGACTCATATTCAGCTTATTCTCCACTGTAACCCCCAGGTCCTTTTCTGCAGAGCTGCTGCACTGCCAGTCAGCCCCCAGCCTGTACTGGGGCATGGGATTGTTCCGTCCTAAGTGCAGAACTATGCACTTGTCCTTGTTAAACCTCTTCTCCCAATCCTCCAATTTATCTACATCACTCTGAATCCTAGCCTTACTCTTCAGCATATCTACTATTCCCCCTCCCCACTTGGTGCCAACTGCAAACTTGCTCTGGGTGCACGTTAAGCCATCTTCCAGGTCATTGATGAAGACAATGAGCAAAACCGGCCCCCGGACCGACCCCTGGGGCACTCTACTTGATAACAGCTGCTAACTAGACATCAAGCCATTGATTACTATTCTCAGAGCCCAATGTTCCAGCCAGTTTTCTATCCATCTTACAGCCTATTCATCCAGCCCATACCTCCCATCCATCCAGCCCATAATTCCTTGGGATAGTCCTAAAAGGCCTAGCACTCAGTCTTGCACCACAAACCCTTCCTTACTCCCCTTGCACTTTAAATACCACTCTGGAATCTCATGGTCTCCCTTGTGGTAAAAGACCTTAATTACCAAGGGGTGCTTCTACATGAGATGCTAATTGCACAGTAGTCTAACAACACTGCACAGTAGAGCATCAGATCATGGACAGTGCTAATACACTACTGCACAGTATTATTAGACTACAGTATTATCACTAAAAAGGCATTTGCCAGCGCTATGGCCCAATAACTCTGGTTACTGCACATTTATTTAGTACTTGATTATACAAATACTATATTAAATGCGCAGTAACCACTGTGCATTAATGAACGTGTAGACGCAGGTAAGGGGGCTTATTGTAGCTCCAAGTCTAGAAAGAAATGGTGACCTAACCCTTTCACAAAAAGAACTCCTGTATCTATTGTCTTGAAATCAGGGTATTACGGTATGCTTAGGATGTTTTGTCATCTCCTAGCATTGTTAACAAGGCCCACATTTAAACCTCATCAAAACCCTTTCAGTTTCCTTTCTGATTTTTATATGCCTGAAGAACTGATAAATCCTTCACTGCAGAGGGTTCCCTGGGTTTTAATTCAGTGGCTCATTTGTCTGAAGGTATGTCCTATCCTGTTACAAAGTGCTTAGTCAGGGACAGAATATTTGTCAGTGAAAATATCTGTTACACTTTCAGCTTTTTAAAGATTTCTTTCCCTCATCTCCATCTTCTCATTTTCCCCCATATATACACCTCATGACCATAAGAATATCAGATAACCACATGATAAATTAGGGAGAGGTGAATGTACATTGCACCTCAGTACCTCTCCTCAAACTGCTTGCCCATTTGAGCTTGTTCAACAACACATGTAAGCACATGCTTACATTCTATTGCAAGGCTTGCAAAAAAATTAGGCATCTTACAACAGAAACAGTTAGCAAAAGAATTCAGTGATTCAGTGTCCACTGTTTATTAGAATTGTTTTGGGCTGAGCCCTTTTTATTTTAAGAAGTGGCAATGAAGTAAATAAAGTACCAAGCCCATGAAGAATCCCATCAAGAAATTTTGTGTAGTTTCAGCACCTTATATTTTACTCATTTATTACTATAAACTTCAAACAATAAACTTACTACAATAAACTTCAAACAATGACCTTACAATAGCAGTCTGGCTGTGTAGTGACCAAGCATGTATGTGAGCAAAGTGAATAGAGGGAATCTTGATTCTAATAGCCAATGGAAGAAAAAGCTTGTATGCCTAGAGTACAGTTTCAGAGGATTCTATTAAGCAAGATTCTACTATATGTCAGCAAATGCATGTAGTACAATGCTTTTGGCATTGGGTTTGGTTTTAATATGCAGCTGATTTTGTTAAGCAGGATCCAAATGACAAGGTTACATTGTACTCAGCCTTTGGTTTCTGAGTTTCAGGGGGGGCGGGTTTCTTTCCTTCTATTGTCCATATCGCACTGTGTGAAATACATCCATAAAGTCATGTCCCAATGTCTTTGGAAATGTATAGCATATCCATTCATGACATACTCCACTTATTCCTTTTTGAACCAGACTGTATTTTCCACAATCCACTTAGGGGTGTCTATATTACTGAGGCTTTTTGGTTACTACAGACTTCAGAGCCTGGACTAAACAGCACTTATTTATATATAATATTTTAAACTCCAGAACTAATGCTAACACCTGCTGATTAAATGTACCAGTCTGTACATTTAATATGCATGTTGTATCCTTGGCATTTGACTTTTTTCTGATTGCCCGTGTTTTCAGAATGGAAGCTGTCTAGGCAAGGGACTGTGTCTTCGCATATGGTAGTTTAGTACCTGGTGTGAACACACATGTACAAACAACAACCTAATTTTACAGTCAGTGCAGTATTGAAGTAATGCAGGGCTAGTTACATCTCTTCCCTCACCTTTCATATATTGGAAATAGCCACTCATGGGAGAGGGACTTTCCTGTCTTTCTCTGCATTTGGATAGAGCCTAATACAACAGGACCCCAGAAGCAGATATAGAGCATGGTGCAGTGGTGTTGTGTCACCCACCTCTGACTGCATAGTGCACACACAGGGAGCTCTCTACTGCCTAGGGCTCTGGTCTCCACTACTGACCTCTGGTGCTGGTCACACCCCCATGACAGTTAGCTGTCCATCACACCTCCCTTTTCAGGACCCCAATTCTTCTTAGGACCTTTCAGCATTATTACAAGAATGTACAGTAATCACTCTCATCATCATCATCATCATCATCATCATCATTGGACTGTGCCTGTGCAGCACCTGGCATTTCTCAGTTGCAAATGTAATATAGATAATAACAACAGCCCTTCTCTGAGCCTGTTCCAGCTGTTTAAGCCAGCTGTCTGAAAGACCAGCTGCTCCCTCTGCCAGAATTCAGATCGTTTTAGGTAAAGCTAAAGTTGTGATACATTAGTTTTGTTTTTCTTCTTTGTAATCAACTGCTAATAATAAAAAATGTTGTTGTTGTTAGCATTATTATTAAACATTCAGGAATGGGGAAAGCTGAATTCTGATCCCAAGCATTTCATCACAAAAGGTTCTTTTATCAGAATCTGCCTTTGATGGTCCTGACCTAAAGGTGTTCCTGGTGTTACAACAAAGTAGAATTTACACCTCATCCATAAAACATTTTAAATCAATGACATGGTTTTATCTACCTCTGCCATCTCGGCTGGATTAAAAAGGGTAGGTAATCATGTTAATGAGCATGGTTATGTATACCTGTGATAGACGGATGGATGGATAATTAGGTGGGTAGAGAGAGAGATTAAACAGATGAAGACCCCATATTCAGAAAAAGAGATTTCCTCAATGTCTCCACACTTTTTTTTAAGACTTATTATTTTTGTGCTTTCCACTGCTTTGTGGAGAGCTAGGAGTGTATGAGGTGAAAACCAGCACCTCCAGCAGAAAGATGTGACTGTAGGAAGAGGCTAGTAAAACACAGGAACAGAATTTCCAATGAGCAGGTACCAAAGGCCTTATGAATACAGTACCTTTCATTAATATCCTGGACAGTCTGGAGGTTTGAAGTGTGCAGAAGAGGGCATACCATACTGCCCCGGTAGGTAGCAGAGGACTAAGTCACAGACCAAGAGTAAGAAGCTCCCTTTTCCGACTTGAGTAACCCACATAATCAATGTTCAATGCAAGGGGGACTGAAGCGTCCAAACTGAAGCATTCTAAACCCAATTCAAGGAAAAAAGGATGCCAATATTTTCATGCAAAGAAAAGATTAAGCTTCTGTGAGAAGTAACTAGCTTCAGAAAATACACCCTGAGCATTACGGAACCCTGCAGCACCTGGCATTGACAAACATCTTTGTAATTCCTTTTCAGCACAGGTTGCAGGGGATTATATATACAGTGCAGACAGTAGTGTAATCTTGAGGTACCTGAACTAGTTTTAAATGATCTTGCTGAGGCACTGGAAACTACCTGTCTATGAGAGCACAGAGCTCATGCTGGATAACTTACCCTGCTTCTTGACAGCACAAGGCAGATAGGTAGACGATGGGTAAAGCAAGGTGCTGTATCCAGCTGCAGAGTTCAAAAGTGTCTATATTCAAAACTCCTGGCAGCTGGCATTTGATCTAAGCTGTACTCTGCCAGCAAGGGCTCCCATAGCCACCACTGTACTAAAGCTGAGAAAACAGAAATGAAAACTAGAACAGAGGAGGCTGCTACTGCAAACAGGGAGTTACAAGCCCAGTTGTCCCAGAAGCCTGACTGAAACAGCCTTTTCTTCAAAGAAAAAGGAAACAAGCTCCATTCACTGATGGAGGCAGTTAGTTGGGGTCAAGTGGCACGTGCAGTCCTGTAACATCAGAGATCTTCGTGCCAAGAAAAATATCTTAGTTGAGCTTCTTCCGTGCTGTTGGTAGGCAGGACAACCCCAGTTGTTTCCTCCGGATTGGCGGCGAAACGGACAAATGGGAGTGTTTGTTGTACTTGGATCTGGTCTCATGTCCAGCTATAAAAAGTTTTGTGACTGCTGTTGTGGATCTTGCCAGCAGTACAAATTGCAGCACAAACTGTTGCTGCTGTTGACTAGGTGCATTCCACACTATGAAGGCAGGGCATTCAAGTTGATCTGAGGTCCTGCAGACTTCAAAGCAGGGACACTTGTGCCCTCCAAAATCATTAAAACTCTCTTCATTAAGATGTTTTTCTACTATCCCAAAACTTTTTGATTTGCTGCAGTCATAGTTCCGCGTGTCAAAGGGGGAAGGAAATGATTCAAACCTACTGATATCCTCCATTGTAACCTTGAGGATCAAGAGAATTTGAGTTTCTATGAATGTAGCTATAATTGTGAAAGAAAAAGCAAAGTTTCAGACAAATAAAATCTGAGCCTTTACTCTTTGTCTGAGTCTATTTTAGTATGTTGTTCTAAACAACTGTTGCCCATACATTCTCATATCTTGATGACTACTAGTCTACAAAGCAGTTTGTATACCACATACCAGTCTTATTATTTAAATAGCAATGGCTGCATCATACATCTTTGCATTCTTATCACCTGTTGCCACTAGGGTTTTTCTCTGCTGCTTTTTCTTGTATCTCTTTCCTAATTTTGACCTTTCTTCTTAATCCCCTCTTTCTATTACTAAAGAATGAATGATCAGCAGGGATTCTGGTTTTCTCTGATAAAAAAAATTCCCAATTTTTGGATAAAAAAGAAATCCAAAATTCACATTTTTCCATTATTAACATGAAACACTGCCAATATATAGATGTATATACAGTGGTGTTTTGTTTTAATTATGAAAAAAATGTGGATTTTGGGTTACTTTTTTAGTCCAAAAATTGGTGATTTTTTTATCAGATCCCTGAAGATCTGATAACAAGGAATTAATAATGGTAGGATCAAGAAGCCCTGAGAGTGGCCCCGTAGTGGCAGGAACTCTTGTAATACATACTGGGCACATCTACATGTGATATTAGCACACAGCAATAAACTCTGACACATATTGCACTGGAGTTTATTGCTCCCAGGCATGTCGTTGGAATGCATGTTCAGGACCAGCATGTTGAGCCAGGTCAGAGCAGCCCCAGCTGGCAAGGCACCCAAGGGAGATCAGTCTGCCAGCCTGGGGCTGATCCAACCTGGCTCACCATGCTGCAGGGGGCACTACCTTAGGAACAAGGGTGCTCCAGTGCAGGGCTAACCAGAAGGCAGTGCCCACATTGAAGCAACCTTGTGTCCCAGCCAACTGCATCAGTGTCTACTTTGGCAATGCTGCAGAGTAATTAGTACTACCCCGCTGCAGAGTAAATTAAGGCCTAATAGGGCTGAACGTATTGATGCGAGAAATTTACTTTGGAGCTAATTAGTCTACTTTGCAGTAAACATCTCACATAGATGCACCCACTGGGTCCTGTCATATGTTCAAAGTAAAGCTGGATAGAAAGCAGCTATAAAGTTGTTACATATTTTAAACACTAACTTTGCAGCTGGTTGTCGCTTTTTATAGCTGGGCAGATATTCTCATGGCATGATAATTATTTTGCACATATGGCTGGTCAGAATTTATTGCACAATTAACTAGTTAATTGTGTAATACATGTAATGTGGCAGAAGCCACTAGGAGACAACTCCTGCCCTGCTACAGTATCAAAAGGTGGCAAAAGGGATATATCATTTCCAGGTGGCTCGTCCAGGTGCACAGGGGGGCTCCTGCTGCTGCACACACCCCAGGAGAGGCCCAGGGTGTACATGCCCCCCAAATCTGTGCATGGGGTGAGGTGGCTGTCACTACTCACTGGGCTTTGTACCCCAAGCCATGAGCTGCAGGAAGCCTCGAGGAGCAAAGCCCAGTGCAGAGTGCCATCTGCCTCACCCCTCACACAGACCAGTGGGGCATGTGAACCCCAAGCCTCTGTCAGGGTGTGTGCAGTGGTGGGAGCTCCCCCACATGCCTGGATGAGCCACCCAAGCTCCGACCCTCCCCCGGCACAGGCAAGGCCCCACTCACCCAGTCGTAAGAGCTACAGAGAGGGAGCATCCCATTCACCTGGCCCAGCTCTGGCAGCAAGGAACATGGCTCAGCCCAGCCACATAAATCCTGCTGCTCTCATGTCCCTCCACTCCCAGACTGTGTCCTAGCTGCTCCCAGCTACCCACTCATCAATTATCAGGGGATCCCTGATCGACCAGTCAATTGGGATCAACCAGTTAGTGACCACTGCCTTAGCCTCTAGGTCCAATTAATTCAACAGGAATCCTCTGATTGATTTCAATGGACTTTGTATCAGGCCCTTGTTGTAACCACTAGGCCTGTACAAAGCGGCTACTATTTGCTTTGGATTCAGATTCAGCCAATTCAGGGGACAGTGATTCGATTCCAGCTCTTTAAAGAAAAACAAAACCCAGCACTCACCAGTTCCTACCAGGCTGGGTGGGAGCAGAAATCTCTGGTGCCCCCTACTGCCCAGTGTTACATGGGGGGCTCTGCCATGAGCCCCCAGAAGCCCTGATGGCCACTGCAGCAGCTGGTGAGTGTGGGGCTTTTTTTGTTTGTTTTAAGAGGCAGGACATTGGGGCCAGGCGGGGCAGCCATTGATGGGGCTGGGAGAACAGGCAGTGGTGGGGAGTACTAAAGGGGGCTGGGGGAGCAGGCAGGGGATAGGGCCTGGTGGGGTTCCCCCCACCATGGTCCCCTCTCCTCCTTCAGCCCCCCTCACCCCACTGTCCCCTACTTACTGGCACAGAGTCCAGGTCTAGCTCCCTGTGGTGGCAAGCAGAGACTGCCCAAATCTCCAAATCTCTCTGAAGCTCTCCAAATCTTTTCCAAATCAATTCAGAGAGCTTGGAATCAATTCAGACCTTTTTATTGGTCTCCTGATTCAATTCAGATTTGGCAATTTGGCCACTGAATCAGGCCAAACCGCCTCGAAATCGAATCCAAAATTTTGCACATCCCTAGTAACCACTGTGAGGCAGGATGTCATCTTATCACTACAATACCAAGCACACCACTAGTGCTTAATATAAGAATAATTATCTGTAAGGATGTATGAAACTCAAGGAGGCAGGGGGCGGATTTCAAGGGCAGATCATGGGACTGGCAACGATTTTCATGGGTTTATCATGGCACCTGCCTCCCACCCTGCCACACCTCTGACTGGCCAAGGGATCCCACCCCTGTCACTAACTGGCTTCTGTCCAGCTTTAATCAAACATATGGCAGGAACCAGGGGACACATCTATACAAGATGTTTACAGTGGAGTAGACTAATCATATGGCCCTGCCCCACCCCACTGACTGGCTGAGAGGCCTGTCCATCATGCAGTCCCACCCTTTGCCACTGATTGGTGGAGAGGAGCAGGGGACCACATGGCAGGTAGTCCTCTCAGCCAATCAGGGGCAAGGGGTGGGGAAAGCAGCCATCTTACTGGCTCCAATGCACATGGACATCCCCCTCCCTCCCTTATCCCCTGATGGCTGCAGAGCTGCAGCAGCCATGGGGACTGCTGGCTCCCACTGGGGAACCAGCATTTTATTTTTAGTAATTTTTTTCCTGTGGATTTCACAGACATCACCTGATTTTGCAATTTCCGTGAAACCCATGAAATCACGATTTGAGTAGGTCTCGAATTATCTGCATCTATGACTGACTATTCACTCTTGCCTGTCACTGTTTATAAAATAGGTAGGTAGGTAGGTGCCCAGTAACAACAAAAAAGAGAAGCATGTTGATGTCAGAATTATTGATGCATTGAAAAAGCATGTTGATGCTGAAGTACACCAATGCACTGAAAAAGAAAGAGAAGCATGTTTATATATTTGAATGCAGATAATATGGGTAAAATAGTTTTCATCATTTAGTTTTTATCAGTTATGCTCCATTGGCTCATTTGTGGCGACAGAATGTGATGGGGAGAAGCTCTGAATTTCAGCTAAGGGCTCTGCTGAGAACACAGAGAAAAGGGGAAGGGAAAGGAAGTAGGTGATCAAATACTAAACATTCCACCTGAACATCCTATGTTCTCCCATAATTTTCAGCAGTGTGAAAATCTCATTACTGTGATTCCACCACCCACTATACAACCACCTTGCACTCTAGTAAAAGACTAACCTCCTTAAAAGGTTTGCTTATAGAATCATAGAATCATAGAAGTAGGGTCGGAAGGGACCTTTGTAGATCTTCAAGTCCGACCCCCCGCCTGGGCAGGAGAAAAAACTGGACTCAAATGAATATTTGAATATTTCAATATATTGAATCCCACTTCATCATATTTCAACATGGAAAGAAATTGCAAAGGAACTTGTTTCCCTCTTGGTTTGCTCCCTCATGTGTTTCTTTTCTGGAGTCTCCCCTTTAATTTTTGGAAGTTTTCACTAGGTAAGTCTACAAATTCATTATTGCGTTTTTGCTACTGCTCATTAAATTTAGTACCTCTAATGTGAGGTACTAAATAAACATGCATTAGGCTGCTCTAATGCTCAGTAGTGAAAGCACATACATTTTTAGTGATGCTTAATGTGTAGTAGCATATTTTTACCATGTATTAGCATATTAGCACTTTTTTTACATGACACTCTAATAAGCAGTAAAATAGGCTAGTGCACATTAAAACACATGTATAGACACACCCACTAAGTGCTGAATTCTTCTGAAGCACCAGTGTGTCACAAAGTGAGCTTTCCACTAAAGATAATTTTGAATCTGAAACCTTTTTACACTATGAGACACTACTTAGGACACAAATAGACAAGACCTTCCCCATCTAGCCTGTCTTCTGGGCTTTTATGTAAAGAAACATCATTACCTGTATATTTTCCAGTGTATTTATTTCCAGGCAGTTCAACAGATTCATAAGCATATTCTGTGGTTTATAAATCACAAATTAAACTAACTAGCCCTCCCAGAAGAATTCCTCCATGAAAACCTAGCACCAGCTCTGCTTTATGACCATCTACGTCTTAAAAGCAAACAAGATTCAGTATTCAGCTGCCACATTGTTTAGCAGAGGGATATTTATCACCACTGAACAACAGCAAACTGAGACTCAGTAAAAGAAAGTGTTCAGCACAAATGGGCAGAGTCAGATCCTGCCTCAAACTTCATGCTCTCTCCGCACTGCTTCCCCCACCTCCCATTGACTATGCTAGAAAGCCAAATTCAAACCACCTCAGTCTTTGGAGAGTTTTCAGGCTGCATGCAAATAATAACACTTATAACTTAAAGTGGCAAGCTTCAACCCCATCAGCCACTAAAATTCCATATATGAAGCAGAGTTGGCTTGGTCAGCATTATTGGACAGGATGAACCAACAATTATACACACACCTGCTCTATGCAATGCAGAAATGACTTCTGCTATGTGTGAACCACATATATAGTGGGGCAAGGAGGGTCTGGATGAGTGCCCTATTCCCGGAGGGAGAGGGTGCATAACTGTCTTGAGTAGGTGACCTTAGATGCACCAGATCCTCTGGAAGACTTTTCCTTCCCTGCCTCACCAACTTGGCCAATGAGTCTGCCCCTATTGCCTGGCTCACCTACTTAGTGAATGCTGCTTCTGGGTATCCACAGTTCACAAGCAGGGTACCTGAGATACAGAGGGCTTAAAAATGTCAAGGTCACAACACCAGTTAGCTAGTCAAGAAAGGGACATAAGTCAGTGGGCCTGATTCTCCAATGCCTTGCAGCTAATATGTGCATTTACACCCACGTAATGTGGACTATCCAGATGGCACAGAGCCTTGAGCTCATTTTGCAAAGGGGTGAATGATAAACTAAAGTGCAAGGCAGAAAGGAATAAGCTTTCAAGTGTCCTGATGGCCAGTAGAGTGCACGGTGTGCTAGAGCACACTTACCCCTCTGCAGACCTGACTTGAACCCATTTCTGGATTTTTTTCTTAAATAAAAGAACAAGCCTGGACACCTTGACTCGGGGCTGGATGAACTTGCCTTTCTTGCAGAAGCTTACTTGTACTTTGCCTTGAATTGACCCATTGTCCCAACCCACAATATAAAATGGAGATTTTGCACAAACTTCATTGTTTTCCCTGTTCTGAAATCACTAATGCAATGTGAAGCAAAATTTTAGTACATAGAATATTTTCACAAACCCGCAGAGGTCTATTAGATAAGTAACCACAAACAAGTGAAAAAAACAGGCAAAAATTCAATTCAAGGTTTGCTCCAGGATGGACGTCTTGCTACAGTAAATTAAGGTGTTTTCCGTTATTAAAAATAAACAAAGCAATGAAAGTGAACCATGTCACCATTCATATACTCAAAAAACATCTTTAATCTGCTTGGGAAAATCTTTTTTTTTCTCCTAACAGGAAAAAATATTAGTTGTCCCGATAACAAGCAAAACAAAATCAACCAAAGGGCATCAAGAGACTTCCTGAAATTGAAAAAAACAATGTTTTGTGTAACAAGGTTTTTTGGGGGGGGGCGTGTTAAGCATACAGAGCAAGCAAAGAATTCTTTCAGTTTTCTACAGGTCACTTCTGGTTTTGGGAACACAAGGAAGACGTGTGCAAGATTAAGAACATTTTACATGTTATTTAACCTTGCAACATTTTGTAGTTGATTCCCACCCCCCTCCCTCTCCCCAATTTAAAAAAACATCAGGAAACTGTTTGTCTTTCTCGAACCTGATTTTCATAGGCTCAGCTTAGTCACTCAGGGACATCACTAAACCAATACAATCCACCAACATGTGGGATCCCTCAGACTGAAATAGCAGGCCTACTGCTGGCACAGCTGAGCGAGGCCTGTTGTTGCACCAGCAAGGAGCTTTTGCTGGTCTGAACTGAGATGCGTTGGGGGCAGGAGGAGGAGGGAGTCAGACAAGTTCTGTCCACTCTGTGTCTGGCTTGTAGCCAACACTTTGAAACCTGCCTTTTCACAGATTCACAAACTCCATCTACAAAAATCACAATCAGATAATAATATGGCATCACACACATCACTAGATATATGATTTGGCTACCCAAATATTAAAAAAAAATGCCAAGCATTAACCCTGCCTGTTGGCAATTATTAGAGCTGAGCAAATTATTCAAAGTGAATAATATATTTGATATTTTGGGGTGTCTTTTACTGCTGATAGTTATGTATGGTTCCTCAGGTTCCACATATGTTCTTTGAATTCATTCTATGAAAATCTCTTCTAATCTAGTTTCTGGACTGACTCTAGGGAAAGAGGACTGAAAGGGACCTCCTGAATCACAGACACCCTATTTGGAGATGTGATTAGCTGCATTAGTCTGAAGTCAGGCAGAAAATAGGGAAAGGTGGCACCTCAGAGACTGAATGATTCAGAGAACCATGAGTTTTCATAGGCCACAATCTACTTTGTCAGAAGCTATGAATGGAATATTGTAGAGCCGTTGTATTTTGCTAGTCCATTCATAGCATCTGACAAAGTAGGTTGTGGCCTATAAGGGCTCATGGCTCTGAACTGTGTAGTCTCTGGTGCCATTCTACCATACCTTCTTTTAGATCCCCTACATGTAAATTTGTTGCTGAACTGGCCTTGGGTGGTTAAACCACTTTGGAATTGTTTCTGTTCTCTGACTAACTAGGTATGTAAGCAGCTCTGGGCCAAATATTTGCATATGTCAGTTTCAACACTGGCTTCTGAGAATGCTTGCTCGTGAGCCATAGAAATCCATTCCCCAGGAATATTTATGCCAGTAAAATTCAATTCTTTGAATACTTGCAGAAAGTGAGCCCTCAGCAGATGCAATCATGGTCAAAGCGAATTCATTAGCAATGTCAACGTACAAGGATGGATTATTTGCCCAGCTCAAGCATTAATAACAAGTGTCAACAGATCATGGGTCAGGATGCTACTCAGGCAGCTCCTAAGATTGCAGCAAATGTGTATTGTATAGGGATAAAGGACTGCAAAGTCCTAACCAAAGGCAAAACCATGGCGGAGGAAAACTCAATCAGGCACACTCCACTGGTTCTCCAGATCATTCCACTAAGGGGAGATCCACTAGTCATTGTGCATTCTAATTATTTGGACTTCTTTGCTAACACAACATTCCTCTGTTCAAAAAGGTGGTTTCTAGTGGCACAAAAAGCACCACAAAATATCCACGAGTCTCACACTTCACTGAGAAAAGCAAACCATTATAGAGCCTCTCCATTGTGAATACATATTGGAGGTGTTCCACTGAAGTTTTAATGCTTTCCCTCCACTGTTGATGGGTAAGTACTCCCCCACTTTTCCTCCTCTGCCAGAAACTTCATGTCAGATGTGCCTCCACACAGAATGAGTGGTGAGATCAGAGATTGAGGAGGGATTGGGAGAAACAGGGCACTTATAAAAGGAATGGTCCTATAAGGGTCCTGGATGTATTTTTTTATAGGAACACAGGAGCATAGGGCTGGAAGTGACCTCACAAAGTCATCTAGTCCAGTCCTCTGCTCAAAACAGGATCATCCCTGACTAAACCATCCCACCCTCATAGTCAGAAAGTGCCTCCTAATCTCCAACCTACATTACCTCTGCTGTGATTTTTGCAGGTGGATTTTGTGAATCTGTGAAAAGGCAGGTTTCAAAGTGTTGGCTAGAAGCCAGACACAGAGTGGACAGAGCTTGTCTGACTCCTTCCTCCTCCTGCCCCCTACAACGCATCTCAGTTCAGACCAGCAAAAGCTCCTTGCTGGTGCAACAACAGGCCTCACTCAGATATGCCAGCAATAGGCCACCCTACTTTGTTAAGGTGTGAGTTTTTTCACACCAGACTCTCCTGGTGTTAAACCCTCCTTCCCCCCCACCCCAACTTGTATGTGCAATGTGTGTGGCACTACAAATGGGTCTGCGGTGTCGCATACGGCACAACTGCGCTCATCTGGACATGCCCTAAAAGGCCTGTAGTTAAGGTGCAACTCAAGCCTTAGCTCTGTGCTTCCTAATTCCTGATTTGGACCCTCTCCACAGTAGTAAACTGGATAACAGTTGTTGAAAAAGAACAATCATGGACCACCCCTGGGGTACAAAACAGCCCTGAACTCCCCAGATTCATCTAGGAGAGGCTTCTCCCAATACATGGGGACTCCCTAATATCTCAGAACTGACCGAGCAACTCCCATTCTCTCCACTCTTCCCCACCACTCCCTTGGTCACTGTACTCCCACAACAGCCACCATCACTTCCTAGGCCTATTGCCCTGACTTCATGACTAACCCAGGCAACTGTTGCTTATCACGTACTTTGCCACGGTGACATGGCCATGCTTGGCTTGGCCTCACAAAGGGCTGAGTATTATCTTCCTTACAACATCTCCACACAAGTAAAAAATCCCTTGGCTTCAAGTGACTTTTTGGTTCTTCCCACTGGTTTTACACCACAGAGCATGTAGCAGTGTACATTGAACAACTCCACTCTGTGATCCTGCTGCAATACAAGTCATTTAGGCTGACCTAGCGTAGTATGGAATAATCTGGCTAGTGATAAAACATACTACTTATTCAATCATCATAAAACCCATATTGACCCATATTGTTCAACATCTTCATTAATGATGTGGACATTGGAGTCAGGAGTGGACTGGCCAAGTTTGCCAATGACACCAAACTTTGGGGAAAAGCATCCATACCAGAAGGCAGGTGAATGATCCAGGCTGACCTGGACAGGCTCAGCAAATGGGCGGACAAGAACCTGATGGTTTTTAACACTGAAAAATGCAAGGTTCTCCACCTTGGGAAGAAAAACCTGCAGCATCCTTATAGGCGCAGCAGTCCTGCGC
This sequence comes from Crocodylus porosus, assembly GCF_001723895.1. Taxonomy (NCBI): domain Eukaryota; kingdom Metazoa; phylum Chordata; order Crocodylia; family Crocodylidae; genus Crocodylus; species Crocodylus porosus. The sequence goes on along the minus strand of NW_017728947.1, from coordinate 55,627,457 downwards.
TAGCTAGCACTATGGAAGAAAGAGCCTTGGGGGTCATCACTGATCACAAGATGAACATGAGCCTGCAATGCGATGCTGTGGCTACTAAAGTGACCAAAACACTGGCTTCCATCCATAGATGCTTCTCAAGCAAATCCGGGGACATCATTCTCCCCTTGTACTCGGCCTTGGTGAGGCCGTCCTTGGAGTACTGCATCCAGTTTTGGGCTCCACAATTCAAAAAGGATGTGGAGAAGCTTGAGAGAGTCCAGAGGAGAGCCATGAGCATGATCAGAGGTCAGGAAAACAGACCTTACGACGACAGGCTGAGAGCCATGGGGCTCTTTAGCTTGGAAAAGCGCAGGCTCAGGGGTGATCTGATGGCCACCTATAGGTTTATCAGGGGTGACCACCAGTATCTGGGGGAACATTTGTTCACCAGAACGCCCCAAGGGATGACGAGGTTGAACGGTCACAAACTCCTGCAAGACCGTTTCAGGCTGGACATAAGGAATACTTAACAGTACACAGCATGTAAATAATCATGCTTTATAATCCATTATTATTTGTTATTATTAGAGATGAGTGATAAAATTTCCATTAAAAATTTTCTAGAATTAGCTTCTTTTTTTCCACCCATAAGATATCCATGAGTAGATAACAGTGAGCGTGTCTACATGTGCAGTTAATGTGCCTGAATTTTCTGAGCAGAAAATCCAGGCACATTAAATTGCACCACCACACTCATCTGAATGTGTGCCCATTGGGAGCAAATTTGTTCCCAATGGGAGCAGTTCAGTCTAGGGCTGTTCCAGGCTCCCCCAGGGGCCAGCCCTGGGCTGGCAGAGGGCACAGGGGCTGGTCCCTATCTCTGCAGGGTCAGGGAGAGCTGTTTCAGCTGCCGGGCAGCTCTCCCAGCCACACAGAGATTGGGACGGGTCCCAATCTCCAGATGGACAGCAGACAGTGTCCCACTGAGCCAGGACAACTCTCCCTGCCCTCTGTGGCCCCCTGATTCCTAGGTTGACTGAAAGCAATTTGCTTTGTGTCAGTGTCTACACATGCTCTTCAGCATATTAGTTTAATGTGCCAATATCTAATACCTGTATCTACGGGTACTAGAAAATGGCACATTAGTTTAATCTACTGCACAGTAATTGCTTTGCATGTGTAGACAGTGACATTTTACCATGCATTAAATTAGTCTAATGTACAGTAAAGCATCTCATGTAGACGCACCCAGTTTCCCTCAGTTATTCTTCATGCAAAGTGTTTGATGATTTTGTGGGTCTTTTTTTTGTTTGTTTTGGTAACTCTGTGGCTTAATAAAGAACCACTCCCCAGCTAGGTACAGACATTAAAAAATCTTAAGGTGGAATCTATCTATGTTAAGTGGTTTTCTGTAAGCAGCATAGTTTAGATCAGTAGCGAACAGAACACACATATGTCCTTTGGTACAGGGGGCAAATCTTAGACCAGGTTCCACCATTTTTAAACCTGTCTGTATGTACTGAACTTCTGTTCTGTTATGGATATAGATCAGTTTTGTGTGTCGAAATTCTGTTCTGTTGCTGGCATAGACTAGTTTCTGATCACTTATGCTGGTAAAAGTGTAATGTCTGTACCTGGCCTCTGTGAGTATTTGCTATTTGAGATGTGTGATTTAGCAGTGCTGAATCAGGTACGTTACACCAAGCACTGTTATTGTTGTGTATTGTGCAGGGACCTCTAACATGTCTATGTAGTTTCACATTTAAAATTCGTTTTCTGCAAATGTTTGTTCATTGCATTTTAGAACATAGCTTCTGCAGAATCATGTGGGAGTAAAACACTTATCAAGGAAGTGCTGACAGAAAGCAAACACCAAAAATGACTCTAGCACGATGCAATTCATTTCAAAGTATAAAAAAGATATTTGCTGGAAATGGTTTGTACTCTTTGCCTAGCTCAGGTTATTGTTAGGAAATATAACTGATATTATTGTCTGAGGTTATCTCATCTGATTGTATCAGCAAAGTATGGTATCACTCACTAATTACTTTTAACTTTATTTTAGAAGGAGGTCAGTGGATGTTAAAGAACAGAGTCTTTTAAAATAGAGAAAAATGCTGTCTAATTAAACTCCAGGCTATGGATCAGCCAAAACTCAAAGGCTGATTTCAAGCAAGCACACTTTATCCTTAAACATGTAGAAATTCAAATCTTGCTTCTCACACATCTTAACCATGGAAGCAGCATTTTTCAAAAAAATCATTTTGTTACCCTAATGAGCACTGAAATCATAAAATAGTTGCCTGCCTGGAGTTCACTCACCACCTGCTTTTCCTTGTTTTGTTTTCTAGCTACTAATTACTGAGCGGAGTCAATTCCTAATGAGGCAGTTTGATTTCCTGTTTTTCATACTTCTTGAGCCACTTAAAGAGCCAGTCCAACATAAAAGGAACCCTTTTCTAAACAGATTTTAAATTAATTATAAAAACCTTGGTGGTTATTTACTCGCACGCGCGCATGTGTGTGTGTGTGTCCGAGTTTGCCATATCTGTGTTTCTCATTTAATACTTCCACAAGAAGCAAAGCCCTCTCCTCCCCCTCTTCCCCACCACTTTTTTTTTTCTCAACAATGCAAACTGGAAATTCTTGTTCAGGAAATTGTAGCCAAAGAAACACTGTGTCTGGGGCTGAGGAGGAAGGGGTGATGATGTCATAAATAACTGGACTGTGAGAAAAGATGGAGCATAAATAAGGAGGGAAATATTCTGACGTCTTTTTTAAAAGCTGGCAGATAAACACTTTCAAACAGTACATACTAGCTTCCAAAGGGATTCATAGGAAGGACAGCGTGTGATGCCTACTGGACAATGCCAGTGAAATCCGTAGGCTTTATCTTAATGCCAGTTAATATAGGCAACCCCCATTTAATTCATATTGCAATAGTCAGAAAAATAATTTCTGCAGCACAGAAGGTCCTCTGTGTTCCCTTAAATAAATGATGACTTAGTTTACTAATATTCTTTTAACCCATTCTTTTGTTACTTCCTATCATACTATTGTGTAGTGCCCACTACTCCCTCAAGTTCCCTTCCAGCTTTGAGCTGTAAGTCCTGGTTCAAACTTGCACTCCACGCACTCAGGACCTGTATGTGGCCTGTGGCTGGTACTCCCGCCTAACTGAGTCATGATAGGAATGCAAGTCAGCACTGGTACCAGTGCGGCGTACAACTCTGAGTCTTTCATTTTCATTTCTCTGGAGCTGATTCTTCAGTAAAGTTGAACCTACAATGTATGTCATCATTTACACAGGTGCAAACTGGGCTGGCAAATTAAAAGCCTCTCACACTGCAAGAAAAGTTTGTACCCTATATGCACAGGGTGAAAAGACTTCATGAAATCTGAATCTGTGGGGATTCAGGTCTCCTACATTTCATTTTCTCCATCTGTACTATTCCAGAGCTTGGTTTGCACTAGCATCCAAACTCAGCTTGGTAGAAGAGAACATTTGCAGCCTGGGTGTGCGTCAGAGAAGCCTAGGGTTGATTCAATGGATGCCACTGGTGTAAGATCCCTAAGAGCTTCCCCCCACCTCACCCATGCCCCTCCACACTCTCCCCAGTGCACCTCCAGCACCAGGTTTAGGTGGCTGATGCAGAAGCTGGCCCCTCCAATTTCACAGAAGTGAGAGGCAGCTCTGCATTGTTTGAGCAGTACAAAAAAGACTGAAGCAGTCTTAAGTCTCTGGCCCATGATTATTTCTTTCAATGGCAATAGATCAAAGGCAACCCAATCAAGAAGCAGAGTCTCACTGTGCTGGGCCATCCTCTGCGCATGAAATAGAAAGACATTCCCAGTTGAGAAAGCTTATATTCTACATCATTACGGTCACACCAGTGTCAGATTCTGGAGTCCTTACATCAGCGCGAACTACATGTTTGGTGTGCAGACTACGAGAACAGTCGCTGAAAGAGCTTCTGTCGGAAACACACAAAATGCCAGTGCACACTATACCTCCAAAATTAAATGGTGCCTCATCTGGGGAGGGCTGCATTCCAACCCCACCCAAATCATAAAGCTGAGAAAACTTCAATGAGCTCTAACTTCTGGATTATTATTATTATGACAGGGTTTTCCTCTCAGGATTCAGACTCTCTCTAAATGGTGGGAAAAATGGTTTTAAACAACCTCCAGTCTCCCCATGACAAAGTGACTGCCTATTGCTACAGTCATCTGAACAGAATAGACGGAATAAGCTATTGTCTGTGCTCAGGACTCAGCTACTGCCATGGCACTTGATTGGTCCAGGATGTAGAAGAACAAAAAGGTCATTGAATAAAAGAAGAACAATACATTTCATGAAACAAATGAGCATTTGCTAATTTATAACATGTTTGGTTTGGGTATCATATACATCAAAATGATGTAATTAGTAAATGTCATTTTCTGGAGAGGGAGAGATCAGCAAACCCTTTAATTATGGGAATTTCCTGCCCTCAGAATGGAGTCTCTGGACCAATGGGATATCACAGAGATGCTGCATTTTGCTAGTAATTAGAATGCCTCTGAAGCACCACCACAGATCCTGACCCCAAGAGCGGGGGGCGGGGGACACCGCAGCAACAGGGCAAGGTTCACTCACTGGTGACAGGAGCCTTAGTGCAAAAATAAGTTATTATTGGAGGATTAAGGCAAGAAACATGCTAGGACTGGCTCAGGGGAAGGACACTCTTGCACATTCCATTCATGATGCTTGCATGTTCTTTTCATGTGTACTGAGTATTTGGGTCTGAAATGACCAAATGGCCCTGGTATTTCTACTAGACTAACCCAAACACCCAAATCTGAACATCCCCATATTCAGTGGAAGTGCATCTCAGGCGCTACACCCAGAAGCTAGTCCTTCACTGTGTAACAAACAGTATCAAAAGCCCAGATCCAAAACACCTGAGCTTTGAGGATATTTTGATTTACATCCCAATTATGCAGCTTGTGCATAGATCTTCTGAAAATATGAACCCCTAGGAATGGTTCTCAGAAGGAGACCCTTGGACACCTAAGTTGAAGCTGTGTGAAACTAACTGGGAGTACTAAGAATGACTTCTTAACCCAAACCTTCACCTTTTTCTACAAAAAAATATGAAATACACTTTACCAAAGCTCTGAGTCTTGGATACCTATAACACATGTGCATGCGCGCGCGCACGCACACACACACACACACACACACACACACACACACAGAGTCTCTCATTTACACACACCTGTGTGCTTCAAAGATTACAAAGGTGAAATGGTCTGAAAAAGCTTCTTTTATGATCTTCAAAACACTTGAAACCAACAAATACAGGCTCATGACTCCACTGCCAGATTCAGAGGAACTGGGAACACAGAGAATCTTTGTATTACTCTTCTTGGCTTTTCTTTGATAAAATAGTCTTGAAAACATAAACTGAATGGTAAACTGATCCAAACCCATCATTGGAGGCAGCATCTGGTCTCCACTTGTACAGCAGGAGGCTGGGAGGACCTGAAGGCCACACACACATAAGCATTTTCTGTGTAATATGTGCTATTTACAGCTGGGAATTATCATACAACCCTTCCCCCTCCCCCAAGCCAGTCCAAGTCCTACTGCTGTGACAGTGATGGGCAGGAATAATTTGTCTGTGGAGGATGGGAGTCTCAGCAAAGATACTGGTTCATAGGTTTCTGAGAAATGTGAGTCTCAGACCTGCTTGGGCAGCCCCAAGAGGTTCTGGTAGTGGTTGACAGTTCATCTGCAAGAGTATTTTTCTGGGAAGGAAAGGTGTAAGAATTCCCTTGAATTTGTGTCTTGTACCCTCCTGTCTGTCACTAAGGACCCTGCATTAAGATGATCTGTCTTTCTGGAGCAGGAATTCTGTCTGCAGGCTGAGGCCACCATGCCCAGATTGGTCAAGGTCTGTCTCAAAAGCAATTCAAAGTGTTCCCTGCAATAGAACGCTTCTGCTGTCTCAAGTAGCTCTGACCTATAGAGAAGGAAAGTGACACTGCCATACAGAAAAACTATTTCTCATGCAAAAGAATCAATAAACAGGCTTACGAAAAGAAATCGTTCTGGCAATGACCAACACAGTCTTTGAACTGTGCGATAAATAAGTTATATAAGTCCATGTTGCTTCCTTTTCAGGAATTACTCTGATGCATGTGAAACAACATGATTTGGAAAAACTTCCTTCATCATTTCTTCTCCGACTTTGTTCTCTGCAGCAAATTTCAGCTTTGCAGGAGTTTCATCTCTGTGTTAGTAGAGAAAAGACGCTTCTAAATGTGACATTCTTCCCCCCAGGAAATACCCTTCCCCTCACTGCAGGCTTGGAAAGGAAAAGACTGCAGTACAGATCATTTAATTCACACCCCTTGCTTTCCTTTGCTTTAATTTGCCCTTTTAAAAATCCCTTCTGCTGCCAATTTTTCTATCTTTTATGAAGCCAAATCCAGCAATTTCCACATTTGTAAACAGCTCCAACGGAAATCTGCTAAATGAATGACCTTGAGGCACCTAATCATATTCTGATAGCCACTGATTCAGCAAGGTATTTAAACACATGCCTAACTTTGAGACCTTTAGGAGAAAATATCAGTCAATGCACCATTTTTTCCCCATAAAACACAATGAGCTCTTTAACTGAGATCCTTTCACCAACTGATTCTGTACTGGGGAGTCAAACTTCTCAACTAGCTCTAGGTCCAATCGCTGGTCTTTTTGAAGCTGTCCTGGCTTTGTGTGTTATATCTTTAAGTTTCTCAGAAGGCACAGAAAGCAGTTGTTTAGTTCTCAGAGTACACATCTACATGAGATGCTTACTGCATATTAGCCAAATAACATTGCTCAATAGCATGCCATGGCAAAAACCATCTTAATAGCCTATTGCACAGTATTATTAGGCTAATGTGCAGTAAGTGTCACTAAATAACCGTGTGCCAGTACTACTGCATAGTAACTTTAGGTACTGCATATTTAGTTAGTACTTCATTAAGGAAATACTAAACTAAATGCGCAATATCTAAGGCCATTAATGAAAGCATAGACATGCCCACTGAAGCCTTCGGACTACAGATGGGTTAAAGAATGAAGCTGGAGGGAATACAAGAGTTTAAAGAGTTTAGAGGGGATGAAGGAATAAGTGGGGATATTGCTGCCAGATTGTAAGGCTGCCCTGTGCCAGGGAAGTGAAGGTGAGCTGAGGTGGGAAGGGGGCACCTGGTAGAGGGGGCCTTGCCTACTAGACAAGTGATTCTCAACCAAGGTGCTGCAGCACCCTTAGGTGCCTTGAGGTCCTTTCAAAGATGCCACATAGGGGCACACAATGTTACCACTGTTAGGTAGGAAAAAGTGATTCAAAAGATGAACCCAGAGATTTAAAATAGGAATCCATAGTGTTTAACACATTCTGACCCATTGTGGCCTTCCTGAGCCCTTTGCAACAGAAGAATTGAACTACTGCTTTTCTGTAGTTAAAAAAAACAAATAAAAGCTTAGTGCTGGCATTTTCTGAAAAGTGCCTGGAGTCTATAACGGTTGAGAACCACTGCACTAGACAAACCACCTGTGGCTCTCTGGCAAAAGGAGACTTCTTGTTAGGACCATTGCTGCTTCTTCCCTCCTTCACAGCCTGATGGATTACATATCAGTGCATCACACACTACCCAGCCTAGGAACAGGGCACAGTCTCTAGCTTCCTCCAAGCAAGCACCGACAATGCATAGATTTAATTCCTAGTCTAAGTCACACTCAGACACCCTGGACTTGACTATTACCTTGGCTTGCAGTAAGAACACATTGTCTGTCATGGGGAAAATGTGTCTGTCTATACTATAATTTCATCCCCCTGAGGCTGGGTTTAAACTGTCACACTTACTTGTGAAATCAGGAACATTGAATGTGGGACATGAAAGGTAGCCTGCTGCAAATAGTCTGTGATTGTATGTGGACATTTTGAGGTCTGGTTGGGAAGGCAGGCAGATGTAGGTCATTCTGTGTGGTAATGAAGACTGCAGTGGCAATTTCCTTGAATTTCTGTGACTGGATCAATGGGAGGTGCACCTGAGCAACTTTAAAGTAACAACAATTTTCATGAGGAAATATATAATTTAGCCTCATGTGAAGAATGTATTACACTGACTCCCTTTGTTTAAATGAATCTTCCTTTTGTAGGAATATGCATCATGCCAGACTCTGACATGTCCATTAACTGTAGTTCTCCAAAGCCAAGACTTTTCTTTAGCAAGGTGTCTGGTTGTGCAAAATGATCTGCTCACAGGGGCACTTTACCAAGTCATTGTGATAAAAGGAAATAGAACTGGAGAGACAGTGAATGGGAAAAAGTAAAAGGAAGGAGGGGGGAAAGAATGGGAGAATGGACAGACTGGGTAGGCACATAGGACAAGGGGAAAAGGAGAGCAAGTCAGAGAGAATGCCATTAGGAGGGGAAGGAACAGCCAGGAGAGAGAGGGCAACAGGGAAGAGCAAGGAACAGGGAAGACCCATGGGGAACAAGTGAGGTAAAGCCAGAGGTAAAAACAAAACAGAGGAAGAAGGAAGAGAGGAAAGGGCACAGACTCAAGTGGGAAAAGGGATAAAACAACAGAACAGAGGAAAGAGACAATGAGCCAAGGTGGAAGCAGAACAGAATAGGGATGATGCTCTTCTGCCTTTTCAAATATAATGATAATTTTGCAAGGAGAAAAGTGCAGTCACAGGAGCACAGAAAACAGGCTATACATGAAGGAGGAGAAAGAATGGGAAGTGTGGGAAACAGAGAAGCAATGGGAGGCAATAAGAGGAGACTGGAATGAAGACAACATGAAAGCAACAGCAATATAAGGCATGGCAGCCAGAGCACTATGGGTTAGTGACATTTATTTCTCTATACTTCTCCCTCCCTGCATTTAACTATCTTCTTCTGGAACATGTTGTATTCATTTGGGAGAAAGGGTGGGAGGTGATGGAAGAATGGATTACAAATGGGAAGAGGACATGGGCCAACTTGCTGCTTTCTACTGGGTGTGTAATTAGGTTAATGTCAAGGCAGGTATTTTAGACCCTGTGTATCACAACAGCGGGTATATATCTATCCATCTATTTATATGATTTTCAATCTATGTATAGATAGAAAACTAATTATATTTAGCCTAGAGAAAAGGAGCTTAATGGGAGACATGACAGCACTTTTCAAATATCTGAAAGGTTTGCATGAAGAAAGAGGAGAAAAATTGTTCTCCTTTGCCATAAAAGGCAGGACATAAGGCAATGGACTGCAGCAATTCAGATTTACGGTTGATCAGATCTCAGGAAAAGCTCCCTAACTGTAAAAGCAGTAAGACAATGGAACAAGCTGCCCAGGGAAGTGTGGAGTCGCCTTTACTGGAGGTTTTCAGAAATAACCTGGACAGACATCATCAGTCTAGCATGGTTTAGGAACAGTGAACCCTGCATCTATTCAGGAGTTTGGAAAAGACAACTCTCCAAGTCCCTTCCAGCACATATTTCTCCTGCACAATATTTGGCAACACCACTAGGATGGTGTGAAATATGTGCTTTCTGGAAACATTCAGCCTTGTAGCTGATGAGGCCCTTTTGAAAGACACATGGGAGCAGAAGCTCCAGGAATTTCCATCCATGAAAAAACCCTGAGCAGGAATTCAGGAGACCTGATTATATTCCTGGCTCTCATGAGCTGGCTCCCAGCATGCCTCACAGTGCTAACTATATATGTGAAAGAGCTGGCGTGATCGTCCCTGCTTACAGCACTGTCTCCTCTCGCCTCAATGCCCCTCCCTCCGATTGGTAAAGGGGTTGGTCTCTGAGCGGTGTACACCGGAACCGCCTGCCACGACTTTGATGATTAATAGGTTCAGTGAATTCCTCCGGTGTTCGCCCGGCTAAGAATGAGACTGCCAATTTCTTTCCCCCCACCCCTCCGGGTGGGGGGTGGGGGGGTCCGAGAGGGCTCCTACCTCCCCTACACCCTCACCCGAGCCTCCGGGTCAGTTGACACCCAGTCTCTCCACGTCCACAATCCTTCAACTGAATAGGGTGTGAGCCAATGTCCAAGCTCCGTGAGCCCCGAAGCCTCCCCGTCTGGGTGGGAGTCCTCAAGAATGTCCTAGCGAGAACCAGATTTCGGTGGTCCCTGGTCCGCCGGTCTGTTTGAGCCCCTACCAGTCTCTGCCACCGGGCTCTTCCTACGTCTACCCGGGAGGCCTCCTCTCTCCTGTAGGAGGTACCTTCCGAGTCTGGATGGGCTGGGTCTCACCCACCGCCTTAATGGGTCCACGGGCTATCACTCTAGCCCGTCGAGTCGGGTCCACCGACTCCCCCCCCCACAGTCTCTCCACTACTCGGGGCTAGAGCCCCCGTCGCCTTGCCCCTTCCGGGGCCTTACCGCTGCCCCAGAACATTCGGGGCTGTCGTGAACTGGACAGCCTCCCTCCTGTTGAATCCCAGCCGGCCGTCTTCTCCTGCACCGGCACTTCCGGTCCACCGCTCCTGGAGTCCGGGCCAGTTTTTAAATCCGCCGGCTTTTCTTCCCACCTGTAAGGAGTGGGTGAATGCTCCACCTCCCAGGACTTCCGCCGGGCAGCTGCCACCACTCCTTCCGCCCCTCTGGTCTCCGCATTCCCCCGCCGTGGTTCCCGGAGTTGCGGGCACACGGCAGCCGCCGAACCCTCCACCCCACCAGTCTCAGATCTCGCCAGCCGCTTCTCCCGGAGGGGTGAGCGGGCGATCGGCACTGGGCTTTCCGATCCCGGGGTCCCAGGGTGTGCCAGCCCCTTGACCCTCGCACAATATAACTGGCATCAGGCTGGCCAGACGCTTCCCATTCATTGACCCCCGCCGGTAGACCAGCATCTTTTTCTTCTCCGTTGATGTCACCATTAACCAGCAAAATTGCTTCCTGCAGCAGCACCGCTGTGCCCAGGTACTCTAGTGATGGGGACCAAGGGTTTGGAGCCCCTTGCTTTGGTAGAAGTAGAGGCGGCCTACTAACCAGGAAGAAATTTGGAAACCCTGGGGAGAAACTTACCAAAAAGAAACGGAACTTGGAGGAATTGCCCAAATTTGAGAAGAATTTTTAACAAGAGCATCCCAATGTAGCTAGGCGTGTTGTACAAAAAAGATAAATACCAGCTTGATGTTAGATAAATAACATGGAAGTAGACTTTTGCCTATTGTTTTTAATCTTATGTATTTTCTTGAATTTTGCATTGCCTTAAGAAACTCCATTTTGTATTGGTCTGTAGCTTGACATAGGTACTCAGCCTTTTACTCTTTTGCTGTATAGGTGAGAATGTGTTTGTGGAAAAGGAAAACATCAGCTGGTGACTGGCTGAAGAATGCAGACAGATACAAGACCAAACAAGAAAAATCCACCCTAGAACAGCGAGAGAACAATGGCAACTCAGCAAAAGCCCAGAGGACTGGGTGAACTGACAAGGCTATACAAGATGGGGTGAGATGTATCGATTTTGGGTCTTGTTCTGCATGTCATCCTGGAGCATCAGTTCGTTTAATGAGATGGACCAGCAAGAGCCTGGCTCCCACTCAGATCAACTTGGCTGGCCATTAAGTTGATCTGAGCACCAATAAGACTGGTAACATATACCAGCACAGAACAGAAACTGGGGTATGAATGTGGGGGGTGGGGAGGTGTTGCTGGTAGGTGTTGTATGGCTTTGGCTCCTTCTTGGTTGGCACCTTCTTCCCTAGTGACGTCAGGGTGAGACCACACCTTAGGGCCACCTAGATGGTTCTGAGCGCTGCCCCTACTTTCCTGCCATGACTTTGATGTTGATAGATGGGGGAGACAGTTCCCTGTCAGTGGTCCCAGTAGCCCTGGCTCTTTCTTCATGAGGCTCCAAAACCTCCCCTTTACCCTACTCTTACCAAATCCACATCCTGGGAGAGGTCAGCCTTCTTGTACCTTTCCCCAGGGTGATCTCTCCTCACCCACGAGGCTCACCCTGAGTGGGGTAGGGTGTCCAGCCATCAATCACCATGGGACTGATCCTTAATCTTCAGGCCAACGCATGGAAAAACTAAATATGCCCCAGCCTGGGGTAACGATAACTCAAAAGGTCCTTCAGTCCCTGCAAAGGCATTAGCCGTCTACTGATGGAGTACAGGGGACTCAGGCTCCCCAGACCCTTCTGCCTCCCTGGGGAGAGAAAGAGACTTGGCATCAATCCCTCCGCTTAGTCTTTCCAGGGGGCCCGCAGGTTGGGAGCTAGTCACTCCTGTTCCCACCAAAGGTGGGAGTTGCCCTTTCTCGCTGAGTTCTGGGCCAGTTGCTGCCTGCTCCTCTTTCTTCACCCAACTGCCCACCACGTCTTGGTGTTGCTCACCACCCTTCCCTATCAGGGTACCTGGCCGCTCCCGCAGAGCCTGATCTTGGGCCGGGAGTGTGGGGGCAACCTTCCTCTCCCTGCCATGCCTCTCTGGCCAACTCCAGCTCCTTGAGCTCCGTCCTGGGGGTTTTTCTGCCAGGCTGCCCTGTCGGACACTGGAACTTCTTGCCCTGAGCTCCGCTCCTCCACTCCTACCTGGCTCCACCGCCAGTAGCTCCCTGCTGGCATCCTGCTTCTCCCTGCCGGTATTCTGCTTCTCTCTGCTCAACTCTGCCATCCAGGGCTCTCTGCTGGCATCCTGACCTTGCTCACTGGTGTCCTGCTGCTCCTCACTTGGCTCCCTGGCTCACCCCATGCCAGCAGCCTCAGTCTCTCCTTCCCAGCAGCTGGGTGTCTCCCCAGCTGCCTTTTTGCTCAAAAGGCAGCTCCCAGGCTCCACCCCTGGTGATCACCAATCCATAGACTCAGGCAGCTGCACAGCCACCAAGCCTGCATTGTCGTCTTCCCCCAGCTGTTGCTCTTCCCAGGCCCTGTGGTAAGTATCAGGGCTCGTCGGGTGATACATACTGGGAGGGGGGCTTCTGCCTCCCCGCCCACACTGTGTATGTGTATTAAGCGCTTAATCAATAAAGGCAGCATCTTGCCTTATCCTCCCTCATAAGGCCTTGCTTGTGATTTGAGCAATTGGCAATTTCTGTAACAGGCGCACAAGAGGTTGAACAATACAGAGTAAGCAAAGAAATTACAGTTAAGGACCATATCTGTCCAAAATGGCTCATAAACTTTTATGAAGCTAACTTTCCTGCAAGCGTTATGGAGGTAATTCAGAGGCAGAATTTTTCTGAACAAACTGCTAGTCAAGCCCAGGGATGACCTGTTGCCTTGAGTGGATTAGATGTGGTTGGAATAGCACAGACTGGATCAGGGAAAACACTGTCTTACTTGTTGCCTGCCATACTGCATATAAATCATCAGCCATTCCTAAAGCGTGGAGATGGACCTATTCATCTTGTTCTGGCACCAACTCAAGAACTGGCTCAACAAGTGCAGCAAGTGGCTGATGAATTTAGTAGAGCGTGTCGTTTGAAGTCCAAGTGTATTTATGGTGGTGTTTCAAAAGGACCACAGATCCATGACTTGGAAAGAGGTATGGAGATTTACATTACAATGCCTGGAAGGCTCATAGACTTCTTAGAAACTGGGAAGATGAATCTCAGGAGGTATAACTTACCTTGTGCTTGATGAAGCTGACAGAATGCTTGAAATGGGATTTGAATCTCAGATCAGAAAAACTGTAGATCAGATACGACCTAATAGGCAAAACGTAATGTGGAGTGCAACATGGGCCATAGAAGTAAGGCAGCTTGCTGAAGACTTCTTGAAGGAATATGTACATCCCTGGCTCTGTCACTGGTTTATAGATTGACCTTAGCCAACTATCTCCACTTTTCTGAGACCCAGTTTCTTCATCTATAAAAAGGAACAATAACAATGACCTCTCTTGAAAAGTTCTTTGAAGTCTGCAGATGACTAATGCTTTGGGTATCCCAAGAATACAAGCCCTAAACATGCGTGTGTGTTTGTGTGCATGTGTTTGCATTTTTATAATTAATGTCTTGCTATTTTGATCCCTGTCACTTACTCCACATTCCAGGTAGGAACAGGGGATAACTTGAGGTTAGCTACCTAGCCCTAGTGGGATAGGACAGGGCCTTTAAAAATACTGTAGTGTTGAACAGAAATTTCTCATGGCCAAACAATTACTGTTGCAAACTGTAGGATCTGGGGCCATTATTAAAGAATACCATAGAACTCTCAAGGGCTTGATCCAAAGCCCATTGGAGTCACTGTTAAACTGTAAGAGTCCACATCAGCCCATGGCAACATATCTGACATTTTAAGTGAGCTCCAAAGGAAATCTCATCTAGTGTGACAGCCAGAAAGATGGGGCCTACAGTTTTAACAAAGATGGGGAAAGGAGGGAAAAGCTTCTTTAGAATTCAGGCAGGGATGGAAAGGACCTCAAGGTTAACAGACTTAGTTTACATATTTACAGATTTCATGGCCAGAAAGGACCACTGTGCTGATTTAGTCCACTCTCCTGGATGACACAGGCCATAGAGTGTCACCCAGTGGCTCCTGCATGAAGTCCATACCTACAGATTGAGCTAAAGTATGTCTTTTTATGACTGTAAATTAGATGGTAGCCCATCCCAAGAAAGTATGAGTAATGCTGACTTCTCTCTTATATCCTTTCTCCATTATCTGCAGCTGCATGAGCAGCTTATTGTTGAACTGGAGTGTGAGAGTGGGGTTGGGAGACATCAAAGAGTTGAATTCCCCTCTGCACCTCTTCATCTCTCCTAATTCTCTGTCCTTGCCATTATACCTACCTACCTTCATGAAAAGCTTTGAGATCCTCAGCAGACATGTCTATAAAAGACTACAAAATAGTACTGAGGATGTGTATATTATGATGTGTGTCAGCATACAGGTTTCAGGATTAATTATGAATTAGAGAGTATTCATAATGAGTACCAATCCAGTTTTCAGTATTGCAGGCAGATGGCATGCTAACAATCAGAGCTTACAGAAATAAAATTCCTACTAGTCTTTGCCAATTCCTGGCTGATTATAGCAACTTTCTGATTTTTGGAAAAGGTCTAATAAATTGAAGGAAAATATCAATTAGTGCAGGATGGAAAATGCCATCCACACACATGTGCATACATACACACATACACACATCCAAGTGTGATAGTTATGGTAAAGAGTTCACCTCTCCCAGGGGTTTCAAATTAATATTTTCCCTGATTTGTGAACTGCCTTCCCAACAGGGAGCTGGCATGAATGGCCAGTCATTATCTCATCTCCACAGAAATGGTCACCTTGCCAGACCAGCTTTCAGTATTTGCTGACTGGCTGGGGAACTGGGTCCTGACAGCAGAGTCTTTCTGCAAGCCTGGAAAAATAACCTGGTCTATGTAAATACAGCATTGTATAGGTTTTGATTGCATGCTTGAATCCTGATCCTTGTTTGGCACTGCACTGCTTTGTTGTATATCCTCCTCTTGCTGAACTGCTAGAAGACCCCTACAATAGGAATTATGTCTATTGAAGGAGTCCAGAATAACCACAGGGGTTGGGGAGTATGGATAAGAACCACACAGAGGGGAGAATTCTTCCCTGAAATCAGCCATGGTAAGACCCTCTCGTTTCTTCCTGAGCTCAGAACACCATAGTATTGTGATTATAAAAGGAAAGAAAGAACAACTGAAAAAAAAGAAGTGTGAACTCCGTTGAAACCAGCTGTCTTTGACTTTGTCAGACTTATATAAGAACATCCTAGGTTTGAGTTCAATGAACTCAAATGCGGGGACCTTATGCTTTGTGGTATATTAATGTTTAAATCATGGTCAAAAATTTCATTCTCACCTGATAGGACTGGGGTTTCCTTTAACCATAAAGCCTATTCAGGTACAATCATGCCTAACTAATTAACTAACCAACTAATTAACTAACTAACCAACCACACTGAAATCAATTGCTCATCAACCAATGAACAAGGTCACCAGCAGGCACTGGCTAGCTGAGAGAGCTAAGAACATCATATGAAACTTTCTCTAGGCCACCACCTCAAACCCAGCCCAAATTCTAATGACCAAAAGGTATTGCCATCTAATGGCTATTGCAGACCTATGTGAGATGAGATTGCTAGTCTGTCTTCCATTCCTGACCACATCACAAAACCTGCCATTACAGCTAACACCCTTGCTGGGGTGTAGAGTGGCACCCATAAAGGCAGTTCCTCCAGGTCAACATGGAGTGTAGAATAGTTTGCACTGATGCTGTTACTTGTGCTGTACTGAATCTATAGTTAGAGAAGAGAAATCGGTCTTCTTGGTACCATTCCTGAATCTTGTAATGTTAAGTTCTAGGGTTTCATGCATTATATAAATGTTAATTTAATCTGAAACCAGAAATACTTATTGATTGTCACAGACAAATCATTTTATTCATTCAATTTATAGGCTTTTCTATGGCATTCATCAACAAAGTGTCTGATAGGAGTCTATAAAACACATATATTACAGTGTTTTTTGCTGGTTAAGATTTGCAAAGAGGTATGACAAAATATTACAGATTTACTGAGTTTGTGATGGGAAAGTAAGGTTATAGAGGCTACTCAGGCTGAGGCATCAGTTGGAGATCAGTTACAACATCAGTCGTATTTCCACTGGAGCAAATAAAGTACTGAAAAACTGATCTGAATGAATTTGAATCAGACCATTTGACAACTCCTGAATAACAAAATACAACCATTTCTAAGGATCAATAATATTTGTGCAATAAACTTGAATTGATCAATTATTTTTGGTAAGATTAATCTTTATATACCCCAAAACTCAAACATATTTTATTTTGATCAATGTTCTTTGTCTGCTCCAATTTTTTTCCTATAGTTATCTAATTTCCAGGGTCTTGGAGTTTTTAAGGTTTTTTTTAAATAGTCTTCTTATTTGGGGCAGTAATTAACTAAGATTCTAGACATGAAGTCCTTGTAATCGTCTTTGCTAAAAGCCTTTTAACAATCGTTCAATGGAATATGAAAGGCTAATAAAAAATCAATTTAAAAAAAAATCAAACACCATTTTCAATGATTCATATGTCAGACAGCTGTGCTACAAAAGCTGTTTGCAGCCAGAGTTAAACACTTATTCTGAGAATGGATACAAACTGATGCCCTAATGAAGAGGCAAATATTTGGTTTTCAAATCCTTGCGCTGGAGAAAGAACAGGGAAGTTCCTCTTTGGGTTTCACAGGCTATTGTATATCTGTGCCCTAAAACACTGCTCTTAAACGTTACCTTAGAATAAAGTAAAATGTGCTCACTCCAGGAAGAAATTCATTTAAAAGGTTTTTGGTTATGATTAAAAGGGACCATGATGATCCCTTGGATTGATGCCTATGATGACCATGATGGCTATGATTAGACATCATCTGACTTTCTGCATATCATGGGAATTTCTGTGAAATCCTTATTGCTAAACTAGTGAATTGTCCATCGAGAATGACAGGTGGGGGGGGTAGGTAGGTTCGGAGCACCACCACCCACCATCCTGCGCCACTGCCACCTCCAGGGGGGCAGCTTGCCCCACTGTCCCCTCCATCTCCCTCTGCCAGCACCCCATACCGCTGTCGCCTCCAGCACCACTGGCCTCCCCCCTGCCCTCCCC
>NW_017728947.1:55592477-55609229 GCF_001723895.1 Crocodylus porosus | reverse complement strand
AATGGTTGTGATGTTCCACTAATCAAGGTAGTCTTCCTTCTGCATTTCTGCTGTCTGTTAGTTGTTCATGGTAATGTAGCTCCCATTTCACAGTCCTGTAGACTATTTTTAATTCATTCCAATGAAATTCTATTTATTTTTGCTTTACTGTTACACTGAATAATATAGCCCTAGGCCCCTAGCATATTAATAAAGCTTCTAGTTTCTTTTAACCTGGAGAAAAATATGTGTTGTGTTATATGGGATGATGCACCACACCATCTGCCCCCTTTTCAAAATCCTACATCTGCTCACATCTGACAGTGCCCCTGTCTGGCACTGACAGGTAGCTTCTTCTCATCTCTAGTCCCTTCTGTCTCCTGCTTTCTTCTTGCCTGTTCCTGCTCCTCTCTTCTTCCATTTATCTTCACTATTGCCCTCATTGCATCTTCTCTCCTTTCTTCCACTCCAGTATGTCCTCTTCTTCCATTTTTGTGTCTCTCTCCAGCTTTTTCTCATTATTTAGGCTGTAAACACTTTGGGACAGAGACTGTCTATTGCAAATGGATGTACAGTCCTAGCCTAGTTTCTGGGCTCATCTGGGGCTTCCTGACATAACTGCAATACAAACCCTCTTCTTTTCTGTCAGCTTTCTTGATTCTTTCCAACCTGCCTGTTCCACCATAGCACAGTATTAGCTGCTGAAAAAACTCAGGGAACACAACACATCCTGCAGTGAGGAAGCATTGCATCTGGACTCAGCACAGTGCTTCCTGGTGCTGACTGATATATACCATCTACCTGAGTCCCTGAAGCACACATCATCCAGACAAAGCAACTGGACAGCTACAAGCTTCAGGGGCCTCCTTAAAATGTTCATTCAAATTACGGTCTAGAGATAGAAAAGATTTTAGAGCTACTATCTCACTCAGAAGGGTAATCTATGGCTTAGGCCTCTAGGTTCAACACCTGGGTTCAGTTCTCTGCACAGTTCAGCACAGACTTTCTGTTGACCTGGGCAAGTCACTTTGTCTCTGCACATCAGATCTTCAGCTCTAAAATCTAGATAAAAGCATTGCCCTACTTCAGAGGGGTGTTACTGTAGTAAATACATTGAAGACTTGGAGGCACTCAGATATTATGGTAACTGGAGCCATAAGACAGATGGATAGGTTCCTTGTATTTAACCACAAGCATCAGTAACCCCTCTAAATCCAAAGAGAGCTTTTAAATGTATCCAGCAATAATGGCGTTCTGAGGAGTTACAGGGCCCCTAAATCCTCCACCCTACATGCACCAATGAATTGTGTTTACACATAGCAAGAATAAACTAAGGGGTAGCAAACAGCTAATATACCACCTGCCATATCTGTATTAGGCTTTTGCCATCTAAAAATTTCCCCTATTGCTTCCCCAGTACATTTGCTCTGAAACTGGGAATGTAGGAGTGCTTATATAGGTGAAGGCCCATCAACCTCTGGTATTTTAATTGTCATGTCATGTCTGCCTGCTCTAAAAAGAGGCAGGTGACAGGGGAGGAAAAACTCCAGCCAATCACACCTGGACTGTCCTAACATGCCCTGGAGGATAGTATCAGGGGTAGGAAATGTAAGGAAAGGAAGCTCGTGTAGACACAGCTAGAAAGTCTCGAAAACAAATGCCAGCCAGAAGTACCACAAAACTGGAAGTAACCCCCATGAATTAATATTGACTATATATGCTAATTTGAAAAATCAGCAAACATTAATTAGCTGTAATTCTCTCTAACAACAGGGGAGAAGTAGTCCTCACCTGCAGAGACAGCTGGGAACATAAAATGAAACAGAACTTGAAAATGTGGCATGCCTCTTCTGCCACAAAACAAGCACATAGTAAGATAAGCAGTTGTACAGTATTTTATGTACAGCAACTTTGTTGAACAGTTTGTTGTTAACAGTGTGAAACCTTTTCCAGTATTCCACCTGCAAGAGACAATATGTTCCAGTTTGGTGAGACACTTTCAGCTGTCTCTGTGTGAATTTCAGACACTGAAAGCTGAAGTGTTTGCTGGATCTCTGACAATAAACACACTGGATATCTAAATTGTTAAATATCTTGGCATTTGACCAGCAAAACATTCATGTAAAACCGTATGCCAGTAAATCTGCCTTCTGTCCTTAAGCTGATTATTCAAGGGTCCACTATGAGATCCCCTAATAAATTAAGAAAACCTAGAGATATTTAAGAAGCCTATTGATCCATTACCACGGCTGTTATTGGGCATTCAGAATTTATACACAGTGAGATGGAAACTCTTTATAAGCTATTAGATGTTAGAGGTTGCACCATATGTCATTTGAAAGGCAGCTTCCCCTAGATTTGCAACAGTCTCAAATTTCCTGGAGCCAGATCCAAACAAAATTCCAGGTATCCAACAAAATACCTTGAAATCTAAACTCAAATACAATGAATTTTGCAAGTGGCCCCATTCTGTAGAGCAGACATATTCTGGAGAGTGCTTAAACTCCAGATCTGAATCCAAATGTTTTCATTGGAACCCATTCCTAGACTTTACCAGGGGCTTCAGTTATGGTGGCCACATGAGTTCATAGGAGGGATGGCAGAGTTTTGGTAGATGCAAACTTTTGGGCATATCCTATTAATTTTGTATCACAGATTTTGTTTTCACTGAAATAGAGCAACCTTTGACTCTGCCTTCAGTTGGGTCTCCCAAGCACTAATTGAAAATCTGAATTAGGAACCAGGGTGTTAAGGTAGCTATTTCCAGCTCTGCTACTGACCTACTACATGGCCCTGGGCAAATCCCTTTACCTCTCTGTGCTTTCCTTTCCCTCTTACTCTTTGACCATCTTGGTTATGTAGACTGCAAGCTCCTTGGGGCAGGGGCCTCTCCTAATCTATGTATGTACAGGACCTAGCAAAACAGGCCTTTGATCTCAGTTGGCCCCTCTAGGCACTACTATAAATGGAACAGTAAATAATAATTAATTATCATCATAATTATGGTTCAAATGTCTTCTTTATCATCCAACTCCATGTCCTCACTGGTAGTAAAACTCAAGGTATGGGGACAAAAGCATCTGACCCTGTGAACTAGTGGTGACATAATTTATGACAAACTACCGTGCAGGTTAAACATGCAATTCCCCCACCCTGCTTCTCATCTATGGGCAGAGTAGCCATAGGCTTAGTAAACATTAGAAATTATTTGTCTTGACTATGGTTTCAGAGCCAAATGCAACCAGTATTCTGAGTTTTTGCATCTTCTGTCACTATGACTAATTATTGCTGTACATTAATTCGTTACAAGCAACTTGAGCAATTGCTAGACTTCTTTAGTCTAACTGCTTATCCAAAGAAATGTAGTTTTTCTGAGTAAAGAACATGGATGGGAGACTGGCAAAATCAAACCAGATTGGAAGTAGCAAATGTTGTTTCTGTCTACTGGGTATGAGGCAGCCTAAGTTAAGTGAGTTTAATAGACTCACTGTACAAGTGTCCACAAAATCCACCACAGGGGTTTGACATCAGCTCACCTCTTTCGGCTGTCACACCAATGAGATCAAGTAGTAGACAGACCAATAAGGAAACTGAGCAGCCCTTTCAGAACTTAATACGGTCTTTCTGCCTCAAGATCAGGCACACCGGTAAGACACAACTAGCACAAAGCTTCTGCACCTCTTGTGTGGGTAGATAGCTCTCATCCTAATAGATCTGCTACTGCCATATAATCTACAAGAAATCTGCGTGTATTTTCTACTGAACCTATATGAATACACACTTTTTTCATTGGCTATTATGTAAACCCACTGTGCCAGTTGTACTAACTGAAGAACTTTGCAAATGTTCTTTCCCATTCAATTGCAATATAATTATCACTATTGTTTAAGTGTCTTCTGAACCACAAAGAAGTTCATAAGGGGAAAATCCAGCCTGCTTCTCTACTACTAAGTGGGTTTCTTAGCGCAGAGGGTTCTTTGCTGTAGCTCCCTGTATGTAGACCAGAAAGGGGTACTGGCAGCTCCACTATGCCAATCCCTTCAGCCTCCTTGACTGTAGGTGGCTTTATGAGGCTCCAAAGAGTCTGTATCAATCACTGGGTTGCACAATATGATTTCATTTTTCTGAACAATACAGGCAATATTTAGCTTGCTCTTACATGGCTGATCCCAGCATAAAAATAAAAACGTCATCCCATTGTACCAAAATGTCATCCTGCCACAATGTTTTATCTTCACATGAGGTTAGCTCCTGGGCCCCAATGAGATTTCAGTATCCAGGTGTTTTTTTAAAAGCAGCGTTTAGGGGACTCTTAAAATAGGACAATCTCAGAAATTCTGGAAGTGGTAGCAGTTCTGCATTGTGTCTCTGTCCTGAGTGACTCCGTCTGGGACTATTTTTGATGGCCTATGTGAGGACAGCTGCTCATTATTACAAATCCTTTCACTACTAACATATAGAAATGCTGTATGTATAGAAACAGAATTGTGGCTGCTGGTGGTTTTTCCTCCAATAAAAAGATTTTAAGAAATGTTGCCATACACAGACACCCCAAATCTGCACTGTTACTTATGGCTTCATGCAACAATGGAAAGTTACACGGGCATTTCAATCCAGGTTCTCCACTGGCAAAGCAAGAGCAACTCCATCAGCTCCAACTGAGCCATGTCTGCTTATGCCAAAAGTGAATTTGAGCCCTTGAATATCATTAGGATTTAATTCCCAGGTGCTCGGCAGCTACAGTTTCTAATGCCAGATTATTAACAAAGTACAGAAAACAAAAGAATGCAGTAGCCTGCGGCCCTATCCCTGACACCAATATATCTTCTGAGAATCTACTGCCTGAGTCCTGTGTGTGTGGACTAGATCAGAGTAATGGTGTGTGCTGCAGCCTTATTGTGTGCGAGACCCTGGCACTATCATCTCCATTTTTATGCTGTCTTTTCTGGACTGCTCACATCATACAGAATGCTCTCCTCGTACTGAAATAAAAGTTCTCTCTGCTCAGGAAGATGCTGACACATTCTTAGTTCTGTCTAATGGTGATGGTTGTGTTCCAGACATTGTGGAAATGTCCCAGGAGGCTGTAGATTGCTCCCAAGCATTCAGTATTTGAGAAGCATGCATGTTTTCTGTTCTTAGGCATTTATACTCATGTTTGGGACCTGAAACTTCTTTTTTGATTTGGATCCAAACTGTGCTCAGCTTTCAATGGGTTTGATAAGCTGCACGGAGAGATGGGGACTTGCTGCAAAGTGTGGGCATATATTGGCATCAGATCTTTCTCCACCTCTTGTAGGAAGTGTTAAAACTACTTTTTGTATTACTTAGCAGCAAGTTTCTTCACTCAGTGCTGGGTAATGAATGGAAGCTTATGCCCCCTGAACTCTTCCTGAATTACAACCCAGTGAGCACAGCCTCAGATTTACACTGCATTCACTTATATGCAGAGACATTCAAAAGTGTTTGAATAAAAGGACAATGCCACCCACATGCCAATGCTACCCATAGCAGGACCATTTAGAAATGGATAGAGAAGTTTGACTATCTCTAAAGCAGCTGTTTTATACCTTATATCTGACATTTTTTCTATCAGAAACCCCAATTGCTCATGCTGAATTATCTCAATTTCAAATTTGCTTAAGTGACATTCAATGGAACTTACACTTCTAAGTCAGTCGCTTTTGGAAATGTTATCCCATACCTATACTGTATCACTCAAGGAAAAACTTACACACACCAGATCTCTCTCACACATAGAAATAGGGCATGTCTACAGGTGGCCCTGCCTTACCGTGGCAACACATTACGAAGACGTAGCATCAACAGGCATAACATGACCAGCAGCTACTTTGCTGTAGTGATGCGCTCCCCTCTGTATAGTGCACTACTACAGTGAAGTAGCTGCTAAAAATAACTGTGCACTGCTCACATGGTGCAGTGCGGGCTGTTACTGCACCATGATTTAGTACTAAATCACGGCGCAGTAACAATGTCATAGCAACACATGTAGATGTGCCAATAGAGTCATAGAATCACTGAGAAGTGGGGCTGGAAGGGACCTCCAGAGGTCACCTAGTCCAAACCCCTGTCTGAGGTAGGATCATCCCTATTCAAACCATCACCTACACAGCCATCAACCTATACAGCCATCACTACAAAGACCTAGCACCCTAACCTGCTACAGGCAAAGCAGGGGCGGCAGCCAATGTCCTGCTTCTATGGAATGTTGTCAATATATGCTCAAGAGGTCCCAGGTAAAGAGCCAAACCCCCTCAGTCCATACCAATCTGATCATGGCATAAAATTTGTTCCCAGCCTCAGATATAGTGATTGGTCTGACCCTGGACAGAGGGACAAGACCCCCTAGCCAGGAACCTTGGGCTTTGGTCCCAGCAGGAGCATTGGCACACCCCAGTCAAAGTCTGCAGCCTTAGCTGTAGCCAACACCCAATGTCTCTGGGAAGGCTTAAAAACACCCTGACGCATGTAGCATAAAGGGGCAGTAGGGGCAAAAAGCAAAGTCCAGAAGCATGGGAAATACCGGTGGTAGACACACACATCACTGTCCAACACCTCCAGTGATGGAGAGTCCCCAGCTCCTCCACTTCCTTCACTAATCTAAGAAGTTTTTCTGGCTAGCCAGTCTAACCTTACTTTGCAGAGTCTAGATCACCTCTTCTATTTTCTGCACTTACATTTGTATTTGTGTGAAAAATGATAAATATGCCTTCCCAAGGTGCTAGCCCCTCTCAACCTAACTAGCTAATACATACAGTTAATTATGCAGCCCTATTTGAAACCATCCCTTCCAGCCATCCAATCTCCAACCCTTTGATCAACTAGGAAGCATGGCCTTTTTTTGTCCTTTGTCCTGTTCATAGTATGTTAAAGCCCTCATTTCCACTGGGTTATTTGCTGATAGCTGGCTCAAGTACTTAATGAGAGAGAGGAAGAGGAATGCCTTTTTACATAAAAAGAGAGGTGTCTTTTCGCTACATAGAAAGACAATGCCTTTTATGTTTCATAGGGAGGGGGAGAGAGGCAGGCTTGTCTTTGCAGACCCCAGTGGGGAAATGGGTAATCTGGCGGGAACACCACCCATAGTTTCATTAATCCTCCCTTAAACATTTCCCTGAATGCCTTCCCCGGGAGAGCTGTGCTGTGCAGACAGTGCAACCCCGAGCAGGGCGACCTGCTGTGCAGAGACATGACTAGGAACAGA
Organism: Crocodylus porosus; assembly: GCF_001723895.1. NCBI lineage: Eukaryota > Metazoa > Chordata > Crocodylia > Crocodylidae > Crocodylus > Crocodylus porosus. The sequence continues at coordinate 55,602,025 of NW_017728947.1, read as the reverse complement.
GGCTGTTTTCCAAGAGCACCCAGACTTGCTCTCCGCGCATTCAGATGCTGGCAACCTTGGCTGCAGGGCTCACAACCCCTTAACTAGGTTAATCCTGCTGCCCAGCCAGACTCCCTGGTGCTGCAGCGGCTCTCGCAGGGCTCCAACTCGCCGGAACCAGGCGGGACTAGCAGGGACTCAGCAGCCGGGCTCCCCTCCTAATCCAAAGCGGCATCTTTGTGCCAGTGTTTAGTAAACTGGCTCGGGAGGAGGGGAGCTCAGACAAAGGCTCTAAACTTGGGAGAGCCAGAAAGGGCCCAACCGGCAGGGTGGCTGGGCTTTTGTCTGGGGGTTTTGTTTGGCCCGAGCTCCACTAGACATCAAAATCATCTGCCTTTGCCTGGAGAGGCCAGCACCAGGAAGGGTACCAGAAGAACCTCAGAAAGCCAGCTGCCCCAGGCTGCAGCCAAAGAGCGCAAAGGAGGCACCTGATCTCCGGGCGGGAGGATCTGGTAGCATTTGTGCGGGGATTAGAAAGGCTGCGGGCGCCTCCCAGCCACCCCGGGCACGGCGGCGCAGCGAGGGGAGCCCCCGTCCTGGCACCGCGGAGCAGGAGCAGCTCCAGGGCTGCCGATCGCCAGGGCACGCGGGGGCACACTCGAGTGTGCGCGTGTGAGAGTCTGTGCGCGTGCCTGTGGGTGTGTATGTGTGTGTGTCTCAATGTGGGTGTGCATGGGTGGATGTGTGGTAGGGGGACGGGAGGGCTAGGGCTGGACTTAACTCCTTTTCCTTCAATCATGCAAAGAATCGGTTGTGTTAAAACACGAAGACGGGGGGCGGGCACAGTGACAGTGACCTCAAACCCGGGGCTCAGCAGAGCGCTTTGCACGAAGGCCCGTGCCGAGCCCCTCCGGGCAGGCGCAGGCGGCTGTGCGGTCCTGGGGGCTCCCCGGGGGGGTCAGCCGGCCGGGGGGTGCAGGAGAGGGCAGCGGAAGGGAGCGGTGGAGGGTCAGGCTCCGCGGAAAGGCACATTTGGGGCACTGACTTGAAACCCTGGCTCAGGATTTCTCCTGATGCCTTTTCGGCTCTGAACGCCGCCGGGTAGTGGCTGGGGGAAGGGGAGCGGTGATTTGGGGCTGAGGAAGGAGCCGGAGGTGGGGAGGGGGGTGAAGGTTGGAGCTGCTGTGGCATCTGGCATGAAAAAATGTCCCGGGAAGCTGTTACATTAAATTGTAAAATCGATTTATTGAATGGCAGGTGTTAGCTACAAACAGATGGAGAACATAAAGGCATAAGCAGGCATTTGTATGGAAAAGAAGCCATCGATTTGGAGCCAAAGATTCAATAGTAATCGTTATACCATTTAATAGAAATGTTCTTATTTTATGGGCTAAACTCTGAATAACAATGGGGGGAGGCGACACACCCACGGGTTGGAGCTGCACCCAGCCCGCGCGCTGCCCCGTGGCAAGAGAGAGCTGTTTTCCTCTCCTGGTTTATATATTAAGGGGTCGTTTTCTTTCCCTCCGGCGCCCCTCTGTACAGATCGGGCTCCCCTCGCCCCCAGAGCCGGGAGGGAGGGGATGAAGGGAGCCAGCCCGGGCCCGCCCGGGAGTGCAGGTGTGAGCAGGGGAAGTGCAGCGCCCAGGACGGCTCCTGCACTTCCCCTCCCGAGGCTGATCACACGTGCACACACGCACGCACACACACACACACACACACACACCCGCCCGTGTGACGCGAGCACGCCTCGCTTGCCCTTAAACGAGCCCGATCGGGATCAAACCCCAGCGCCCCGAGCCGGGACGGCTTTAAAGGGAGTAAGTGGCAAGTGTTAAAAGAAAGCTGGCTCCTCTTCTAAGGTCTGCCGGGCACCCTGCAGCTGCCGGGGCTGCAGGTGCCCTTTGTGCCTCTCTTCCTCGCTGCTGCTGCCTGGTGTCTGCATGCCAGGCTGGGCTGGGCCTTGTTGTCCCAGTTGGCACGTGGCGTGGTTGGCCGGCTCGTGGCAGCTCCCCTGGAGCAGATGAGGCACGCGCCAGCCTCATTACAATGAGAATGGACAGAATGAAGAAGCCATGTGGCAGCAACAGTTTGCAAATCTCCCCTCCTTCTGTGCAAATCAGGAAACATTTCCAAACATTTGTACCCCAAATCGACCGCATTAACACCCCTCGGAGCCTCTGTCCCCGGAGAGAGACTGTGAGCTGTGGACATTTACACTGAAACAAAACAAGCAAGTGGGAGCCCTCCTCCCCTCCCCCCTCCCGTCTCTGGGTGTGTGTCAGCACTGAATAGATGCGCAACTTTCTAACTAAGGGGTTTAAAAGCCAGCAGAGAATTCAAAGCACAAAGTAGATCTGTGCCCGGGGAAGGGGCTGCGAACAGTGAATAGATGGGCCACTTTCTAACGCCGGATTTAAAAAGCGATCAGGAGAGCCAAGCCGCAAAATGAATCTGTGCGCCGGAGAGAGAGGAGCTGCTCCCACTGGGGACATCCAAGGCTCGTGACAACAACCTCATCTTTATAAGGACTCGGTCGCCTTCGCTGTCTCTCTCCCCCGATGAACAACAAAGTCATTACGACTAATTTGATCAACGACTGCTAAAAAAACCAAAAGCTACTTGGAATTAATTTATTCTCTCAGAAACCGACGACTGAAAACACAAAGGCTATTTCTGTAGGCATGAGGTGTGTTCGGGTGCCTCCTTACACCGTCTACCTGCATAACCTGAGTGCAATCTTTCTGCCCCACGGCTTGCTCGAGTGTGCACCTTCCTATAATTGCCCTTGTGGGAAATACATTACTGCACTAGAGGCAAATCACAGGTTTATAAGCCTTTGCATGTAATGACCTTTCCCCCCCCCCCACAAAAGATAGCTACTGAAAGGTGCTGAGATCACCATGCACTACCCACCCATTTTCAAGAATAAAGGTTCTCCCTCATTAAATAGAAAGGAATCAAACGCAGGCTTGGCAATATGGGTGCTACTGTGGTCCTGACTTTTTCCAAGATAAAAACCACTTTTAGGGACACGTGGGGAAAAGCAAACAAACAAACTGCGTAATGTATCGATTATTTAGTGGCCGAGATGATGCTTTTTGGTTCAATACTTTTGAAGGACGGAGTTCAGAATACTCCCAGAACTGGGGATTAGCTTGGTCCCAAACTAGACCCCAGTTGCTACCAAGACCAGACACTGGGCTAGGAGTCCATGTACGTCCATTTGTAGACAACAGCCCATAAGCTTCAGCAAGCCCCTGCTAGACAGTCCGAGAACTGGAAGAGCAAGAAGGCTGTGGATCAGTAGTGTGATCTCGATTTCAGCCCCTGGAGCAACTGGCCTGGCCGCTGTCCGGGATGGGATCCCGAACCGGGGGTACCACTGCTCTCCCCTGGCGCGGTGACCCCGGGCTGGGACCCCGCTGCTGCCCAGGTGGGTGCACAGGTGTAACGAAGTGCCGGGCGTGGCTCCAGGAGCCGGAACGGATCGTCCTGCTGCCAGCATTAACTGCTGCGGCCCCCCGAGGAACACGGGGGGACCACAGGGGCAGAGCAGGATCCTAGGAAAGGGCATTTGCAAAGCATTTCCCGCTGTGCCTGAATCAAGGCAGGGCTTTTTGGTCCTGCTGCTGCACTTCCAGCAGCATTAACTCCGCTCAGAAGGAATAATATGCCTATGTGTATTCAGTACAGATAGGTCGCTGGGCACTATGTGACTTTAGCAAGGGACGGGGGTGTGTTACTCCTGCTGGGGTTTCCCTCCACACTCAGTCTCCGCGATCTAAGGAGTTGTAAGAGGACTCGAAATCCAAGCCGGCACCACAAAAGCCTGCCTCTGTACTGACTGAAAGCAGCGAAGAGGGTCATGCAACCGATCCGGTTTGGGACATAGCTCTGAGTTCTCCCCTGCTCCTTCTGCTGAGGCGGGGAATGGGATTACTCCTAACAGGACTTGCTTCCACGTGGAGCCTGAAGACCCCCCTGGAAACCGTCTCAACCCGGTTCTTCCTTGCTCCCGGGCTCAACGGAGCGCCTGGGAGGCTCAGTGCGGGGTGGGCCCGGGGCGCAGGACAGTGTAGAGACACCGGTCACACGAGGATCTCCCCGTGGGGCTCCGGGCCGCTCCCAGGGGCGCTCTCCAGCACCAGCTTCCTAGCGCTGCGCCACTGGCTTCCTCCAGTTCCCACTGCCCGAATTCACTTAATCCGAATTCCGCGCTGGGAGGCTGCGGTTACTCCGAGGTAGTTCCGGCCACTGACGGGCCCGATCCCCTCCTGCCGCCGGGGGCGCGGCTAACCTGGTGGGCGTGGCTGAAACGCTGCCAATAGGAGCGGATTTCAGAGCCATTAGGGGCCCGTGGTAGCTCCGGATCCCGGGGGGCGCGCCGCACCGCGCGGGGAGGGGGACGGGCAAGAGCCGGCGGGACAGGCAGCTCACCCCGGCCCGCGGCTCCCCCCCAGCCCCTCGGGTCTTTACAGACAGATGTCAGTGGGGCTGCGGGGTACGTGCGGGGCTTGCCTTGTCCACCCTCACCCGCCTCTCCCGGCCAGGCGGACCCGCGTAAAGCGAGGTGAGAGCGGTCCCAAACCCGGGGCGACTGGAAGCAAAGCCCGCCCTGCAGCCCGTGGTCCGCTCCTGCGTCTGGGCAGGACACCGGCCACTGCTGCTGGCGCATTCAAACTCCCATTGACATTCAAGCATCCCCACTTGTGAGATGAAGTACCTAATCCAAAGCTTTGTAGTCCGTTACGTATCATAAAGAAGATTATGGCAGCGTAATACTAATTTTGGTGGCCCACATAATCTTCAGTGAGAAAATCTTGGGGGACTGAAGGTTAGTAAACAACGTCTGGTCTAATGCAGCTCCTACTTTCCCCTTTTTGTCTCACTTTCTCACTTCTTTTTCAGTCCCCCTTTCTTCCTCCCCCCGCCCCTTTCTTCACTCCCCCACTCCACTTTTCTGTCTCTCTTGCTTGCCCCTGCAAGACCTCCAAGGCTGCTTCAATACGTGCAAAGGAAAATTAAACTGTTCGAGACATTCGCGTGGATTTTCAGAAAATGCAATACAATCAGATTTAGTTTAAATGAACACAGAGGAAATGCAGTTTGGGGACTTGTCTCTCCATTTCAGGGTTGGACAGGAGCGTTTTGTTAGAAAACCTAAACGAAATCTTTTTTTTTTTCCTTTTTAATGAAGAATGTAATCCAGAATGTAAAGCCTCCCTGGTTAAAAATGATAATAAAGCCTATCTGGGCGCCATTACACATTTTTCAGGTTGTATTAGATTTTGTTTTTTTTTTCAAAATAGTAACAACTCCTGGTCCCGTATCAGTTATCAGTTCACAATTTTTGATTTAAGGTATAGAAAAAAAAATCACCGGAAACCCAGAAGCATAGGACACAGAGCAAATAACCACCAGAACAATAATCAAGTAGATAAACTCCGAGTACTGGGAAAACATCATGTCTCATATTTCAGGCACTGGTGTGAATTTTGCTAAGTGACAACAGGGACCAGAGGTCACCAGTGGACAATGCTGAACAGTCACTAGAAGCTGTTAGCATCTTCACTGACCATGAGAAATGAGTCGCTCGTCTCAGTTCACAGAGTCGCACTTCTCAATATCCAGCAACTGGGACACCATCGCTGCTCACAGGGAATGATCATAAGACTATGCACTACTTGAATCCCACTTAAACCCTCAAAATAGGGAGGAATTGGACCATAAAGGATGCATAGGCCTGTGTTACCTTCCAAACAATGGTGATTTTTACCCAGGCAGAGAGGGAAGAGATAGAAACCAACTCTGGAGATCCTTTGGGGATGTAAAGGCTATGGTTGCTGCTATGATTACTTATTCTGTGGCAAGAAAACTTGGGCAGTCTAGTGTTTTTTAGCAGGACTAAATGAACCGCACCTTACACAGAGTAACTGCATTTGCCCTGTGAACTCCTGTAATAAACTTAAACTCGGTTTGACATAAAAGGACAAGATAGAAAACCTAGACAGTACAGAATCGGTGTGCAACTGCGAAGAGCTGAACAGCCTGGATGCTGGACCAGGACGTTAACGATGGTTTGATTGTTTCAATGAGAGTTAAAAGTAATATCCTAATGAACTGTATTTTAAATTTCTTTGAAAAAATCTAGTGTCTGTCGCCCAAGGATTTAAATTGAATCAAATTGGCTGCCCTGGTAACCAATAGTTGTAAAATTATATTCTAATGAGTATACATATGTGAATTATATAAATTATATCGCAGTAATATACTAATTAAACGAGCAAAACAGCCCACAACAATGCATGGGGTCCTAACTACTCATCTTTGTAAACTTCTCTCACTTCAAAGGTTTTTCTCTTTAAAATACTAAAAGGCTGCAGTCTGTCCAGACAAGGAAAAGAAAACCTACAAAAGTGATGTTTTTAAATAAAGGCCTCGATCCATTAAACACCTGGTTGAGAGCTTACCTTTAACCACATAAGTAGATCCAGGGATTTCAACCCTAATACTTCCGTGCTTAAAGTTAAGCGCGCGCGTAAGTCCTTGCGGGACCAGGGATTTAGTGATTTTTAAATATTACTTAATTTGAGGAAAAAAAATCCCAAAGCAACACAATAACACCAACCCCCCCCCCAAAAAACAAACCACAAAAAAACCCCTTCACATCTATTTTCCTGCTCCCCCGGTTGTGTTCAGGTTTAAGCAATATGGTAGTGGCGGTGAGTTACCCGCTTGAGATGAAAACTAGCATTGAGTGACCACTCTGGACACCGATGGACCCGAGTTTTTAGGAGGTCGAGATCAAACTGCAGAAGCGTTAGGCAGGCTGCTGGACGCTTGCAGCCTACCCTGAGCTCCCTTGCCTACTAGGAATGCAAAACGCAAACAATGAGATAGATTTAGGCTTTTAACCTGCACTCTATAAACTTTTTCGACCCGCCTGTTTGATGCTATGAACGCAACTTTTATTATTATTATTATCTAAACATTTTTGCCAACATGCAGCAGGTGGTCCATTATATTTCGTCTTTATTATTTTATTGCAGCTTCTTTTATGGCTGCAATCGTAATGGTTAGCTGGGGTTTAGGGGTGGATTTTTACAGCTGGTACCTGAAAATATTTATCTTGTGGCGACGCTGGGGCAATTGCAGCAATTTCAGGTCGTGGCAGTTGGGGGAAGAAAACATACACAACCCCCTGCTCCCCGCCCCCCCCCCCCAAAAAAAAAAAGAAGAAAGAAAAAGAGCGGCGAGCTGGGTAAGGATAGGAAGGCGGGGGCCGCGGAAAGGCACAGCGCCGTGGCAGTGTTTTGATCGGTGCCCGGAGCCTGATGCCCGAGGCGTCCAGATTAGAGGTGAAACTCTAGCTGCAAAGGTGCACGTCGGGGGGATTTCGGGGAGGTTTGGCGGAGCTGTGAAAAGAAGAGATCAGCTTGTCTTGCTTTAACCTACATTAGCTCCGAGCCCATATGGTAGATGCTGCCTGTGGATGCTCAGCACCAATGCGATGCCCTGCTCCTGCGCGCCGCCCTGCTTGTGCCAGATGGCGCCTGGACCAAGTGGCCATGCGTGGGGTGGCTCTGGTTAGCCTAATAAACCTCCAATACAAGTCAAAAATCAAAACACACACATACTAACATCTGCTAGAGCCTGCAGTACCCAGCCAGCCTTTCAAGACTGAATTAAAGAGCCCCACAGCCCTTCTGTTCCCCTAGGTTAGGCGCTCATTACCATTTATCAAGCACTGATGTTATCTGGCCTCTCATCTTATTTAGGACCGAAGCTATTAGCATCAGATTTGATTGTGACAGTTGAGGCTGCTGCCGGGGAAGCCGAGCTCTGCCGGCCCGGCCGCTGCTGGCCCGGCTCCTGGGCCCGGAGCTTTCCTGCCCCCGGGCCCGCAGAGAGGGGCTGGGGCCACACGGGGGGAGGAGGCTGCAGGGGCCGGAGCAGGGAGCCCCCAGGGGAGCCAGGGGGAGGCCAAGTCTCAGCCACAGGTGCGGTGTGATCCGGACCCGCTCCAGGTCCCAGCACCTGCCTGGGCTCCCGTCCACGCGGGAGGGTGACACTACAGTGGGCATGTGCCCTGCCGGGGGGGGCACATGAAAGGGGAGTATTTCTGCTGGGGGGCATTAATGATGCAATCCAAGCATCTAAGGAGCCGGGGACCCCACAGTGCACATCCCACCCAGCACGGGGCAGAAGGGGAAGGAAGCAGAAGGTGTAGATGGGCATCCCCCCCGCTCCCGAGCGGGCCCCGGGAGATCCCCGGCTCGAGCCCCCCCGCTGCAGGGAGCGGAGCAGAGCGGCTGCCGGGCTCGGCGGAGCCGCCCCCAGGGGCCGGCTGCAGGTGACCCGCGGCGGCAGCGAGGTTTCCAGGCTGCGGAGCGGGCAGCGGTGTCTAGGTGGCGGCCTCATTACCATACAGCTGAAGGCTCCTCTCCCCCCGGCCCCGGCCATTAACAAGCTGCGGGAAGGGAGGGGGAAGCCACATGAAAGGCGCTCTGTGTGCTCGGCTCTAATGAGGGCCACGCGACCCAACAATGGGCGCGCCTCGCCGCCGCGCCGGGCACACGCCGGGAGGGCACCGGGGCGCAGCCCGCGCACCTCCCCCGGGCGCTGAAGCGGGGCGGGGAAGCGCATTTGTGGCTTGGTTTGTGCCTTCTGCCTAGCAGCGGGGGCAAGAGTGAGCTGCCCCGGAGGTGTCCCCCAATCCAACCTGTGCGCTGCTTGCCGGCCTGGGAGGGGGAGGCAGGGGCGCGGAGGGGCTGCCCCCCCGGCCCGGCCCGGCCCGCAGGTGCTTCCCGCCTGCTCCCACTTGCAGTTTCTCAGAAACGCGATTTTGGTTTTACTTTCTCCCGCTCCACCCGCGGCGGCCGAGGCAGGTGAGCCTCCCCCACCCCCTTCCCCGAGGACATCGGCCAGGCCCCTTCCTTCCTGCCTTCCCGCGGGGCCCCGGCCGAGCCGGCGGGTCCCCGCGCTCCCCCATTGAGCCGGGACGGGCACTTCTGCAGCCCCGTGGCCCGTGCCGGCCCCCACCGCAGAGAGGCCATGGGCAAGGTGCAGAGAGCATGGGGCGCTGCGCCCAGTCTGCAGAAGAGAAGACTGGGGGAGGGGGGACGGGGAAGGGGTTGAGAGCAGAGAGGTGAGAGCTGCTGGGCTTTGCTCAGGTGACGGAAAGGGGCAATGGGCTCAGGTTGCAGCAGCAGAAGTCGAGGCTGGATGCTAGGAAGAACTTTCCGAGCGGGAGGGCGGTGAAGCCTCCATCCCCGGAGAGACAAAGAGGATGATGCGGGTGGGGCTGGTCCTGCCGCCCCGGCTGCCTCCCCAGCTCCCTCCCCCCTCGTGTCCCTGCCTCGGTGCAGGCTCCTGCCGTGAGGGGAGCAGAGCCCGGGCCGCCGCGGGCCCGTGGCTGTAAATATCTCAACAGATGCTTGGCTTGTTAATAATCAGCTCGGCTCCAGGCCGCTCCGCGCCTCCGCGGCAGCAGCGGCGGCAGCAGCAGGGTATTAATTCGGGCCGCGCGGGCTCGCCACAACATTTGGCTCTTTTTTTTTTTTTTT
>NW_017728947.1:55552981-55592377 GCF_001723895.1 Crocodylus porosus | reverse complement strand
AAAAAAAAAAAAAAAAAAAAGCGAGCGGAGGGGGGCCGGGGGCGGGCCGGCGCCGCCTGACGGGCAGGCTGCATAATGAGCCGCGCGGCCGGCTGGCTCGTATTTAAGCAGCGCGGAGCAGAGCGAGCCGGGCAGTGAGGCAGCGCCGGGGCACGGAGCAGCGGGGCCGGGCTGGACACGTCGCTCGCCGCCCGCCGCAGGATTACTCCCCACCGAGCGGGTGGCGCCGACACCTGGATTATACCTCACCCCGGCTGCGGGGCCACCTGGGCGGCTGGTGCGGCTTTGGGGCACCGCGAGCGCTGTGGTTGCGGCCGCGCAGGATGGCAGGCGGGCGCCTCGGGGGCTGGACGCTGCTGCTGCTGCTGCTGGGCTTGCAGCAGGTAACGGCGGCGGGCGGGGGGTGCTGGCGCCCGCGGAGGGCAGCGCCCGGGCAGGTGCTCATGTGCGGGTGCGCGCGTGTCTCCCTTTGTGCAGAGGGCCGCGGGCTCCGGCGTCTTCCAGCTGGAGCTGCAGGAGTTCGTGAACCGGCAGGGCGCCCTGGCCAGCGGCAAGCCCTGCGCCCCGCACTGCCGCACCTTCTTCCGCGTCTGCCTCAAGCATTTCCAGGCCGTCGTGCTGCCGGGCTCCTGCACCTTCGGCAGCCTCGTCACGCCGGTGCTGGGCGTCAACTCCTTCAGCATCCAGGACACGGAGCGCTTCGACAGCCCCATGCAGCTGCCCTTCAACTTCACATGGCCGGTGAGCTCCCAGGCGGAGGTGCGGGCCGGGGCGCGCCTACGCGCCGCCCGCCGCAGCAGCACCAGCTCGGCCCCGCGGGCGCTGAAAGGCGAGAGCCGCCGTCCCCAGAGGCCGGGAGCTCCGGCTCGCAGTAATGCTATCTGCAATTAGCTTAATTAAAACGGCCGCAGAGGCTGGCGGCGTCCACGCGCTGGCTGGAGCCCGGGGCGGGGGGGCCCGCAGGCTGCGCCGCTCCCTGGCCCCGGGCGCCGCCTCACGCCGCTGCTCTCTCCCCGCAGGGCACCTTCTCGCTCATCATTGAAGCCTGGCACGCGCCGGCCAACTACCTCCCGCAAGGTGAGCACGGGGGCGGCGGGCGCCAACGCTTCTGGCTGGCTTGTGGGGTTGTGGGTTTTGTTTTGTTTTTTCTTTGGAGGGGGGGGAGGCTGCCTTTTTCATAATTAAACAAGATAATGGACTCCCGCTGACTGAATGCAGAGGCTCGGCCCTGCCCGCAGCAGCCAGCCCAGCCCTGCACAGCTCCTGCTTTCATAGCACAGAAAATGCGGGTGGGGAAGGGAGTCCCGTCCAACCGGCTCGGAACAGGACCAGCCCCCACTAGATTATCCCAGCCAGGGCTTTGTCTACCAAGGCTTCAACACCTCCCAAGGATGGAGATGCCACCACCTCTCTGGGCAGCCTGCCCTAGTACTTGCTGCCCTCCTAGTAACAAAGTTCTTCCTAGTATCTAACCTCAGCTTCCCCTGGCTGCAACTTTTAGAGTGTGTGTGTGTCCGTCCCCTACCTAATCTCCCAACACAATTGCGTTTCCTCCCGTTTATTTTTGGCGTGGGAAAGCGCGGCGCTGTTTGGTGAGAAAGCGACAAGGCTGCCAAAAAAACAAAAGAGAGCCTGACCACCTCTTCCTGTAGTTTACACCTTGTAACAAATGCCGCCCTTCTGAAAAAGGAAGAATGGCCTGGGGGTGTTTTGTGGGGGAGGAGGATTTTTCCCTGCCAGAGAGGAAGAGTCTCTCTCCTGCCCGTCTCCCTTGGAGAAAGCTTCCTGCAAAGCCTCTTGAGCCTGGGGTTAATAATCATTGCTAGTGGGGACAAGATTTCCTCTTAATTTTTATACTCTCAGACAGTCCTGGGTGTTTTAGATACAATGGTATGTGGCAGGGGTTGTTCCTGCTCCCATGCCTCGGCAAGGCCCAGCTGCTCACTGCCACCAGCAGCACAGGCTGGGTGCACTGTGCAGTGGAGCAGGCTGTGGGAGGTGTACACATCCCATCAGAGAGTGTGGGGAGAGGGTGCAATGTAGAAAAGGTGGCTGACCCTGCTCCCAGCCACCTGGCCTGTGCTGAGTGTGGGTACCCCTGCTGTAGGCTCCCAACCACCGCCTAAGGATGGGCTAATTAGCCAGATGGCAATCCAGCGCCCGCTAGCTGTGGGTGAAGAGTGGTCACAGGATGTACAGAGCGGGCCACAGACCCAGCTGCGCTACTCCTACCGTGTCATCTGTAGCGACAACTACTATGGCGACAGCTGCTCACGCCTCTGCAAGCGCCGTGACGACCGCTTTGGCCACTACGTGTGCGAGTCCGATGGCAGCCTGGCTTGCCTGCCTGGCTGGACCGGCGAGTACTGCACAGAGCGTGAGTGCGCGGACACTGCTGGGGCCCTACCACTGTCGCAGGGTGGGGGGTGGCACTACCCCCGACCGGGTGGGTGGAATCCAGGATGACTCCTCCATGCTTTGGAATGCTTCACCGGGGGTGCTGGCAGCATGGCAGAGTGGTATCGGGCTTGACTGCCTCAAGTCTGCAGAGAACAGAGGGCAGGAGGGACTGAGCCCTGCAACTCCCTCCCCCACTGCCACAGTGACATGAGGCCTGCACTCCCAAACAGCAGTGGCTCATACTCCCCTCTCTGCTACCATCCCAGCACATGGGCCAGCAGTGGAGGTAATATAGAGGGCAAGCAAACTTTAGTATTACAGCTGCAGCCTCTGAGCTGGCATCTGTTGGGACAAGAGGCAAAGTGAAGGACATCCGTGTCCCTGTCAGATGTCACACTCCAATTTCCCTTCCTATGACTAGAGTCCCTATGATCTGCATTTGTAAAACAACATTATGCAGCACAGAGCAGGCAACCGTGGGACTTAGTATGTATTAGTACACCTGGCAGTATAGTTTTGTCTCAACTTTTCTGCATGGTGGTTGTTGTTTTTTTTTTTCACTTTACAGCCATCTGTCTGTCTGGGTGCACTGAACAAAATGGATACTGCAACAAGCCAGGAGAGTGCATGTGAGTAGAAGTTCTCATTCAGAGCTTTACCAATCCCCTCATTGTAACAACAGTAACTTAACTGGTTCTGATTATTATTACCAGCTACATTCATCACCTTTTTTGTTTTGTTTGTCTTCCTCAGCTGTCGCCCGGGTTGGCAAGGCCGTTATTGCGATGAGTGCATTCCACATATAGGCTGTCGCCACGGGACTTGTAAAACACAGTGGCAGTGCATATGTGACGAAGGCTGGGGCGGCCTTTTCTGTGATCAAGGTTAGTGCTGATGGCCAAGCTTAAAGATTTGAGGTAGCAGAGTACCACATAATAAACTAAGAAATCTGACCTGCAAGGTAGTAGTTTTCAAGTAGGATGCCTTGACCCTTTCAAGGGTGCAATGTTAGCACTGTTAAATGGACAAACATTCACAAGATACACCCAGAGATTTCAAATAGAAAGTCATAGTGTTAAAACATTTTTGACCTACCTGCCGTGCTCTGAATTCTTTACAACCAAAGAATTGCTTTATTTTTCTGTAAGTTGTTTTTCTTTTTTTAAGAGTAGAAACAAAGAGCTGGCATTTTCTGAGGGGTGCCTTGAGTTTGAGGTGTGGTCCCTTGAGTCTAAAAAGATTGAAAACTGCTGCCGTAAGGTATACAGCATGTCTATTCCCATGAAGTGCTGATAGTCAATAGGTAGTTCAAAGTGTCTTCTAAATACAGTTATACTGTATTTAACACTTAACTGAAAACAGATGCACTTTCTTGTTCGGTAGGTGTAGACTTTTTGTCTTTTAAAAAATTGGATGAAGTGCTGAAGTTGCAATCTTTTTGCTTATGCAAACTAAGTTCAGCCTGCTAATAGTAGAAGCCAAGCAGTTTACTGCTGTTGGAAAAACTGTTTACTAAACACCAGCATTTGGGGCTTCCTTTATTTCTACACGAGGAAGTAAACTCATGTGATGAAGCTTGAGTGTGAGAGGAAATCAAACGGCAAGAATGAAATGTACACCTTCCACTTTAAGGGACATCGGACCCCTTCCAGCTATTCAACCCACTGAATCTCTGAACTGTAGCCAACTGAACAACAGTGTCCTCAAGACCATATATACTGCTGAAACTGAGATCACCAAGTCTTATTTTGAAAGGGTATAAACTACTGTGGAGATGATTATGGTAGGCCAGGTAAATCTGAAATGGGCAGGAAAAAACAAAGATTCAATTCCTTTCCTTCCCCCATACAGTTATTGACTAGTCATCAAATCTTAATTACTTTGTGGAATTTATGCTGGTTATAAAGGCTTCCTACTTGTATGCTTTTAATTTCTTTCACTTGGGGGGACACCCCAGAACCTGTTTAATAGATTTTAGGCAATTTTACTCCATTGTCACACGTAATAGAAGACCATAAACAAACAAACATTTTTAAGATTATGTTCTGGGACTTTGAGCTTTTTAAAGATGACTCTTTTTTATCCCACCCAGAACATGTCTCAGAACACACCTTTCAAAGATAAGGCCCAGGTGTGACAAATACACTCTGTACATCTACTGGGCTGCCTGGGGCCTTTCTTGAGACAAATATACTGGACAGACTTAAGGGCATATTTCTCAACTTGATAAGTGCACATCTAAATCCCATTAAGGCTAATGGGTTTATGCATACACAAAGTGGTGGAGAGTACACTAAAGCACTAAGACAGTTAAGGTTTGTAAGGTCTCCCACAGTCCAGGGCTTTAAAGTATTGCAAAAAGGAGAAACAACAGACTGGTACAATGCTGTGAAAAGTCAAATAATCCACGCTGTTCCTATTGACAGCAAAATGGAAAAACCTTTTAGTTTAAACTTTTTTTTTATTGCTTTTTGCCATCTACATTTTCTTTTATTTTCACTGTCTGCAGTCATACTTTGAGAAATGAATGTCTTTTGCCAGCTGTCAAAGTAATTTTTGTCTGCTGTCTTTGGGTATTTTTGCAGATCTGAACTACTGCACTCACCACAAGCCATGCAAAAATGGAGCCACCTGCATGAACACTGGCCAGGGCAGTTACACATGTTCATGCAAACCTGGTTTCACTGGTGTTGACTGTGAACATGAAATCAGCGAGTGCGATAGCAACCCCTGTCGCAATGGTGGTAGCTGCACGGTAAGGACTAACTTTTAAATGGGAAGTCAGTCTGCAAGGCAACCCCCAAGTATACCTTTAAAATGGCTTAACCAACATATTGGGGAATAAGTGCATAGGTTCATTTCAAAAGCTCACAGATATTGTACAGACTCTTACCTGGAAGTGTTAGAGGAGGGTGTTTTGTTACAGGCAGATATGTACTGCCTGGATCAGAACTACTCAACTAAAGTTTATGTTGCTGCAAAGGCTCTTTTTATGAGAGCCTTCTGAGACTCAAAATTCTTAAGGGAACAGATAAGCTTCTCCAAACCCAATTGGACACATGCATATACTACAACTTTCATAATAGTAAAGGTGTGAGCTTGTGTTTCAGTACAGGATTACAAATATCATACAAAATAAGTTGATCTGTGAAAAACCTCTTTGATGGAACAAGCTTATGCACTCTACAGTCTAGTGTTTCAGTGCATTTGCAGAACCATTCAGTGGTTAATTCTACCTCTTGATAAGGATCAGCAGATCAAGCATATCAAATATACTCTGTTTAGGGGGACCATACGTCCCAGTTTGCCCAGGACAGTCCTGGATTTTTGTAGTCCAGTTCTGGCTGGCTGGAAGCTTATAATGAGTGTCCTGGAATCGCAAGGGCATGGAGTGTAGTTCAGCAGGGAAGACTAGCAGTGCAGTGTGCCAGGAAGTTGGGAGGGCAGGCACCACTGCTACCCATCTGCTTAGTGTACCATGCTGCTGCCTGCAGTAGCACTGCTGACTTGGGAGAAGTGGTGGGGGTTGTGTCCTGACCTTTTTTCCCATATGGTCACAGTAACTCTGTTGCAGTTTTTGGTCAGATAGTGGTACAAGTGCTTACTGCCAAGGCCCTGCAAAAACTATATTTGGAAAGAGCAAAGGATTTAGTTGTGGTCTCCCACTTGGGTCATTTCAAAGCATAGTAAAATCTGTCCTCCTCAAACTGGCTACTACGCTTAAAACTGTCTTAGCCCTGAGCTGTAGATTTCTGATAAGAGAGCTTCGGAGATCCTATTAAGCAACAGGTATATGTGGTGGTGGTAGTGGTGTCTATTTTAGGTTTTTCCTACCAGGTCTCCAAAATCAGACCTGTTCTGCTTGAGTAGCTATGCAATTCCCCCAATATATAAATGTGGCTGCTTTAATCCCTCTGAGTCCTAGCTGCATATTTTCCCCTCCCAGTATTCTACTTGCCACTGAGAATCGTAAATTAACCTTGGTGGAGGAAGAGGGGTAGAATAACAGTTGAAAGTAATTGCTAGACAATGGAATTAAACGGTGGGGTCTGATGCTATGTTTTTAATTTTGCAGGATATGGAGAATGGTTACCATTGCATGTGCCCACCTGGATACTATGGAACTCATTGTGAGCACAGTGCTTTGACTTGTATTGATTCTCCGTGTTTTAATGGGGGCACATGCTTGGAAAAGGAACAAGGGGCCAGTTACACTTGCCTCTGCCCCCTGGGCTTTACAGGATCTAATTGTGAAAAGAAAGTGGACAGGTGCACAAGTAACCCATGTGCAAATGGTAAGTCTCCTCCCTAGAAGCATCCACATTTCTCTCTGGCTCCTTCATGCTCTTCTCTACAAAAATGACAGGCCTTAATCCAATTTTTAGCCTTTTCTCTGATCTACCAGTCTTCCTTTTTCCATTATATTCTTTACGTTACCATACTAAAGTATGGTGTCAGAAGCACTCTCTTGTATTTGTATGCAAGTGAATGGTGCATCAGAATTCCAGAGGGTAGAAAAGCGAGAAAAATATAAAATTTAAATTTGACTGTAGCTATATACACTTCTTAAAAAGACAGACATTCATGTGGACCACAGTGGTATCATTTGGCAACTCGGAATCTCTTTAGTCATGGCTCTTGTCATTTTACGTATTAATGCGCAAGTATGTCCCTTCCACTGTGGTGATTTTTAAAAGCTTACCAAGAAAGATTTTTAGTGTCCAGAATGAACTGCACTGATTTTTTTATTTAATTTTTTTCCCTCTGACCCCCCCCTCCCCCCAGGTGGTCACTGCTATGACTTGGGTCAAATCCGTGTGTGCCGATGCCGTGCTGGTTTCTCTGGTCAGAAGTGTGAGATAAACATCAATGAATGTGCCCGGAGTCCATGTGCCAGTGGGGGCACTTGTCATGACCTGATCAATGATTACACTTGCACCTGCTTGCCAGGCTACACTGGCAGGAACTGTGACATCAAAACCACAGATGAATGTGCCTCTGGGCCATGCCAGAATGGAGCCACATGCTATGGTGGACTTTATACTGCCAACTTTATCTGTAACTGTCCTCCTGGCTTCATGGGCAGCCGTTGTGAATTCCCAGTTTATACATTACCTGTTCCAGTTCCTCCCAGACCAGTTCCTTGGATTGCTATCTCCATGGGTGTGGGGCTAGTGGCTTTGCTTGTACTGTTCTGCATGATAGCTATGGTCATCAGACAGATGCGGAGGCACCCAGAGCAGGATCGAGAGACTATGAACAACCTGTCTGACTTTCAGAAGGATAATCTTATTCCAGCTTCCCAACTAAAAAACACCAATAAAAATAAAGACCTGGAGGTGGACTGTGGGCTGGAGAAATCAAACTACAAACCTAAGAACCATACACTGGAATATAACCTGGTAAAGGATCTGACAAGCAGAGCAGTGCAGGAGGATAAATATTATAAAAGTGAAAAGTGTTTAGGAGAGAAATCTCCCCTTCGATTACACAGGTAAGAATACAGTTTCCCCTGCAGCCTTCTTTATGCCCTCTGGTCTCCACAGCTATCCAAGGAGGACTGTAGAAAGATGGCTCTTCCTTCAAGGAACTAAAGTAGGAAACAAATTGGAGTAGGTGGGGAAATCTCCAAACTGGAGCATGAGTTTCACCATTTAGGAAGTGCTACCCCTAACTCTGCCTAAAGAACAGACTCTTGTGTTTCTTTCTTTTGGTCCAGGATGCTGCTAGAGAGGGGAATAAGAGAGGACATTAGCAGATAGATTAGTTATGGAAGCAACTGGTAACTAGATGTGGAGAGGCCAAACTGAAAATATATATTTTAAAACTTAAATCTATATTTCAGATTTTACATGGGGAAACACACAAACATCTTCCCAAGGTTGACCTATTTGGAGAGATTGGGGGATTAAGGAAAAATAACAAGATTCAAGTTGAAAGAAAGAGGATGAGTTTCTACTGGCCTTCAAATCTTGCATTATCCATAATAAACCACATGGAGATTCTTATATACTGCATTATAACAGCAACATATCAGGATTGTAAACTGTGAGACTGGGCATAGAGGAAGTGAAGCTGGACAGCACTTTCACTTTTCAAATGTAACCTAATGTAATCCATTATATAGAACACTTGAAACCAGTTGTCACTTAAGTCAGGGTATTGCCACTAGTCTGTCCTCATTCATCCTGAGCCTACTCTTGTTTTATCCAAGGTTATTTGCAGAAGACCTTGACAATAGGCTCACACTTGAGCTCGTATCTTCCTCAGCATCCTTACTTTTTTTTTTTTCCCCCCCCCTCTCTCTCTGCTTCTCCTTAGTGAAAAGCCGGAATGTAGGATATCAGCAATATGCTCTCCAAGGGATTCAATGTACCAGTCTGTTTTTGTGATAACAGAGGAGCGGAATGAGTGCGTCATAGCCACGGAGGTAAGTACACAGTTCCCTAAAACTCATCCTCCGCAGCCACTGAGTTAGTGAGGGGTCAAATTTTATTCTTCAGAGCTAAATCTTAAAGGGTGAAAGAATATTCTAGATATCTTGAGCACCCTTCATAGTCTATCCATACAATGTGATCAAAAGATCCAATCAATTGTGGCCTATCTGTGGTGAAAGCTTTCTGGTAAACACCAAGATAGAGTATTATTTCTAATGCATAAGGAATTAATAACATGGTCTAGGTTTTTCCAAGGTGCTAAGATCAAATGTGTGATGAATGGGAGCTGAAAAATGCTCAGCACCATTAAAAATGAGATTAGGAAAGTGTAATAACTGGATACATAGGAGCAGTGCTGCAAACAAGCATTTTCTCTCAGGCGGTCCTAGGACATAGACAAAATTAGGAGAGTGCCTCACAACAGCAAGTGGGCATAAGATGATAATCCGTAGGCATTATCTGGTCACAGATAAAGCCATGGAGTTCCAGCAACAGATGTAGGATAGCTGAGTACACTAGCTTATAGGTTTAGTGTGCACACAGGAAACGCACAATAAGTCTGGAAGGAAAGTTCAACTCCTTGTCACACTGGATCCTGTCTTTGTTCCTGGCTCCAATTTAAACTGACACTACTTGCTTTGGTATTGAGAAATGCCTCCTAGATCCTAACATTGTTGGGAAAGCCAGAGGGTAATAGTGAGGCAGATTGTATTGGATTTGTTCAGTATCCACTAAGTTTACAAACTTAAACAACTAATAAGGAACAGGTATTTTCTAAGGGATACAGACCTGTTAGAAAAAGGCCAAATGGGAAGTTTTAGGGCAGTGTAACACCAACAAATCCTTAAATAACACTTGAGCTGGGGGAGGGGTTTGTGTTTTGCTTGGTTTTTGTTTTTGGGGTGGTTGGTGTTGGAATGTATATCGTATGTGGGGTTCCTCCCTCCCACACACAGACACTCTTTTGCCTATGTACCCAGTTTTGTTATTGTAATCTCAGAAGGCCTGAGGAAGGAATAATTTGCTGTGTCACTTATCTATTATTCCTGAAGAAATTCCTTAATTAGTGTATTAATTAATAAAATGCCCTACACACAAGGCATGTCTAAATGAGACATTGACTGCACAGTAGCATGTCATAGCACAGACGGTACTAATATGCTACTGCGCAGTATTATTGGGCTACTGTGCAATAACATCACCTAAAAAATGTTTGTTGGCACTACTGTGTAGTAAGTCCAGTTACTGCACACTTTATTTAGTGCTTGCTAATACAAGTACTAAATACTTATAGCACAGTAGCATCTCCCATAGTGCAATGGAATTCCAATTATTTTCAGAGGTTGGTCATAAAATTCCTGCTCCAATGGGGAACTGGAAAAATAGTGGCAAAATTAAGTGCACAACTCAGAAGGGATTTTTCAAAAGTACAAAAGGCAGGCAGAAGGCTAATTCCCATCAGCAGCCATTCCAGTTAAGTTGGGTTTTTTTAAATACCATCTGTCTTGGAAAATTTATCCCCCAAACCTGTCTGTCTAAAGTTAGCCTCCTAAATCTATAAATATTCATTCTGATCTACTCATAGATGCTGAGTGTCTATAGGTGCTATTGATGTTCATTTGGGTTTGGTGGTCCTTAGCACTCCTATTCAAGTTGCAAAATCTTCAGAAATGGCCTGATACGGGTTTGAGTGGCTAACTTGAGGCATCCAGGTTTAATAACTTTAGACTAAATGATCTATTCCAACCTGGTCATTCCTAGCAGGCAGTGAAATGGGACAGAAGCATTTGCTAGCAATTCTATGACATGTAGGGCTAGCTTGCTCCTTCTGAGTACTGATGGGTTTGCTACAGCTCTGGCTCGGATTTAGGCTGAGGACAGATATAGTAAATTACATGTCTTTAAAGACAGAAGGGGAGCCCTGTCAAGGTTCAGATGAGTTTACTGTAACTGTCTTTATCTTTCTGCCCCTGTTCCGTAGTAAGTGAAGCTAAACCAGAATAATTTATCCCATGTTTTGTTCAGGGATAATTATTGCAGTTTTACCTTCACTTACTGTGGGATAGGAGCGAATGGATGGAATGCGCACTCCCAAGTGGTAAGCATCCTCTTCCCCCACCACCATCCCTCTTTAAAGCTGTCTTAACTGTCTGCCCAACCATGCCCTTCATCTTTGATTTGGAGGGGCCTCGCTTATGGTTTGTTTTGTTTTAAATCTTCAGTACTCCACACAGTGTCTCCTTCTCATTCTCTTCATTATTTTGTTTCCTTGTAGGTATAAGGCTGAAGGTCAGCCCATTTGCACCTCAGATTATGCCAGTAGATGAACATTCCTGCTGCATTGTTTACAATTCAAACTGGATTGGACTGTATTTTTAATTATATGCAACTTGCTGCTCTCAGGAGGAGGATGGAACTGGGTGAACTGGACAGACTGTGAATTTTACTGAAAGATGCAATACACCTTTGTGCTTTTAATGCCCATGTTTGATGCAAGGAATGTAACTGGCAATAGAACAGGGAGGACACGGAGAGAGGGATCAAGCAGCTGGCTTTGCTAGGTTTTTGCCTAAGTTTTTAAATGATATTGAGGCCAGTTCCTCATGGACAGACCTGTGGCTTTCCAGAACTCCAGTTATGGGAGGTGCTAGTAGATGCAGAAGGCACAAAACTATCACAGACGTTGCTGTAGAAAGTATTTGTGAAGAAAAAGATGTGTTGCTATGCAGATAATGGATACAGAATAAACGAGGTCTCCATCTTTTTTTTTTGGGGGGGGGGGGTTTAAAAGTGCCTAAAGCATGTCAGAGAATCTAGAGAGCCCAAACAGACTCACCTGCCTCCTTTTTGCAGTACCTAAACAGTATTGGGCAGGGATTGGGGAGTAAGAACTTCCCTTCTGTTCTTCTATTTACACTCCTCTTCTGCTGCATGTACTCCAAGATATGAGAAGGAAAGGAGGAGAGACCTAGGATTTACACATCTCATCTGGTGATGCTTTGGAGATCTGGTTGACTCTAGCAGTAGTAGTGAGCCAGGGTTCCATCTCTGAAATGATAGAGGACTATCACAAATTTTAAACTGGAGCAGGGGCAAGTGTAATAACAAATGCCTGCTGCCTCTTCATCTTCAATTATGAGAAGAGACACACAAGCCCAGCCCTAACAGAAAGCCTTACAAATGCGTTTAAAATCAATCAGCTACTGGAACCTACACAAGCTGAGCTGTCTCAGCTGTTTCTTCATGCCCTTTGCACTACCAGTGATTGTGAATAGAACTGACTGTTTTGCTTCCCCTTCTTTATTCCCCACAGCCCCTCCCTTTTGTGAGGATTTGGGACTTTGTGGTGTTTTGTGGAATCTGGTGCCACCTTCAACAGCCTAATGTCTTAAAGTACCAGCTTTTACTACTTTTTATTTAAAAAAAAAAAAAAAAAGGGGGGGGGGAATCCTTCTGCCCAGTTGCAGAACTGCCTCCTCATTTTTTTCCCCCCCTCCTCCCCCTACGCACACTGTCCTTCATCCCAGTTCCAAATGCCCAGAAGTGGCCACCAAGATCCCCTCTTCAAGGACAGGCCCAGAATAGAATTTGGAACTTGTCCTGTTTGTTTCACCCCAACCCACAGCTACAGGGATATGGGGAAGCCTGCTCCTTGATCCAGAGGTGCAGTTGTGAACTGGCAAGTTCAGTGCAGATAGTCTGTCTCCTTCAACATGCATACATTTGCAGCAATAATATTTGACACCCAATTGGAAAGTCCTGTGACATACTCTAATGATAACAGGAGCCTGGGGTGGAGCAGACTGAGGAGGGTGGTAACTCAAGGAAACCTGGGACTGTACTTTCTATAGGACATCTGATATTCCTGCCCTTGTAAATCCTTATTGTTGAACTATTCTGTCAACTGCCTTGAACTGTGCAGGCAAGAACCTGTCATTACATCCACTACTGACCTTCTACTCTGACCACATAGGACTATTTTGAAGATGACCTTCAGAAATCAATAATATGGTTTTTAGTTTGTCTGTTTTGTAGTTTTATTTTGAAGCCTAGTATTTCATAATTTAAAAAAAATCAGAAGCACTGAACTTTCTACGTTTTATAACATTATTTTGTATATAATGTATATTTATAATCAAAACAAAAGTGTAAATATGTTTATTACTTCTCATGTAATGTTTTTAATGTGAGGACAAAGTTTGAATTTTATTTTTTTTTCAAACAATGAAAATATCTTCCTGCTACACTGAAGTATTGTTGTGGCTTGTCTTTACCACCCAGCTTTATGGGGGGGAGGAGGTTACTTCTACATAGCACCCACATTTTTTGTTTTCTTTTCTACTCATCCAGTCAAGAATGGGCAAGGTTTTTCTTCCCCTACAGAACTAGTAAGGGTTTTGTGCACAGTTCTCCAGCCACATAGATTTCCTGAGATTCTGTGTTGAGTTCTACTATCTGTATGTGACCTGTGACTACAGCCAAAGGCCCTTTCAGGATGGTTTCAACAAGTAGTGAAAAAATGGTGTAAGATAATACCCAGAGGGCTATCAGCCTCTGGAAATATGCATCATAAACAAAAAAAAAACTGACTCTTTTAAGACGTCATGCAAGCCTAGCTGTCATGCACCTAATCCAACTGTGTGGGTGAAACAGCTCTCAAAACAGGACAAAGTTGTCACCCCATTTGGAAATTAATAATTTTTTCTTTGTTGTTTTGAAAATGCCAAAAAGTATATTAAAGTGTTATTTCCCCCCATATAACTTAAATAGATTATTGTTTTAAAAGAAAATATCTATCCCACAGAATCTTTACTGTGCTATTAAACTACTGCAAATGATGGTCAGTAAATACAGAAAAACTAACATACAAGTGCTGTTATTATCAGCAGCTTTATTTGTTTTTGCTCTCTTTTCTGCTCAGTTTCTTTCTTAGTAAAATTAGCTTTTAAATCCTTGGCTACCATTAAAAAAACATGCAAGATGGAACAAGGAAATAAAAAGCTCCCTCCCATCCCCAAACATTCACCCTGTAGAGCAAATTATGAAAAACAAGCCATTGACAAAAAGCGGAGCAGATGCTCCCTGCTTGCAGCCCTTCCTCGGCAATGTGAAATAAGCCCAACAGATGCCTCTCTTAATTGAGCACACGGATTACATACACACACGGACTCTGTCTTGCTTAAAACAAAACACACACAAAATCAAACAGGAAAATAGCTCTTCCTACAGCCTAAGCAAGCATAATGCAAAGCCCAACAAGACCTAGTTCTTCCTGTTCAGAATGAAACAGGAAACCGTATATGTAGACAGGAGGGAGCTGAATCCATTAAAAGCCATGGAGCATATTATGTAGCTCCAACTGTAGTAAAAGAGGGACAGCACATGCCTTTATGCATTTGCACATAGGAGAGATGACAAAAAAAGGCCCTGTGCATTAGTTTATAAGGAAATCTGTGTGTAGATGTTTTGGGGAAATTTCCACACAACTTCCAGAACAGATCACAGATCCTACACTGGAAAAAAAGCATGTGGAGGGGAGGAAGGAGAGGTTGCATTCATAGTGTATATTATTCACAAAATGTATGAATCCATGTACAACCCCATACCTAAGACACAGTGCCAAATAAATTAGAAGCATATCAACTAAATACATAATCTGACCTGGATTTAACCTGGCTCCTTTGGCCAAACTTCGTCCCTGCCCCCACCACCATTGTGCACTGGCTGCTTACCTTCCTGTCACCCAAGACATGGCTGCAGCTCAGCAGTTCTCTGACAGTTGTTTGAGAAGAGCCTCCTGATCCTTCAGACTGAAAAATGTTCTGTGGGTGTGAAATATTCCCATGAATACATATAATGCCAGCACTGTAAATATAGATATGAGCTAGTTTTGATTCACCCAGTTCCTTCAAGGTACTAAGAGAAATATTTCTTTAATGATAATGAATTACATTTTGCAGAATAAACTTAAAACCCCTATGGACTAATAAAGCCAAATTTGTCCCTTCATCGATGACAACAGAGCTCTGGGTTTATCCAAAGGACTGTATTTAAACTTAGTTTCCAGTTTTTGAAGTTAAAATAGTGGATATTTTCAAAGACTATTGGTAGCAAAACCACTTTGACACCGCCTGTTTTGACTGTTATAATAAAGCCAATCAAGTGCAAAAGTCTCCTTAAATGGATCCAGTTTCAGGATTTGGCCTTTAATCTTTTGCCTTTGAAAACAGCTGGTATGGAGGAAAACATGCTGGGACATACCCGTAACTACAACAAGTGCCAGTGGCACAGCTACAATACACAGCAGAGCTTTGTTTATTCAAAATAAGCACAGGACATGGACATTATTTAGGTTAGTGTTGAGTATGCCTATTCATTAAAACATTGCATAGTGCAAAGACTGGGTGAAGGGGGTAACAAGGGTTCAACACCATTCAAGTGCCAGAGCACGTAACTAGTGGAAATCTTTGCTCCTCAGGGCTAAGTACAGACATTCAAAAAGCCTGAGCCTGAATTGATTCAATCTTCTATGTAGGTTAGTCTAACCTGCACAGATTGAACTAAGAAGGAAGTAAATAGAGATTTACTTTTGATTCCGGAAATGCAGGCGCTTGCCTAGAGTGGCTCAGGCTAGAAGCTGGGGTGCACTAGAACAAGCCTTCCCTTCCCTTCCACAGTGGCTGGAAGGCTGGAGGGAAGCTGAGCTGAGCTGGGGTGGGGGGTAGCCTGGAGAGGGAAGGGGGAAGGAGCCCAGCCAGGTTTGTCCCTGAGCATCAGTGGGTGTGGCCAGCCAGTGGCTGGGAGGAGTGAGAAGGAAGGAAAAGCCAGGCAGATCCCAGTTGGGGTCCTGTGCCAGTGAGAAAAGGGAGGCGGGGGGGTTAATCTCCTGCCCTCCCCCATTCACCTGAGGCACTGCCAGCTGCCCATGCCTCCCGTCAATCAAACCATGAGCAGGGGTGGAAAAACAGGCAGACTTCGGCTGGGGTCCCATGCCAGTGGGAGAAGGAAGGCAGGGGGGTTTAATCCCCCTCCTTCCCCTGTGCCTGCTGTTCCATATCCCAGCCCCCTCCACTCTAGTGGGGAAGAGTCTGGCAGGGGCTACTCTACCTTTGCCAGACAGACCAGGCTCTGTCCCCAGCTAGATTTTCTACCCCCACCCCTTTGTCAACCAGCCCTGACTGCTCCAGCTAGACAGCAGAAGGACGGGGCCAACCCTGCTCTGCTTGAGCAGACAGCCCAGCCCAGCCTTGGGCTGCAAAGCATCCTGGGATGCTGGGGGACTGCTTCCTGCTTGAACCAGAAAGGGTTCTGGGACAGAAGTTCCATAAACCAGTTTGACCTAAATCAGTTAAGTGTGATACTACATTCAACCAGGCTTATCTTAAACCAGTTTTGGCCATTTTGAAATGGGTTTATGTGCACTGAACTTCTGTTCTGTTACAGGTTTAAACCAGTTTCTGATCACCAAGGATCCTGATTTTCTCTGGAAAAAAAAATATCCCCAATTTTTGGATTTAAAAAAGTAACCCAAAATCTACATTTCTCTGTGATTAAAATAAAACACCACTAATATAGATATGAAAAATGTGCATTTTGGGTTACTTTTTTAAATCTGAAAATTGGGGATTTTTTTTTTTAATCAGAGAAAACCAGGATCCCTGTTGATCACGTAAACCAGTTTATGTATAACTCCTGTCCCTAGTCTAGAGTATTATGGCAAGAGGGAAAGGTGATTACTGGGAAAGCATAGGGATCTAATTTGGGTAAAATCCTTTTCACATATCATGGTGATTCCTCAGGGTTTTTTTATTTGTTAAAACAAGGAAAACCTAGAAAGTGACTAAAGATCCATGAAATAAGGGCTAAATCGAAAGCTGGTACAATCTATACTTTTATTTGCCTATCATATTCCTTTCCTTACCTAGCTTTTATGATTAGTATATACCTATCAGTCTCACACAGGTGATAAGACACTCCCACTGAAGTTTGCTCACCATCCAATCCCCACATGCAAAGATGTGGCATAACTCTGTGGCCCTTTGCCATATCCTCTGCTTTTATGACCTCCATTTTATCACGTCTCTGGAGCATTAGAGTTAAGACTGTCCTCTCACCCACACACAGCACTTTCAGTTTTACTAACCAAGATCTAACAGAGGCTTGGAAAAGGCCTGGAGCCCTAATGGCAGGTGGTGATGCTTGGAGAACAGGCCCCTTCTCCTCTTCAGCACTGTGCTGCTTTGTCTGCTTGAAACAGCAACCCACCTCTTGTCCAGACACCATGCTACCTCAGGTCCATAAAACTGCATTTAGTCATCCTCCCCACATGGGTGTCTCACCACCAACACCGCTCCCCATTTCTACACTGCTGCCTCATGCCCCGCTCCTTTTATCTTGTCTGTTACACTATAGGTCATCAGGGTTGGGACTTTGCCTTACCTACTTTGTAGAGCACTGTGTGCTTTCATGGTGCTACATAAAAATGCCAGAGGAAAAATTAAGGTGATGGGAATGACTCTTTGCTCCTAACATCCTGATAGCAACCATCAACACTGGAAAGATGTTTTACTCTGTGGACAGCT
The DNA here is from genome assembly GCF_001723895.1 of Crocodylus porosus. Taxonomy (NCBI): domain Eukaryota; kingdom Metazoa; phylum Chordata; order Crocodylia; family Crocodylidae; genus Crocodylus; species Crocodylus porosus. The sequence goes on along the minus strand of NW_017728947.1, from coordinate 55,574,958 downwards.
GAGACTTCCCTTTCACTTTGTTGTTCAGCTTTTGAGACGTATGAGCGAGAGAGACACAAAGCTGCTTTGCTTAGGAGGATCATTCAAGAGTTAGTCCGACAAGGTGAAATTCACCTTTCTGAAGAGGCCAGCACTATGGCTATGCAACCACCTAATTCCCACATAAGCTAAGTGGTGTTTAGGCTTTGTGTGGCTCCCTGCATGGGGTGAATTTCACCCATCAGTATGAGAAATCCACTGGAATTAAAGGTATCTTTGCAAGAAACAAGTGCTTAAAAATAAATCCTACCGTTTGGATTTCTACCCCATTACCCTCTGCCTACCTCAGATTGGGTCATACAGCATAACTAAATAGTGTCTGTGTCAGTCTCAGTGTAAATGGGAAGAAAACTGGCAGCAAGTCCAGACACACCTTAAGAAAACAGAACCCCAGACACAAAGAGGATCTCTGGGCAACTTTATCTGAGCAAATGCACCAGCCCTGACAGCTCTTAATTATCTCCTGCACCTGCTCGCTGCAGCTTTAATAGCTTCACCAGATCAGAGCTGACTTATCCTGCTCTGCTGTTCAAACAGCCTGATGCCTTCATGTCAGTCCAGAACAACAGCACAACGTCCTCAGCCATGAAAGCCAGGGTCTCACCAAGTCTCAAATTATAATTATTTTCAAATGTACTGGGAAGCCTTTCCATTTCAAATGGACATACCAGGCAAAGCTGCAGGGATTGGCTCTAGCTGTCTCGTAAGCTCATGAAAGAACTCTAGGGAGGTAAGAGTTAGTACCCAATCCTGCTTTCACAAAAAGCAGTGGTGAAATACTATCTACTTTATCTGAGAATAGGATGAGTTCTTATCCTGTAACTCTTGCAACAGGCAGCCAGAGAAATGTACTTTGTGCTATTTTGACTGATAAGAAGTCTTCTGGAAATACTCTGCTTACATATGCTCACTTACCACAGCAATTTCAGCCAGTGTGAGTGGAACACAATTGATGGAGCTGGTGCCCTCCACTGACTGCTTCAACTTCAGTTTGTAAATGAACATTTATAATTGACCCTGTTCATATCATCTGTACATGCAGGTGTTTAATGTGTGCTTGACAACAAATCATCTTCTACTGTTAATACATATCTGCCATGGAAGAGTCAAATTCTGATGCCTTGGTCCTTTTAGTTAGATTCTTCTCCAGTTGTTTTTTCTCTCCTCCCACTCACTGGGTGCGTCTGTCTACATGTGCACAGTTACTGTGCAGTAACTGAAAATTGCAGTGCAGTACAGGCACATATCTATACATGCAGACCTATACTGCACAGTAACTATGGTGATTTACTGCAATTTGGGCAGACTTACACCCAAATAGTTACTGGAAAGTAAGGTACACGTAGACACCTTACTGTGCAGTAGCCCTGTGTGTATGGACTGACTTGGGACTAACTTTAGTGCCAAGTCAGTCTACACACAGCATTACTGCACTGTAATGCCTGCATGTGTAGATGCAGGTATAAAACCCCTTACTGCACAGTAACTTACTGTGCAGTTAATGCACATGTAGACACACCCATTGTACATCTTTCTTTAGGACTTCCTGACATTTGGGAGCAGCCTCCACCATGAGACGATCTAGGATTTTGAAAGGGGGGATGCAGATGGTGCAGTGCATCATCATATATAACACAACACACATTTTTCTAAAAGTAAAAAGGAACTACAAGCTTTATAATAGGGCCATATTATTCATTTTAAGATAAAAGAAAAAACAAATATAACTTTATTGGCATGTGCGTTGATTTGCTGTCATATAGCATGTATAAAAATACAACAAACTAGGCAAAAAATAAGCAAAATATTGTTTTTTAGTCCTGTTGTCATTAGAATTAAATGTACATCTCTTTCAGATTCATAAAACACAATTTAGTCTTCTGGAGCATCTTGACACTTCATCTAATGTTTTACTGAAAGTTATTTCCATGCCTGCATTGATGTTCACTTGAGTAAATGTGTTTAGCTAGAGTTAAAAACAGTGTTCAGGACTCTGAAATAGGAGCTACATTAAGAGGAGGAGCAAATAGCAGAATTGCCGAAGAAAGATTAGCTGAATTAGTGGAACATCCTCAAAACCATTAAAAAGGAAAGAAGGTCATTAACACCTGTGGAATGCAGAGTTTAGAAGGAATAAGGTAGATTATAACAAACCATTAAGTCAATTGACTTCTTTAATGCTGCCTGATTCATGTTGTTGTCAGTGCCAGGCAGTTAGTTTTAAAATTTGAGTGGACCAGGAATCAAAGAGAGGAGTGGGGGGTGCAACTGCCCCACTGTATCTTCTCACCCCACAAATCCAACCATGGTCTCCACCAGCCAGGTACCACATAACCTTTCTTTCTTTTTTCAAACCTTTTCCTTTTAATTTGAGTTGATTCTCACACTGGGTGCATCATTTGGTATTGAACGTTTGGTATTGTGCAGTCCCAGCAGTACACAGTTATTTTTAGACGCTACATTGCTGTAGTGATGAGCTATGATGATATAGCTCATTGCTACGGAGACGTGGTGTCTCATGTAGACGTGCCCACTGACTAGGTTATTTTTTTGACTTTTAGTACAAGCCTTTTCAGATGGGATCCCCCATCTTTTTCCAAGTTCTCAGAAGTGTTGTGTACTATTATGCTCCAATTGGAGTAATAAATAATAATTTGGAGCAGTATCTCTAGAGTTTGTGTGCACTTATATCCCAGGAAGAGGTATATGTACCATTGTACATTGACAAAATGCTGCCAAAAGACTCCTCTCTCACTGTAATAGTTCACGTGACTAGGGAAACGATACATGAGGGAGGCCTCTTCTCTACAAATCTCTGGAAGGAAAAGTTGCACAGTGGTTCTACCACAGTACTTTGAGGACCTACTCAAGACTACAACTGATTTGCTTTATGAATCTGGAAGTCATGTAGGGTTGAATTTTCATGGGGATATAAGGGAATAAGGTACTCAAATCCTACTGAAGATCAGTGGGAACAAGTTACCTAACTTCTACATATGACTTTGAATAATGTCCCTTTTAACCACTGTCCCACTTTCCCCGTGAAGTGAAGGTAAAAATATTAATCTATTGCATCAAGGTGCTGAAACAATTAAATCATATTCAGAAAGCATTTTTAGATTCTCTTCTGAAGGATGCTACAGAAGTGCGAATATTTTTTATCATTTTAATAATATCTTTATGTAATAGTATCTTGGAAAATAAAATGCTGGAGTTGAAATACATGGAGACACAACTGGCCCCTCCTCTTTTACTCATGGTACAGGAGAATTTTCCTTAAGTTTCAGCCCAAAGCAAGGAGATCTCATTGTGTTATAATCATTGCTTCCTGTTTGTTACCTAATGACATCATTTCCTGTTTCCTGTCTGATTATAACCCTGCCAACTGTTTTTCTCAAACATTAACCAACTTCCCATACCCCCCCCTTTCTTTTTTAAACAAAAATACCATAATAAATATCACTGTAACCGGAGGCCCTGACAGAACACCATTTTCCCAGTTAACCTCTCTGTGGCTAGACTGCCTGGCACAGCCTGCTACTCCGCTAGCTACAACCCTAGAGAATAAAAGTAATGACCAACAATACTTTATTCAAAATTTGTTGCTTAGTTGATCTTAAGCTTTGGATCACTGGTTATCTTTCTCAGTGTACAAAACAGTTGAGAGCTGTGCAGAATTCATAGATAGATAGGTTCCTTGACAGGAATTTAGCAATTGGTGTTAGGAATTGTCAAGCTCCTTTTGGGTGCTTAACTCCCACTGATTTTAAAAACACTTGGGTACCTAATTCTCAAGGAGGATGTGAGCCAAAGGCTCTGTGCCATAAATGGACTTCCAATCCCATTCCCACAAAGATGTATATGAATGATTTTACCCAGCTGAGTTGCTCTACTGGGATTTTTTGCATGAGCAGTGCTACTCACACAGCAGTGCTTTTTAACATCAGGACCTTACAGGAGGGAAATGAAGAGGCGGGAGGAGGAAGCATGTTGCATGGGAAAAGGAATGCTGATCCAAGCACAGATACACACATAAAGCAATGTCTGTTTGCAGTGCTGATGCTTCAAAACACCTCTTCACAAACAAGAAGTGCCAGGTATCCCTGGCGATTTGAAGCTCCACTATAACTGCTTATTGGTCAATAGGAACCCATTGACTATGCTCCAAAGGCAGCCTCCTCCAGTCTTCCTCCCCCTGAGATTAAGGAAAGCAGATTTGAAGAAGTGCAGATTTCAGGCCTGCATCTGGAGGTGCAGCAGGGCCCCCTTCTTGGAAAGTTTTCCTCCCAGAACAAATCTTAGCTTGTACATAAACATGTGCCCAAGGAAAATTCCCATAAGGTGTCTTAGTATTAACTTCTTATAAGTACATCAAGTCAACACAAGCTTCCCAGGGCCTGCTCCCAGAGAGCTGCAGAAACAGACCCATGCCGAGCAACCATTTGACATTTTTTCTGACAAGCTGACAACACAGAGAGCAGGAATATCTTTGATTTACCACCACCCCCAGCTTCTGGCAGAGAAACTATATTTGAGATATCAACAAGAATGAAAAACTTAGATTTAACAACTAGTATCAAAGTCTAAGGATTATTATAATGATGGCTGCCTTTGCTCCACTGTCTGTTCATTATTCTATATTGATTTACTACACCTGTATTTGTATATTTATTATCTTCGTGTCCCCTTTAGATCACTGTTTTGTATTTAAAACATTTATTTATAATGGCTTTTCAGAGCTGAAGTTCACTTTCTGATTTCTTTTTAATTTTGGTGGTAAGTTAAAATTAAAACCTGCGCCATGAATAATGCTGTTGAAATGTAAGCCTCCTGGGCTTTTTTGCTAAGGTGGCAATTTCTCTTACAAACATCCACCAACAGAGGGTGCCCTAAGAACACATGAAAAGCTCGCAGGCTGAGAAAGATAAATCCTGACAGTCTGTGGAAAGCAATAGCCAGGGTATGGCAAGCATCTAAAGAATACAATAAATGCATTTTATGGCCCTGATTCAGCAAAGTATTTAAGCACATGGCAAATTTTAAATACATGAGTAGTTCAATTAACTTCAGTTGGATTATTGCCAAGACTAAAATAAGGCATATGTTTTCATAGCTTACAGAATCAGGGTATATGTAGTGTATACACAGCACCAATTTAAATGAGTTTAGGTTTCAACGATGTGACAGAGAGAAAAAGGGAAAGAGAAGTGTCTTCTGTCCTTTAAGGATACCAGAGGCATCCTTTCAAAGAGATAATTATGATTTGGGAACTGTTAATGAAATCTGTTCAACTTCAGAAAGAATCAAAGGATTATAGAAAATTAGGGTTAGAAGGGACCTCAGGAGATCATCCAGTCCAACCTCCTGCTCAAAGCAGGACCATCCCCGACTACATCATCCCAGCCAAAGCTTTGTCTAGCCGGTACTTAAAAAACCTCCAAGGATGGTGATTCCACAACCTCTCTAGGTAACTTGTTCCAGTGTTTTACTACCCTCCTAGGGAGAGAGTTTTCCCTAATATCTAACATCAACTTCCCTTGCTGCAACTTGAGACGGTTGCTCGTTATTCTCTTATCTGCAGCCACTGAGAACAGTCTAGCTCCATTCTCTTTGGAACCCCCCTTCAGGTAATTGAAGGGTGAAGAAAAAAGGGTGTAGAAGAGATGGTACATTCAAGCTTCAGATTCAAAAAAATAATTGAAAAGAACTGCAGGCTCCAATACTTCTTCACGCTGAACCTCTTCTACTTGACACCTGATCTGTGCCATAGCAGCGGGGGTGGGAGAGGTGAGTGGGGTGACCACCTGAGGCATCAAAGCAAAAAGGTATGAACAGGCGCTGTCCAGCTTCAGCAGGGCATGGGACGGAGCTGCAAGAGTCTTGTTTGGGGGTGGTGCAAGGATGGGGGAAGGGCGGCTCCTGCTGCTGTGTGCACTCCCGGGCATAGGCGGTAGAAGGGTGGGGCTACCATCCAAACATAGGGCAGCAGTGGCAGGGCAGAGAGCCACAAAGCAGCCTGGGTGCAGGCTCCTAGTGGCTACAGCAGTGGGGGAGGGGTGCGCACAGATAGATGAGCAGCCAGAGCCTGCAGACAGCCAGGAACTCAGCCCAGCCCTGCTGCGTGTGGAGCAGAACCCAGCATGGAAGTACCTAGGAGAGAAGGGGGGAGGGAAGGGTCCCCACTTTGTACTCGAACTCAAGAAACCTTGTCTTGGAGTTGAGTAAATACGATAAGAGAATCATGCTTATATGGTAATAGTTTGTCATGGCCGGATCTAAAAAACTCTTATTACTGTTTGCTTGTTTGCTGTATAGGGACCAGAAAATGCCATCCTTACTTAAACTGAATGATACCTTACCCCAGTGAAAAAAATAGGAAAGACAAGGTTGCAGAACAAAGCCCAACTGTTCTAAGCACTGCACCCAGTATAGAATGTTTGCAGGCCTGGGGCCCAAGCTTGCAAAGTAGTTTGAGTTCTTTTGGAATGCTTGAAGAGCTTGTGCTTTCTGTCTAATGCCAGTTCTATGATTTGGTGAGACCCCCATTGCCTTATTAGTTCTTATTTTTATTAATCACATCTTTGTTGAGGTCCTTGAGCACAGGTACATAATAGTGCAAGGTTATCCATTAATTACTACCATTAACATAATGAATATTATCCTGATAGTGCCTTAACTCATCTCTTCATAAAAATCAGTTAAAAAGATTATATGAAACTAGCCTGAGAACTTTATATATAAAGTAGAACGAAATATGAAATGCAGCGCAATTCCATTTGGCATTTGACATAGTAACTGCAAAGCGGGGTGGGGGGCGAGTGTATACATCAGATGCTTTGCTGGGAAGTAGTGTAATTTACTGTGCAGTAAGTACACATGCACATGCTTACTGCACAGTAAACCTTGCTAATCACAAGTAAATTTGCTACCTGAAAACGCAAGTAGTAAATTTACTCATGAGGTGTTCTTGCACAGTAACACACATGTAGACGCCTGACCAGGAGCAAATGTGCTCCCATTCAGCCAGTCACCAGGGAGCAGGAGATTGCTCCCTGCCCTGGGAGCTCCCTGCTGCCAAAGTGAGTTCTGCCACAAAAGCCCCGGCGGGGACTATGTCCACTTGCTCTGGCAGCAGGAAGCTCCAAGCCGCCTACTCCAAGATCGCAATCCGGGAGCGGGGAATGGAAGATCCTCATCATTATCAAAGTGGGGAGCTGGGAGATCCTTCACCATCATTATCAGAGAGTGGGGAGCTGGAAGATCCTTATCTCTCAGCACCAACTCTGCAGTCGCAGGGCTGGCACTGGGAGAACCTTATCTCCTAGCCCGAGCCCTGCAACCGCTGAGCTGGTGTTGGAAGATAAGGATCTCTCAGCACCAGACCCGCAGTCATGGAACTGGCATTGGGAGCTCCCTGCTGGCATAGGCTGGAGAGCCTGTTTACCACTCAGCACCATGACCACGGGGCTGGGATTAGGGCAGGTGGCTGGAACCTGCCCCACCCCTGCAGCTCTTTCCAACTCCCCTGCTCTAATCAGGGAAGTGGGCCTGGAAGCTCCCTGCTGCAGAGGCAGAGGAACATTGTCAGGGAGGTGGGCCTGGAAGCTTCCTGAGGCTAAGCAATGTCCCAGCCTGGCCGAGAGACAGCTGTCTCCTGGCCTGGTGCTCCCTGCTAGCCCCTGGGCTAGCACCCAGGGGGAGCCCAGAGCTCTCCCTGGTAGCAGCAGGGGACCACTGCAGGGTCACAGGACGTGGGAGCAGTTTGCTGTTAGGAGCAGCAAATCTGCTCCCATACCCCTGCATATGTAGATGCCTGCCTGGGAGCATTTATACGTGAATAGTTTACTTGCAGGTAAACTGGTCCCAGATCAAATGCATGTGTAAATGTACCTGGGTTGTTGTAACACATAGTTTGGAAAATAATGTTGTGGGCTGGAAACATAAATGGCAGGCTGAAAGAGACATTTCTTCAGTCCCTAAAGCTTCGCATCTGCTTTTGTTGGCCTTATGCAAATAAATCTGCAAAATGTACGGTATGTATCTGCAAAAAGAATATGGCAAGCCAACAGTGAGCCTGAGGGTTTAGAAGCCTTAAGTTATCTGAGACCCTATGGATGTCAAAACAGGAGCCTTGGAACAGTCTTGTGTTTAAAGTTCCAGACTGCAAATCTGGATTTAAGTACAAGTCCATCACATTTGTAGATGCCTCATTCCTTATCTACAAATGAAACAACAGGACTTCTCTTTCCTTCTGTCTGCCCCATCTAGTTGACCAACATTCCACATAGGGATTATTTCTTCCTATGAGACAGCACAATGGGGGAGCTGATCTACTTAGATAAATAATAATAACCATTGTGCTAGGGATCCTGAATTATATACTGGGGGAGATTCAAAATATTTCAAATTGTACAGTGAGGAGACAGAAGCAGCAGTAGCAAATCTTTTGTGAAAAATAAAGGCCTACTGCCTTAGTTCATACTCTACCTGACCATGCAAACATGGTATTCATCTGCCTTTAGTTTTTCCTGAGGACTTTCTCAGTAAGAAAAAACAGATCATATCCCTTTTAATGGTGCATTTGCACTCTATGTATCTTCACAGTCACTCCATTCTCATCATTTGAGGTAGTAAACCAAAAACTCGGTTGAGGTAGTGAACCAAAGACTGCAGCGCTGGTGTCATCAGGAAGGCTTTGGCTTCCATGACCACAGTCCGCTCTTTGGTGAGAGAGGCAGTGAGCTGCTGGGAAGGGACAGCCTCCACCTCTCTCTGCTGGGGAGAAGGCTCTTCTCAGCCAGACTGGCTGAACTGCTCCACCGGGCTTTAAGACTAAGCCCACCGGGGGTTGGGGGGATTACCACCACTGCTGGCCTGCTGAGCAATGCTTGCAAAGCCAGCAGGCCAAGGCACTTAAGGAAGCCCACACCTGCCCCAGCCCTGGAATGAGCTGTGGGCAAGGCAAGGGCCCCCAAAGGGACACTTGCGCGCCTGTACACAAATGCCAGGAGCATGGGGAATAAACAGGAGGAACTTGTCCTCCTGCTTAACACAAATAATTATGATGTCATAGGGATAATGGAGACTTGGTGGGACTCCACCCATGACTTGGCAACAGGTATAGATGGCTATACCCTGTACAGGAGGGATCGAGTGGAGAAAAGGGGCAGGGGTATAGCTTTCTATCTCAAGGAGAGTTACATGTCCCTGCAAGCTGACGTTGGTGCCCAGGGTGGATGACTGGAAACCCTCTGGGTTAAAATCTGTGGGGTACACAGCACAGGGGACACAACAGTGGCAGTCTACTAGAGACCTTCTACCCAGGATCAAGAGTTTGACCAGGAGTTCATCAGGGAATTGGCTAAGGCTGCATGCTCCAGGACCACGGTTGTCATGGGAGACTTCAACTACCCAGACATTTTGTGGGGAGTACGTTCAGCCAAATCCAAACGATCGCTAAGCTTTCTCTCGTGCGTGGATGAGCTCTATCTGATGCAAGAAGTGTAAGGGCTGACGAGAGGTAAAGCACTGCTCGACCTGGTACTGGCAATGGGGGACGACCTAATCAGTGACGTAACGAGCAAAGGAAAGCTGGGCAACAGCAACCACGAGCTGATCACCTTCACCATCTGCCGGAAAGCTGGAAAGTCAGTCAGCAATACAGAAGTCCTTGACTTTAGGAAAGCTGACTTGGACAAGCTCAGGAGCCTTGTCAGCGAGGCCCTAGAGGGCCACAACCCAAAGGGGAGGGGAGACCAGGAAGCGTGGTTGCTCCTCAAAGGAGCGATCCTGGATGTGCAAGCAAAGTTTATCCCATCTCGGAGGAAAGGCAGCAAAAGGTCACAGCAGTCCCCCTGGCTCTGTAGGGAACTAGCAGACCTCCTGCGTCTAAAAAGAAAGACCTACAAAGGATGGAGAACTGGATCAAAGGAGGAATACTCTGCACTGGTCCGGACCTGCAGGGAGAATACCAGGAAAGGCAAGGCTGCGAATGAGCTCCAACTAGCTAATGGTATCAAGTACAATAACAAATCCTTTTTTAGATATGTGGGGAGCCTGAGGAAAAACAAGGGCAACATTGGACCCCTGCTAAACTAGATGGGACAACCGACAACCGACGCCCAGGAAAAAGCCAACTTGCTAAATGGGTACTTTGCGTCAGTTTTTCACTAGTCCCATGGGACTCCCCTGCCCATTATGGGATGGGAAGGCCTGGATGAGGGAGATTCCTTACCCCACCATCAATGCTGACCTTGTGAAGGAACACCTTGAGAGGCTGGACACCTTCAAGTCAGTCAGCCCTGACAGTTTACACCCAAGGGTACTCAGGGAGCTGACAAGCATTGTAGCCCAGCCCCTGACACAGACCTTCAAGAACTCCTGGTGCTCTGGTGAAGTGCCCGAAGATTGGAGGAAGGCCAATGTCATGCCTATCTTCAAGAAAGGGATAAAAATGTATCCAGGAAACTACAGGCCCACCAGCCTGACCTCTATCCCAGGGAAGGACTTAGAAAAGATTATCAAAGAGGCCATTCTTAACAGACTGGCCAATGCCAACATCCTGAGGGATAGCCAGCACAGGTTTGTTGTGGATAGGTCTTGCTTGACCAATCTTATTTCCTTTTACAATCAGGTGACCTATCACCTGGACCAGGGATTGATTGAAGAGATTGATATTGTATATCTTGACTTTAAAAAAGCCTTCGATCTGGTATCCCATAATCACCACTTAGCAAAACTGGCTAACTGCAGCCTTGGTCACACCACGATCTGCTGGCTGGGGAATTGGCTCCGTGGTTGGACCCAGAAGGCAGAGGTTGACAGATGTCAATCATCATGGTGCACTGTGACCAGTGGGGTCCCCCAAGGCTCTGTCCTTGGGCCTATACTATTCAACATCTTCATTAATGATGTGGACATGGGTATCAGAAGCGGACTAGACAAGTTCGCCGACGACACTAAACTTTGGGGTAAAGCGTCCACACCTGAGGACAGGAGGGTGATCCAGGATGACCTTGACAGGCTCAGGCTATGGGCGGATGAGAACCTGATGGTGTTTAACATCAAAAAATGCAAGCTTCTCCACCTTGGGAAGAAAATCCTGCAGCATGCTTATAGGCTTGGCAAAAAGGATGTGGAGAAGCTTGAGAGAGTCCAGAGGAGAGTCACACACATGATCAGAGGCTAGGAAAACAGACCTTATGATGAGAGGCTGAGAGCCATGGGACTCTTCAGCCTGGAAAGGTGCAGGCTCAGGGGTGATCTGGTGGCTTATTGGGGGTGCTTACCAGGATCTGGGGGAACATCTGTTCACCAGAGTGCCCCAAGGGATGACAAGATTGAATGGTCACAAACTCCTCCATGAACGTTTCAGGCTGGACATAAGGAAGAACTTCTTTACTGTCTGAGCCCCCAAGGTTTAAAACAGACTGCCACCAGAGGTGGTTCAAGCACCTACTTTGAACACCTTCAAGAGATATTTGGATGTTTATCTTGCTGAGATCCTACGACCCCTGCCAACTTCCTACCCCTGGGGCAGGGGGCTGGACTCAATGATCTTCCAAGGTCCCTTCCAGCCCTAATGTCTATGAAATCTATGAAATTTACAGGCAGGAGTCAGGTCTTGGATTGGTACAGGAACACTGTATTCCATTTTCTCCTAATCAAGATAGCTGGAGAACACACTGGGTATGTCTACTCATTCATTAATAAGCCATAATTACTGCAGATTTAGTTTAGTACTTCCTTAATGAAGCACTAAATGAATACATAGTAACTACATTTACAATGCAGTAGCACCAGTGCATGGTTTTTTTATGATGCTTACTCTGCAGAAACCTCATAATGCTGTGCAGTAGCTTATTAGCATGGTTTTTAACTGCTCATGACTGCACAGTGTTATTAGGTTACCGCGCAGTAAACATCTCGTGTAGATGTACCCACTGTTGGGAACAGGCTGCAGGGGAGCTGTTAGCTCTCTAATTCTAAACTTTATAAACATAAGTCAGTGTGAGGAACTGGATAAAACCACTGACTTTCAAGGAACACACGACTATCTGACCACAGTCCGCACTTCAGAGAGGGAGGACAATTGGGAAGGGATGGCCTTCACCTCACCTGGAAAGGGAAGAAGCTCTTTGCAGCCAGAATGGCTGACCTTCTTGACAGGGCTTTAAATTAAGACCACTGGGGGGACAGGCAGTCTATTAAGAGTTCTAGTCCAGGTCATGTCAGCTTCATTACTAAACTTGGGCAGCCCAAGGGAACCCTGTCTGATAACAGCCCAAGGAAAGATCCTGCTTCACCCCATACGGAAGCATTGGGCTTCTCACAGCAGTCTTAACTGCCTGTTCATGAATGCCAGGAGCTTGGGAAACAAGCAAGAGGAACTGGCCCTTCTATGTGAAAATGACTATGACTTTGCAGGGATAATGGAGACCTGGTGGGACTCTACCTGTGATTGGTTTGTTGCTTTAAATGGTTACACCTTGTATAGGAGAGACCATGTGGGGAGGACAGGTGGGGATGTTGCTCTCTATGTCAAGGATCAGTTCACTTCCTTGGAAATTGAGTTTTCTGACCAGGAAGGGCATCTTGAGACTCTCTGGGTCAAAATACGAGGAGAATATGGGGTGGGTGACATACCTGTATGAGTCTACTATTGACCTCCCCATCAAGAGGAAGAACTAGATTGGGAATTCAATAGGGAACTGGTCAAGGCTGCGCAAACCCGATGCATGATTGTCATGAGGGATTTCAACTTCCCTGACATCCCTTGCGATAAGCACACAGCCAAATCTGACAGGTCACATAGCTTTGTCACTTGTATTGATGACCTCTACCTAACACAGGAGGTCTATGGACTGACTAGGGGAGAGGCATTGCTTGATCTGGTCCTGGCCAAAGGGGAGAACCTGGTGAGTGATGTGAGGATCAAGGGGAAGCTTGGTGACAGCAACCATGAACTGGTCACCTTCTTAGTTCACCAAAGAGCAGGCAAATCCCTCAGTAAAAGAGAAATCCTTAACTTTGGAAAGGCTGACTTTTCCCAACTCAAAGATTTGGTCAGTCAGGCAATTAGAGGCCATACCCCACTAGAAAAGGGAGTACACAAGGAATAGTCATCTCTCAAAAACATAATCCTTAAAGCACAGAGGAAAGCCATTCCATCTCACAAGAAATGTAGTCAACAGGCAAGGAAGCCCCTTTGGCTGAACAAGTAACTATTTGGCCTCATTAAACTCAAAAGAGGAGTCTACACCTGTTTGAAAACGGGAAGCATCACCAAAGAGGTGATTCAGCACTTGCCCGCACCTGTAAAGAGTGGTCCAGAAAAGGCAATGCAAAAACCAAACTCAGGGTAGCTATGGGAATCAAGGACAACAAAAAGTCCTTCTTCAGACATGAGGGAAGTCGAAAAAGAACAAAGATAGCATTGGGCCTCTGCAAGATCTAATGAGGCAACTGACATCTGACGCCCAAGAAAGGGCCAGTCTCCTAAATTACTTTTTCGCATCAGTTTTTCACCCTCCCAAGAGGATCACAGTATCAGAAAGGACACAAACCATCCTGGGAGTGGATGACGGGCCCAAAATTGATGTGGATCAGGTGAGAGAACACTTTGAGAAACTGGACATTCACAAGTCACGGGCCCAGATGGAATGCACCTGAGAGTCTTAAAGGAGCTGGCAGACATCATTGCATCCCCCTTGGCAAAGATATTTGAAAACTCGTGGCACTCAGGCAAGGTTCCAGAAGACTGGAAAAGAGCTAATATGGTCCCTACCTTCAAGAAAGGGAGGAGAGATGACCCAGGGAATTATAGACCAATCAGTCCAACATCTGTGCCCATAAAAATCCTGGAGAAAATTGTCAAGGGAACCATCAACACCAGACTAACAGAAGGCAAGCATCTGAATGCCAGCTAATATGGCTTTATGACTGGCAGGTCTTGCCTGACCAACCTCATCTCCTTCTATGACCAGGTAACAGACACCCTGGACAAGGGAGATGATGTGGATGTCATATATCTGGATTTCAAAAAATTCTTTGACCTAGTTCCCCAGGATGTCCTTATGGTTAAGCTGGGGAACTGTGGCCTTGATCATCTTATGGTATGATGGCTAGGTAACTGGCTACGGGGTCAGACCCAAAGAGTACTAGTCAATGGGAGCAAATCAACATGGCACAGGGTCACCAGTGGACTGCCTCAGGGCTCAGTACTTGGGCCGGTACTCTTTAACATCTTCATTAATGATCTGGATTTGGGAGTCAGATGCAAACTGGCAAAGTTTGTGGATGACATCAAATTATGGGGGAGGGTGGTCACACTGCAGGACAGGCGGGGGTTACAGGCCGACTTCGACAGGGACTCAAGGTGAGCTGGCCAAAACCTGATGGCCTTCAATGTAGAGAAGTATAAGGTGCTGCACCTTGGTAGGAAGAACCTTCAACGTATTTACAGGCTCAGCAGTGCTACACTTGCTAGCACCACAACCTAAAGAGACTTGAGGGTCTTGACTGACCACAAGATGAATATGAGCCACCAATGCGATGCTGTGGCTGGCAAAGCAAACCAAACTCTGGCATGCATCCACTGATGCATCTCAAGCAAAACAAGGGATGTCATCCTCCCAATTTACTCAGCCCTGGTGAGACTGCAGCTGGAGTACTGCATCCAGTTTTGGGCCCCCCACTTCAGGCAGGATGTGGAAAAGCTTGAGAGAGCCATTCATATGAGGAGAGCCATTCATAGGATCCAAGGCCTGGAGGGCGGGCCATTCAAGGAGAGACTGAGGGACTTGGGCCTCTTCAGTCTGCAAAAGAGAAGGCTCAGAGGGGACTTGGTATCAGCCTACAATTATATAAGAGGGGTACATCAGGACCTGAGAGAACAGCTGTTCACCAGAGCTCCCCAAGGGATAACAGGGTCTAACGGCCATAAACTCCAGGAAGACTGATTTAGACTAGACATAAGAAAAAAGTTCTTTATAGTGTGAGTGTCCAGGGTCTGGAACAGACTCCCCCCAGGGGTGGTGCAAGCACCTACTCGGGACTCTTTCAAAAAACATGTGGATGTTTTTCTTGCTGGGGTCACTTGATCCAAGCTGACTTCCTGCCTATGGCGGGGGTGGAGGGTGGGACTCAAATGATCTCACGAGGTCCCTTCCAGCCCCTAATGTCTATGAAATCTATTAAATCTACCAACTGACACTTGTATTTTATCATTGTGTTCTGCAGGCGACTATGCATGTCCAAGCATGAAAAATTCAATGTGTTTAGAGGTAGTTACTGAAACTGTACATCACCAAGAGAGCTATACCTGTGTTAACAGTGTTTTATATATGCAAAAATACCCATATGCTAGGCACATCTATACTGGCCTAGCTGCTTTTTGTATTACTACAGTAAAAGTACCATCTCAAGTGGAACCAGCTATAACAGAAAAAAGTGTAGTGTTGCCTATGGTACAAGCATGTCCATCAGAGATCACATATCATCACACCTCTGACCAACAACACCTCTGCCAGAAAAAATCAGCAGTGTGGACATAGCTAGGGAGTGCTGCTGTGCCTCAGAATACAGTTGTGCTGCTGAGTAATCAAAGGATGGGGTTGTAACTGAGAATGCAGCTGTACTGAATCAATGCAGGGGTTGTATCTGTGCGTGCAGCTGCAGTACTGTGCAGTCTGCCACTGGAAGCACAACGATGTGCAGTCAAACTGGTACTGGGGTATTGGGAGCATTGGTAACCTGTTTCGTTATCACTGAATTGAAGTTCCCTTTGATCAAACAGCTCTTTTCCATAATCACAGGCATATGGGAATATAACTGTGCTAGGTCTCCATTGGGAATAATACAGCTGAGGAAAGTACAATGGCAATGAGAGTGCAATACCACAAAGCATTGCTTTTTTGGGGGAGCAAAATTATCTCACAGGCTAAATGTAATCACAGGGTTTTTAGAATTAGAAATATAGCTTATTATATAGTTAAGAACATGCTAAATCACTGAGAATGCAGCAGTGTTGCTTCAGTTCTTGAGATAAATTGTCATGTGCAGATTCTGAATGAAATCTAATTTCCCCAGAGCTTGACAAAGCTATTACTTAGGACAGCTCAAGCCTATGAATTAGTCTCTAAGGTGCCCCTCTGCTCTGCCTTTTCCCAGAGTCTGTTAGAGATTAAAACACCCCAGAGTCTGTTAGAGATGAAAAGATTTACACCTTCAGAACCTCACAGAAACAGAAGGATTCATTTCCTCAGATCTGAAGGTGTTTATACCCTCAAGTCTTCCATGTTTGACAGTAAGAGGACAGCTCAGTCATGCAGCCACAGGCTTTGTGTGTTTTCACTCAAAATTCTGTTGCACAACCATGTGTGCATAAGGACTGTGTCCTTTTCACAGTCACTGCTCACATTTCAAAGCATGACGCCACATGAACTGCACTACTAAATGTGCTATGAAACAGAAGGTAGGCAGAGAAAGCAAAGCCCCAGCACTCTGGCCAGGTATAGACATTACACTTTTACCAGTAAAGGTGATTGGAAATTGGTCTATATTCATAACAGAACAGAGGTCCAGCACACAAAGCTGGTTTATACCCATAACAAGAACAGCGGTTCAGTACAGACTGGTTTAAAAATGGCACAACCCAGTCTGAGATTTCTGCCCACTACCAAAGGGTAAATGTGTGTTCTGTTCACTGCCAATCTAAACTATGCCACTTACAGAAAGCCACATAACTTAGATCAATTCTGCCTTTTTGAATGTCTGCACCTAGCTTCAGCATTTTGCTGACTCTCTTTCACTTCCCCCCTTACCTCATCATACACCTGCCCTCTCAGCTTACCAAGCCACTTGTGCTGCCACTTTTCACACCCTGGTAACTCTTTTATAGAACCAGGAATAACTATCTAGCCTGCCATGCACCAGTCCATTCACATGACATTTTCTCTCAGATGCTAGTTTGAGGCATTGATGATAAATTGCTAACACCAACCCACAGAGGGCTTCAGTGAGGGGGACTGGGAGGGCAGGGCTTTAGAACAGTGTGAATAAATACAATTTCACCAAGTATTTAGGCCCAAGACTGCACCTACATGATAGTGATCCCATTGGTCAGTGGGTGAGGGAAGGGCAAGGCCTGTAGTAGGAAATGCATGTGCGTGGTGCATGACATGGTGACCCAAAGACATTGAAATAATCAGGAAACTTCACAACACCAAAATTTCCATGATTAGCAGGCACTGGGGGAGTCCCTGTTCCCCCGAGTGCTACCAGGAGTGACTAGAAAGGGTAGATTCAGGCTAGACATCAGGAGGTGCTACTTCACAGTCAGGGCGGCTAGGATCTGGAACCAAGTTCCAAGAGAAGTGGTGCTGGCTCCTACCCTGGGGGTCTTTAAGAGGAGGCTAGATAATCACCTTGCCAGGGTCATTTGACCCCAGTACTCTTTCCTGCCATGGCAGGGCGTTGGACTTGATGATCTGCTCAGGTCCCTTCTGACCCTACCAACTATGAAACTGTGATAGGATGGATTTGCTCTAGGCACATCTTCTTGGCACATGCACACACACACGCATGCACATGCATGTACATACATGTGCACACACACAGGATTTGTCTGTGAACAGGCATGTTCTAAATTATGTGTCTCCATCTATACGTGCCTAGTATGGCATGTGACTATTTACAATTTATGCACTGGTATTTTTAAGAGCTCCTCTAAGAGATCCACTCAGTAGTTTTCACCCCTTCCAATCACCTCCAGCATTGCCTGCATTGTGCCACCTTCTTATTGAGGAGGGCTCCCACTGGAGTCACTCGGTCTCCCTTAAGAGCTGGGTACATGACATATCTCTGCAGAGGAGTCCCAGATGCACCTAGATGACACCACAATATGTCACAAATCCTTGCAGGAGATAGCATTTTCCCAAGCCCATGATATAGCTTCTTCCCAACCATGTGATGGTTCACGTTCCTTCTCACTTTCTGATTTATTTATTCGTAGCCACCAACTATGTAATTCTTTTTAATCCTGCTACTCTGTTTGCCCAGGGATATCCTGTGGCAATGGATTCCATTGACTTGTTGTGATTACAACAAGAAGCACTTCCTTTGATCTGTTAATGTGTCTGTCTTTCATCTCTATCGAATAACCCTTGTTCTCATGTTCTGGAACTGGCTGAATAGGAGCCTCCAATCTGTTTTCATTAAACTCAACAGTATTCAATATACAATTCTCATGTTTCCCTCTTCCTAGGCACAAGACATGTGGTGGACCACATGGCACCAGCTGGATAGAGACTTACAGTCCATGCACACATGAATGCATAGTCTTGGGGACACAGTGTACAGACAGAGCATGGGCTAATACTGAGAGCAATGGGCACTGGGTCAAGAGATCTGGAGCCCAATTCCAGTGTCAATCACACTGTTTTTACACTGGCATAATTCTAGTGGCTTCAGCTTAGTTACTCTGAATACCAACTAAGGCACCTGCTGCGTTTCTTTCCCCTTCTATTCCTGGTTTTATGATGGTCACTCTGGGTAGTGGGGATCACTGGGTAGTTTGTAAAGCACTTTTTGCCCCTGATGAAACATAGACTACAGACAAGACTGCATCTTCCTCTTCCACTCTGTGTTGTTCTCAGCTTCTCAGTACAGGATGTGTTTGTATAAATCTAGTAATTGCACAAATTACATCTTAGTCACATTTCCATGAATAATTGCCAAAGATCCTCCTCCTGGTCATCAGCATAGATGACTAAGATGGCTCCTCCTTCTGAGTCGTGTAACCTGTCATCAGAGGTGTACGTGTGTGTTCAGGTACCATCTAGGAAATATGATGATGTAGAAACCAAAAAATAATAATTTAGAGAAAAACAAGACCAAGTCAATGCCTCTGGCAGCTCCATTGATTTCAATGGCATTATCCCATGTCTGAGTTTGGCAAGAGGATTAGCTTTTTCAAACAAAAGGGCCTGGAGGTTTCACACAAACTACACATTTAAATAAGCAAAACAGTATGTGTTTACAGAAGGTTGCAACTGTGCTGTGGAGATATTTAAGTGCACAGTCAACCATTCTCCCTGAAAGTAGGACAAACACATCTTTGGCAGCTACACCTGAAAATCTGATCCACTCTCTCCTTTAAAGGAAGGACAAATTGTGGGTGGAAACAGACACCACCTTTTTTTAAAAAATGATGGCAGCACAAAGTGACTGCAAATAGAAACAGTGTGGCTGCAACAAAAGGTAGTAATAAGTTGTGCTGCTTTATTGCAGCAGATATCCATTTGTTTTCTGGTAGGAGAGCATGGGCAGCCAGAGCTGCCTGCACAATTCCATTGCCCTGGGTAGATGCTCCCGAGACTTGAGGGGCCTGGTCCTACATGCCCTAGGAATTTGCACACAGGCTCAGGCTCCTCCAGCTGCAGGAGTGCCTGTCCAGCTTTTAATAAGGATAATAGCACCTATCTCTAATATACTGTTAATGATAATTCAGAGAATGTAAGATCTTTGAACAGGAACTGGGTCTATGCTTGCAGAGTGACTGGCCCAATGTGGAGTCTCAAAGAGCTTTTGTAATATAAATAACAATTATAATCACATTTCTTCATTATGAGCTGAAGGGTGAATTCCTTCTGGGCTTATTCAAGAACACTTTCTGGTTTGTTTAGCAGCACTGAGCAGTGTGTGTATATTCCATGCCATTCTCCCAGTGCAGCCCCCCTCCAGTAAGCAACATGTTTCGTGAAGACACTAGAAATATACATTGTCAAATGACATGAATCAGTTGTGCTGGGATGTGTCCTGGCACAGTTGATCTGCTTCACTGGGTGAAACACATGTTGCCTGTCTCTTCAACCAGGGGGAAGAGCTGGATCGGGAATTCTCAGGTCAGCTCACGGAGGCAGTTAAGTCAAGGGATGTGGTCATCATGGGTGACCTAAACTATCTAGACATCTGCTGGGAAGAGCAGTCAGCCAGGTCTGACCGCTCACGTAGGTTCCTAGCCGAGTTACAGGACCTCCATCTAACCCAGGAGGTGCACAGTCCCACCAGGGGAAATGCCTTGTTGGACCTAGTCCTGGTCACGGGCGATGACCTGGTGAGTGGACTGCGGGTGCTCGACCACCTGGGCGATAGCGATCATTGCCTACTGGAATTCACCATCCAGCGCAGGGTGTCAAAGGCCTGCAGGAAGGCAGCAGCCCTAGACTTCAGGAGGGCAGATTTCAATCCGGTAAGGAGACTAGTCGAGGAGGCACTGAGGTCCCAGAGGGGAGGGGAGTTGGGAGTCTAGGAAGAGTGGTCATTCCTTAAGGAGACAATCGTCCAAGCTCAAAGGGTGACAATCCCTACATGGATCAAAGGGGGCAGGAGTGCTCAAAAGCCCCCATGGCTCACCAAAAGCATCCAAGAACATCTCAAAGCTAAAAAGGAGGTGTACACCAATGGAAGAGAGGGGCCATCACCAAGGAGGATTATACCTCTATTGCCCGAGATTGTAAGTGGGCTGTTAGGAAGGCTAAGGCAGAGATGGAACTGGGAATAGCAACCCGAATCAAAGATAACAAGAAGTCCTTTTTTAAATACATAGAGGGTAAAAAGAAGGTACCAGGTAACGTGGGGCCTCTGCAGGATATGCTAGGAAATCTGGTAGTCACACCAGATGACAAAACTAACCTCTTTAACAATTTCTTTGCCTCCATCTTCTTAAGCAGGGACCGGGGCATCCCCCCCACACTGGGATTCCCGACAGACACAGGGGAGGTGCTGCCAGGCCCAGGATCAGTGAGGACCTAGTCAGAGAACTTCTGGTTGGTCTAGATGTATTCATGTCAGCAGGTCCTGACAATCTCCACCCCAGGGTGCTGCGGGAATTAGCTGAGGTCACTGCGGGACCCCTGGCACAGCTTTATGAGCACTCATGGTGCTCTGGTGAGGTGCTGGAGGACTGGAAAAGAGCCAATGTGATCCCCATTTTCAAAAAAGGGAGGAAGGAGGACCCAGGAAACTACAGGGTCTTAACTCGGTCCTGGAGAAGGTCTTTGAGAAAATTATCCAGGAGAACATCTGCGAGGGACCAGCAGGGGAGATCATGCTTGGAGGCAACCAACATGGGTTCATTTGAGGCAGGTCCCATCAGACCAATCTGGTGGCCTTCTATGTCCAGGTCACAAAATCCTTGGACACAGGTGTAGTGATGGACATAGTCTTTTTGGACTTTAGGAAGGCCTTCAACACTATCTCTCACCTCATTCTCATTAAGAAATTAGGTGGCTGGTGTCCACACCTACACAGTCAATTGGGTCATTAACTGGCTGGAGGGCCGCACGCAGAGAGTGGTGGTGGATGGGTCTTTTTCAGCCTGGAGAGATGTGGGCAGTGGGGTCCTCCAGAGCTCAGTCCTCGGGCTCGCACTGTTCAACATCTTCATCAGTGACTTGGACAAGCGGGTGAAAAGCACCTTGTTCAAATTCATGGATAACACTAAAATGTGAGGAGATTTGAGCACTTTGGAGGAGAGGGACAGGCTAAACAGGTTACAGGCATGGGTGGATGAGAACAAGATGGGATTCAATAGTGACAAGTGCAAGGTGATGCACCTGGGGAGGAAGAACCAGCAGCATACCTATAGGCTGGGGAACTCCCTTCTAGTTAGCATAGAGGCAGAAAAGGATCTTGGAGTCATTATTGATTCCAAGATAAACATGGGCCACCAGTGTGGGGACGTGGTCAGAAGACTAACTGCACGTTGTCATGCTTCCACAGATGCATCATGAGCAGGTCCAAGGAGGTGATCCTCCCCATCTATGCAACACTGGTCGGGCTGCATAGTTTCATAGTTTCATAGTTTCTAGGGTCGGAAGGGACCTGAGCAGATCATCTAGTCTGACCCCCTGCCATGGCAGGAAAGAATACTGGGG
>NW_017728947.1:55535467-55552154 GCF_001723895.1 Crocodylus porosus | reverse complement strand
GGGTGAGAGACAGTGTCGAAAGCCTTCCAGAAGTCCAGGAAGACTATGTCCGCTGCTACCCCTGCATCTAATGATCTAGTGACCTGATCGTAAAAGGCCACCAGGTTGGTCTGACAGGACTTGACACTGATGAACCTACTGAGTCCAGTTCTGGATACCACAATTCAGGAGGGATGTGGACAGCATCGAGAGATGTCCAGAGGAGGGCCACTCGCATGATCAGGGGGCAGCAAGGCAGGCCCTACGAGGAAAGGCTACGGGACCTGAACCTGTTCAGCCTCCACAACAGAAGGCTGAGAGGGAATCTGGTGGCCGCCTACAAACTGGCCAAGGGGGATCAGCAAGCTATGGGAGAGTCCCTGTTCCCCCAAGCCCTACCAGGAGTAATGAGGAATAACGGCCATAAGTTGACCAAAGTAGATTCAGGCTAGATATCAGGAGATGCTACTTCACAGTCAGGGAAGCTAGGAACTTCCAAGGGAAGTGGTGCTTGCTCCTACCTTGGGGGTCTTCAAAAGGAGGCTAGACAGCCACCTAGCTGGGGTCATTTGACCCCAGCATTCTTTCCTGCCCATGGCAGGGGGTTGGATTTGATGACCTGCTCAGGTCCCTTCCAACCCTACCTACTATTAAACTACTATGAAACTATGAAGATGGGATAGAGTGGGGGAAAAAGGGAGCCATCCTATAGACACAGAAGGAGACAAGCCCATTGCGCATAAAAGGGGGCAAAAGGGCCAAGAAGCCCTCTTGGCTGAACCGGGAAGTCCAGGAAAGCCTAAGGGTAAAGAAAGAGGTATACAGGTTGTGGAAACAGGGCATAGCTACCAAGGAGGAGTATACCTCTCTGGCTCGCACTTGCAGGGAATCAGTTAGGAAGGCCAAAGCAGGATTAGAATTTAGGCTGGCGACAAAAATTAAGGACAACAACAAGTCCTTCTTCAGGTATATAGGGAGCAAAAGGAAGGTGCAGGGTAGCATAGGACCCCTAAAGGACAAACTAGGGCAATTGGTGATAGAGAGGGGGGACGAAGCTGAGCTCTTCAATGAGTTCTTTGCATCTGTATTCCTAGACACAGACCAAGGCAAATCTCCCAACTGGATCATAGATAGACACAGAAGGGACACCAGCCCACCAACTGTTAGTGCAGACTTAATGAAGGGGTGCTTGGCTGGATGTGTTCAAATCAGCAAGCCTGGATGAACTTCATCCAAAGGTGCTGAAGGAATTGGCCAGTGTCATAGCAGAGCTGCTGGCATGGCTGTTTGAGCAGTCATGGTGCTCAGCTCAGGTCCCAGAGGACTGGAAAAGGGCCAGTGTGGTCCCTATTTTCAAGAAGGGGTGGAGGGAGGAACCATAGGTCAGTTACTCTCACCTCTATACTTGGGAAAACTCTGGAAAAAAACATTAAGAATCACATTTGTGGGAGACCAGCAAGGGAAATAATGATGAAAGGAAATCAGCATGGATCCATTGCAGGTAGATCCTCCCTGACAAACCTTGTTTCTTTTTATGACCAGGTCACAAAATGCTTAGACACAGGGGGTGAGGTAGATGTCATCTACCTAGACTTTAAGAAGGCCGTCAATATAGTATCTCATTCTGTTCTCATAAACTGACAGGCTGTGATGTAGATGATTACACGGTCAGGTAGGTGGCAAATTGGCTTAGGTGTCACACCCAGAGAATGGTGGTGGACGGGTCGATATCAGCCTGGAAAGATGTGGGCAGTGGAGTCCTGCAAGGCTCGGTCCTTGGACAGTGCTAGTCACTGTCTTCATCAGTGACTTGGACAAGGGCATGCAGAGCACCCTGTCCAAGTTTGCAGATCATACCAAATTATGGGACAAAGTTAACACACCAGAGAGTAGGGAACAGATCCAGGCAGGTTGGAAAAATGGGCAGAAGGAAATAGGATGCAGTTTAACAAAGACAAGTGCAAAGTGCTACACCTGGGCAAAAAGAACCTCCAACACACTTACACTATGAAACAAGACAGTGATGCTGCACTATTCATTGGATCAAGAAGTCCATTGACAGGCACAGGAGCAGGTGAGAAGAGAGTAAGAGGCACTAATAAGAAGGAGAAGAGATGAGCCCCCTTTGGTCTTTTAAAATGGGTGAACAAATTGAAGCAGAATGCAGACAACTTAGATGTGATGGCGATGGCCAGACCACTTGACCTGGAGGAATGGGAGAGTTGAGACACCTCTTATTTAAGCCTCCTCTTGTCATTCAGGTTCATTCAGGTTTGTGGTGCTCCTGGATCCTCTGCTACACCTGGACCTTCAGGTGACAGTGATGGCTAACAGCGCCTTTCACCAACTCCATTTAGTGAGAAGACTGCAGCCCTTTCTTTCAAATTGAAATCTAGCCACCATCATCCATGCCTTCGTAACCTTGAGACCAGACTAATGCAATTCGCTCTATGTGGGACCGCCCTTGATGACCATCTAGAAGCTGTAGAAGGTGCAGAATATTGTGGTCCACCTTCTGATGGGAGTCAGTTGCCAGGAATACATTACTTCAGTGCTCCAGAGCCTGCGCTTCCAATAGCCTTCTGGGCGCAATTCAAAGTGCTGGTTTACCTATGAGTTCATAGTCTGGGCTCTATGTTCCTAAAAGACCACCTTCTCCCTTATGCCTCAATGAGATCTCTAAGGTCAGTTGAAAGCAACATCCTGCAAGTACCATCAATCCACCAAGTCTGCTTGGTGAAAACACACTGGAGGTCATTTTTGGCAGTCACACCTCAGCTCTCAAACTCCCTCCTGCCTGAGGCCCACAAGACCTGAGCCTGGACATCTCCTGGCAGCATTTTCAGACCTTCCTATTTGGGCAGGCATTTAGCAAGCAAGGCTAGGCTGGGAAAGCATTTAGAGGTTTCTGTTTTATTTTGACATTCTACTTGCTTTTATAAGTTAACAATAAAAGTAATGGTTTCTTTCATAGTCACATAACTAAAAATTCATGGAAGTTTTATTTCTTAGTATGAGGCCTGCTGAGAGATTGAGCGTGGCAAAGAGAAGCAGTTTGAACACAGGTCTGGGAGCCAGATCTGCAAATGCTGGCACTGACTAATTCCATCTGTAGCCTTGGGCCAGTCATTTAACTTCTCATCTCTTTCCTCACTAATAACATAGTGGTAACACTTACTCCTCTCCTTTTCTCAGTGCTGTTATTAGTTACTTGGCTAATACGAGGAACACCTGATGTAATTACCAGGTTTACAAGAGGTCAGTGGATGCTAGAACCTGCTCAGAGCACCAATACCAATGAGAGTGGGCCAGAGTCACTAGCACAGTGTGTCCAAAGGCAACCTTCCAGTATACATACAGGATGTTCACTGTTGCTTGAAATAACATGAATATAAATGAAATATCCACATCGGTTTCAAACACCCCTGTTGGGGTTGGGGCTGTTGAAAAGCCTTTCATGCTTTTCCTTCTCATAGGAAGGAAGGACTTCCTGAGATCACTGAAAGTAGTTCTTCAGTTCAAGGTGCTCAGGAGTGTTGGAGATATCACACAGACCAATGAACACAGCAAGAAATAAGTAGAGAAAGAAACTAAAAAGAGAGAGAGGAGCAACATTGCTTTGCAGTGAACAAGAACCATTCACATGCCCTCTTTTTTCATAGGGTCTCAAGGTAAAACACTGGGAATTGACCAGTGTCTCCTGTCAATCCAATTTCTGCAACCAATAAAGATACAGCAATTTCCTGTACAATGATCCCATAGGTTGACAAAGTCAATGAAAATAGCTACCACATTGTCTCAAAGGGCATTAAGTTGTTTCCCTCATTCTCTCAACAGTTAATTCAGAAACTAGGCAAAGTCTTTTCCCACTGTTTATTTCAAAGTGCCAGATTTGCAGCTGAAGAGCTGTATCTCTCCTGTGATTCCTTCTTGGGTTGCAAAGCATTTGTGGTTAATACCATATTTACTCACATCTAAGTTGACCCTGAATTTAGGATGACCCCCCCAGTAATTAGATTCTATAAAAGGAAAATTTATAAATTTGTTATAATTTTTCTGGTATAGAATCTAATCATCAGTGGGGTGTCGTGAATCTGTCCCCCCACATGGTTACAGCAGGGAATATAGTGACTGGGCTGTGGTCAGGTGGCCCCCTTGCCCTCTGCCCCACCTTCTTCCCCCTGCAGGCTTCCTGCCGCCCTGCCAACTGCACCTCCACACCCCCAACTCCCCACAGCCTCTGCCCCTCCCCACCCCACACCTCATAATCTCTGCCCCTTCCCTTTCTGCTCCCTGCAGTCTGCCTCTTCCCCCTGTCCCTACCCCACTTTACTGTCAGATACTGCTAGGGCTCTGTTCCCTTCCTGAGCACAGCACGTGGAAGCTCAGTCCTCGCTGGGCCATGCAGCTCTGTTGGTGTTGTCAGCCTAAGCCAGATCTGAGCTGTGTTTGACAGTAAGCAGGGAGAAGAGGGCAGAGGTAGGGGCAGAAGCAGCAGAGGACAAATAGAAGGAGGGGCAGGAGGCTGCTGTGGGTCCAACTCTGGCCCTGACCCATGCTCAGGGCCAGAATAAGAGCTACAGCAGCCTTCTGCCTCCACCCCACTTTGTCCACAAACCTAAGATGAGGGGCTTTTTTCCTTGTGCTGACTGAGGGGAAACCTCATTTTAGATTCAAGTCAATATGATAAACAATAATCCTTTCTGGTTAGCCTAGCTACAGCATACAGTATTGTTTCCAAAACCCATATCACAAGATCCAGTGAAAGGGTCTGGAGTTGGACTTGTATTTGACATGGTCTAGCACCTCAAGCAGCACACTGACTCAGCTAGGTTTCAGTAGCTGCAAGTGGGGCAGTGTTTCTCCTGCTCTAGAAATCCGTGCCAGAGTCTGGCAGTCAAATGCAGCCTTCAGACTATATGTGTCATTAGTGCCATGCCATGATGACCCTTCCTCTCAGGTGCTACACTTCTACTTCTCCTAATGCATTCCAACATGAGCCTTATGCAATATGTTATGGAAATTATGTGCTCACCTCAGGACACCAATTTTCCATTGTGAACATTACAGCCGCTTCCAATTCCTTGTTAACACCCTCATAATTAGTCATCCTCAATTATGTATATAGACAAAGCACAGGCAGACACAGCTCAAAGAAAACGTATAGTTCCTATAGGAAAATAGCTAAAGTTCTTTTCAATTTTATTTTCCAAAAGTAAGGGCTGCATGGAGGTTGTCATGGAATCCAGTTATGACCATCAGGCACTGTGAGCAAGGCATACCTGCCACATGAGACCGAAAGGAAATTAGGCATAGTAGTGTAACTCGGGGTGGGCAAGAGTGGCACAGGTTAGGAGGGGCATCACAGTTGCCTCCACCTGTGGAGTCCACACCCTGGCAGCATTGCCAGGCTTTAAGAGCAACAGCCAATGCAGGAAGAGCGTATGGCAGCAGCAGCAGCTCATCTGAGGACTGTTTAGGAGGAGTTCCTGGCAGGGAAACAAGTGCTGCCCCCTCTTGCTCCCACTGTTAGAACCAGGCCCATCCCCTCAGCTCTCAGAACAGTGCCCCCACTCTGAACTACACACCCGACCCCCTGCTCTCCCTCCAGGTTTGCCCCAGGTGCCAATTGTGCCTTATACACCACTGCCTAACCTGATGGTGCTTAGGACTGGATAAACACGTCTGTCAGGAATGGCTCTCTTTCACAACATATCCCCTGTTGACACAAAGTTACAGTGAGCTGCAGGGCAGGACAGACAGACAGACAATTCTTTGTTTTGAGTCTTGGCATCATTTAGCTACAACAGTGATGAGTCTTTGGGTTAGAGCCATGGCTCTGTCTAGATTCTTATACTGTGTCCATCTCAACCCTAGGCCATTCCACATGCTTTGTGTAGCAAAAGCAGTTCAGACAACACTCCATCCTCACCCTCCTCACCCCTCACCTATACAAATCCACCCCTCATATTGCCTACTTCCCTCACCCACAGTTCTCAGTCTGCTCTGGATGCTTTGCATTACTCCTGTGATGCAAAGAAGCTGAAAAGTTTAGCCTAGTTAGATGCAGGGAAATACTTGGCTACTGTAGAGCTGGCAGAGTGGTGCTTGCACATCTCCTCCCATTTCTAGTGGGTTGGGGTTTTTTCTGAGTGGGGAGGCTGCTAAGAGAAAGAAGTGCTGGAAACCCAAGCAACTTTCACCTAAAGATCCCTGTAAGAGGGCCCCATGACCAAATGATGAAACATTAGAGCCAACCCCAAAGAAACACACTTGTAATACCCTTTGTCCAGATGTAGCAAACATATTTATTCTGCTGCTGAAAATCCAGTGTAAATGTTTAAACTACAGAGAGCAGAAAATCACTTAAACACTTGCTGAGCTTGAATCTGATGCTTAAGTGTGAGTTCAAGGGATTTAAACATGTGCTTAAACAATCTGCATAAGAACCTTCAGGATTTCTGTACTTGGCTGGCTTTAGGGAGACATCAGCTTTCTTTTGTGTCTTTAAAATGTTGCTGGGCTTGTTCATAATGGATGCTGTCTGCTACCACTTAACATTAGCACTAATATGTGTGCAAACACCTACATAATTAACAAGATACACCCCAAGATTTCAAATAGAAAACCATAATGTCAAAACCATTTTGACCTGTTGCAGGCTTTCTGAGCTTTTTGCAACAGAAGATCTACTCTGGTATTTTTCCATAGTCAAAAAACAAAAGAAATCTCAGATCCAGCATTTTCCAAGTGGAACCTTGAGTCTAGTGAGGGGCCTTGAGTCCAAAGAGGTTGAAAACAACTGTTTGAAGGATAAGTCTCCAGTAAGAAGCTCCTGAGCTAGGATAATGCTTTCTAGTTAGCCTAGCTAGAAGGCCTCCAGCGTTCTTCCCTGCAGCAACCAGCCCACAAAACACACTAAGCAGCACCTGCACAGACACACAGCCCAGCAACTCCTGGCAACATCTAAGATGAGCTGCAGCCGCTTGCTGAGGCTACCATCCTTTTAATAACTGCAGAAGCTTATGGGCTTTGGCTCCTGAGCCTAGGAGATGAGAAGAGGAAGAAAACCAAACTGGCTCAGGGTGGGGAGAGTCTTCCCATAAGAACTGGTGCTGACTTTACCACAAGCACTGCAGCACTCTGAGAAGTTACCAGGAATTTATTACACTAGAAAAAAGGGGAAAAGTCATGAATTAAAGAACGTGCCAAGTTGGGTAACTCACACAGGTGCTGTAAATCAAAGTTATCTCATGGTTGTGAGATCCTAGGATGAAAAGGGGTATATCAGAGTATGTTATAATCTGGGACACTGGGTAGGAACCCCATTTCTCCCCTTAAAACCAGAGCAGTATTGATGGATTAAAAGAGGAAAGGCAGAAGCAACAGGAAAAGGTAGCTTTTGCTCAGCAAGATGACCCATATCAAGCTGGTTTCCATACATAGAATCATACAAAATTATGGTTGGAAGGGACCTCTGGAGGTCATCTAGTCCAACTCCCTGCTGAAAGCAGGGCCATCCTCAATTAGATCATCCCAGCCAAAGCTTTGTCTAGTCAGGTCTTGAAAACCTCCAAAGATGGAGATTCTTCCTAATATCTAACCTAAACTTCCCTTGCTGCAACTTGAGACCATTGCTCTTTGTTCTGTCATCTGCCACCACTGAGAACAGTCTAGCTCCATCCTCTTTTGAACCCCCTTTCAGATAATTGAAGGCTGCTATTAAATCCCCTCTCCAACTTCTCTTCTCCAAACTAAATTGCCCAGTTTCCTCAGCTTCTCCTCATACATCATGTGCCCCAACCCCCTCACCATTTTTGCTGGAAACCTCTCCAACTTGTCCACATCCTTTCTGTAGTGGGGGGCCTGAAACTGAACACAGCACTCCAGATGTGGTCTCACCAGTGCTGAATAGAGGGGAATAATCACTTCCCTTGACCTGCTGGCAACACTCATACATGCTTGAAGACTGAAAATTTCAGCTGAGAGTGGAGGTGGAGCATCCAGCATAGGTGAGGGTGGGATGCTTAGAAGGACCTTGTCTTTTCCCTGGAATGCTGTGAAGCAAATACTAAGTCAAAAGTTGACTGCCAGACTTTATACCTGGCATCAGGCCAGTGTTGTTTGATTGGCACCAGTCAACAGCCTGATGTCTTCATAAAGCCATCTGTGTCACTGATACCAGAGCATAGCATGATGATTCTTCTGCTCAGGCACTGCATTCCAGGATGAGTGTGATGTTATATAATAAGAGTACTGTACTTGCTCATATCATGACTCTCATGTTCCACTATGCAACATACAGCCACTCTGCAACCATCACACTCCAATATATGGGCTATCCAAAGTCAAGTCAAAGGTCTGATGGAGCTCAGCTGGGAAGGGTACAGCAGCAAGAGGGTAGCTGGAAAGTAGCTCCCCCAACCCTGTCTGGTCCTGGAACAGGTGTGGTATCCCCACTCCAGTTGAGCCCAGCCACTGCCCCATGGGCAGGGGTGGTTCTGGTATTTAGCTGCCCAGGGACAGTGGAGAAAGGCAGGTGGGGGGAGGGGGGAAGGGGCAGGGAGAAGCTGTGTCTTTGAGCAGGAAGAGGAAGGGAGGGAGGATTTTCACCTACTTAAGGCAGTTTAAAAGGTCCCTGGAAGCTCCAGTTTTGTAGTTCAATCCAAAACAGAGAGCAGCTGCTCCACGACACCCTCTCTGGATCTGCCCAGGGCAGATCAGGATCAATATAACAGAGGAAGTTTGAGGAGAGGATCAGACACCTGATGGAGTCCACAGCATGACAGCAGAGGGTCAAAGCCAAAGTGGAGACAATAACTAGATAAGGTCAGTGCACAGTCAGAGTCAAAACACTACAGGAATAGCAAAAAAGTAATGACAGGAGCAGAGGTGGGAGGGTTAAGTGCTGCAGTAAATTCAGTACCTAGCTGCAGACTAGATTTCCCTCAGCCTGCAGAAGGAATATTTTCTGTTAGCCTGGAGCAGGAAGAAATTAAACCTGGCCTATACAGCCTCCCTGCCTGCAGCCACTGCTAAAAAAAAAGCCCTGCCAATTGCTTCTGCCCAAGCCTCACCTTTAGGTAGACCTGACAGCTTAGAGCAGGTGTCAGAAATTATTTGATCTGGAGGGCCACTAAGAAAGGTTTGGTGAGCTGTTGTGGACCAGGTCAGCACCTCTTTACTGCTGCATGGGGTCACCAACTTCATCCCCCACAACATCTCAGCAAAACTCCCAAAGTGTAAGTGATCCAGGGACACCAGCTGGAGTGGGCAGAGTCTCCATAGAGACCAGGCAGGACCCCTGCAGGCAGGGCACACTTGGCTAGGTGCATGGGACAGTGCCACGAGCAGGCAGGAAGCAGTATCCAGGAGCAGGATGGGTGGCAGGGCCAGGGCTGGGGCCAGGGCCAGATCACAGGGTGGTGACAGAATGGGGCAGGGGCCCAAGGCAGAATTACAATCCACTCCCCACACAGCCCTGCACTGTCACTGCCCCGTAATCCTGACCCATTACTGCCCCAGCCCCGACCCCAGGCTTGGCCACCTATCCCATTCCCGGACACCACTCCCCACCTGCCTCCAGCCCCATTTTGTGCATCCGGTCAAGAGTGCCCTGCCCACAGACCAGCCTCCTTGGAGACCGCTCCCACCTGTTCCGTTCAGCATCCCCATCTGTGGGGATAACCAGACCGGATATGTGGGTGCAGGACAGACAGGCCAAGGTGCCCAGGCAGTGAGGCTGGGTCCAGCAACAGTGACACTAGTGATGGCAGCCAGAAGGAGCCACCACTGGGGCTTCTGGGAAGTGAAGTCCAGCTGCCATGCCACCCCAGCCTTGTTGTGCACCCAGATGCAGCAGGACCAGCTGCACATGCCATGGCCCAAGCTGCCTCCCACACCTGGGCTGGGCTGGACCAAAGGACCTGCTGCAGGCCAGATAAAATCCCTTGGCAGGCAGGATCCTACCTGCGGGTCATATTTTGCTAACCCCTGGCTTACAGCCACATGTAACCAGGACCTCAGCACTGATCTCAGGACTCTTTGGAGACAGATCACTTGAGAGCAGGGTTGAGGTGTGCACTCAGGCCCCTGCTACACCCCATACAATATGTAACTGTCAGAGTAACCATGTGCTGAGAAGGAGGATACATGTATGTATTTTTCAGTGGTGGATTGCTTGGTTGAGAATTTATAGCTGATGGAAGAAACCTACCTACTTAGCGTGTCTCTCAGACCAAGCACATCATAGTAATACTATTAGCATTTCACTTCAAAACCCATTATGTCCAGTACTTATTATATCACAGAGCCTTCTCTGTGAGAAAGAGATTGAATTTGGGTTTGATCTAATGTGGTCTCTCCTCAGCAGGGAAGGGAAAGGAATACCAAATAAAAGCTGACTCAACTAGACTGAGTGTCTGAAGCCCAGCCAGTGGTGCTTTCTTCCCATCACTCCCAGGATAGTCAGTGCCAGCATTGTGCTACCTGATGTAAACATGTATCCATTCGTGTTCCCAGCACTGTTTTCCAATGAACATTATGACATGCCACAATGACCCCTGCGTTACATAATTACCTAACACAACACAGCCTGATTATGCAATGCGCTAATCCTCATGGGTATATTTTGAGGTTGATGAAGAGATACAACATTGTTTCCTATACAAAGAAAACAGTTAAAGTTTCATGGAAGATTTGTTTTTTAATCAAACTGAGGCCACAGAGAAGGTGCGATGTGATCCACTTGGGAGAGCAACCAGGATAATTCATTGGAAATTATTGTAAAAGTAAATGCATGTTTTTGCGCTGTGAAGATACTGTACGTACAAATTCTACAACTGCTAACAGAGACTTGTTTTCCCTTTCCTCACCCTACAGTGCCTGCAAATACTTTTTCATCATAATAAACTAAAGAAACATTTGATTTAGAGTGATTTGTCTTGGGACACATGTCACTTATTTGAAAACTAGAAGTTCTATGTGACAGGGGACATGATTTACACCCTGAGAAGGTAGATGACCACGGGCCTGGGACCTAAGCAGATCCTCTTGAGGGGCACGTCCTCACATGCATGGGCATGCCATTGCAGCAGTAAAAAAGGTAGCAGCACAAATTTGTACTGCTTTTTGCCACTGTGCATGCCTCTGTACATGCATTTTGGTGCCGTTTCCCTGCTCCTCCCAGCTATAGGCATGCTGGAGGAGCCCATGGAGGTTGGGTGGAACTAGAGGAGGGGAGATGCTCTGAGCAGCCAGAACATTTCCTGGGAGAATTGAGCCTCTGTGTCTGATGCTGCACTTTCCTGTGGCATGTACCATGCTGCTTTTTATCCCAGTGGGAGTATTTTTGCTACTGGAGTTTCCCAGGAGCAAATTTTGCCCCCGCACTGCAAATTTGTAGTGCAGGGCACATTTTAACATGCCAGGCATGCGGTTTGTGGCACCACAAAGAGGTTTGCAGTGCCACAAAATGCACGTGCCTGGCCAATGAGGCCACAAAGCAGGGGAAACTGTGATGTTCCACTCCAATATCATCATAAGGACAGGCCTGGAAGCTCACTGACAACACTTGTGCAGTTACTCCAACCATTCATCACAAAGCAGCTTTCATGACAAGAATCAAACCTGAGGCATCATAAAGTGGGTGCTTGTATCTGAAAGGAAAACCCTTAAGTGGCAATTTCAGAGCTTTTTCCTACTGAGACATACAAAATCAGGATATAATATTGAAGCCGGTGTACACAAGCTTAAAGGACAGGAGCTTATGACTGAACACACAAATTGCAAAGCCTTCCTTACATAACAGGGAGAAAAACAGTCAGCATCTGTGTGCATTCCGGTACCAGAGAGAGAACTGGGCCATATTCCACTATCTGTTTCCCAAAAAAAACCCCATCTACACTATTTTGTGATATTCAGAAATTTAAAATACTTGCAGTCTGTTAGGCTCTCCTGCCTCTTGACCCATATTCTACTAGTCTCTTCAGCAACTGCAGAAGCTAGTACAATCAGCTTCACTGGCACAATATGGAACGTGATTTCTTCTGCTTAACACTCAGCAGTGAACACTGTCCAGAATTGTATCAGCTAAGTCCAACAAGTTCAAACACAGTGACATGTTGCAACATAAACATGACCTATGATGATTTGTGCAAACAAGGAAGGATCTGATAAAGTACAGGTACACGAGCTGGTGAGGGAGAATCTTACCTCTGAGGCCGGAAGGTCACATCCCCCAAGGTCATGTGCATCCACAACCTCCTTGTGGTGGCCTGTCCATCTTGTACTTTTGGCCCCTTCATCCAAGCAAGACTCTCCCCTTTCCCAGGCAAGCAAGAGTCCAACCTAAACCTTACTAATTTTCAGTACAAGATCTCCATGAGGTCTTTCACCTGCTCTAACACATTCCCTGTAGGTCATACCCTTTTCCCTTTCTACCAGTGGCTTGCTGCACGGGCCAGCTCAGCACCTCTAGGCCAGTCAGTCAGCATGTGCAGACCTGCTGAGCCATGTGGTAGCATCCTCTGTGGCCCTATGAAGGTCCTGTAGTCCACCACTGAATTTAGTCAGTGGGCAGCCATCAACAATATGCGGCATGGCATGTGTTTCACCACAGCTACGGTCTGGCTTGTCGCGAAGCCCCCAAGATTGTTGCAAAGCCCCTCCAGGTGATGTGGCTGAGGTGAGAGTCAGAGGCCCTACCTATCCACTGAAATCAGGAAGTAAACGATTTCAGTGCTCAAATCCTCTGGCTTCACTTTTACTGAGGCCACTTCCTTTCTTCATCCCTCCTCTTGGCTTCCCTCAGGCTTTCTCAGTCAAACATCTCCTGAGATTTGTTCCTTGATTCTCCCCTGTGCTCTCCTAGGAGCCATCCCAGCTGCCAGAGACTCCTCCACTTGCTGTTGCACTGCTCAGGGACCCCTGGCTGCTGGCCTTCCTCAGGACTAGCTCTAGCTTACTGCTATGCCTTCTTTTAAAGGCCTGGAGACCCTCTTCCAGCTTCCTCTGTTCCTGAGACACGAACTGCCTTTCAGTGGGCCCCCTTCTTTCCAAAAGGCCTTGCTTATGGCCCACTGTCATCTGAGCTGGGAGAAGAAACTGAAGCATAGGGCAGATATGGGACAGGGACACTCCAAAATCCCACCACATCCTGTGACAGATCCTAAATGACATGTTCGCACTGGCTCATGCTGAATTGGTTTGGGTTTTCTTTGCAGTGCACAGTGGAGAGAAGAGAGATTTCAGCTTTCTCTCTCTCGATAGGTGTGTGTGGTGAGGGGTAGGGGAGTCAGTGGAGTGGGGAGGGTCAGCCTCGGCCCCCCTCAGAGACAGGGAGGTATGAGCTTGAAGGGGAGAGAGGGGACTCCCCAAGTGTGATACAGAGGGGTGGGGTGGGAGTGGGTAGGTATGGAAGGGAATATAAGATGAAAAGATGTTTTCCTGTCTTTTATGAAGTGAGGCTGTGTGGGCAGGGGAGGGCACTCTCATGAGTCAGAGGCAGGGAGCAGAAGTGGATGCAGTGGATTGTTTTTGAACCTTGCGGGATTTTTTTAGGGGGAGTTTGGTTTTTTTAACTTCCTTATTTTGAAATGTTATTCTGGTGGCAAATAAATAAATAAATAAATAAACAGGAATGTGAAATTTCTTGTGACTTTCAGGCCTGGAGTAATTGCAGACAATATGAAGCTAGATTCTCCGCTCCTGTAAAATGGCAAAGCTCCGTGGAGATCAGGGAGGCTATAACAGTTTTTACCAGTTAGAGTCTGGTCCACTGTACGGTCCCCAGAGGAGGCCAACTGGTTTTTCTGACATGACTAGACCAGAGCTTTCTAGTTTTCCAGTAAGAACAAAGGCCCAGAAGGGACTCCTGAGTTGACAGTCACACCACATAATCCTTTGTATAAATCAAGCTCTTTCTTAAAGCTGGTTAGGTTTTTAGCTCCCCACTCATCCTTTTGGGAGGCTGTTCCAGAGCTTCACTGCGCTGATGATTGGAAACCTTTTTCCAACCTCTAGCCTAAATTTATTAAAGACTGGTTTATACCATGTTTTTCTTGTGCCAACATTGTCTTTTAGCAGGAGAAATAGCTTTTTCCTGCCTCTGGTGCTTAGTCCCATGAAGTATTTTAAGAGAACAACTATATTGCATCACAGCCTTTATTTTACTAGCTTAAACATGCCAAACTCTTTTAGCCTCCTTTTAAAAAATAGGCAGCGTATTCCAGTGGTCATCCTCGTACTTATCTCTGCACTTATTGCAATTTGAACTCTTCGTTCTCAAGGACAGATAGCCAGACCAACACAGAGTGTTTCAGATGAGGCCTTCCCAGTACCTCATATTAATGGTCCCTCTAGCTATACTACAAGTACTTTGCCTGAGCCATCCCAGGATCACACTTGCCTTTTTCATAGCCTCATCAACTAACATACCCAGGTCTTTTTCCTCCTCTGTAATTTCCAGCTGGTAAACCCACAGTTTATGGCAAAAAATATTGTTACTAATTTCTTTTTCATAACCTTGTACTTTACACTATTAAATTTCATCCAATTTCAAGTACTCCAGTCCTCAAGATCTTTCAGTTCTTCTTTTACTTTTCAGTTTTTCTGATCTTGTACTGTATTGTTAGTTCCTCGCAGCTTTCGGTCATTGGCAGCTTAAATTAGCACGCTCCTGCTTTTTCTGGCCAGGTTAATGAAAATATTAAATAAAATCAGGCACAAGACTTGTCCTTGAGGAACTCTACCAATCTTCTCCCTTAGCCTGATGTTTATCCTTTCAGTGCCATCTGTTGTCTTCCCTCCTTTTTCCACTCTCTTACTTCCCTTACAATTCTTATACTAATCCTCATCTTCTACATCTTAACTAATAATGTGGCACTGTATCAAATGCTTTATAGAATCCCATACAGCTGATACAAACTGCATTTTCCTTCTTTATAAAAATACCAGTTATCTTCTCAAAGAAAGAAGACAGCTTATTCTGGCACAATCTACTTTTGGTAGACCCCTGTTGCATTTTATTCTGTATTCCATTTAACTCCATGCTTTTAACTATTCTTTCCTTCAACATTTGTACTATATTTTTACCTACTAGTAAGATCAGGCTACTGGGTCTGTAGCTCATATTCCTTTCCTTTACTAAACCTGGGTACTGTGCTTGCTATATTCCAGGCAAGGGGTGCCAGCCCTGATCTGGTAGATGTATAAAAAAAACTTTGCTTCCAGACTTGTGAGCTAGTTTGCCCATTCTTTCACCACTCTGGGATACAATTACCCAATTCCCCTGTTTTGAGCACATTAAACTAATAGAAATTGAAATGATCACATTTCTGTGCATAAGCTGGCTAGACACTAAGAACCAAGGAATGAACACCGATAACTGACTTTATGGCATATACTACAATTATGGTATATAGGGATTCCTGAAATTTTTCATTTGCACTACAGGTGATAAGGACCCCTCCTCCCTTCTGATAGGTCTTAATCACCCATCAATCAAACTTCTTTTTTCTGCTAATTGTTTTTCTGCTACCTCTGGGAATATCCCCTACTCCAATCTCAAACCCCTACCTACTGTTCTTAATTGTTGCTGTGCCTGCTTCTTTCCTCAGACTTGATGATTATTGCATTGAATTTGAAAGCTTGTCTAACTTTATCCCAACCATGAAGTAGGACCAATAAAATATATCATTCACATAATTCCTGGTATCACATAATTCATGGCTACAACATCACTCTAACTCCCCCAAAACATTTCTGTACAGTCATTCCTATTAGTCATTCCTGACTTTTGTTACATTAATCCTACTGAAAACTGAATTAAAGTATTCTGTTTTGGGACCATACTCCGAACCCCATCATCACTGCATCACAGCCCTGATTCTTCTGTTTTGTTCTCTTTTTGTGTTCTCTTGTTCTCTTGTTATTGTTTTTATTATTATCATTTAATAAAGCTTATTATTTAAATAATGTAACTTTTACTATTTCTTTATTTTTCCAAATTGAATTCAGCTTGACTTGTAGCAATTTTCACTTTACCTCTACACTTTTCTGGCCTCTAAAATAGTCTCCTTGTAAGTTCTCTGTTTGCTCCTAGCATGCTTTTTGAGATGATGTCTGAGGTCATCTGGTTAGGGAAGGTCTGGGGCCTTACCTTACAAGGTGTTCCTCCTTGTTTGCAGTGCAAGTTCAAGGTATTGCTTTTTAGCTTTGACTTTAAAAATTCTAAACACCTTAAGTCCCAGAGCCCTTTCATCCTGAAGATTTCACTAACTTGTTCCCTTAATATTTCAAAATCTGCCAACTTTGGAATTAAAAGCTTATTACCAACTTTTTTCATAGATTTCATAGATTTCATAGACATCAGGGCTGGAAGGGACCTCAAGAGATCATCGACTCCAGCCCCCTGCCCAAAGGGCAGGAAGTCAGCTGGGGTCACAGGATTCCAGCAAGATAAGCATCCAATTTACTCCTGAAGGTGTTCGATGTAGGTGCTTGAATTGCCTCCGATTGCAGACTGTTCCAGACCTTGAGGGCTCGGACAGTAAAGAAATTCTTCCTTATGTTCAGCCTGAAGCAGTCTTGCAGAAGTTTGTGACCGTTCGACCTAGTTATCCCTTGGGGCGCTCTGGTGAACTTCCCCCAGATCCTGGTGGTCACCCCTGATAAACTTATAGGTGGCCATCAGATCACCCCTGAGCCT
>NW_017728947.1:55454811-55534681 GCF_001723895.1 Crocodylus porosus | reverse complement strand
AAACTTTTCTAAGATCTTCCCCAGGATAGAAGTCAGGCTAATGGGCCTGTAGTTAGCCAGATCCACTCTCCTCCCTTTCTTGAAGATCGGCACATTTTGTTTGTCTTTCCATTTCATTTACAATAAATCAACTCATGATCACTCAATCACAGGTTATTTCCTGTAAGTGGCTCTTTTATAATGCCCTCACTACATATCCAGACCGGATCTGAAAGAGCACCACACTTTTGTTGATTCAGTGATTATTTGGTGAAGACATCTAGCATCTATCACTTCCAGGAATAACAGGCACATGTCACTATTAGTACCATGTTTGTCAATTTGTGAAGTTAAAGTCTCTCATAATGACAATTCCCAGTAGTATTTCTTGATTACTGAGAGATTTCTGTCCCTATTGAAATCTGATCCTTGGGATGAGTATCAGACTTCCAGCACTACCTAGTAAACCCTCATTTATAATCCTTCTCTAAAGTAATTATGACTCATGTGTGTTTGCATTATCCATATTCACGTAATCACTTAGTTCTTTGCAGTCTACCTCGTCATTGATGTACAATACTGCCCTATTACCTTATCTTTATTTCTACCTTTCCTAAACACTGCATAGGGGCTGGGGTGGCATGGGTGCCAATGCACACAGTTGATAGCCCAGAAGATGCAAGTTTGAGACCATAGCAAAGTGCAGCCCTGCCAGATTTTAACAGATCTGTGAATTCTGCTAAAATGCCTTGCCACGAAGACACAAAAAAGAAGGGAGGAATGCTGCATGTCTGTCTATGTCTCTATTCTGACCATAACTACTACTTCATCATGATTCTGATATTTCTCTAAAACCTGGGTTCATATCCTATACCAGTAGTTCTAGTTCCTCCATTTTGTTGCCCAGGCTCCCTGCATTCCTGCATAAATACCTTGGTTGTTTCTCTTTGGCCATCCACAATTTTCTAGCCAGGTTAGGAAATGTCACTTGTCTTACTGATGGTCTCATAGTCCTTGTTATTTATACCCCTATTCACCTTTTGTGCTTTTGGATCATAAGAATGCCACTGAAGGTTTAAGCCCCCACTCTGAGCACCTTTTCCAGCCTTGTTCAGTCACCTTGCCCCAGTGGACGTGCCAGTGTTACTCATCCTGACATGAGGGATGACCTAAACTAGGAGGTTTTCTACTTCCAGCAGGGTCTTTTTTAGCCTTAGGTCCACATCTCATGTCTTTAATCCTGCCAGACAGCAGGAGTCTAACCAGACCCTTCCTATGGCTTGTCCTGATGGTCATATTCATCACCGTTCTCAACTAACAATCTACCCTCCAGGTCCTCTTGCTGGACAGGTGTCTACAGGTTTTGAATTGATTGTGCAGCCTTCTTTCCCTTCCGCTTTGGATCCAAGTCCCCACTGCCACCATCTCCAGCCACATCTCCTGCCCTGTCCAACTCTGTTAAGTGGCATGTCATATAGCAGTATTAGTAAATTCCATCACACTTTCTAAAGGATAATGTACGTCCCACACCTCCTACATCTAATCATGTTCCTTGTCTCTTCTCCTCCTCAGGTCACCTCTAGTACTCTGGCAGTAGCCATCACCCCATTCTCTTCCTACTCCACAGCCTTAAAGAAGAAAACATATTGGTAAGCAGATTGAATGAATCAACAGTGTGAAACACCCCCCCCCTTCTTAAAGGAGGAACCTTCATATTATTTTTTTTATTATTTGTAATGTGCTGACAGTATTCTCTCTGGTCTAGGGATTCAGGGAGCTGATCAGCACAGATTATGCCTGTCAGTCTGGCACATTTCACTACCACTCTAGTCATTGCAGTTTTGTTTTGCTTGATGTTTTAAGCCACTGGAGTCCCTCCAGAGAACCTTTGCCAGTTCTTATGTTTCTCAGATAATGCTGATTCAGATCTGCTTGTCTGGATGTGAGTTAAAATATCCAACAACAAAAGTATATTCAAACATGTGTGTCCCCATCCTCTACCCTCTCATGTTCCTACATCACCTTAGATCCCCACAAGTTCCAGATCAACCCCAACTCTCCACAAAATCTCATTCAGAAACCCTGGCAATATCTTTTTCAGCTTGGTTTGTGTAAATGAACCTTGTAGAAGGTAGGGGAGTGTGGCACCTTAAAAGCTAATTCATTCAAACTACGGATGATTATTCCTAGCAATTTGTATTTATCTGACAGATATTCATGCCTCAAAAATTATTGTGGCTACAGTAAAAACTGTACAGATACAGATAGAGTAAACAGAATCTTCTACCAGTTTAAATTAGGCTACAGCCCCTGAAAGCAATAGAGCAAAGCTAATTTACACCATTCTGGCTTTGTGGATACAGCACTGTGAAATCTTCGTTTCCAACCCTGCTACAGCTAGCATCTGCTAAAGCCTGAGGGGAAAGGAGTAATTCTGTGTTTGATATTCTCTTCTCTTCTTCCTATAAATGAAGGGAAGGCAGTGCCAAGCACAGAGTTGATGTAGGAAGATAAGAGTAGATGGAAATGGGCCAGTATTTTTCCTGTCTTGGGACTGCCAATGCTATCTCATTGTCAGCATTTCCTGTGCTGTACAATCCCTTTGGTGATAACAATGTGCATCTTCCAATCCAGTTGCATCCACAGTGTATATGTATATGCAAGAGACCTGAAATTCAAGATGAAGATAATTATATTTGTTACAGTCCATTCCCATTCATCATGCCAGACCAGTATGGTCCTGCTCTGCAGTGATTCACCACTGGCCTAAAACCCATCCAGTACCTGCTCTTATCCATGAGTCATGTAGAAATAACATATAGAATGATCACCCTGGGGGAAGCAACATGTTTGCTGGTAAATATAAACCAGGTCTTTCTTTTCCTGCCTGGGGAAACCAGATTCAGACTGGAAACCCTATGTCTGCAATCAGTTTTTTCTCCTCCCCCTGAAAGGCCAGTGGGTTAGGATAAAAAATCAACACAACAGCAGGGAGACATGTTTTCCTCCTTTCACTGTTAAGGGCCCAGTGCCATTCATCTCTATTAGTTGTCTGCTTGGCAATAGTAAACTACTAGATTTCAATAGTTTTTTTATCTCCTGCTGCCATATCTATGCACTTATATCCATCCCCTCATTGCTCAACTGTCTCACTGATTCATTACCCATCCTCTCACCTATTTTATCTCAGCTTCCGTAGCATACAGGTGCTTTATCCTAGAAGCGTGCTGTCCCTGTGTTATGAACACATAAGCACTAGCAAGGCTAACAGACGCTGCAATTCACACATGCACAGACGAGAGGCTAGATCCCATTGTTTGTCTCCAGATGGGCTCATTGGCACCCATCTGTTTTATTCTTATACACGTCTCTCTCCTCTAGCACTTATTTGTTTTACTCCTGCACCCATATATTCCTCAAGGCAGTCACTTGCTCTTTCCCTACACCTGTATCAATCCCCATGTTGAGCTTGCTTTACTTACCCAAATAGAATAAAGGGAAGCTATTGTGGCAGTGAATAGGTTCAAGCGAGTCAATGGAGCTACCGTAGCAAAAATGGAAGTCTTGGCTATGTATGATTGGAGAAGGTGCTAAAGCTCCCACTGAATAGACCAGGGGTGGCCAACCTGCAGCACACATGCCACAAGTGGCACTGGCTGCCTCCGCATGTGGTACATAACAGATCAAGAAGGGGCACGCTTAATATGTGGCACACTTGCCAAAAAGGTTGGCCTTCAGTGGAACAGACCACACTCCTGAAGCATATACCAAAACCAAATAGTCTCCCCACAGACTATGATCCTATTACAGGGCCGTATTCCGATATCACTGTGCAAGCAAAATTCCTTTTGGAGTCAAAGACCTGACTAAAGTCTCATCAAGTTAAATTGGAAATAACATCAGTGGAAGTAATGGAGGCACATGTCTGTAAACTAGCGTATGATATGAATCAGGCTTTATAGGTGTTTTGCCAGAGTACAAATCAAATGAAGTCACCAGGTGTTAGCCATCACTGATTGAAAATATGGACTGATTAATAAAATGGCTTCAAAGGGCTTTGGCAAAGACTTTTTGTAAGTATTATTTTTTATTGGCCCAGCCATCTGGTTTGAGTAGATTTAGGCAAGCTTTCAAATGTAAAGCACTCTTCATCCAATCTGAGCCTTTGGCAATTTAATAGAATCAGAATATTAGAGATGGACAGGAGCTAATACATCACCTGCTCTATTCTCTCCCCAGTTCCCCTCTCCCCAGCAGTAAGTAAAGGAGGAGTATTTTCCATGCAATGTATTTTCTAATGCTTTACCATTTTTCTTAACATGCCCCAAATGATAAAGCTTCTTTCACCTCCCTTGCCAAGGCACAGCTTAATACATCTAATAGTGTACTCAGATTCAAATAATTTAGGAAGGAGGAAAAAGAGCCTGGAAGTCTACAGTACCACCCTGTTTTTGCACTGGTGTAACTGAGAACAGAACTTGGCTCAGCAATGAGAACCACTTTGGCTTATGCTGTACAAGGTGCATCTATATGTGCAATTAATGCAGCTGAATAAACTCTGGCACAGTTCATGCTGGAGCTTATTGCTCCCAGGCACTGTGTTTCCATGTGCACCCAGAACCGCAGCATGTTGAGCCTGGTGCAGGGGAGGTCAGCCTACCAGCCTGAGGCTGCTCCCACCCAGCTCAATGTACTGCAAAGGGGCTGGCTGGGGCTTCAGTGTGGGGCTACCTGGTAAGTGCCCTCGTGCCCCAGCCAATCCCATCAGCATGTAGACATGCATTGTGGAGGAGTAAATAACTCTGCCACAGGATAGTACTTGTGTCCGGCAGTACTATCCAACAGCAGAGTTCATTAACTTATTCCATCCTAATAGCACAACATGTGTAGACGATGATGTTTTACTGTGGAGCTCCTCCCACCCCAGTAAATGTCTCATATAGATGCACCCATATACAGCTTTTGTATTTTAATAG
Organism: Crocodylus porosus; assembly: GCF_001723895.1. Taxonomy (NCBI): domain Eukaryota; kingdom Metazoa; phylum Chordata; order Crocodylia; family Crocodylidae; genus Crocodylus; species Crocodylus porosus. The sequence continues at coordinate 55,529,726 of NW_017728947.1, read as the reverse complement.
CTGTGCTCTTATTTGGTGAAGAGCACAATGCAGCTTTGTTAAATCCTGTCAGATATGGTCAAAGGCTCTTTTTGGTCCTATTAAATATTTACTCATTCCTACATATAAATATTCTCATTGACTGCAGTGGCAAAGGTCTTGGAGGCAAGTATGGGTACATCAAACTTGATGTGGTGGGGCAAGGAAGAGTCAGTAGTTTTGAAGGGGACAAAGGCAAACTGGGCAGCAACTGAGATTTGGCTGGAGCAAAGACAGAAGTGTATGGGTGCTAGCAAAGCCACAGAGATGACAATTATAATAGTCAAAATGGGAGATTAGAGACTATTTGTCTTGTTTTGACAAATGTAGGCTGGTTCTACTCATATGACTCCAGGATGTTGCTGCAAAGATACTTCTCCTAGACTGTTATCTTTCCAACATCACTCCAGTCTTTGCATCCCATCAGTTGCTTCCCCTTCCTTACCACACCAGACACAGGCTACTTGTCATCACTTTCCACTTTCAAGACCATTCATGGCTTACCCCTACCCTACTGGTCCCTGTTTAGTCACTGTTCAAAAGGTCAAATCCCAGCTCTACTCAGTCCATGATGCCAGATGCCATCTCCCACTTATTACATTTTCAAACAAGCACCTCTGTGCTTTCTCCCATATTGAGCCTCACCGTAACCTTTTGTCTTAAAAAAGAGGCTAGATAATCACCTTGCTGGGGTCGTTTGACCCCAGTACTCTTTCCTGCCATGGCAGGGGGTCGGACTTGACGATTTGCTCAGGTCCCTTCCGACCCTACCAACTATGGAACTATAAGCATTCACAAAGCCAAACTATCGTGTTCCTTCAGATCCTGCCTTAAAATTCTCCTAGGTCATGAAGTCCATAGACAATCTGAAAATGGTTAGACTTCTGCTGTGGTGAGACTACTGCCTGGCATGCTGACTAATATTGTCTCCTTGTCTTTGCCTGCCTCTTTATCCATCTCTTATCTCAAACTTAAATTGTAAGTTCCTTGGGTCAGGGCTGTCTCTTCATCTGGTGTTTGTAGAGCACCTAGCACAGTGAGGTCCTGCTCCATGAGTGGGGCTCCTAGGCACCATCGTGATACAAATAATAAATGATGCAAATGATGATAAGAGTATGAAGAAGCATTCTGGCTGTTGAGAAAGACAAGAAGGAATGGAGTTAAGAATGCTGTATAGGAAGAAGCTGAAAGAACTGGTAACAGTTGGCATGTATTATGTGAAGAAAGAAGGTCCAAGGTCCTAAGAAGCCTGAGTAGCAAGGAGGAGGTCATGGAGAAAGGTATAAATCAAAAAAAGTGGGAGAATAAAAGTAAGCAGGGTGTTATTAAGGCTAGGCTGGTAACAGATCAGCTAAGATAACAGTCAAAGAGACTGTCAGGTGTGGCATATAGGACAGAAAGATGTTGTCCTACATAAGTGTGAAGGGGTAGTACAGACATGATGGTCAAGCAATGGGGTGAAGTCCCCAAGGCTAATGTGTCAAAGGAAAAAAAGAGGGCAGAAAGAATGTCCAGTGGCATACAGAGGGAGAGAGGAGGAAGAAGCACTCAATGATATGCTGAGGGTTAATGGACTGATGGCAGGAGGAGAGCCGAGAGAGTGCCTGGCCATGAAAGCCAAAGAAAGGCAGGTCATTGAGTGAAAAGAAATGGTCAATGTCGCTGAAGGCTGGGGAAGGGTCAATAAAGTATAGGCACCAAAATCTCATTAGAAAGAGGTAGCTGAAAACCCTTTTCAGTGGAAAGAGAAAGTTTGATGCCAGGTTTGATGATGGGTTCCAAGGGGAAGTTTGGAAGTCAAGCCAGAGGCTATAAACAGGCTATTCAAGGAAATTAAGGGCAGATGAGGGAGTTAGGGTAACAGTTAGAGTTGGGGTTAGGCATATACAAACAGAACAACTAGACTTGGTCTGTCTCAACTCCTGTGAGTCAAAATGGGCATTTTACACTGTGCACTACACTGACCGGTCAGACACACAGCTAAAGGAGCTGCTCGCAGAATCATTGCAACATGGTTACCATCCTAGTATGGACAGATCTTAACAGTGTCTCCATAACTTGGTCAAAACCCCAGATTGTCTAAACCCCAAGCCTTGTTATATGAACAGTCTCAGGTTCTATCTATTCTTTGAATGTGAACTTTGATATAATCGGGTTCACTGGCTTGGTTATAGCTGAAGTGTAGATGTATCCCACACAATTTTTGGATTCAAAATAGTTTTAAGGCATCAATAACTAAACGCAAGCGTAAAAGCCCGTAAAAAATGATGGGCAAAAATAGGCTACTTGTTACAGAGTATCACGTTTCTGTTATCCACTGTGTCATTACGAACTTGAGCTGTTCTGCCTGGTCTTCTATGCAACAGGTATCCATCAACATTACCAAATAGCTCCTCTGTAAACTCCTTCGGATATTTCTTCAGACACTGATGATTTTCCATGCACAGTGCCATGAACGCCGCATGCACCCAGAAGCTGGGGGGGCATGGCGAGCTCCTGCACGTGGCAGCAGCGCTGTTGGTGGCGGGAGTGTGACAGCGGGAAGCAGGAAGCTCCCGCAGGCAGCCGCAACACTGTCAGCAGCGGGGAGGGGGGCATGATGAGCGCCGACCAGCAGTTGGCGACCACCCGCAGACTGCCAGCGGCGGCCAGCAGCAATCGTGGACTGCCTGCAGAAGCTGCTGGCAGTGTCAGCAGCAAGGGGATGGGGTGGCTGTGGGGAAAGGCACCTTATCACAGGGGGTGCACCGCCACACTCAGGGGGTGCACAGGCACCCCCTATGTGTTGCCAATGCACAGTGCATTTGGATTCAATCCTCCATACAGTCTGTGAAGCATACATTTCATCACAATAATCTTTGCTCAACAGGCAATGCACTGTTGTACGATCAAATGTTTGTTTCAAAGTTCTGGTAATGCTCGTTATTCCGATTTGTCATCAAATCCCACAGATACTATGGAAACGGTCTTCTTGGAGGCAGAATCACTTGACCCTCATGACAGCAACTCCAGAATTGGCCATCTGACAGTCTTTCAGCTTGAAAATTTAAGGAGTTACAAAATTGGCACACCACGTTCATCAATCTACAACTATTCTCCTCAATTTCATCTTCAGTGAATCTATTGTTGCCTACTCTTTCAGCCTGTCTTGTATTGTCTCTGCGAACCCTTTGCCTTTCAATTGCATCTCTTCTATGATGTCCTCTTTGCTCATTTGTTCAGTTTTGTCTTACTCTTGCCATTCTTTCTGGCTCAATTGTTGCCTATTCTCTGCTTCACCTTGGTAAGCAGGGTGTTATGGGTTAAAGTTAAAGTAAGGGTGTTAAGGGACAAATTTTGTTCAGATACCAAGAGTACTGTACCATAACTAATTGTAATCAATCACTAAAAGTCCAGAAAAGTGAGTGAAATATGAGTTTTTGAATGTGACAGACGGAATGACAAAGACACAAATGAAGCAAATTATTATAGAAGCCTATCTCTTCTTCACTTCTGCTTGTTCCTTGATTCTGATATTAGAGGCTTTTGTTTCACTTAGTAGTTAATATTAACTTCTTAATAATCAAGTACAACCAAGTAATGGTCTCAAATGAAGTTAAATAGATTGCCTCCACTGTCCCAAATTATCCTCACTCATACATTCAACTTCATGTATGGTTGGTTGGTTACAGCAGACGCTGTCTTTTGTCAGCCCATGACTTCCAATGGAAAACAAACAGATAAACCTGACACTGATGAGCAGCTACTTACATGAGGCGTTCCAGTGGGACTACTTGGGTGAGTAACAGCTCATCAGTGTGAGTAAATGGCTGATGATCTGATCCACAGCATTCACCAGACTGCAATTTGGTAAACAGCCTTTTTTGTTCCCATAAAGGGAAGAGAAAGGTATTCTTGTGGTAAACCACTGCATGGCTTTGGTTCGTCAATCTCCAGCAAATCAGTGTGTCCCAGGACCCTGCCAGTATTCCTGTACTTTCTGTGGAACATAAAATACTGTTGATATTCCAGAACACCTGCGTGAGAATAAGGCAATCAATTCCCACCATAGCCCTCCCTCATAGCTGTGGCTTCCTCAGGGAGAAATGCAGTTTCTAACATGAAACTTCCACCCCTCACCCAATCCCTTCTTTGGACTTGATCAGCACTTGCAGCTCCCACTGAAGTTGTCCTGCATGTCTCAGGGTCAAGAGAGTGAGACCTTCAAATTACACTGCTGTCACCATGTCTGCAGATGTTTGGAAAGATGGAATGAAGGCAGATCATCCGCTGGAGGCTGGAGAGGTGCAGATGCTGAAGCTGCATAATTGATAGGTCAGAGGTTGCAAGTTTAAGGCCTGTTCCTGGCATTTATCTGACTGTGCAAGACTTCATCAATGTGTGCCTCGGGCTGCCCATCCATCAACAGTCAGCGATAATGATACAGATCCCCAGCTCCTCCGTGAAGCACTTTAAAGCTGCTGATAGAAAGTGCTGTAGAGGAGCTAGGTGCTGGTATCTGCTCGCTCTGCTTACTTCATCTGGTTTTCAACTTTCATGCAGGCTGGGGCTGTCTAAACACTGCTCCCTGCCCCTGAGAGTTACAGGCTGGCCTGAGATCAGCCACCAAGCAGGTCATTAGCACTGGGGGGCAGGCGCAAGAGGAGTGGGGCTCCAGCGCTCCGGCTCTGCAGCTACATCATTTAGCCATCTGGCAGGTCATCCCAGGTCGTTCTCCACTGCACAGCTGCCTGCTGGCTTCGGCCTTTATGTCCCTTCACTGCGGCTTTCTTCTGGCACCGGCTCTGTGCTCAGGTGGCCCCGTCCTTATCACAGCGCGCCTGACGCCCTTGGGATCAACCCATTTTAGTGACTGGAACACCGCGGCGCCCGCTGCCCGGCGCGCAGGCCCCGCCCCTGCTCCCGCCCCCGCCCTGACGCAATCGGCCTCCCGCTTTGCTCCATGCTGCGCTCCGCGCCGCGAAAGAGCCCAACGCGGTTGCATCATTCGCCAAGAGTGCGCGAGCTCCGCCCGGCCAATCCGCGCGGGGTCGGCTTCCTCACGAGATGGACGGCGCCGCTACCCAATCAGAGCAGGCGGGCCCCAAAGCCGTTGCGGGACTGGGGCCGCCGATTGGGCCAGCCCGGCGCGAGGCTGACAGTGGGGCGGGGCGCCCCGAGGAGCCGGCTTATAAAAGGCGGCGGGCGCCAGCGGCGCGCTACAAAACGCCCAGTTGCGTTCGCAGCGTAACACGGAAAGTCCTGCCCCGGTCCGGTCCTGCTGTGCCATGAAGCTGCTGGAGTTGCCCCCGCAGGTGCCGCCGGCCTCACAGCAGCCGCCGGTCTGGATCTTCGGCTACGGCTCGCTGGTCTGGCGGCCCGACTTCGAGTTCAGCGCCCGCAAAGTGGGCTTCATCCGCGGGTACACCCGCCGCTTCTGGCAGGGCGACACCTTCCACCGCGGCAGCGAGAAAGCGGTACGGCCGAGGCCAGGGGTGCGGCGGGGATGGGGATGGGGATGGGGATGGGGGCGGGCTGTGCCTCCGCAGCGGCTCCGCACTAACCCTGTGCCTTTCCCGCAGCCCGGGCGCGTGGCCACCCTGCTGGAGGACTACGAGGTGAGTACGGCCAGGCAGCAGGTGCAGTTCATGCAAAGGATGCTCTGACTGTCCGGGTTGCTTGGGGTGGGGGGATGACTCCCTGTCCATTGCCCCCTTCTGGGGCCCCTCATCAGCTGTCCTGCTCCCCTGGGATGTGGGCAGCTCAGCTTAGGGGTGACTAAGCTCCCCCTGCCTCCCTTGTGCTGGATCAGATGACCTCAGGTCCCATCCAGCCTGGCTACTCTCTGGTCTGCAGCATCAGATAATCTTCCTTGCTTGCAATTTCAGGCCTGCACGTGGGGCGTTGCCTACCAGGTCTGTGGGGAGCAGATTGCTGCATCGCTTCAGTACCTGAACATGAGAGAAGCTGTTCTCGGGGGCTACGATACCAAACTGGTGAAGTTCCACCCCCTGGAGAAGGATGCTGATGAGCCTATTCTGGCCTTGGTTTACATTGCCACACCCCAGAATCCCTCCTACCTTGGTCCAGCCTCTGAAGAGGACATTGCTGCTCAAATCATAGTCTCCAGTGGTCGTGCTGGCCACAACATGGAGTACCTGCTGCGACTGGCAGACTTCATGCGCTACTTCTGTCCCCAGGTGGAAGATGAGCACTTGTTTTCCATTGAGGAGGCCATTGTTTCTATCCTACCTTGTCTGTGCCACAAGGAGGAGTCCTTAGAGGAAGGTGAACATCGCTCAGAAGTCAAGGGACTAAAATAGGAGGTGCTTTGGAAACTGCAAACAGACCTGAGGGGCAGAAAAATAAGGACACTTTCTAATTCCAGTGAAATGCTGAACTGGGAGAGGGGGGACAAAGAAGGGCAAAGTTAGTGATATAGGTCAGTACAGCTTTCCCACTTGCTACCTGTGGAAACCAGGTCACTGCTGCTGGTCTCCTAGCTGGTTTAGGGATTAGGCTGGTTGAGTTAAGATCTGTAAGATTTGGTTCTGAGTTGATGCAAGCATTAGCTTCTCTTTGTTTTCTTTTGCTAATGGGGAAGGAAGCAATTCTATTTCCCTTCTTATTTTGGACATCAGTTGAGCAGGACAGAATAGAGTTTTAAACAGTATGTGGTGGCCATTCTACCTCAGACTGGCAAAGCTGCTTGTACAGTGGTGGGGACTGGAATGTGATTCATGTCAAATGAAAGCATCTTCCCTTTTCTGCCACCAGTACCATCATTTGACTTAGAAGTGTAATGCTGGGGCTTCTGTGCAATATTTAACTTAACTTGCCTCTGTAGGCTCTTATGGGTCCTACTTCGTCTTAAAGGAACAGATGAATGCATTTATTTTTGTAACTTGAAAATGTATTTATTGTAAATGGGTATAGTGTATTTCCTTAAAGGAGAGGTTGGGGGAGGGGGGGTGCAAAAAGGCCAAGCTTTCTGCTTAGAGGCAGCCATCCTGCAGTGCAGGGTGTAGCACAGATTCAACCCTGCATTTGTGCTTTCTAGCTTCAGATCAGTTTTCTGGAGCTAAGCTGCCTTTAGCAAGAAGAGCTTTACTCAGAGCTTCCACTGACCTTATGCTGCTATAGACCTCTTAATTTAACTCATTTAGGAATGGTTCTAGCTGTATGGAAAACATCTGTGTGATGCAAGTCCTTGTAAGAATATGGTATAGAATAAAAGCATTTTGACTCTCCCTGCCCTGATGCACAGACCCAGTACCCAGCTGTTCTAGATATATAGGTGTAAGATACCTATATATCACCTAGAGAGAAGTTAGGAATTCTCTTTCATACATGCTGGAAGTTTAAGGTGATCTTATGTGTCTTGTGCAGTGCCTGGGCTGCTTTCAAGGACTAAAGCATTTCCGCGTACCTTGGCTTGACAGGCTGAGGAAATCCCCTGATAGCATTGGGAGACTGGAGCTGAGGATGTGTTACTACAAGCTTAAACTCTTCAGCTTCATCTAGGAAGTTACAGATATTAAATTATTTGTAACAAAGCTGCTACTACTTCAAGAGGTAGAAGAAGCCTTCTAAAGCACGGACTCCTGAAACATGTGGAACTGGTCCAAGATGGTTTGTGTTTTTGGGGGAGGTGTTTGTTTTGTTTTGTCTTGTTTTATTTTAAATACCTGTATTTAGCAGGGAAAGAGGAGGGAAAATGTTACTGTGGCTTGTGTATAAGGAAGTAAAAATGTATTGTGCCCAGTAATAAAACTGACATTAAAGTGAAAAAAAACCCAAACACATGGGTTTCATTTTTGGGAGTGGCAAATGAGAAAAAAATGCTAGTGTAAATCACAGAGGCTGGTACTCTGTGTGAATGACTGCATAGCATCCTTCTCGCTCCATGACTAAGCTAATGTTCCTTACCTTAACAATTTTTAGTGCAGATGGCAAATGCCAACCAATATCATCTTTCCCTACCCTCTCTTTTGTTTTGTTTTTTTAATCTGGACTGACATGGTCTTTCTTTACCATCCACAAAGACGTCACCTCTGGCTGTTTAGTGCTGACATTTCTTCAGATATTCTGGTTTCAGCAGACCATAAGATCCTATCTTGAGAGAAGGGGGAAGATTCTGTCTGGTTCTTCCCCTGGTTCTAGGCTCTAGATGTCAGAGGCCAACTTATTGACCTTTAAAATGTACTGTTTAAGAAAGATTAAAAGTCAGGCACCAGAGGCGCAACATATAGTAGCTCTGGCCCTGGATAGTGCTAGCTGCAGCTATTTTTCTGCTCCTTGCTCCCCCTCCCAGTTGTGCTGCTGTCTGTTTGTTTCTTAGGATGCCAAGAAGGCTTAAACACTGTGGCCTGATATTTCCAAGAAGTGGTTGTGAAAGGAGAAGAAATGCTATTAATTACAGTTGTTCTCTGCCTGTATGTAGAAAAGAAAAGAGAAAATTCAGGCAAGTGTGAAGACTGGAAGAATTGTATACAAGTTTAACATAATTGGTGCTGATGCTGGTTGGCTGCAGAGCTGCCCAACCTTTTCTTAAACTATTAATCTTTATCTCAACCCAGGAGCCAAGCTGTCACTATCCTTCAGTGTTCTCTGCCAAAGGGATCTGGGTTAGGGAAGTGCAAGTGCACTTCATAAATAAGTAGTCTAGCATTCCTAAAAAGGGCTAGCCTAGTATCTTGAAGCCCCACTTCAGTGATGTAGGTAAAATGCTTCCCTGTAGAGCCTGCTAATAAGTTTCCTCTCATGTGAACCAGCAGCAACTCCCATAGTCATGCTAAGCGACTCACTTCTGGCTGCTAAACTGCAGCTACATCTACATTAAATGCTCATATCCCAGCTAAGCTGACCTGTAAGTGCCCATTCCTCACCCAGGTGTCAACCCTTCCGGTCTGTCAACACCCCCACCCCCAGCTACAAAGCATTCTAAGGATTAATAGACCACATCACCTTTTCAGGAAATCTGTCAGCAATAAAGGAAAAGAATAACATGTACTAAATAATTCTTAAATAGAGCATAACTAGTCTCAAAAACTGCCACACTGCTGGAGGCTGCAGAAAGACTAGATCTGCCACAGGGGAGAGTGAATACTCAACAGCCAATCAGTATTGCTGGTAAATTATTGTAGGGTGAGAAGAAAGGAAGTTTTGCTTCATTTCATTTAGCATAAATTAGCACAGTAGGGACTACAGCAGTAGTTGGTAAGAGATAGTGAATACTTATTGGCAAGACTCTGCAATGGAAATGTTCCTTCATTTGTATTCTTGCATTAAGGGAAGGAACCAACAAGTAAAACACAAAGATACAGGGCTGCTCATAAACTATCATCTTTACTTTGGATTGGACTGTTTCTAGTGTAGCAGAAAGCTCCCTTCATACATTTCCCTTCTGGACAGTGATAGAACAGAAGTTCCTTCTTGCCTGTACCCCCCATTTTGTGCATTTCTTTTTCCTTCAATGTATTGGCAGAGACCTAGCACACTCATTGCATGGGTGTGGCAAGGCTCAGAGCAAGCCAGAAAGCTGAAGTGGCTTTCTGTAGGAGAAAAACTACATCTACATATCAATTAAGCTGAGTGTCACTAAAGAAAACAAAAGACAAATATCCACTTCAAAGACTGTAAATATATCCTGGTGCTGACCTAATTCACTTGCTGTCCCCAGTAGCCTTTGATCCTCAGTACCTCACATTGCATTTTTATATATTTCTAACAGTGCATTTTTATATTTCATTTGTCTCAACTTTACCATGGCACGTTGTATGTTATATTTTTAAACCCTTAAGGAACATACTCCCTGTAAAATGAAGTTACACCCTATACCATTGTTAAAATCTGCATTGAAATTGTAATTGTAAAGTGATAAAATCTGCTATATTGGGCGGTCCCTTGAATGAATGGGAGTATGAATGACAAACCAAGTACCTCTGGCTGTTAATTGACCATAGCCTAGCCAGAGGAACTAACCATTACAAAACTCTACAAGCCATTTTAGGCTAATCAAGCCAAGGAACTGATTCCTGGAACTGAGCACCCACTCTATGGACTGTTCCTGTAACCTGTTACAATACAGTCATTAGGTCAATAAAGCAAGGGTGGACTCCCAAAACTTCAGGTACCAGTGGGCAGAGATCCCTGTGACTAACAGCTGTCATGCACTACTCAAGACCTCCAGATTGGGCAGCCAAGATGATGCTGGGGGGATCACACAAGCTGGGGGGATCACACAAGTTGGCCAGAAAGGGATAAAAGGCAGTGAAGCGTGACCCTCAGTGGTGCCCTCTCATCCAGCACCTGACCTACAGAGACAGGAGGACAAGCAGGTGACCCCCTTTGCCTTGAAGGAAGCTGACCATGGACAGCAGACTTCAGGGCCTCAGACAGGTAGATATACTGATGCCAGTGCTCTCACAGTCACTATAGCAGCTACTATATACTATACTACATGGGTTTAAATGAGTGAGTGCATGTGTGTGTGTGCATGCTAAGGTGACCAGTACCACTCATCACTCAAAGTTTGCATTTATGATTTTATTGGTAACTTCACATCCCATCCAATAAACTAGAATTTATGATGATCCTAAGAGTTGGTCCTTTGTAGCCAACAATAGTATGAACGGTGGGTGAACTTTCACCCCGCTCCCAGCTCAGTGGGTAGAGAAGGCAATAATTGTTCCATTCACATCATTACCTTGTTACCACATCTCAGCAACACTGGAAGCGATGACACAGTATTACAGAGGTTCTCCTTCCTCTTGTGAACTTTCCTACACTGCAATGCTCATTGCGTTTCAGTCAGTTTTTAAATTTAGATATTTCTCTTCCACATTCAGCCTCTGGCAGTTTGTGTGGAAAGAGGCTGGACCCTGCAATGCTCGGTGCACATCTCAGCTAATGTGATGTGTCAGGTACATCCCTTCACCTCCCAGACTTCCCCCCACCTGACAAAAAGTGGCCAGGGTGACTTGTATCCAAAACCAAAAATGAAAATAGTTACGTGGAGGCAATATCTGCTCAACTACTTCCTCTTTCCCCACAGACTGCCTCTGCTTGTGCCTTTTTGACATGCTCTGTACAGGGAAAACTGTGTGGCTTAGTGAATAGAAAACTGGACAGGCATTCAGAACAACTTGGTTCTGTTTTCACTTCTGCCACCGATCTGCTCAGTGTCTCTGCCTCAGTTTCTCTAGCAGTAAAAGAGGTTAATCAATAATGCAGACCCACTTATAAAATGCTTGGAGCCCTCTGATGAATGGTGTTGTTATATCTATATTCCTCCATTGCACTTCAAGTGCATCCTTCAAGTCTCCTACTAGCAACTCACATCTGTTGGATTGCCTCTGACTGGTAACCATCCTCATCCACTTACGAAGTCAACACATTTAAACAACGTATAATATGTTTAAGTCTAAACAGTGCAGCACAGTTCACACAACTGAAGTGCTTTCTTGATCCCTCTGCTTTTTCTATATTCATTGTTTGTTTAGCACAAAAGCTTCACACCATAGGGAACATGGTCTCCATTCACTGTTCCTGTGCACTACATCAGAACAGTAGGATTTTACAACTGCTTTCCATTGGTATAACTCACTGAGTAAAGGGCAAAACAATAGGTGATCTTCAACATAAATCTCTTTCAGCTGCTTCACAAATAAAGAAAAATAATTTAACATGGCTATCTGATACTAGGATGACCAGCCTCAGCTTTTAGCAGTGTCAGTTCCAGCAGGTGTGTGTAATTCAGTGAGCAGTCTACATTCTTAGTTATAAATGTTATCAGCACATGGCTGCATTAAGCGGAAGTCTTCCAATGCAAGTGGCCCCAGCATCACTTGTTCTTTGACTGAGATAGTGGGGGTCTCTAAGGCAGTAACAACTTTTGCCATGGTCACTTACTATCTTAAAGGAAATCTGATGCCTAAGCAACTGCAGCAATAAGGGGAAGATTGGTTTTCATACTGCAACAGGAATCAGTTCAAGCAAAACAGACAGATGTTACTGTGTACTAGTCAAAAAGCTTCTAAATAAATTATAGGTAAATCCCTCAATTATGCACAAATCCTAGACATCCCAAGTAAAATAAAAATGATTCTTACCATGGCCAGGAGACCTGTGACAAAATTGTCACAAACATCTTAAAGCTCAATTCAATTTATGATGGGAAAGGTCTATGCAGATGTTAGCTTTAAAATCACTTTATGCTATGATCTATTTCCAATCTGCAGATAGGAATGATCCATTTCCTATCTGCTCTATTTCCCAAGTCAACAGCCTGATTCCTAAAGGTACAAGAAACAAGGACTGACCAAAGTTTGGATTGGGAAGTATGTTTTTCATTGTTGCTTTCCAAGTTATTTTGAATGATTTAGATTCTTGTAAAACACACTGGACTGAGTGCCAGCAAACCTCAGGTGTTCTCTATAAATCAGACAGGCATAACACAGGGTGTGGATGCACACATTTCCACAATACATCCTCCTGCCAGTGTGCCTCAGCCTCAGTACAGACACTGATACCTTTACAGCAGGGATGGCAGATAATTTGCCAGATTCATTTAAACCTGGATCATTTCAGAAGGCCACTCAGCAAGGATGATGGTGGCTTTAGTGATGTGGATATTTTGTCCATTAGAAGTTGCAACATGGCAACAGCAATGACTTCAAAATTAAGCCTAATTTTGATGCACATCCACTAACACTGGGAAAAAAAAATCCCAGTTTCAACCTCAAGTATTAAATACTTAATCTTATGTCTCAGGACAGTGATCAGGGAAATCTGAGGCTATTGAAACTAATTTTTGAATTATGCATTTTCAGAGGAAATATTTTTATTGTACACAATGCATAATTAATCTGTGGAACAAGATTGTGATGACCACAAGATATCACAAAGTCTAAGAGTTTAGCAGGATTCATAAAAGGATCAATTATTTAGGTACATAATGAGCCCTGCCACAGTTGCAGTAGGAAGGATATAAAAATATTTAGGATAGTGATTTTTGTTCAGGATATAGGCCAACCACTGATCAGATTAAGAAACTGCCTATATGCGCAAGGTACTTACAACTAACTAGACATCTACATGACCTTCATTACCTTAGAGTCTGAGAACTTTCCATAATTGCCCATTAAGGAGTTTCCTCCTTTGAAATATCTGGTACTGAACTGGAATAGAAAGATTACAGTATGACAACCCCTATGATTTCTGCCATCACCTTCTCATGTACTTCTTACACCGGCACACAGCCATCTTCGCCATCTTATGTTCACATGTATGAACTCAGACTTACTGCGTAGGCACAATCTCCCCTGTAGTAAGATCTCCTCAAATTCACCTTCGCAATGAGCCAACCCAATTCCATCTATTACTTGCCAGCTATAAATCAAAGACTTGTTGGTCCTCATTCTAATCCCAAAAACATTCGAGAGATTTTCTATATCTCGGTTTTTACATGTGGTCTCCAAGTATACTTATTTGCCACACTAATTCCCACTCTAAATCAGAATGCGACGCCCTTCATATCTTGCTTCCGTTCCCGGTGTGGAACCGTGGCCCAGCCAATCACACACCACTCAACTTCATCTGTGACCTGTCTACAGTACAAACATTATCTACAAACAGGCATGCCACCCCTGCATCTTCAAAACAACACTCTAATTCCATAAACTAACACTCTAATTCATGTACTAACACTCTAATTCTGCATAAAGGACAAAGTCAGCAAATATTTTAAACACATCACAGGTGCCAAGATTAGTTGCTTTACCAGATAAAGGGGAAGAATTCAACCCATCCTTAACTGAATTTCCAGATGTTTAAACTTTGTATTTTCATAAATTTGACCTTACTTGCACTTTCTTGTCTATCAGACTTCTGAGTATTGTTTCTAAAAATTGTCGTAAAGATCCGTCAAGTAATTGTTTCATAGTGGTTCCACTCAGCAGCTGTTGGGATTTTCTGCTACCAGACAGATTGAATTCACTTTTTGCTGTGCTAATATTTCTAGATCGATAAACTCAATTTTTTGAGTAAGGTTGTATAGGGGCCTTAGGGTTTGTGGGGAGGAAGTAGGATTTCTGGAGATGCTGCAGATGTTCTATGTGCTTTCTTTAAAAAAACCCCGTGTACTCCTCCCTCCCCACCACCCTTGGTTTAAGATGTCTTTTCCCTCTTTGAGCTCCTTTTCAAGCTGTTCAATCTTCCAGCCAAACTGGTAAGTGTTTATATTTTGGATTCCTGAAGTACAGCCAGTACCAGAACTCTGGAGAATGGGACTGAAATATTGTGAAAGGTCAGGGGAGTTCAGACAGAGAGAAGTGCTGTGTACCAAGCTTGGGACAGAAACTCTGTTCCAGGTCACCTGTTAGACCAACATGAAGATAAACACTCCCCTCTCTTGGATCATCCTGTTCATACAGATTTTTGTCTCCCTCAGTCATCACTACTTTCATTCATATCCTTCCTGGACACAGTGGGCCAAATTCATTCTCATGTATTGAAAAGAGAAATCAACAGAGTTTCAGGGCATCCCAGTACGGTTGCTGTGTTATACAGAAAAGTTAACAGAACTAGGAGGTATTCAGATGGGTACTACTACTTCAACTTCAACTTACGGCACTTTTAGCCTGTAAAGTGGCTTAGAAGTCTAGATCTCCACAGCACCATTGCAAATAAACATCCCCAGGGAGAGAGAGAAAGTGGCTTGCCCAAGTCAGTCTGGAGCTAGGATCAGTCTTCTGTTCAGAGCACTAAGTTGCCATTCTACTCTGAACCTAAGGCTAGGAGTGAACTCCCCAACACTACAAGAACATTTTTGTAAATCGTTTCAGCGTACTCTTAACCACCACCACTATGTCTATGAGGCAGATCTTTTTTGCTTCATGGTTGCCCACAACCAGCTCACATAACATTAAAGGTTTTAAATTCTGTCAACATTAAATGCTATGGAGCATTAGAAAACATTAACATATTTTTTCCCTTAATCTAGACAAGGCCTAACTGGTGGCAAACTCAGCTGAAAGTTGCAGAGTAAATGGGCCTTGGGAAGGAAGTGTGTGAGAAGGGAGTTTTAGTTTTGCTGAACTTGCCCTGTAGATTTGCTCACTTTACCTCTCCCCACCTCCTGTGATCATTTTTGTGCCAGGCAGAGCAATGCTGTGTTTAGACTTTCAGATTCCATAAGAACTGCCAGTGCCATAAGTAACCTTCCGAGTACTGCAATCAAAATGACATGAAAGGTCAGTGATTTGTAGACCAGAAAGTATTGTTCAAAAGGGAACTCAGGACAACTTTGTTTACAGGCCACACTGAAGTATTCCAGGGACAGAGAAAGAAACATCACTCGGGGAGGACAGAGAGGTAAATATACTGGTTTATATAGAGGTTTTTATACTGAGGGAACAGCCAGAGAATTTCTTCTATTTACCAGAAGCTGGTTAGGTCCAAGGCCATACTTACCTTTTTCTTTTTAGATTTTTAAAATTTTATGCTCACTTCAAGACATTAAATGCCTAGCCCATACCCTCAACCTCCCTATAGGCTAGATATAGAAAAGACCAGGAACCCCAATCCATTGGAATCGGCTGCCTTGGGACCCACCAGTCAGGGGCCAAATACTGCTGCATAATCTAAGGATACTAAACACACCTGTATCTGTAACCTACAAGTGCATTTATATTTATATATATATATAAAAACCTCTGTGTCTCATTCAGCCTGCTAATAGTTTGATCCTGAGCTGAGAAAGAGCACAACTCAGAGGTGACAGGTATAATACCTGGGGGAAATTTCCAGTGGATGTTATAGCTTTAGGGAGACTCATTTCCATTCCAAATGCAGAGCGACTGAAACATGACGTGGGGGTGCCCGGGCAATACTGGAATTAAGGTTGCATTGAGATTTTTCACATAAAGCAGATATAAGATTCCCTTTTTGTCATATCACAGCAATCAGATTTGTTAAGGTTTTCTGACACCTCCTGTTATAACACCGTTTCTTATAACATTGCCAATCTTTAACCATTTGGGCTAAAATGTTCCATGTTGAGTCTCTGCCTCGAGCTGAATTTGTTTGGACATTTTCAGCCAAAATGGTTCAGCTGTTTCCAAGAGTGATGTTAGGGGAAAATGTTGGTTTGCAATATTAAAGAATGCTATGGCAACCTTTTCTTTGAGAAGCTCAGCTGTTCTCAGCTGTGCCTCAAATTTGATAGGGGTTACTTTTGTGTCAGGGATAGGCCTGTTGCTTTTCTTCTAACACAGGGGTGTCAAACTCCCTCTGGCTGTAGTCAGCTTCATCTGCTCCTGGGGCTGCCAGCAGTCCAGTTCTTGTTGGGGGTCTTGCGGCTGCAGTAAGAAACCCCACCATCATGGCCAGAGTCACTGCTGCAGGGGATATATTGGCCAGGCCAGCAGCCAAGAGGGGAACGTGGATTTGCATCCCTGCATCAGGGTTAGGCTGCTGTAGGGGAAGAAACTGGTGTGACCCCTACTGCAGCCACGGCTCCCCCACCCCGTCACTGAGTGCCACCAATGGCAACAGTAAATTCAATGGCAGCCGCAGCAGGCACCACATTGACTTCCCCCTGCAGCATAATGCCGATACGGAGACACAAATGCTTCAAACTTCCGGTTCCCCCATTTTGGCCTTGGGATGGCAGGCCGATGATCCACCTCCACAGGCAGGCTGCTTGGCACCCCGCTCTAAAAGTCTATCTAAATTTAGCCAAGTTACAGGCTTTTGAAAAACCTCAGCATGCACCTGAGCATGCAGCTGATATGTCTTCATTTTTAAGCAGACTAACTTTGAGACTCCATCCTAGCTGAGCATGCTCAAGCGTCTCTCAGTGCTTAGGGCCCTGAACTGCACAGCTGTCAGCCACTATCTGCTGGGAGGGTGGACCCTGAGGTTCTAGTTGCTGCATAAGCAGGTGTTAGAAGAAGGGCCTGAAACCTTGGACTGCGCACTCCGAGGTGAATGCTCTCATCTCTGGACTACAGTCTAGCACCCACTTGCTGCTTTTCTTTTTTTCTCTGGCCCCATGATCCTGCACTTGGCTGCACAGTGGTACAGCTTCAACAAGCAGGGGAAAAGCATGCCCCCAAGTCAGCCTAGCACTAAGTTGGGAGATTAGACTCACTCTGGAGATGGTATCTCTGGATTTGAATCCTCTCTGGCCATGGGCGACTGGTGCCTTCTGAGTCTGGGGAGGCACTAGTGGGGCATGACCAGGAGGGAGGGGGGTGTCCCTCAACAGCCAGGTGGCAACTGGTGGGGGGGGCTCCTCCAGCGGCCGATCGCACTGACCGAGGGGGTGGGGAGGTCCACAGTGGCCAGTCACTGAGCACACCAGCAGCACAGTGGCAGTGGAAGTGCCTACACTTGTGCATGCAGCATGGTGCTGGCACTTCCACCGCTGGCACTTCCACTGCCAATGTCTCACCAGCGGGTCCAATTTCAGGGGGAGCATGAGTGCTTTCTGTGCCCCCCTACCAGCTCGCGCTCAGAGTGGGCACGTGCCCCCAAGCCCTCACCCTTATGCATCACCTATGTCTCTGGATGAGGACAAAATTGAACTGGAGCCTCCCCCAGGTCCCCAGTGTCAGGCTGCCTGCATACATTTAAACTTGCTGAGACACAGTGAACTGGGGATCCCCACGTGCCCAAACCTTCAAAGGGCAGCCTGCAAGCTTGTCTGACAAGAACTAGCTGCTGCCCCTCTCCTTTTTGGTGGGAAATATATAATATATGCCACATACTCAAATTAAGGTATTATCCAGGCCAACCACAAAAATGTTCCATATTTAACAAGTAACATCCTTGTGGCTGGTTTGCCATTTTATCCTATGAAAAAATGTTTGCACATGTGGCATGTTACAGTTTACTGCACAATTAACACGTTTACAAGGTATGTTGAGGAACATTCCACTTCATGTACTAATCTGCTACATACTTCAATTAGCATGTGGATAATTGCAATCACATGGCTAAGGTTTAATGTAGTTTAAAATAGTAATTGAAGAAGGAGTGTTCAGACACCCAGAATGTGAAATTTGTTGATTATCCGTGTTTTTAACAAAACAAGATGTGTATAGATTCTTTCAGATAAAAGCAATAGCTGGCACTGCAATTTAAGGTTGACATACACTTAATAAAGATTACAACACATTTTTCTTTTAAAACAAGTCTGATAATATATGCACATGCACACACACAAACATGTCCTGTATGCCACAGGTACTTTATTGTAGATTTTAGTGATTCTGGAGGCTATTTTAATGCAAATTAGATCAGGAGATACGTACATGGGGAAGTTAATTTGGACTCAGGTAAGATGTGAATTTGAATCGCAGCATACTCAAGGGTCGTACTCAGAGAGTGGTTGTGAATGGGTCATTTTCAACCTGGAGGGAAGTGGGCAGTGGGGTCCCCCAGGGCTTGGTCCTTGGGCCTACACTGTTCAATTTCTTTATTAGCGACTTGGATGATGGGGTGAAGAGCAGCCTGTTTAAAGTTGCAGACGACACCAAGATTTGGGGTGAGGTGGGCACACTAGAAGGGAAGGACAGATTACAGGAGTGGGCAAATGAAAATAGGATGGGATTCAATACTGACAAGTGCAGGTTGGTGCACTTGTGCAGCAGGAACCAGCAGCATACCTATAGGCTGGGGAACTCCCTTCTTGAAAGCATGGTGGCAGAAAGAGATCTTGGAGTCATCATTGACTCCAAGATGAACATCGGCTGACAATGCGAAAACACAGTCAGTAGGGCTAACCATACCTTGTCCTGCATACACAGATGCACCACAAGCAGGACCAAGGAGGTGATCCTCCCCTCTATGCAGCACTGGTCAGGCCACAGCTGGAGTACTGCGTCCAGTTCTGGGCGCCGCACTTCAGGAGGGATGTGGACAGCATTGAGAGGGTCCAAAGGAGGGCCACTTGCATGATCCAGGGACAGCATGGCATACCCTATGAGGAGAAGCTACGGGACCTTAACCTGTTCAACCTTTGCAAGAGAAGGTTGAGGGGGGGACCTGGTGGCAATCTATAAACTCACTCGGGGGGGACCAGCGGGGTTTGGGAGAGACCTTGTTCCCCTGAGTGCCTCCTGAAGTAACAAGGAATAACAGCCATAAGTTGCTAGAGTAGGTTTAGACTAGACATTAGAAGGCACTAACTACACTTCAGTCAGGGCGGCTAGGATCTGGAACCAACTTCCAAGGGAAGTATGATGGCTCCTACCCTGGGGGTCTTTAAGAGAAGGCTCAACGTTTACCTGGCTGGGGTCATTTGAGCCCAGTTTTCTCTCCTGCCCAGGGCAGGGGGTTGGACTAGAAGATCTACAAGGTCCTGTCCAACCCTACATCTATGAATCTATGAGTCAGAATAGCTTATGTGGATACTCTTATTCTGGAAGAAGAGTATCTTATCCACTTAAACTAGAGAGACATTCATGAATACTTATTCCAAAAGAATTCCTTGCATATCACATATTCCAGAAAGCAGGCAAAAATATCTGCAAAACAAATATAGAGTAGCTCTCTCAGCGGACTAAATCTGAAAAAGAATCTTCAGATTTCAGTTCTAACTTCCTCAAGGGACTTGTTTATCATCCATCATAAATGAAACCTTTTTTCCTGGCCATTTGGGCTTACAACACACTTTTGAAAAGCACAGAGAACATTATCACAAGGTATAGGGCCAAGAAATTGAAGGGCTAGACAGACATATGGGGAATGCTTCTTCTTACACCGTGTTAAGTGTTTTAAGTACGTCGAACATCCTCTTGTTCTACAAGAGACAGAAGTGAAAGCAAAAAGGAAAGGAGATACCAGGAAGCCATGAGATGAAAGAGATCGAATTAAGTTTTTAGGTGAC
This sequence comes from Crocodylus porosus, assembly GCF_001723895.1. Lineage (NCBI taxonomy): Eukaryota > Metazoa > Chordata > Crocodylia > Crocodylidae > Crocodylus > Crocodylus porosus. The sequence continues at coordinate 55,509,832 of NW_017728947.1, read as the reverse complement.
CTCTCCCAATGAAAGACAGCATTTAAATCCATTCTAAGAATAAGCCAACCAGGTTACTATGAATAAAAAAAATACTAAATTCAATTTCACTCTTATCTTATGCAGATATGAATGATAGTCCAGAGCAGAAGTATTTAGTCTCAAACTGATTCTATAAGTAATACAAAAAATGATGCCTGCAACCCATACATAAATGCAGGTTAGTATAATTAATGTGGTTTTCATAGCCTTATGATGAAACCAGGTTTTACTATCTTTTTCCCTTCAGGTTAAAGACTCACTCAGGCTTTTCTAAAAAGCCCTGGATCCTTGATGCAATATGGGGATCTTGCGAATGGCTGATTAATACTTACAAGGGAGGGAGGAAGGGGGAAGAGAGAGAAAGGGACAGGGAGAGAGAGGAGGATTGCTGCTTGTATACAACATCTCAATAATAGGCAGTTACCATATGCACCAGATGGCTTGGGAAACGAGAAGATGTTTCATCCTACCTTTGCAAACCAGTTCAGAATACTCCCAACCACCACCACTGTATGTCTATAAAGCAGTTTTTTTCTGCTCCAGGGTTGCCCGCAACCAGCTCACGTAGGTTAAAGGTTTACTTTCTTTTGACAGGAATCAAGGAAAGCAAAAAACTAGTTTATCTCTATGGAAATTCAAGAAAACACAGCTCTTCTTGAAAAACTTCCCTCCACTCCGCCTGCCTCCTCTTTTTTGTTGGCCACACTAGATGATGCCATATTAGATTAAGGAAGGAAGGAACATTTCATATCTGAAGGCTGAGACACTTCCTAACACCTGGATGAAAGTACCTAGGCTCATGCATCCCTGAAAAGATCATGTACACAAAGTCCAACATCAAATGGGCTGGGACCTTCATCTGTCTTGTAGCAGTTTTTACTGCTACAAGGAAGAGAAAAGTACAGGGTAAAATTGAGGATAGGGTAATGGTCATGAAAGCCCAGCCCAGCACATCTTACATTTCCCCATTTCACAGGACATTTGGCCACCAGCTGTTTGGAGGAGCAACCCAAGATGCTGCCGGAAAGAGGAAGGTTGCAGTCCAGAACAAAGCAGATAGAATACTGGCTCAGACAGTTGGGAGATTAAGTCTGGTATCTTGCCAATATATGATGTTCTTTGAGGGAGAAAATTATATTCCCCTTCTCCTCCCCATACACTTCCATTTGCCATTTTCCAATTAGCCACTGCAATAAAACTGCAACATGAAGAAAGACTCTTCAATTCCTGTAGGTGATGAGCTTATACCCTGAAGTATAAGAAGTGATCACCCTGTTCATAGCACACAACAACTCTGTCACACGGGACTTTAAAAAATGCAAAAAGTCTCTGCGAGTAGACCCAACTGCAAATAACAATGCGACTTGTGGTTTTTGACCTACTTAAACATTTCAATGGCACCACGTAGCATATTTGTTTTATCTTTTAGTAGTGATCGATATGCAAGATACCACTATACAGCTACCATGGAGATAAAACGTTGGCTTCAAGATATACAATCTCTGAAAAGGAAAGCTGGAAACAGAGGTGAGAGAAAGAAGACAACACAAGTACAGCTGGAGTAAGAGGAGCTAAGATGGCTGTATAGACAGTAGGAAGCTAGGATGGGAAAATGGGATGGTGGTAGAAAATACTGCAGGCAAAGCAGGGAATGTGAATGCATCATTGTGGGGAGTTATTACAACACAGAGAATACTAAATAGGAAACATGAACATAGCAGCATAAACCTACTGGCATTGAGAAATTAAGCAATGTCCCAGTGAAACCTCTGTCAAAGTATCTTCACCGAATCATAGAAAAGTAGGGCTGTTTCAGTCTTCACAGAATAGTATAATTGAGGCAATCTACTCTTGAAAAATAAAGTTTGAAAAGGACAATAGGCTTGAGCCAGGATTGAAAGGATTTGAAGCACAGGTTGCAAGCTGAATCTAGATAGTCTGGGAAAAGCTTGGGTACAGGGATTAAAATCTTTTATAGTAATTTTAGCAGTGGTTAGTGTTTGTAGTTTTACAGCAATGCTACATACACAAAACAGAAGGGACACATAGTCCTCAGTGTCTCACAAACTTATCAACACACTTTTTGCCACGCCAGCTCAGATCACAAATTCACTTAATCCAGTATCTTGTTTTTGCCAGTTGCAAATGGCTGATGCTTCAGAGAAAAGTGATATCCTGCCCCAATAACACATTGAAGATAATTGTGCAATGCCGTATCTGGGTGAAAGGGGAAAGGATTCCTTCTTGACATTTCAAAGCAAAGGTACCACACTATGCCTGCCAGCTATAGTCCCGTGTTATTACTGGGCAATGGCAACAACCATCTTTTTGAAAAGCCCCACCAATATATTTGTCTTGATTATCTCCAGCAGTAGTGAATACCAGAAGTTGACAATATTCAGAATATTCTTCCTTTTAAATTTACTGCCAAGCAATTTTAGCATGGGTAGTCTTGTCCTTGTATCGCATCTAATGGTAATAATGAACTGATCCATTTTTGGTACAAGTATTCACAGAAATCAGAGGTGGACCTGTCCCAGCAGGACATCCTGTCACTGATGATGAAGGATTGTTCCCTACAGCAGTCATTCATAGCCAGGGAGCCCAAGACAGGCATCACAGAGGACTCCCTCCCGCTGGACAGCTTAGTGCTGAGACATTGGACTGTTTTGTGCACATTATCTGTTGAATATAATGTAGCAGAACTTAACTTAGGGTGGAGGGCAGACCGATTAGCTTTGCTGAGAGGCAGAGCTGTTAAGCCCAGGTCCAATAGTGCCATGTGATAGTGACTGTGCTCCTTCCATTCTGGAGTGTGTGTGGAGCTAGCTTGGGTGTCTGCAACACACTTGGCAAATGGAAGGTGCATTGTGGGGTTATACATGGGTTGGAGGGAGGTTGGTTGTAGGGTGGCAGGCAGGCTGTGGTAACAAAAAAGGTTTGAGAACTACTGCTCTGCATTACATCTTCCAGAGTCTGGCCTAGTTTGTCCCCCAAGTATTTAGGCTTCTATCTTTTCCCTGACAACTTGGTAGGCCACTGAAATTTTATTTTTAAATTCATTAACTTCACATTCCATCCAGTATCCTCCAACTAATTCTTCTTTGCAGATTTACATCTTTTCCTATATGCATCTTTTCCTAAAGTCATGCTCACATTGCATACAGCTTCCTTCACTCTGCTCCCAAAGTATTTCAATCTCTGATAAAACTTCCTGACACTTAAAATCAAAACCGGAGCCAGGAAGCTCCTTGTAACTCCAGCTGAAAAAAAATACAGGTGAATATCTATGGGGGCTAAAATATTAAAAGGTATCAACTATAATGAAGCAAGCCATTATTTTCTAGTCAGGAAACCTCAGTGAGTATGTAATAAACCTATCCATTATCCTGTAATGTATTGTACATATCCTGCATAGGTTGCTTAGTTGTGTTATTTCAGCGATGCCCTGTCCAGGTCTAGAAGGCCTGTTGGGCTAGTCTGGTTAAAGTATGCCAGCTTCCATAACCAGTGGTAACACAAGGGAGTGATGTGGTAAGCATTCATGTCAGGCCTCCGTAACTCCTTGAAGATCCCTGTTTACAGCTGGGGGTAGTCTCTGGCACAAGTCAAGACTGTGGGATGCCCTACCTGCTCTGCCATAGCATCCTTTGCTTAATTATACAAAGTGTACATACTCAATATATATGCAGTAAGTCCACTGGACATTTGTAACCCTGTTAAGAACAGCATGTGACCCAAGAGGGTAGAAACTAAAGAGCATGTTGGCCTACTATTTCTGGCAGCCTGTACACACTTGGATATGGCCCCACAGCACTCCCCCCCCAACACCTACTTCCCCTGTTGCTCGTTCATAAAGCTACACGGATACAAACCACAGACTCTGATTTACATAAAATTATCTCACTCCATTTTATTTAAGATTTTTTTCTCCAGTTAGTAAAAGAAAGTTGTGTCTCTTTTTATACATATGTACAGGTTCAGTTATAAAAATAGACAGCACATTCAAAGAGAAAAAAAGTCTTGGCATTTTTCTTATTCCCTCTAAATATCATATATACATGTGAATATGAGGGGAAGGGGGAAGCCTTCATGATTTAAATTAAACAACACCTCCCCCATAATTATCCCCTCCAAATCTGTTTAAAAATCAGTCTAACTAAACTCAGTTCTGCTATTAGGTGTGCAAATTAGAGGCAGAGCCGACAGGAAGCACTTGCTCCACACTGTGGGACGCCAGGCAAGGGGCTTGGGATTGGGAAAAAAACATCCTCTGCTGTCACAGCATGGACCTGTAACTCAACTTGCTTCTCTCTCTCTCTCAAGGGATGAAAGTGCCCTTGCAGTATAGCCATTGAGATGAGAGAACTGCTCCCCACCTGTATCTCAGTGCAATGCAGACATTTATAGCCAAGCAAGGGGTATTTAGAATGGGGAAAGAACAATCTGAGAGAATGAGGACAGAGAGTGGCACTGAAAGCACAGTTCGTCTCATGAGTATGTCTGCTAGTGCCTGCACATTGTAAAAATAAAATAAAACAAAACCAAAAAAAACTCAACCAAGCTAGTGTGTGTGACGATCACTGACAAAAGGGAAATATGCTGGAAGAACAGATCAGATGGATGGCTGGAATGGGAGATTTCAGTTTTCCCAAGAGTTGATTGGAAAGGGGAAATGGCACAGTCCTTGTTTCAGTCAAATTCTCTATTGTTCCCCTTGTGGCATGGCAAGCTGCAGTACCCAAAGGCAAATGACATAAGCAAGCTCTGCTATGGCATGGTGAGAGGAATAGCAGTGAACTTCTTCCCCTTGCATATCAGCATTTCCTCTTCTTGAAATATATACAAGTAGAGTCTGACTTTTACTAAGCCTTAAAAGTTCAGCATAGCTCAAAATGGGAGAAATCATTCTTAAACCCAACAAAATGAACATTCATGCTAACAGACTTGGGCTCTGAAATGTAAACCAGTGACCTGTAGCCTCTCCCACTCCATGAAGCAGAGACAGCAACATTAGTGTCACCAGGCCTACTCTGTCCAACTGCAGTTGCAATTACCTCATGTCTAGAACAGGATCAAAAACATGGTGCTGACAAGAGTCCAGTTCTTGGAAACTTTTGGGAGATTTCTTTTCCCTTCTCTTGAACTCAAGGTCTTTAGAGAATTCTTCTCGGAATCCACAGATCCATACTAGAGATACCAAACTACATGGCCGCAATATCTACAGATGGGCCCACCCCAAATGCACTGCCAAGTCCTCAGTGCAGAGGGTTCCTCCAACTCTGTAGGGTACCCTCAGAGTTCAGCTACTGATTTCTTAGAATAAGAATAGAACTGAACTCCACCTGAAGCTGAAAGAGGAGTACACTGGTGTGACCACAAACACAAATGGCTGCAGGACATCACACTTTCTAGGTAGATCTTTTTCCAGTAAGCTTTGTAGAATGCATCAGTAAAACGGGTGAAAAATTAACGTAAAAAAAATCTCTCATTTAACCCCAGTCCCCATCCCTCCTCCTTGTAGCGTCTGCGAAGGTAATTTTTTGGGATACACGTAATCAAAGTGCTCACGTAAACCACCCATCCCTATTATGCTATGATTTTCTTTTCATACACATGTGGGATAGCAAAAGGCGTTCCTCTGCATATGTCTCCTGCTGGCAGGGTGGGCTACTCTGAAAGCCAATATGGTTAGAGAAACTTCAAGGCTTCAAAATTACTACCGCCCACCTGACGTGTGGGCTCCTTTACTTTGCTTCCGAATTGGGGTTTCTGATATCAGGCTGCTGGTCAGATTTAAGCTTTTTGGGGTCCCACAAACACTATTTCCTTTGCTCAAAGGGGAGCTCAGGGGAGAAGAAGCACTTGAAGGTCCAAAGTCTGCAAGTCCAGCAGGCCGAATAATTGATGTCTGGAGAGGGCTACTTGCAGACATACCTAGCAACAGGAAAAGGAAAGGAAAATAAGTCAACCTCAAATGAACACAACATTCACATCCTGTGACTCCTCCACAATACATAAAATTAGCTTCTGCAACATGTGGCTATGAATAGCTTATCGCACCCTCAATTAAACACTTAATCCAACTTGCTCTTCCTGACTCCTCTGTGCACCTGTAGATCACATAAGAATGTGGGGCCTTTAAGAGAGAAGTACAACCAAACTGCTATGTACCACTGGCAGAGTAAGGCACTGTAGCTCCATCAGCATCTTTGCAACACCTTAGGATCATATTCTATTGCTAGCACTATGAAGCTTCAACATCACAACAGAAAGAAACAGCCACAGCCCCATTTCAGAGGTACCATATTTTCGCACACACAACATGCATTTTTTTCCCCAAAAACCAGCTGCTGAAACTTGGAGTGTGCATTATATGCAAAAAAAAAAATATAGTAAGAACCAATTTCTGCTGGTTATCAGTAAGTGAAAGTAAAATCTGCATGCAACTCACAGGGTGCAGAACAATGATCAGGCTCAGCTCCCTAGCTGCTATTACTCAATTACTACAAAGTTATTTTTAATTTCATTCTGCCTTTCAAAAAACGGTGCATATTTTATATTGGGGCATGCTGTATGCAAGAACATATGGAACCAGAACCAAACATTTTTGACTGAACATTCTCATTTCTCCAAGACAAAAAATACCTGAGACAGATGATGTAGAATGTACTGCAAGTTCTAAGGGATACAGTGAAACTTCTATACATAAGAGCAAAATATAGGCAACCAGGGAAAGATCCAGAGGGCGTACAGTGGTGCTGACTCACTCCCTTTCAGACTGCACTGTGGAATCAGCAGCAAGGGCTTTTTTTAAAAGTCTCAAGTCTGGTAAGAAACCCATCCCCCTGCCTCGTCTCCCACTCTTGATACCCCCTCCCTTCCTCTCCATCCTCAGCAGCTCAACTCCTCCCCTCCTATTTACTCCCTCCCCTGCCTGCTGCTGCCACTGTCCCCAGCTGAGGCTCCAGAGCCACTCCTGCCCAGCTCCAGCCAGGAACAGTGGCAGCAGTGGGCAGGTTTCTCTTTTGTTCTGTCCCTGCAATGTTCCCTGCATCCAATTACAAGCATGGGGCAGGAGAACCCTCCCACTGCAGAGCCTGGATGCAGTGACTCTGGAGCCCCTCCCCGCTGTGAAATGAATTGGGGGAGTTATGGTTTGGGACAGTTGTGGGGGAAAGGGTTCCAGAGCTGTTGCAGCCAAGCTCAACAGGGGACAGCAGCAGCATTGGGCAGGTTCCCCAACTCTGTGCTTGAGAGGGGGAACCCATCCGGTACCGCAGCTGCTGTTCCCTGATGAGCCCGACTGGAGCAGGGCAGGAGTGGTCTGGAGACTCCCTCTATTGCCACCCCCATCAGCTGGGAACAGTAGTGGGTAGGAGAGAGACAATTGGAAGGGGAGGGGAAGGCAACAGAGGGGAGGGGAGGGGAGAGGAAGGGAGGGGAGGGGGTGTACTGTTGAGGATGGAGGAGAAGGGAGGGTAGGGGCAAGAGCTGAGGGGAAGAGTAGGGGGGACAGGATTCTTACCTGATTTGGGGGACTTGCAAAAAAAGTTTCTGCTGCTGCTCCTGTGGCATGAACTGCCTGCCTGAGGTTTGGGGCAAGCTGGGAGCAGGGGTGCAGCTACCCCTGAAGTGCCAGTCACTGCTCCCATACCCCCACTTCACAGAATCCTGGATCCATCCAGGATCCATCCTTACAGATAGTGGTAAGGATAGCTATATTTCTTACTACACCTGGAATGGCTATGGTGCAACCTGTTATATTATCACAATGCTATGTGACACTGTATGACTGACCCTCAATGAGAAGGAACAAGAAATACTAGAAATACTTTAAATAAAATTACCTATTTCTTGACAGGATGCCTGAAGAGCCCTACATCCAAACATGTGGTTTGGTTCGCTCTCATACCTTTAGACACGTTGTACCCGTATGCTGCATATGCTGCTGCAGAGGCTGCTGCTGCCCCAGCTTTGGCGCCTGCCATTGCAGCTGCACTTCCTGCTGTTGTCTTCCGGCTTCGGCCTTTCCCTGTGGCTTTCGACCCACTGCCTGAACCTTTAGGGCGACCCCGGCTTCTACCTGAATGGCCTCTTCCTGTGATAGACATATCTTGCATTGAAATTCCTTAAGCAAAGGAGGAAAAGAAAATGTCAACTGCTGCAATACATAAAAAGTGACTCATGAGCAAAATGCAGCTTCATAAATACCTGACAGTGCACAGTGAACCTCACTCTTAAACTTGATGCATGTGTGGCAGGGGTATTTTTCTTCATCTCAGGATTAAAACATGCTCTTACTTGGAGGAGGCTATTATGACTTTTTCATTTGTTGTTTACAAAGAAACTCATCAAGCACTATGGCTTTAACTATTTCAAAACCTAGAATGATGGAAGCTAAAAATCACACAGTTACAGCTGGCTCACTGATATAATGGAGAAAAGGAAATCAGGAACCATCCTTCAGCCCCAGAGTGATTACAGGAACAGTTTAAATATACATGAGAACAGTCCTGGGGAAGACTGTGCTTTGCTGATTTGTGTGCTATGCAAGAAGGGGCCCTTTCCATCAAAAGAGCCAAAAACATTCTTATGAAACAGAAGTACTAAGTAACATAGAAATGCTAAAGCATAACAAATGACCGAATACATCAACAGAAGAAACTCTGTCAGATCTGAGGTCATTTCATAGCAGGAAGGCATTTTTCATAGATCTTTACACCCCTTCTCTTATCTGACAGAGTCAGGCATGACGTGATGTAAAATGTACTAGATATACCAATACAGATGTAATGGTCAAGGCTGGGCTGCTTGCAAATATTTAGCTAAGGAAAAAGTACTGACCATTCATGGTGTCTGAGACTGAGCCCATGATGGAAGCAGGAGAGTTTGTGGCCCTTGACTGAGGTGCTGAAGATGCTGGGTCATCCACAATTACCAGCATATCATTGCTACTTTCATCAGGAGGGATAGATCCCATATGCAACTCACTGCTGATGGAGATCTAGACAAGACAGAGACCAAACCTTGTTGGGTAAAGACAGCAGCAAAGACAACCATAGACTAAAAACTTCAGAAAAGGTGCAACTGCATTAAAGAAGGTCCCCCCCACCCAGACAATTAAATAGCAACTAGCCTCTTTTTTTCTCAGTGCAAGACGAAGCAACATATATGCTGCCTCACCATACTAAATTCTCTACTTATAAGTGGATCAGCATTAAAACCTGTTCCTTCCTGCCAGGGTTTAATTTCAACTGTGAACTAAAATATATGTAAATACAAAAATCCAGGAACCTGGCAGATATCCAGGAAAACCCTTGTAGCAATTTATTCAACCCTGATTTTCCAGACTGATAACCCTCATGTGAATGTGCCCTTTCAAACAAGAGAAATTAAGATTTGTCTTATCCACTCCACCACTAGTGATGACAAAAACTTTTATTAAAAAGTGAAATGTATAATGTAAAGATCTTAACCCAATCTCATATGAAAGCACTATTATATATTTAGTGGCATACGCCTGTACTGCTTTTTACAAAGATGAAGAAAGGAAGCTTGTGCCCAAAATAATTTAAACTTTCTGTTAGAGAAAGGAAATGTAACAATTAAAGGGCAGATGGAAGTGAGGAAGCAGAAAAAGCTGTAGGAGAATTTGGTTAGGGTACTTACAAAGAAACTGATAAAGTATTATGAAGGAGGAGAGGGAGGGTGCTTGGTTCACAAGTGGAAAGTCTATCCTAACCATGGAAGGTGTTGCTAGGGAAAAGCCCATGAGAAGCCATAAATGAGAGTAGGACATAAAGGAAGGACAGGGGAAGAAGAGAACAGGAAGAAACCAGCAGGGATGCAGGCATGCACAGAGCTGTATAGAGTCTGAAGATGAGGAGAAAGAAGCAAGATCTGATGTAGAAAGAGGCCAGAAATCAGTGAAGGAGATGGTATGTAAAGATACATAGTTCGACCTGAAAAGGAAGATTAATTTGAGCTGTTACAAGTTGGATAGTATAGTTTCAATGCAACAGTTTAAGACTAAGATACACCCAGCTTCCAAACAGTACAAGAGACTCCATGCTAGCTATAAGCTAATTTGCAAAAGGTTTGTGCCCTGAATTTAAGTGTGGAAGACAGTTTAAAAAAAAAATCTCACCTCACTGAAGGGACTAGGCATGGCAGAGTCTACACTAATGAAGGAGTCATCACCATCAGCGGACAGGTTGGAGTTATCAGCTGAGGGAACAAATGGGATCACCAGGTTCATGCTTTCTTTCTTTCTCTTTCCATCCAACTCATCTTCTTTCTTCTTCTGCAAATAAGCAAAATGAACAGGTTACACAGGAACAAAAACATGATAAAGAAGATAAATGGAGCAAATAAATAAAGAGCTCCAAAGAAATGGAGCTCATCATTCAGTAATCAGAGTAATGCCATACGCAGCATTTTCTGATAACAATGTTTTGGAAGACATGGCACCACATACAGCAGGAAATTCTACATTAGATTAGGAAGTTTCCCTAAAATGGCTCACAGGCTGGAATAACCTTTCCACTAATGAAGAGTTAAGAGTATTTTGATTTTGGTATTTAAAAAGAGAAAGCAAACGAAGCTGAAATGCTTATCCTGTTAAATTCAGATGCAAGTTATTTAAATGCAGAAGTGGTGCTTAAAAGAAACAAAAAATCAAAATCAGATCTTGGCTTTTGCCCAGTATTTAATTTCTATTCCTTTCACGCTGTAACAGGCAAGAACCCCTGCTGGAAGTTTTTCAGACTCTCTTGACTACACACAGAAAGATATTTTTTGCATCCAAGTACCTTTTCAGCGTACTTTTCCCTCTTTCGTTTACGCTCTTTCACACGATTTGTCTCCTCCTGCTGCCGTTTCTCTTCCTGACGCTGGCGTACTGTCAAGAAAGAAAAATAGAAAAAAGCCTATTGTAGAGCTGAACACCTCTCCAAATTCTTTCCTATCTTTCTATACATATTATCCATTTCACAGTAGCTCGGTTCTAGAAAAACCCTGAATAAAGCCATTAATTCTGGTCTGTTACACTGAAGTCTCCTACAGAGAAAAACTGTAGTCAGACCCAGAAAAGTACAAGCCTTACTGGAAAATCTCTCTCAAAAGTGGTATCAAGATACACTTTACACATTCAAATACCTCTTGCACTTATTTTAAATGATCCTCCTTACTCTGTTAAAGCTGTCATTCATGAATAATGTGGTGATCTTTAGTAAGTGCCAATAAAATCTTTAGACTACATCATCTCATTTCTCACACATATATTTGCCCATTTTATCCAACAGTGTATGAAACCAACTTGTACTAAAGTAGCTACTGATATAAAATAAGCCAGGAAACAGAAGTAGTTATCTACAGTGCATGTGCAGAGACAGATAAGAAAAAATTCAAAAGCACTGTAATGTGAATAACATACATTTCTTCTCAAGTTCTTCATCATCCAGGAGAAGGCTGACCACCTCTTTGGGTTTCAAGGTGTCTGGTTTGAAATTGCCACCTGAAATCACCATTCGCTGAATCTAGAACAAAAGAACACATAGCAGAGAAGCTATGAACCACTCCCATTTCTCTTTATTAAACACTAGCAATATTTTCTGTTTGGGAAAGTGGCTGACAGTCATAAAAGAAAAGTGCTGATTATTCTAACTTGGTAAACCCAGCAGCAGAACACATAAGTTTTTATTAACACATCAACTAAAACAGATTTAGTAAATTGCAACTGAAACCACATGGAAGAACACTGGCTCCCCACTGTGCAATGCAGCAATCTTCTACTAAAGTAGCACCTACTAAATAATGAAAGTCACTGCATTAATGTAATGCTGACCATTAACTATTAATCCTCACAGCCATCTGTGATATAGTTAAGTATTATTCTCTCCATTTTTCAAGTACTTTGGAAGCATTGTGGTTTATGATTTAAGAGAGCCTAGATTCTAAATCCTGGGTCAGACAGTGATTTGATATGTAGGTTTAGCCAATCACTTGACCTCTCTGGATGCATCTAGACTGACAAGTAAGGGTGCACTGATAAAGATTTTCTTGGCCAATACCGATAGCCATATTGGCTGATACCGATCTCATAACAGATTTACAGGAATGCAGCTGGGCAGCATGGAGAGCAGTGCCCTGCAGGTAAGCCTGTAGAGGGGAAGAAGCATATGGGAGGGGAGGGCTGTGGGGAGTGCAGATCCAGGCCCACATGGTGAGGGAGATAGTAGGGCAAGGGTGGGGGCTGCAACTGGGAGCACTGCCGAGCCAGGGTGATGAATGGGACCCAGGGCCAGGGTGGGGAGCAGGACAGAGCCATGGGCAGCTCTTCCAGAGGAGCAGTGCCCAGTGCTTAAAAATGGCAGCAGGGCACTTGAACTACAGCTTATTGAATGAGCTTTAGTTCAAGCACCACTGCTACCACCATTTTTAAGTGCAGGGATGCTTTTAATCAGAGTGCAGCTGAGTGGGGTGATGGTGGAGGTGGGCTGCTTGCTGCAGGCTCAAGGCTCTCCGCTTTGTTGCCTTTGCTCCCACTGATGCTGGGCAGTCAGGGGGCATGTGGCTGGCATGGGGCTATCAAGAGAAAGGCAGCAGAGTGGAGAGCACCGAGCCCATGGTGAGCAGCCTGCATCTGCCCTGAGCATAAATCTGGGGAGGGAGAGGAGAAGACATGCCCCCCCATGCCAAGCTGGAGGGTGCACACAGTGGGGAGCTGCTCCCCACCCCCCACCCTGCACCAGCCTAGACAAGCTGCCTTGCAGCTCTGTTCTGTTCCCCACCCCAGCCCCAAGTCCCATTCACTAACCTGGCTGGGCAGCACTCCCAGCCCCAGCCCCACTCCATCCCTCACTGTGGGGGCCTCAGTCACCCCCTCTCCCCCTCCACAACCCTTCCCTTCCAGAGACTTACCTACAGGGCACTGCTCTCCATGCTGCCCGGCTGCATTCCTGGCCATGCACACACATGTGGCTGCATGCATGCACATGGCAACCAGAGGCCCCAGCCAGAAGGCATAATATATTTAATTGGTGAACATTATCATCCAAAAAACCTGATAGCCAATAATGTTAGTTTTCTTTTTATCAGTGCTGATCTGATAGGCAACCAATATTTCAGTGCACCTCTACTGACAAGTATATGCAGCACAATACAGAACTGGGAGAAGCAAGATCAGACATTTCAGGCAATGTCAAACAGAACAGCCTCCCTCCCAAATTAGTATTAGGCAGCCCTAATGTGGGTACAAGTGGAAATACACCTTAATTCAGAGGTGGCTAATGTAGTATTCACTACTGCACTGCCATCAGCCACAAAATGCAGTGACTTGAAGGTTGTAATACAAACAAGGCCCAACAGACAGGAAAGCTGAAAGAATACACAAGACCTGTCTGTGCTACAGCTTCCAGTATTACTGATACTAAACGTTGGGAACTGGTCTCCAATTATTCCTAGCATGGTAACATTCCTTATAGTAGTAGGGGGGGCAACCCTTTTTTGGTCACTGTGCCACAATGTAAACCCTGCCCCCTCCCTGAGTAAAACTCTGATCTCCTTCCCCACCCGATCTATTGCTCCACTCTCTCCTCCCTGCCACAGAACAAGCAAAGCAATTGCACATGCCGCTTGTGGAGCATGTGCTAAAAGTTGGCCACTCCTGCCTTAAAGTTTTACAGTTAAGCTTAAGCCACAAGGAAGGTTTTTAAAAAACATTTACTGCTTGATGCTGGGCACGTCTGTGACTCCTTGCATATTATCTGATTATCTTAATGACTTTCTGAAAAGAAATTCTAGTATGATAAAAGGATCACAACATTCAAATCCTAAGTGATACTAGTTTACAGTTCTGCAGAAATTAATGGAAGATATAGTAAAAGTCTTTCTTACATCAAGAAAATTAAAACCCGTAAGCACAGTGATAGCATAAAGCTGTAAGGTAGACAGGGTACAGACACATTCCACATCATAGCAAGAACCTAGATTTGTGACAGGCTGGTATAAACATGTTGGCCCCTGCTGCTACACTCCAGTGATAGCAGAAGTCAGCAACTTATAGCCCGTGGGTCAGATCTGTCCCACAAAGACTGGATCTGACCATTGTCAGCTTGGGGCATTGGATTTAACTCTTTCAAGTGACCAATGGAATGGAATCAGTGGTGAGGGTGAGCGCAAAAACTTGGGTGCTCCAGGGGACTGAGATCTGTGACCCATGCAGGGTTCCAGGGAATGGCAACGCATAGGGAGTGTATGGGGGTGAGAGTGCCAATGCACCCCCTGTCAAGCAACGGTCCCCATTTAGCCACTGGGCAGGGGGCAGGCAGGAGCACTAGTGCCTCCCCCATGAGCACCGGCTGGGGAGCAGGGCTGCCAGCAAAAGTGGCCGCGCTGCTTCCGGAAGTGACTGCGGGACTTCTGGAACCTGTGTGGCCCCTTTTTGGTGAGTGAGAACAGCTGTGGGGGACCTCCCCCTAGTCAGCATGATTGGCTGCTGGGGGACTGCCCCCCTGGTTAGTGAGATCAGGTTGCTTACTGGTGTTGGGGGGGGGAGGGGGCATGTGCTCCCCCTGACTCAAGAGGCACCAGTCACCCATGGTTCCAGGTTACAAAGAGCAGCCCACGGCAGCCAGAGGCTGCCAACCCCTGAGCTATAGTGTTCTGAAATACTGGTAACAACTGCATACTCATTTGTTTAGTCTTTTTTTAATTGCATGGATACTCCCCATTTTGGTTCCCCTTCTATCCAGAGAGATCTTTCTGCTTCTCATTTCACAGCTTCTGGTACCCTTTCTAACCTTTCCTGCTCAAGACAATTTACTCATTCTCACCTCACTCTTCTCCTTGGCTCTCTGCAAGATGCGCTCCTCAATGGTGCCTTTACATATCAACCGGTACACAGTGACTTGCTTTGTCTGCCCCAGTCTGTGTGCCCGGTCCATGGCCTGCTGGTCTACTGTTGGGTTCCAGTCACTGTCATAGAAAATTACCTATACAGGAACATTACAGGAGCACAAAAGGTGTTAAACAGAAACAAACTGTTACAATATTTTGTTTTTAAGTACATCCAATGAAAAAAGAAAACTAGCCTACTATTGGGAGAATTTAACTCTGCTACACAGTCCAAACTGCATGTAATACTTGCTGACTGCAGGCAAGTCCTAATTGCACCATAATTGTAGGCACTGGCAAGTAGGGTGCAATTAGGACCTTATTCCCAATCCCCAAACTGCATGTCTTGCCAGTAGGTGTATGATTACAATCTGATCCCCAACCCCCAAAACTATGCATCCTGCCATGCATGCACATGTGCCATGGCAGGAGATGCAGTTGTTGGAATCAAGCATCAGATCCCATCATGCCTTTAAACTAACATCTGTCAGCAACCTCATAAGAGACTGCAGGACCTTCCTGTTTCAATCTAATTTTTTACTATTTTCTTTGTTAAAGAATCCTACTTGGCTTGAAGGGTTTTCAAAACTCCTCTTACAACGGCAGCATGTACCAGTTTAAAGTGCTCTTATATGAAACTGATTCTTTTGTAACCTGTACAGCTTTCACAAACAGACTGTTAAGGTGCCTGCCTTTCATAAGATGGGTCTTTCTTGGCCCATTATCACTTCTATATATTGGTATCAGTAAGTAGCTTTAGCTCTTTTATAAACATAGGTAGGAATCATTCCAGTCTCTATTGCTACAACCAGGAATTTGATCTTTTTACACCGTAACAGGGCCCCTTTTGTCTCCATTACAGGGAAGCAAGGGCAGATCCCTTTAAGACGAGGGTGTCAAACTCATCTGGCCCCACAGGTTAGACGAGCTGTGCAGAATTGGTCCACAGGCCAAATGAATAGTGCAAGGCAGGTCCCACGGGCCAGACTGGGTGCCGGACCCCCTCTGTTCTGGTCCAAGAGCTGACAGGAAGAAGTCCAGCATCCCGGGCTCTTTGCCGCTGCCACAGGAACAAGCCATGATGTCAGGCCTCTTCCTGCAGTGCTGCTGGAGCTCCAGCACTATGCCTCTCACCCAGCTGCTTGGCTACAATAGCCAGAAGGTCTTCCCCAATCCAAGCTGCAGGCCAGATGAGCTGTCACTGTGGGCCAGATCTGGCTTGCAAGCTGTATGCCTGACACCCCTGTTTCAAATGAAGCAATATGGGGTGGAAGCCTGAGAGAGAAGTACAAAGGAAGAGGCCCAGCAGCGATGGGTTGAAGGTTTCTGAACAGCAAGAAGAACAAAGTTTTTGCCAAAGGAAGGTGGACCCAGGGAATAAACCATGAGTAAATCTGTGGTAAAGGTGACCAAGGTCAAACAGGCCATGAAGGAGGCCTGGCTTATTCTACACCTCTCTAGATTAAGAGGCCTTCAAACAAGCAAACTGGACTGAGGAAAGACCTGGTAGAGAACTGGAGGACCTACCAGTGGAAATAAGTCCAACAAGGATGGATAACAAGGCTTAAGGACACTAGGCAGAAAGGCTGAACACAGGAAATGGTATTTTGGAAAATTCAGTGAAATCTCAGACCAGGGGGCTATATCCTATTGGCTAGATTCCCTTTCTTCAGAGACCTGCCCACTGATAAGAGCAAGGTATGGCAGGTGAATTAAGTGGGGACATCTGTGGGGAGCAGAAGGCTTGAGAAGTGTGGGGAGTGTTGATAACATGGCACCTCAAACTGAGACTCAGGGGAAGCGACTACATTCAGCATGGTACTGAAGGATTTGTAGGGAAAAAGCCTGACCCAGACCTTTATGGTTTCCCCTAATTGGAAAATTCTTCCTGCATAAGGCATAATAATTCTGAGGAGGAGTCTGCGCCAGAGTTGCCTGAGGGTTTTGTTTGTTTGTGGTTTTGCACTGAGTCCTCATGCATCCCATTCAGCAAGTCTGTAACGGAAAGGCACAGGCAGAGTTTTCTTTCTGGCCACATTAAAGTTAATTTTAGCTTTTTTAGTATAACCACTGGTTGATGGGGCCTACGAGGAAGGTAAAAACCCCCACAGCCCATGCCAGTCTGACACTGGCAAAGGGCAGATGCTGCTGTTGGTCCCTTGAGGCTGACCTGTCTTTGGCAGGCAGCAACAGCTACTTCCTCAATGGCACATTTGGAGCTGGCAGGGTTCCCACTGTTTTCTGTCCTTGTGGAGCTTAGCTCCTACCAAAAGGCAAAAAATATATTTACAAGGCACCTGCATTTTTAAGATTGTACAAGGCTGATAAACATGGGACACATGAATATAAAGAACATTTGGGGCTGGGCAGGAATGGTTTCCTGCACTGTGTACGTTTCTGTTTGTGCTGCTATGTTATGCCAGCTTGCTAGATAGAGAAAACAACATTGCACTGTACGGCAAGGAGGGACACCTCACAATGCAAAAGCAGGCTGAAGAGAAAATAAGTGGGAGAGGGAAGCACTTAGAAGAGTTTACTGTTGGATTTCTGACCATTTAAAACAATGGAAAGGACAAAGGCTCCTGAGCAGCCTGCCTCTTTTTAGTGGAGGCAGACACATCTGGCCAGAAACTGTCTGTCAGGGCTTACCCAAACCTGCAGCAGTAGTTCCTGTCATCCATGTGGCAGAATACATTTGACCTGTAAGTGATTAATTGAGTCCTCCCATTGGAAGGAGGAGTAATGATAACTATTTGGAGCATGTACTGCATATTCAAGTATAACTCCTGTAAATCAAACTCAGGCAGTATCTTCAATAAGCCCAAAAGAAAAGCAGACTAAAAGGACTCAAAAAGGGAAGGCTTTTCCCTGTTCCACAGTTTCTGCTATTTACATATAGCCTTTTCTTCATGTTGTAATAAGCAAAGAAGATGGTGTCAGCAGAGTCTCCCAAACAAATCCTCAGTGCGACAGAATGAAGGTACAGAAAATCTAGGTCAGTCTCTGTTCTTAATATTGACAGTAAAAGATCCCTTTGAGGATGTACAACAGCATCATAACCCCACCAATAGAATCTGTTCCTGATTATACTCAAAATTTTAGTTCACATACCAAAGTATTGTTTAGACTCCAGGATCTGCAGAAGTTACAAGCATTTTGAAGCTCTCTGACTTATATCTATCTTGGTTTGCCCAGGCAACCCTGTGGATTTCATTTTGTTCCAACTTGTTTTGGAAATTACAAGAGGCACAGGGGAATTGAAAATAAAGAAAGGAGGAAGATACAGGTTCAGAAGTTTGCTGCCTTTTGGGAACTGAAGGCCACTGTCAAATCTCAGTATGAACAAGCTATTTTTAAAAAGATCATTTATATGGTCTAAAAGCTTGTCTCTATGTATGGTGGATGTTTCATCAGAAGACGTCGCCCATCTAATTGGGCGTACAATAAAATATGAGGGATGACTAGGAGAGAGGAGAAAAGTTTTCCCAACCTGGTGGTCAACTAGCATTCTGATACAAGAGAGCTGAAAACTTTGTAGATCTCCTCTAGGTAGTTCTTACTGCAAGTCTTTGAAACTTTAATACAGTGTGCAGAAAGAAGCTCGTCTCATGAAATCAAACAGGCACAGCAACAAAATGCTTTCAAAAAGAAAGGCAGTGCTGTAATTATTTTGCTGAACAAGGTGTCACAGGGGCACTGAGGTGCCCTGTGACTTAAAGGATAAGAGGAGAGTTGTCAAGCAGCAGAGCAGCGCAGCTGCGGGTTGCTGGGGCAACCAGCCGGTCAGGTGACCGGAAGGGGGCAGGGCCGGGCCCTTTATAACAGCTCAGGCTGGAGCCCGTGAGCAGTTCCTCTCCGGCCACTGCATGAGCAGGAGCTCTGTGGCGGAGAGCTGAGCAGCAGAGCCTACGGTGGCAGTTTGACCGCTGCAATGATGCGAGGGGAGAGAGAGAGCCCTGAGAAAGGTATCGGTGAGAACCAGCGCAGCGTGTGGTTTGTGTTATAAGCCGGTGGGCTTTTGCTCGTGTTGTAGCCGCTTGGCTTATGTTTTGTTATGATTACACCCGAGGACCGGGTGAGGCTGTAGGGGTGAGAGGAGGCCTTACGGGGGCTCCCCAGCCGCTTGGGGGTTCCCGGTGCTCAGCGGGGCACAATGAGTGGTGCCGGTGGGGCACAGTGGTTTGCGCCAGAGACGCGCGGCAAAGGCCCCAGAGGGGGCAACGGGTGCGGGAAGCAGCAAACGCCCCAGAGGGGGCAATGGGCGCGGGAGGCACGGCAGAGGTCCTAGGTGGGCCACGTACTTGATCAAGCCACCCCAAGGCGGGCGGCAGGTTTCATTGACAGGGACCCAAGACAGGTGCCAGCTAAAGGGTTGTCTGGAAGGTCCCCGTACCAGCAGGGGAGCCCTAGGAACCAGAGGGGCCAGGTAAGGCTCCAGCCACCTGAGCCTTACAGGACACACTTTGTCAGGGTCATCATTGGCAGGACTTTGAAGGGGCCAGGTAGGGCTCCGGTCGCCTGAGCCTACCAGGACACACTTAGTTGGACAATCATCATTGGCAGGGGTCAGCAGGGGCCAGGTAAGGCTCCAGCCGCCTGAGCCCAATTGGATGGTCACCAGGGACAGGACTCAGAAGGGGCCAGGTAGCGCTTAAGCCGCCTGAGCCCAGTCGATATAGAGGGTTAATCCAGTCAAGGGGGCCATGCCAGAGAAGGGGCGCAGACTGCGGGTCAGGCCCAGGGGCGCCGGAGAAGGGGCGCGGATTGCAGGTCAGGCCCAGGGGCGCTGGAGAAGGGGCGCTGGTTGTAGGCCAGCCCAGGGGGCGCCAGTAGGGCGCAGGACCAGACAACGTCCAGGAAGAGCTGCGAGGCTTGGGGCGTGCTATAAGGGGAGGTCGGAGGCACGCACTGCCCATAAGGCCGGGGTGAGAGCACCCCATTTGGAACGGAGGCAATACCAGCGCGGTGTCATAGGTGCAGGTAGGCAGCCTCCCATACTGAGCCTAAGATCAAAGACATGGCAGGTGAGTCGAGGGTGCTGGATTGCCTAAGTGACACAGCAGGGGGGTGCTAGCGAGTACACGGCCGCTCGTAGGTTCCCGCTCCGTGACACAAGGACCCAATATCCCTGTACTATTCAACCTTAAATTCACAAGGTAGACAGATAAAATCAGATCTGCTGTATAAATGTGCTATTTGCTTTTGTACACTCCTTGTGCCATCTAGCTATGTTTACACAGCAGCATACAGTGCTGCAGAGATGCCCCAAGCTTGCCGTGAATATGTGAACTTGGATTCCAGAGTCTATACAACAGAAGGCATTGCTGTGTTAGCTTTGTACTTGCTAGGTCCAGCCCCAGAAGCAGTATAGCCACATTATCATAGCGCTGCATCCAAGCTAGTAATCCTTATTTCTCAGCAGTAACCCAGCTACATTCTAGAAAACAGATTTTGTATTCTACAATTATACAAAACTATTTACATACCGTATCCGCAGCTGTGAGGTTAATGCCCAAGCCTCCAGCTCTTGTGCTCAACAGGAACACAAAAATATCATTCCTAGGGGCAAAGAAAAGAACAAGTCACTTATTTTGTGATGATATCACACCACAAGTTAGAGAAGAACACCCAGCAAGGTAAATACTTTGCCTTGAAGAAATTGATCACAGTTATTTTTACAAGCTCATCTACAAAAATGTTTTGGCCTATTCCTGGCTGTAGAAAAAGGAAGTAGGGATGGAGAGTTAAAATACAGTTTAGCGGTGTTGAAAAACACTTGTGAATGTTCTTTTCAAATCACAGTGGCAGCCTCTTGTGCTAACTTAAAACAACACTGGGCTTGTTGTGCCCGTTTTGCTCATTCTCTTGCTGAAATTCTCATATTTCCTGCTCTAGTTTCATAAACATTTTCACTGAACCAACTCTAAATCTAAGATTAGTTTGTCAGGTAAGGAATGAAGAGAAAAGCTAATGAACTCAAACAAGATCCTATGTTAATATTAGTCTATAGGTAAAGAATAAAGGAAAAGAAGCCGAAACATATTATAGATACAAAACTGTCCTAAACTGAATGTTTTCTCTTTTCTTTAAACACCAAGTGATTTGTATTTCCTACATCCCTTGGCTTGGACTATTAAAAGTATGATGGAAAAAGACATGGTAAAACCTTCCAAGTAGAAATCTTGAATATAAGAACTACTATACGGGCAGCCCTTGACTTATGACGTTTTGAATTACGTCAAATTGGCACTTACACCACTTGTAAACTGACCCACTTTTTCGACGTTCTGATGTGGGTTTTGACTTTATGACACTGGACACTGGCATGGGGAGGGCATGGGGCGGCTCCTACTGCTGCATGCCACAGATCCAGGAGGGCACATGGAGCGTGTGCCCCAGATCTGCGTGGGACAGCTGGGGCTGGAGTTGCATGCCAGGCAGAAGGCACTGGGAGCGGAGGTCCTGCCCTGCTGCCGCTTGCCCAGCCAGGGCAGGGGAGTGCGTGATGCAGGCGTGGCTTGCTCCAGGCAGAAGGCTGTGGGCACAAAGGCTCTGCCTGCTGCCGCTTGTCCAGCCAGGGAAGAGGGTGCGGGACAGAGGCGCTGTGCTGCACTGCCTCGGACAAGTGGCACATAGTGGCAGGGTTGCTCCAGTCGCCCCATGCTTCCTAGATGAGCTGTGGTTTCACCCTGCCGAGTGGCAGCAGGTGTAGGGAATGGTAGAGGCATGTGCCCCTGGATCTGCACATTGTGGATGACGAAGCGGGGGCTACAGGGAGCATGCAGCTACTCTAAAATTCCCCACAGCCCTCACTGCCCACCCAGAGCAGCCTCTACCCAGGCCGCCCCAAGCAGATCCAGGGCACACGGCCCTGCCATGGCGTGCTGTGAAACCACGACTCATCTGGAAGGCATGGGGAAGCTGGAGTGGCTCTGCTGCTGTGTGCTGCTTGTCTGAGGCATCAATGTCCCGCTTGTTCAAGGCAGTGTCTCTGCCCCACACCCTCCTGCCCTGGCTAGACAAGCAGCAGCAAGGCAGAGCCCTTGCTCCCAGTGCCTTCCACCTGGAGCAAGCCATGTCTGTGCATCATGCCACCCCACACGCCCCCAGGCTGGGCAAGCGGCAGCAGGGCATAGCCCCAATTCCCAGTGCTGTTGTTCCTGCACCCTGCACCCCCACCCCAGCTGGACAAGTGGCGACAGGGAAGAGCCCCTGCTCCCAACGCCTTCTGCATTGCTGCGGGGGGAGCAGTGGGGAAGCAGCTGGACAAGCTGCGAATTCTCCCACAGCCCCCACCCCCAGCACTGCCAGAGCGTAGTCTGGCACTGCCCACCTCACCATGGGAGGAGCAGCCGGATGAGCTGTGGCTTCTCCCATGGCTGCCCATAGCCCCTGGAGTGCAGCCTGGCACTTCTGGCCTCCCTGTGGGGGTAGCAGTGGGGGGGGTAGCTGGACGAGCCATGGCATCATTCTGGGGGCTACGGGTTGTTAATCATTTGGTTGGAGGATCAAAATAAAACCTGTGCTCCTGAGAGTTTTGGGCACCATTAAGGAAATGGTCAAGAGTCTTTATGATGAACAGCAAAAAGTCACAGAGGAAGAAGTCACACTGTTGAAGAGACTCCCCCCCCCATAAAGTCTTGACAACAAAAGTGTTGGCTGAGGCATTTCAACATTTGGAAGCTGCCATGTCCCTGTTTGAGGAACATGACCCTGACACTGAATGCAGGGCATCAGTGAATAGGGGCATATCCAACATGTACAGCTGCTATGGAGAAATGTACAAGCAAAAGAAGAGAACATCTGTCCAAATTTCCTTGGACATAATTCTTAAGAAAGCAGACAAGACTCCAGAAAAACCTGCAGCCAAGACTCCTGAGAAGACTCCAGCAAAGAACTCTTCAAAAAGTGCAGCAAAGTCACCTCAGAGAAGTCCTTCCAAATCAATATGATTGCTATTTACAATATAGTTACATTAATGTAGCTATATGACTCATCTATAATTGATTGCGTATAAAATTCTGGGTTATTTTTGGTGAAAATTGGGTACCAGGCCTTGGTTCAGGAACCAATCCCCCATTTATAACATTGTTTCCTATGGGAAAATTGGTTCCGAGTTACAACGTTTCAACTTAAGACAGTTTTTAGGAACCAATTGTGTCGTAAGTCTGAGGACTGCCTGTACTCCAACTCCTAGCTCTGACACTAGCTTGCACTAATAGATTTTTTTTTCTTCGTTTTCCCTTTCCCACCAATGGGAATAATATCTTATCCATCAAACAGGTATAGTGTGAGAATTCAGTGGTGAGTGACTTAAACATTTGGAAAATGATCAACTACACAGACCTATTAACAAAAGAACAATGAATAAAATGAAAAGTTAATTCCCTTATGTTAACTGGAAGCTGTGTTGTCCACAAGCACATTCCACTACTGGTGGGCATGACTAAAAATGCCCAGCCCCAGAGAATTTTTGACCAGCAATTTATGCCTGGCACTTACATGCCCCTGAAATTCTGTGTGCTTTGCACAGAGGAGATAAAATATGGAGGACACTGACCACACTTCAGTTTTGTTTCAGCTGTGGAATCTTAGGCATGCAACAATCCAGAGCAGACAGGGTAGAAGTAGGTTGCAAAATATGACTATGGACAACACCTTCAAAAATACCAGGTAGCCCAAGGTACAATTCTCATTCTCCTTCAAGTAACTGCCATATACAAGTCCCACTGTTCATGACTCCAAAGCACCAAACTTCAATTGAAGGTGGGATCTCAGTCTCAAGAGAATACTGTGACTGATTCTGCACTTTGTCAAATCCAGTGTGCACTCTGAAGGATTTTGACACTGTTTGACATTTAGTAAGCTTGTAGTGAGGCTGCTGACACAGCTGGAATTCTGCGGCTGTGTGTTCTAACAGACGTAGATGGGTCCATGGTGGCTCTCTCATAACACGACTTTACATAGTCCAAGATTTGGAAAACCCTGGGTTGAGACCACCTTGCCTTTTATTCTCTCCATTACAGCAACAGACAGTTTAGGAACCAACCTAAATAGTTTTATCTTTTGAAAATAAAGGGCTAGGGTAGCTCACATCCAGCATGTGGAAAAATGCCTAAATTCAGGATGCAGGTGGCTTTGGGAAGAAACAAGGAAGGTCAATCTGTTGATCCAGGTGGAACTCTGCAACTGCCAATGACAAGAACTTGGGGTGAGTCCTCAGACAAACCACGCTGAATGGAAAACCACATAGACAGCACACAGGGGAGGTTGGGTACTAAAAATATCCTGACTGACTGGTAAGTGTGGCAGGAAGCATGATGGTGATGGTGCTGGTTCAAACAGGAACCCCATGGGAGGTAAGCAGTTTACAGTCCCAGAGCATGATTAAACCTTTTATAATTGAGATCCCCTTAGAAAGTTTGAAACTAACTTTCAAAAGTTTTGAAAGTAGGAAAAAGGGGTTTTCTATATCCTTGAACTCAGACAATAAAAAGTTTCATCTTGAACCAGAGGCAGATGAGAGAAACTGAGGTGCAGTCAGTATATTTTATCATTTATCGCCTGAGTATCAGGCAGTAGGAATCTTGACACCTGTTTCCTACAGAGATGAGGAAGCCTCTGAGCTCAGGCACGTGAAGGTCCATACACGTTAACAGTAAAGTACATATGGACCAGGGGTGGTCAATTATTTGGGCTGGAGGGCCACTTAGGGAGGTATGGCAAGCTGTTGCAGGCTAGGTCAGAACTCCAACAAACCCCACAGCTCACTGAAACTCCTAAATACCCACCCTCAGCCCCATCCCATACACCCAGCCAAGAATGCCCTGCCTGTAAGGGTCCCGTCTGGTTTCCATTTTAGACCACGCCTGTCTGCTTTGTCCCCGGGCAGTGAGTGCAGGGCAGGTGGGCTAGGGTGCCCAGGCAGGAGGGCTGGGTCCTGTGACAGCAGTGAAACTAGTGGTAGTACCTAGAAAGAGCCACTGCCAGGGCTGCTGGGAAGTGGAGTCCCCAGCCCTGCTGCATGCCTGGGTGCAGTGGGACAGGCTGCACATGCCATGGTCTGGGCTGCTCCCCATGCCTGGACTGGGCAGGGCCAAGGGACCCACCGCAAGCCAGATAAAATCCCTTGGTGGGCCAGATTTTGTCCACCTCTGATATGAACAATTATTAGAAGGTGGATCAACAGCTTTCAAAGGTGAAAAATGACAGGGAGGGGAAAGAAGATTTTTCCTCAGAACTTATGAAGAGATTATAAATTCTTTAGTCACGAGTCCTGCCAGGACATCCTGCAGAACTGTCTGTAGTTTCAGTCAGACTTTTTCCTGGAAGTATTCTTCATAAACAAACATAGCACAAGAGGAATTTAATACTTTTATAGGAATTCTTGTTTAGACTGGCGAAACTTTATATCAAAGGGACTTCCAGCTGAAATGATTATTTTTCTTTAGTTGTTCTGTTCATTAATAAAATATAATTTGGTAAGCATTCTTGGTTAAAACTTCTTACAGGGACAAATGCTAGAATACTAGTGGGGAAGAGATCATAATCACCTAAAAATCTAGTTTTTGAAAATGGACCCAATCAAAGATTTCAGCAGTGCACAGTCATTTCACTTGCTTTAAATGTTTAAAGTTCCCTTTAAGCCCTACTTCACTGTGGTTCTGATTTGCATACATCTATCCCTTTCCAAATAGTGCTTATTAGAGGGGCCTACCTAATAAAATGTCTACATGGCACACAACCTCTTTTAAATTTTTTGCCTCAATGGCATCAGTGCTTGATTTGATTTTCAGACTTCCAGGGTTCACACGTGGATTCTAATCTACCTTCAGAACTATGATTCTACTCCGAGAAGGCCAACCCAGGTTGTTCGTTTTTTCTGACTCTTTTTCTCCTCTCTTGATAATGGTGGAACAACCATAATCTATGAATCTTACCACTGTGAAAAAACAGTGACCTTGTTCTTAATGACTGTTAGAATTCATTCAGAAGGTACATTTTAGGAAGGTATCATATCATCTCAGACCACATACCACATCACATGTTATAGCAACATCTTATCAAGTTATGTCATGTCCCATCCAAGAGAATTTTAGTAACCATATATACGGTAGGGCTGTGCAAAGCTTTGGTAGCCAATTCGATTTGGAGCAGATTCGGCCCAATTTGGCAGCTGAATCTCCAAATCTGAATCGAATTGGGAGACCCATTAAAAGGTCCGAATTGAACAGGAAGCCTCCGAATCAATTCGAAAAAGATTCGGTGCTGATTCGGAGATTTGGCCATAGACTAAACGGGCAGCAGTCCTCACCACGCTGGATACAGCTGCCTCCAGCTGATACGTCTGTTGTGATGGATGGAGGGGGGAGGGAAAGAGTGCGGAGGGAGGCAAATCAACTTGCCTCCGGACAAGTGGCGCACAGTGACAAGAGCTGGCCCGGACTCCCCACAACTCCTGAACAAGCAGTGGCTTCACCGTGGCTGGGCAAGCAGTGATACAGCATGCAGGGGGAAGGGTGTGTGCCTCTGGATCAGGACGGGGCAGGCAATGGAGCAGGGGCTATAGAGGGCTGCAGTAAGTTTTCAGGAGGCACGTGCCCCTCCCATGCCCTGATGTTGCTTGCCCAGCTCGGGTGAAGCCACTGCTCATCTGTGAGGTGTGGGAAAGCTGAGCCAGCTCCAGCCAATGCGTGCTGCTTTTCAGAGGCAGCATGGGGGCTCAGTCTTGTGCTGGCCCCACGCTGGCTGTGCTAGCAGTGGGGGGGGGGGGGCATTGCCCCTGCTCCCAATGCCTTCCGCCCAGCGCAGCCCCGGCCCTGGAGGAAGCTGTGTCCATTGTCAAGGACTGCTGACCGTTTAGTCTGTGGCCGAATCTCTGAAGCAACGCCAGATCTTTGGATCCGATTCAGCTGAATCGAAGCGGGACAGTGATTCAAACAACCGAATCGAATCACTGTCCCTTCCAAATTGGCCGAATCGGAATTGAATACTTGCCACTTCGCACAAACCTAATATATAACCATTATTTATGCCATGCATCAATAGAGATGAAGTTGTCACGATATGGAATCCTATAAGATTATACATACCCCCTTCCCTTGTTATAGTATACGGCTAATTTACAGGCACTTATTTAGAAGCTTTACTTCACTAAACTGGATTGATCAATACAGCTTATTATATAAATTCAATTGCTATAGTTTAATGTCAAGGTTTTAGTAGATCCCACTACATTGCACATAATAGTTTATTTCTTTAGCTGTTCTATGAAACACACAGCACTGAACAGACCATTGTTTAATTTCAAAAGGCTTAGCATATCCATGACATTTCAATGTAATCCTCAGTATTACTTCCTAGAACATACTATAGTCAACGCACCACTACTTTATTACCCCTGGGACAATCTGTGGAATATAAAATATTCAAGACAATAAGAATAAGATTGTCTGGTCCACTAAAGTTGCTTTATGCTACACTTTCACAGAAGGATAAGTTTCTAAACTCCACAAGAATGGAAATCCCAGTTAATCAAACAACAAATATCTAAATGTTTTGTAAGTTCAACAAACCCTTTAGATAAACTGTGTAAACCTCAAATAAGAAACAAAAAATAAAATAAAAATTATGGATCTAAAATGACGTGAACTCAACTTTAGTGGTTAATCAGAACGACACCCTTTAAATCCTTTTCTCACATATCGTATGTTAATTGTTTATTTCACATTTAAGGTTTTTTGGGAAAATAAGTTGTCTTAGCATCTCTAAAGGGGTCAACTCAGTGCTTTTATACATAGGTTACCTGTTCTGAAAGTCAGCTACCATGTCTCTCCTTTCAGAGATCTTTGAAGAACCATCCAGCCGCATATAGGTATGTTTCCTGTAAACCATGTACTCCTAACAAAGCAGACAGAAACACAAAAATATGAGTTGGTTTTGTGAAGTCACATCATTCTGACTCTGCAAACAAAAATGCTAGCAATGGAATTAAAGTATAACCAAGAGACTAAGAAATATCACCGTAAGATTAAGCTGATAGTGTCTATCTAATTTATATTAGTAGTACCCAAGACTAATAAAATAAGTTTAAAAAGCCAAGTTACATTCCATCATTTGTTTTTTATTTTCTATGTTTCACTCAAATTGGGCATGACAAATTAAGTTTGTTTAATGTCTGTTAATTTAAGGTTTCATTTTCAGGATCCTAGGGTTAAAATATCTGGGTTTGAGGTACTGCCTCTGTGAATGTGCATTCTTTTTTTCTAAGGAAAAATGCACTACAAAAACAACTCATGAACATACTTCTGGTGCAATTATTAAAACTAAGGCTTGCTTTTACAAAGTCAAAGTTTAAGACCACATTCTGCACATTCTGTATATAAGGGGTGTCTATCAGGAACTAGAATGTCTGTTCACCAGGGCATCTGAAGGAAAGACAAGGTCTAATGTCACAAACTGCTGTAAGACCATTTTTGACTGGACATAAAGAAAAACTTCTTTACCATCCCAGTGTCCAAAGTCTGGAATAGACCACCTCCAGAAGTGGTGCAAGCACCTACTCTGGATACATTCAAGAAATGCCTGGATGCTTACCTCGCTGAGGTCATCTGACCCCAGCTGATTTCTTGCCCTTTGGGCAGGAGGCTGGACCCAATGATCTCACAAGGTCCCTTCCAGCCCTAATGTCTATGAATCTGTAAGTTATCCCTTATATTATTGATAAAGCCTGCCAATTTTGAATATCAGTTAGAGTCCAATGGACTCTTCAGTTACTACCTCTTCTTTTGTCCCGTGATTTACTGAGAAAGCCAGTCACCCAGTTCTCACTAGTTTTGCCATTACCTGTTTATTAATTTCTGAAACTATTAAGCATATTGCAAGAGTTTTCCATTCAGGAATGACTTCCAGTTATGTTCGTTAGTTTAATATTACATTTCTTTCCTTTAAGAGCATTCAGTTTTTCTTGCTTAACTCTTATGAAGACATCTCTGCCTTAATTCATCTCTCCAATCAATGCTTGCTTCTGCCAAACTTTGGCTAGATTGTAAAATGCAACTATCAAAAGTAAAATAAAACACTGGCAATTCTTAACTCCAGATAATGTGGTACCTGGACTTCTGCTCTAGTATTAACATATACACCAACCTGTGACCAACATACCACTCCTTCATCCATGTGGATCTGACAGCATAGCATTATTGCTAACAATAAGCTGGGCCACTTGCATTCACCTGCCAGAAAACCTCTTCCAAAGCTATGGAAATGTATGCTACGGGAGGACGGGGAGTAGAATCATTACAGCACTGTCCCTTTCTCTACCCTCACTTATACAGACATGCCAAAGCTGTAGTGTTGTTTGACTGTACCAAGAGTCTGGCACTTCTCTGGTCATTGCCCTCAAGAAAAGCAGATTTATGGTTTTTCACTCCCTCGTTTCTTTCACTTGGATCCCATAATTCTCAAGTGATAAAATATAATTTTCTCCCCATCTTATACCAAACATCTCTATGAGATTCCAGTTGTTAAAACAGAGAGTCTCTGAATATGCTTTTAGTGGTGGTCCACTAGTCTGATGACTGAAATACACATTGAAAGGTGGAACCTGACAATTGTATCACATCTGGCAAGAAGTTTCAGATCCCAACCAAAAACTTCTTACTTTGAAACTTGCTCATGGTAGGCAGCTAGCAGGCTCAAAATGTGAAAGGCAAAGCAGTATCACTGAGAGTGGATTTGCTGCAATTATACAAGTGCTGGGATCTTTGGAAATCTCATTACGAGTCATCTTAACTACTGCCTTATGTATTACCACTCCCAGATGGCAGGTTCTGTTATTACTCGAGACTCCGTGCACTCAAAGGAACATCGTCAAAAACAGATCCGTCTCTTTGCAAGAAACTATTCTGGATGATGATTTATTTATAATAGGCTGTCCATAAAGGTACACAGGTGTGTCCCCAGGGATTGCAGCTTTACTAATGTCTTCATGAAGCCTCTAAGGGTGGAAAATGTGAAGTCATTTAATGGTAAAGCTTGAGCTGGAAACATGAGTTTCTATATGCAAAACTTAATTTTCATTCAGCTGTTAAACTGTGTAGGTACTTGATGCTTCCCCCTCCCCTCACTTTGTCTGTAAAATGAATATAGAACAAAGTCTTAAGAATTATTTTCCCAAATCAAAGGGCTATATTTTTCCTTTTTCCAAAAAGTGCATGGTTTCCTCACAATGATCTGATGTTTTACTGAATCCACCATCACCAGGATGGAATAAAGAATGGACAAGGAGGCAACAGCAATAAATGATCACCAGCATTCATTTGTCTATATTGAATGGTGTAACAGGTTTGGGGCATGGGTGCAGACAGAAGTGACAATTTTTGCCTGATCTGACCACAGAAAGAGGTCTAGACAAAACCAAAGAAGTCCACAGCTGCAGACCACTTCAGAAATGGCCAGTTGGGTGAAAGTCTGAACCCGTACTGCATGAGGGATCAGAGGAAGGCTTTTTGAAACAGCGTCTTCTGTAGCTCTCTTAACCAGGCACAGGGGTTGCAGGGACCCATCTGCAGCCTGCAACTCTCCCTCAATTTTGCTAGTCACCTCAGTTGCTGCTGTCTACAGTTTGTATCAACCATCTCTGCAACTCTGTAGCTCGTGTCCTTGGCTCCCTCCACCCCAACTCTAAGTCAGAAAGAAGTCTACAGCTATATGCAACTATATAAGGCTGCCCTCTCTCACTTTAAGTAACAAGAGTTAGAGGTCTCTGTTACCTTACACTGGGCATTTGGAAAACAAGTGATTTGGCCATACAGATAGGCATCTAGTTGTTGAGAGTGTCGTTCTGAATTTTTGGTTTGAAGGATGTGAACGGTTTCCAGTTACTTATCATTCTCTGAAATAGGATGCGACCTTAGTTTGGTGGGAGTGAAAGGAGTATTTCTGTCTGGCAGAAGACTAATATTTCTTTGAGGATCACCTGACAAGTATGTTTGCTATATTGATATTTCCCCCAATTTTTCTCTGGCTATTAAGGAATTGTGAATTTTAACACGCACAGAAATGATTACAGAAGCCTTAACATTTGAGTCCACTGGTACATAAATCAAATGGTAGCAGCATGAATGCTATACCCTAAGATTTTTCTTAGTATTATGAGAAATTTTCACGGTTTGGAAGTGTTTCACCACTTTCTGGCAATAGCACTATGACATGCAAACAAAACAGGGATTGTGATGGAAACTTTTGGCTGTAGTGGGGGCCTTGAAATATCTCCAGCGGACATGCTCTAATTTTCCAATCGCTAAAGTCCTTTGTTGAAGAAGCACAACAGCTGTTAATGCATCATGTTTTTGAGAAGTTGCGACTTCCCCCTGTGCAGATGTGGCAAGAGAGAATAGTTATACTGTTACAATGTCATTGGATTGGTCTGACTCCAAGCTCCCACCCTCAGCAAAGCATGAGCTGATATGCTGTGAAATGAAATGGTAAAGTCTGATATTACTTCAATGACCATTCCATTTTTCCTTTTGTGTTTTCAGTCTGCTTTGCTATTGTAGGGGAGGCATGAAGTGCTACACGGAAGGGCTTAGGGGGAACATGTGCTTTTGTACAGTCAAGCTCTCCAATACAGGAGGAAGGAGAAAGAAAATACATAAACTGCCTGTAAAAGAGATGGCAAAGTTCAGCCACCGAAACAGTTCCACCTCTAGATACAGAACCTAGCAGAAGGAAGTTGAGAGCAAGACTTAGCCCTAGAATTTTCTATGAATAAAGTACCTCCAAGAAACTGAGTGAAAAGTTAGAATCCAGAATACCTGTTTAACTTAGAAGGCCCAAAATCTTGGGCCCCTGATTCACAACTGGTCAATCGACTCCAGTTTTACACCACTCTTACACTGCTTTGTAACAGTGGATTGATACAATGCTGAATGAGGCCCTATACTATTCTGGATATTGCAGTGTCCTTTTCTCTTATCAACAAGACCTTTCCCTCTTCACCTCTGTGAAATTTCCCACATCTGTCCTTATCCCGATTCCCTTGGTTAGCGTCCTAACCAATGCCGTCCTCTTCTTTCATCTTGTTAAAACCATCTGTCCATCCACTGATCTTTCCAAGAGTCTCCTACCAAATGTCAGCATGACTAAGACAGCTATCCACATTTTATTAAATTTATGTGACCCATTGCTACAGGCTTTAGAAATTTTGACTAAATCACCATTTCCCAAACAGCACTATTCAATATTTGCATCCCTGCTTTCAAATTTCCATAAAGAATTAGCTCACCAACCTAATCTTTCATCTCCATTTAACTATATCACTTTGCAGCTTTAGTCCCTCTTTCCCATCCACTTCTCCATGCCAAGTAACAAAGCCTATAGGCTCAGGAGTGGGCAATTATTTGGGCTGGAGGACCACTTCATGTATGACTGATGAGCTGTTGAAGACCAAGGACAGAGAGGAAGATGCTAATTGATCCTATCCAGCCTGAGGAGGGAGGGCTGTACCCTGCACTGGTCTGCTGCAGCTGGGGCCAGGCCACAGGGCACAGACTCCTCTACCCCCCTGCATCCAAGTCATTTCCCCCCACCCCCGATTCCCGTTGGTGCTGTGTAGTTGTGGGCCTGGTGGCTGCAGTGCCAGATCAGACAGTGCGCGATCCAGTATGCTGAGTAGCCATCCTGCATGCCTACCACATTGAGCTGCTGCTGCCACTCTGCACCAGGAAAGTTGGGGGCAGCTGTCCTGGGCCTAATCCCACACTGCCCAGCACAGACTCACCTCCTACTGGCGTTGCAGTAGCAGCAGCTCATCATAGCAGGCAGGACATCATACTCAGCACGGTGCATCACACTCCATCCTGGGAGTGCCCGGATACCAGTGGCAGTGATGGCAGGATTGCAAACTCCCAAAAGGGATCTGGGTGGGAGCGGAAGAATCTGTGCACTATGTGGCCTGGCCTCAGCTGCAGCAAAGTGGAGTACAGTCCTCCCTCCTTAGGCTCCCAGAAGCAGCTGGAGGGCTGGATAGGATCATTTGGTGGGTCAGATGCAGACTGTGGCCTGTATTTTACCCACCCGTGCTCTAGCTATTCTAAAATGCATCCATGAAACACCCATTTTGGTTATTTCTTTCTTATTTGATAACCTGAACCTTTTCAAATAACATTTCTCTCTCACTTGAAATACAGGCACGTGCGTGCACACACACACTTTACTATGATTCACCCATACTTAGTTTAGTGTCCTTGTTTCCCTAAATGTGTTTTTAGAAATATTCAGACATTGCAACAAACTGTAAAGCCCCAGGGAGATCATTCTAAGCACAAAGAAGCTATACATATATCAATGGTAGTGATAAACAAGGGGTTGGAAGGAAGGTTTATTTATAATCCAGGATTCTAGCTCCCTTAAAGAGAGGAATCCAGAAAAACACAATGACGATGGACTGGAATGTTGTTTTACTTCAAGACACATGGAGGAATTCAGAAAGTCTCAAATGTATTGAACAGAGGGTACCCCACCTGAGACACAGTGAGCCAAATATAAGGGCACCAAATGGTCCAAATAGTACGCTGTGATAACTAAGAGAAAGCCGTTCAACCTCCCTAACCAAATACAGGCTAGTATGTTTTTAACAGTAAAACAGAAGCTGTTGATTAATCCCGTTGGACTACCTACATTAAACCTGCCTGAAAATCCTTCTGCTAATCTTGTTTAGCTGACGGGGTCAGTGTGACACCAAGGGTATTAACCTAGGAAAATGATGAAATCAACCCTGGCTTCATAGTCTGTTACTGAGGCAACAGAGAAGTCAAGCTATCACTTCTCCTCCCCCCATTTATTCACTGGAACCTACAGGGATTTCTGCATGATAGAAAAAATTTACATGCTATGCAGATATATTTGTTGAAAACGCAAAAATGCTCAAGTGTTGTACTTGGCAAAGCAATCTAGATCTAACAAACAGTGAAGCTCCCTTTGCAGTAAGCTCTTGTCAGATGACACAGACACTTGAGGGGTTGAGAGGAGGACTGAGCAAATCTCAACAGTTTCCCACCTACAAATCCCAGTTGCAGCTGTGAATTTCCATCTAGTTTACAGACGGGACCCTGATTATATGCAGAAACACATCATTCTATCTTATGTATGCACATGGTGCTATCTCCCATACCCAGAAGTTATAATGCTTTATATGCACTGTCTACAAGGTTTGAATTTATAAAACAACTAATTTAGCCCACTGAAATGTTTAATTTCTCTTGTACAGAAAGAAGACAGAGGTAGTCCTTATCATATTTTTTAGAGCAAGGAAGTTAGCTGTGTTAGTCTGAAGTCAAAACAGAGGGGCAAGGCAGGGTGGCACCTTATAGACTAATCCATTCAGAAGCATATATGAGTTCATATTCCTTATGAATCACTGAAAATGAAAGCAGGGTAAACTAACATAGCTAACTACTTCAAACTGCTTATTGAAAATGAAGCTACTTGTCAGTAACTAGGCTAGTTCCTTGAGATGCATTGTTCACGTTGTTGACATCCCATGCCTCTGAGCTTTCACTGGAGACTTTGTTTTAGCAGCATCTGCACCCTATTCCATGTCCGCCCTCACAGTCCTCCAAGCTGAGGGTAGAGGACAATGCACACTTCCTGCTCAGTTCCCTCTTAACCAGAGAGTCCCAAACTGAACTGAGGAAAAAGGGGAAGGAAGGCAGAATGTGAATGCACATGTGGACAATGCATTTCGGAGAACTCCATTAGGTAACCTTGTCTTCTCCTTTGAGTGACTGTCCATATACACACTCTCACTTGTGAGCAACTCCCAGCAGTGCCCATATATATGTGGTCCCCCTAGGCAGGGCTCTGAGTGCAGGACGCTCTACCAAATGCAGTATATGCTGCTGAGGCTTCTGCCATAGTGTAATATTTAGTAAAAGTAAGCATTGAGCTCCAGGTGACTGCTTTGCAGATGTCACTTTTGGAAACATCCATCAAGGAGGCTACAGGAGTGGGTTGGCCTCTTGTCCAACCCACATAAAGGACAGTTCCATTCTGGCAATGTCATAGCACAATTTTATGCAGAGATCCATTTAGTTTGGGCTGATATCATGTGTTTTTAGATCCTTTTGCTGTAGAAATGAAAAGCAATGGAGTTTGGGAATGGCCTAATTCTCCCCAGATACTAAGCCAGAGCTTTTAACATTTAATGAATACAGAGCAGCCTCAGTTCTGGAGGAATAAGATTTTGGAAAGAATACATGCAAGTTAACCTGAGACACCACCTTATGTAGAAATATGGGTGAGTCTCAGGGTCACCATATCCAGGTAAAAGGTAGAGGGAAGCTCCATCATAAGATCCTAGATCTCACCTACCCATCTGCCTTGAGTAATAGCCAACAGAGAGGGCATTGGTATAGACATCTGTTAGGGGGTCTTTCTGCTGTGCATGAGAATGCTCCTTATATGGGCAGAACATTCTTGCTCTATTTGCAAGAACCATTCAGCCTCCAGGCTGAGATGAAGGGAATATAAGGTTGGGTGCAACTCACTCTCTCGTTTGGGTCAACAATACTAGTAGGAACACCCTGGTGACCTCAGCAACAGAAGGCACTGCATCAAAACTATCTCAGTCCCGCAGGAAACAGAAGAAGAGTTGAGAGCTGACTCCCCCTGTAGTGTATGCAGGGGATCAGAGGCAAGGAAAGACAGAAAGAACACCTTTCATCATAAGACCAGTAAGAGAACCTGGACTGAGGCCTCTGCTAACATAAAAGCTTTGATGTGTTGGCAATCTACATCAAAGAGGCCCACACCTGGATAAATCTAGTCTAAAAATATGGGCTGGAGGGCAGAGCTGTTGGATCTCTTACTTATGATGGAAATAGCTTTGCTAAGACGGTTCACCCCAGGGTTTTGAAGGCCAGGCCAGGCCAATGCACCTTCAACATATGAATCTGGTAATAGATACAATGTTGCTAGATGGACAGCTTTCCTTCCCCGTGAGCTGGATCTCATGCCATCCTGTTTGTTGATTTAACTATAGTTGTGGTGCTTTTCTTTGTTATTTGGATATGACACCCCTGTGAAGAAGTTCTGAAAGCCTTCTGTGTTGGCCTGAGCCACACTGATGTGGTGCTACATCTCCTTCAGTATCCAGATACTCTGAATCTAGTTTTATGTGGGCATCCCCCATCTGTGAAGAGGCATTTGTATTGACGGTAATGTACAGATGGGTATGCATTTGTAATGACAGGTATAGATCAGGGTAGAGAGAAAGAGAGAGAAAACCCTTTAAAATATATTTCTTGAATCTTTCTACCAGTATGTGAAGCACAACAAAATCTGAGAGACTGTGACAACCATGCTGAGGGAATGTCTCCCTGCAGCAGGCTTGCATAACCTTGAAATGATATCTGATGTACAGTATCACAAAGATGAAAAAGTCATGTTCCAAGAAAACTAACAGCCTACTTTTTCATAGGATGCTTTTTGATACATAAGATAAGCTCTTCCGTGAGCTCACCGCCCTCCTGTAGAAAGTAAACCTTTGTTGATACTGACTTTAGAATCATCCCTATTAACCAAAGCCTTTGTATACTAGGGTCAAAGAGACAAAAGACATTAAAGAAGCATGTAGCTGTGTGAAGATCCTCTAACAAAGGGGTGACAAACTCACTTGGGGCTCGGAACTAAATCTGGGCCACAGGGTTCCCTGAAAACCAGATCCAGTTCAGAGTATGAGGGCTGCTGCGGTGGTCACTGAAGATGTGGCAACAAGGAGTTTGATGGCGGCAATATAGGTTCTGAGGGAATGAGTCCAGTGGTGCTGGTGGCAAGCCAGGCTCACCACTGATGTCCATACCCAGCAGGGATAAAAAGGCTCTGGATTTTGGGGCAGGCCACAATCCCCAATTTCTGGTGTGTGCAGTGGTCTAGTGGGCTGGACAGAGAGGCTCTGCGGGCCATATATTTTTTCACTCCTGCTCTAACATGTTCTGTGGAGCCTCTTTTATCAGCCAATTGTCAAATCAGGGAAAAGACTATGATCCCATTTCCAGCTACCTCTTGAAAGCACTCAGTTAAAAAAAAAAATACATGGGACAGTGGAAAGTCCAAACAGGAGGGCCCTGTATGACAAACCATCCTGTCTCACTTTAAAGGATCTTATGGCATGCCAGCTGGTTACTTTGGTGCATGGATGGAATTATGGTCACTAGTGTCATCCACTTGAAGTTGAGCCTGCAGATAAACCAACTGAGCTCCAGTGAGTTCAGGATGGGGCACCATTCTTCTTTCCTTTTTGGAACCAGAAATTAAGTGCTGTAAAACCCCTTTCCTTCAAGGCCAGCAGACCTTCCTCCAGAAGGAAACACTTGCAAGAACAGTTGTTGGAAAGATATAGGTTTGTGGTAGGGAACATGTGGAATTGTATAGTGCACTGTGTCCAGGACTAAATGTTCCAATGCTTTCTGGACACAGGCCAGGTAAAAGAGGGCCAACTGGTTCTGGAAGGGAGGGGGATCTTGTTAGGCAATCTGGAACCTTAAAACTAGTAGGATCCCCTCATGACCACCACAATGCCACAGAACAAGCCCATGGCATCTAATGTAAGTTGGTGCCCCTCAACACTGGAGAGAGGAGGGAGCCTGCATAACCCCTGTAAAGATCCTTAGCTAAAAATGCAATATGTTAAAAAACTAAAACCAAAGTTGTTCAGTGCAGCTTGATAGATCACCATCCTAAATTGTAACTTGCAGAGGAGGAAGACCATTGACCCAAGAGGTCCAATCTTAGCAGCGGTCTCTCTTTAGAAACTGACTTGTACAAAGAAGCTCTCTCATTAGCTAACGTTACACTTAGTGATGATGGAGCACAA
Source organism: Crocodylus porosus (assembly GCF_001723895.1). Classification (NCBI taxonomy): domain Eukaryota; kingdom Metazoa; phylum Chordata; order Crocodylia; family Crocodylidae; genus Crocodylus; species Crocodylus porosus. The sequence goes on along the minus strand of NW_017728947.1, from coordinate 55,472,037 downwards.
CAGAAATAAAAAAAAAAAAAGGTTACTGCTTTTGGAGTGACAAGGTACTTTCTGTCTATTTTCTTATCAGTAGGGGCCATGACATAGGGGTTTGCTATACGAATACAGCAGGTTTTATGACCACATCATTAATGGGCAGTACAACCTTAGATGGCTCAGGACAAAGCAGAATATCAAGCAAGTAATACTGGGAGGGAGTAGTGCTTGTTCAGAGTCAGGTCTCTAACAGCTCAGCCAGGAGAGGGTGGAAGACAGGCTCCTAGGAAACCAGGAGGCAGAATTGAATTAGGGATGTGAAAAGTTAAATGTTTAAACAAGAAGTATATTTGTATTGATAATGCATTACTGGTTAATGTTTAGCATGGAGCACAGTCTGGTGAGAAAGGGAAGCTGGGCGGTGCCTCAGGAAGGAAGGTGGCAGGGAAGTAGGGAGGAAAAGGGGGTGGAGAGGGATGAGGAGGGGAGTTGTACCCATAGGTAGTCTGCTCATTCTCTCCTAGCAAACTGGGGGCTGGGAAAGGCTCTTGTGTGCTGCTACTGCAACCCACAGCTTCATGTGAGCTGTGCTGCCTGACAGGACTAGCCGCTGCCTTCTCCTTCCCCCTCCCACCCTATCAGAGGCTCTGGGGAGCGGCTTCCAGCAGCAGCTGTGTCCAGGCAAGTCTGTGCACAGCCCCTGTGCTCCCTGAGCTGCTCCAAGCTAGGTATGCATTATCAGTTAGCCAATAAAATTAGAGGCGGGCCAGACAACACAGTACCCTGAGGAGCATAAAGTGCACTTTTGCCTTTGGCATGGGAATGGTACAAGAGGTGGGAACAGAGCACCAATTACTGCTAAAGACAGAAGTCACTGATCGAAGTTCAGGGGCACGAGAAACACCTACAAATGACATGTATGTGGACAATTACTTGAAAGGCTAAATTAAGTTTTATCACCAACATCTCCAGGATCAGCCTTAAAAACCCAAACTATTCACAGGGATAAAACCCTGTCCTTGTTTACTTGCATATCCTCATTCCAAAGCACTTACTAATAAACTACAGCTTAACAGCTGAGTCCAAGTTAATTAGCCATTTTCCACAAGCTTTGTACATCTGTGATGCTGCCGGAAAAGCATCTCTATCTAGCTACATATGGAAGAAGACACTCATGGTTTTTACTGATTAATCCATTGCCCTGGTTTTCAGAATTCACAGTGCTGTATTGTTTCTTCAGTTTCTTGTCACAACTATTATTTGTTCCATGAAAAAGTAAACTACAAATAGATGAGGAAAATTTGCTAACTACAATAATGGTTCTTCCCTTGACAGAAAGGCTGCAGGTAGATTTATCCTCCTCCTCCCATGAAGAGAACAATTAGAATTTGCAATTCTCTATTAATGATGTGACTGACCTTCACACCCTTTCCTTATTTAATGTAAATAATCTAGCTTGCAACCTATTTGGCACTGTTAGAAACAAGAAGGGGTCCTTTAAATTAAACTGCTTATATAAAAGACAGCTTAAGCTCATGAAGGCAGTCCTCTATCACAGTGATTTAGTTCTCTCTCCTTATACTCTGCTTTATGCACATCCTTTCACAGTACCTCATGAAGTGAACTTGGGTTCACAAAAGATGCAGCTGAATTATTTAGTCTATAAAGGTACATATATATCTACCATGCCTCTTGACTAATTTCAGATGAACACTGCTAACTACCTCTCTTACTTACCAACCCTTAGCAGTACTGAACATCCAAATCAAGTAGGTACAAGTGGTCCTATTATTGCAGGTATTTGTTATTTCCACATTTTTGGCTCTACTTTTATCAACCCAAGCAACTTTCTGTCAGAGGAAAGAGAACTGTGAGTTGGTCAGAAAAAGCAGGGACTCCAAACTAAGCAGGAGGAAATAAAAATGCTAGCATTAACAAAAATTGAAAAACTTTCTAACCATTCCACCTCTTTTTTTCAGCAGATTATGTTATCAATGTGATGGCCACAAATCATTGCTCACAGGAAAGAACAGATAGGACAGAAAGATCATGAGCTAAAATCCAATTTAAGTTGGTAGAGATCTCATGTTTCCTTAGCAAGTGGCAAAGATTGCTCACTCCTTGCTTACTGGTCCAGTGTTTATAGCTGTCAAAATCTTCATTGCCCTAAAACTGGGCCCTTGTAGGCAAGGGCTTATTTTGTCCTTGGGAGAAATGAAACCGATAGAAGGGAGGAACCTTCAGCTGCCAACTGCACTCTCAGCTACTCTAACTATTGGCCCACAGGCAGCATTACTGATAAACAGGGAGCTGGGTTTTCCATTTCCCACAGAAAAATGGAGTAAAACAGATTTCCCTCCTTACTGGAGGGAAACACTGAGGATTTGTTATTTTAGCAGAGAAACCCACAAATTTTGCAGTGAGCCCTGTGCAGGCTGGCAGTTTCAGCCCACAGAGGACTGGGAGAAAGCTAGATGAGGGCGGTCAGGCAGGGGGCGCCATGGAGAGCAGCTCCCACAGGTCAGTGGTGGGGGGTGGGAATTGAGGCCCCTGTAGGAAGGGAGAGAGGGAGCTGGGCAGGGCTGAGGTTGGGACCGGGGCTGCAACACGCAGCTGCAGGGCCCCACTGGGGAGTGGGACAGGCCACAGGGCCAGCTCTCTTCCACGGTGCGCGCTCCCAGGAGGCAGGGGGGACCTGTGCCCCTCAGATCTATGTGTGGAGCAGGGCTGGGGGTGGGCTGAATTCTGCGGGCATGGGCTCCCACCTTGGTGCCCTCCCTGGGGCCTCCGCAGCCCAGCGGGCGTGACCCGGCATGACAGGGCAGATTGCAGCCATGTAAGAAAAGCTGCTTACTACTGCGAGCTCCATGCTGCCCTGGCAATGCATTCCCTGCATGTGTGGCAGCAGTAAGGAGCACAAGCCCGTGCTGCAGCCCTCACTGCAGCCATGCATGCAGGGGGGCACTTCGCCAGGGCAGCACGGAGCTCACAGCAGCAGCTTCTCTGTGTGGCTCCACTCTTCCCTGGTGTGCTGGGTCACCGGACTACAGAGGTCCTGGGGGTGGGCAGCAGTCCAAGCCTGCAGCCCATGCCTGCCCCCACTCCCACCCACCAGTTTGGGAGACACAGGTCCCTCTTGCCCCCAGGGAGTGTGTGCCATGGTGGGGAGCCGGGCCCACCCCACCTAAGCCCATAGCAGACACCAGGGGTAAGGTGGTGGTGGTGGCGGGGTGGGGGGGGCCAGGCTCAGCTCCATTGTGGCAGCTGCCACCCCCTGTTGTGGGGGCAGGAGGCTGGGGACCTGGGTCCCCGGCCTCACAGGCTTGGAAGCTGTGGGCTCCCTGCAGCAGGGCTGGGGGAGCAGGGCCAGTGGGGGCCTTTAATTTTAATAATGGATTTTGGGGAGTTTACTAGAGAATTCGTAAATTTCTATCAAAGAATTTGCACTTTATCAGAGAAAAGCAATGTCCCTGCTGATAAATTCCTCTTTTATAGTGGGAAAGCCATATATAATTGAGCCAAAGTTACTATGCAGGAACATAACAACACTGTTGAAAATTACAACATATTGTCTATATTACAGATTTTGTAATTATCATGACAAAATGACAATAGAAGTATTAATAATTTCAAAACCCATATAAACCAGGGAATTGACGGTTTAGAAATAAATGCATGGGTTCTAGCAGAAATAAGATGTTGCAGTATCATGATAATGGGAAGCTGCACCATGCTTAGGTGCTGGACTGGTCTCAAATGCCTCAAAATTTTTTGTTCTAATGCAATTTTTGTGTACAAATCAGTTTGCAAAAATGTTATTATGCCTTGAAATGAAATATTCGTTTAATGCTGACATGGTCATATGAAGAATACAAACCAACAATTTTACTTCCTTCTAAAGATAAACCAGCTTGTGTCCTTTGATAAATAAATATGCTGAAGACAGAGGAGACTGCTTGTGTACTTGGAGAGAATTATACACCAGAAAGTAAGAATCAGATTAAACTATGATGCAAAATATATAACATGTATGTAGTCATTCACATAAAATGCTATTTCTTTATGAACTCTGAAATAGTTGTCATAAATTTGTTTTTCTCCCTCATTTATGCTTTTTGCATCTCCTGCTCTATAATAGCAGAATTAAAAATGGTTTCCTTGCAGTACAAAATACCCACAGGTCTAGGATTTTGGTGTTCTCACTGTTAGAGCAGTTAACTCTCATTTCTACTGTTATTTTGATATGAAATATAATTTAAAGAAATAGAACAGCATATAAAGGGCGTGTTTTGGATACTCAAGCTATAGAGGGAAAGGCATTTGACAAAAGTTTATTTTCCATAAATTCTTGAAATGGATAGGAACAGGAAAGTTAATCTCACTCTCATCCAAATGAATGAAAAGAAAAATAAAGTCACTTGGGATATATGCACTAGTCAGTACCCACAGACATAACCTGGCTGTGGTTATTCTATTTTTCATTTGGGGCATTGGGCATTTTACAAAATTAGTCTTATGTACTGGGAAGGAATAGCCTCCTTGGCTATTCCTCTTATTTAAATAAGAACAGCTTCAGTATTATTTCAACATCTATTATAATATTAAATTGGTGACACTATTTCGTATAACTGACATCTCCGGTTTTATTTTTCCACTCGTCTCCAGCTATATCAACACCTCCCACATCAAAATCTACAGCAACAGCAAAGACTCTAGGGGACTTCATGGAGTCTCTTAGCAGGTTGTGGAATTTCCATCTTTTAGGATGTGCTGAACTATGGTTATTGTGATTTTACCCGCTTTGAAAAATTCTTGAATGCCAAGTACTTAAATTTTACTTTCACTTTTGGGAACATGCCACCTTTGCTCCAATATTATTTTGCTAAAGTCAATAAACCAGAAAAGCAACAATAAACTATCACTATTATTAATCATCTTTGGACTTTCATCCAGGGATGTTCCCCCTTTAACCAAAAGTATTTCCCCTTGGTTGATTAAACTTCTGCTCTATCAAGCAGTAAAGACACTACTGTTACAAAACTGTTCCAAATAAGTATGCTTGCCTTTTCTATACCTCTATGAAGTGCAAAACCCAAAAATGTATTACACTATAAATCATGCTTGCAGAAAATCAAAGCCAGCAAGCACAATATATCACTTGCTTTTATGCCATTTAATTTTTCCACTCTTTTTCCTGTACCAAACACACAACAGCTCTTTCTCTAAAATATAACCTGAAAACTTGGAGGGAGTGGGGGACAGGAAAGCAGCTTCTCTGATGATTTCTACCAGCAAAGCTCTGCAATGGAAGGAGGACATGTGATAATTCAAAGTGAAATTATATGTTTGCACCTCCTGCTCTGCCTGTCTGCAGTATAGAGACCAGTGAAATACACAAGTTTTACAACTTCTAAATCTTCAGAAAACCAGGCCTCACCTTTTCTTTAATCAAAACATATTGGGCAGCAAGAGGTAGGTGAGGAATACAGTTTGCATCCTCCTGCTACTGCTCACAAAACATAAGAATCTAGAGAGTCTTTGTGACTCTAATGTAATTTACTGGTTTTGATGTTTCCCATATGTGAAATGTTTTTAACTTGGTAAATTCACTCTGCCTCTGCAATCTGACACCAAGCTTTTGGGTCCACAGTTTCTCTTCACTCTACTGAACTAAACAAGCTAAAGACAGATAGTGCCCTGGTAAGAGCTGGGATGCTGGCAGGCTTTTTTTTTTTTTTCCTGTTTTTTTTTGCACCAGTCCTGGAAGCACTGCAATACCAGGTCAATGCATGCAGTGGATGGAGCAAGCTCCGGTTCCACCACCCAACACCAGATAGAATCTGCTCAATATAGACCTCCGATGGAGGACATATCAGAGACAATCACCTGCCCTGGGGAGCCCGCCTACGTGGTCACGCTGCTTCTGCAGCACCACGGGCAGCGCCAGGGCTTTGGCCAAGGTGGTGGGGCTTCTAGGAGCAGTCAGAGCCCCAGCTTTTGCTAGGACCCAGGAAGCCTCAGCAGCACTATAGTCAGAAGCTGTCACCACAGCCAGAGATCAAGCAGTAGCCATAATGAGGTGGGGTTTCCCATAGAGAAAAGGCAGGCAAAGTCCAGACTGCAGGCAGGATCTGGCCAGCAGCAGACTCTAGTTCCCAGCAGCCCCTGCCTGCATGGCTGGGGCTGATTTCCATGGAGACCCCAGCAGCAGGCACACTGTGACAGTGCGGGACCAGGGTTTCCAAGGAGACTGGCCCCAGTAGCACTGGCAGGCAGCAGCAGCACCAGCCTCTTCCTGGTGGGGGGGCTGAAGGGGACTGTACTGCAGGTAGGAGCAGGGCATGTTCAGCTGTCACCGTCTATGCAGGGAGGGCAGTGGCGTTGCTGGGAGGGATTACTACAGGGAATTTTGGGATGGCTATAGTCCCTGCTGGCAGGGTGGAGAGCTGCTCCAGAGCCAGGCTGGGATCTTGTGGCGGTGATAGCGTGGTCTGCAGCCAGGGCAGAGCCGTGATCTGCAACCTGCATGCCTCGGCTCCAGGGTAGAGTTTTGAAGGAGTGCTCCGACTCTAGAGAAGTTGAGAACCATTGCCCTAGAGCTTTTCTTTTTTGCAGTAGACTTGAATACGGTGAGAAATTCAGGGATTTCACTCTGAGAAATCCCATTTCTGCGTAGTGAACATCAGGTCTGCTCTTCCCCTGGCATTCAGAAAGACAGGCCCACCTTTCCAGAACCGTCACTGATGATGTTTTGACTAGTATAGAAAGGGGAAAATGTCCCAAACATGCCATCCAGACAACCGTTCTTTTCCTTTGGTAGAATAAGGATTTAAGGACTAGGAGCAACAGTAGCCTAGCTCCCTTCCTGTGCAGCTCCAAACAAATTCTATCACAAAAAGAGGACTTCTGGGCCTTCATCTTGCTCACCTTGAGCTTTTCCACCAGAACTGTGGGGGGCGGGGAAAGGGAATATAAAGAGCTCTTGGCAGACAGATCAATCTAGGTAATAAGGCCCTGGAATACTGGTTCTTTGGTGGAAAGGGATTGAACAGGAAAACACATGGTCATTGGTGCCTCAAAATTTTTAAAGGATAGAATGCTAATAACAAAGTAGGGGCTTTAAACTACCTCATTCAAAATGTGTTGGTGACAGCATCTCCAGTGCCGGCCTTGGCTCCCCCTCCCACACCCTGCAAGAGGCACTGCAGCAGCATGGGGCGTTAGGTGGTGGCACTCCATCTCAACCTCCTTGTCCCCACCCCCCAAGTCATTCCTGATGGGCAACTGGCTAGTTTATATATATCTATATTATATATCTATACCTCCCATTCATCTCATCATTAACGTCCACTGGATTTCTTTTATGGGAATGTCTTATAGGCAACTATCCATCCAATTACTTTATGTCAGGCTTGCCTGATCCAAATTACAGAAGTGATAGATGTCAAATCTGTTTCTTCAGAAGTCCTTTCCTACCAGGCAAAGCTTCTCCTACCTCCAGTAAGTCAATCATCCGTGTCATCTGAGAGTAGATTAGAACTCTGTGTCCTTGAGATTTCAGCCGTGTCAACAGAAGATCAAGAGCATAAAGCTTCCCACTGTCCGTGATAAGGCTCTCTTTGTCTGAGGAGGAGAGGAAAAGAAAAAAGGCAACTTAAAAGCCTGAAACACCTGCATAAAACTAGCTGAGCTAAAAATACTTCTAAAACTTTGCAGCATATTCATACAGTAGCATCTCCTTAAAGTGACTGGAAGAGCTGCAACCTCCCTCCTCACTGACATTTCTAATGTTACTATTGACAGGAACCTGCTGGTCTGGGCTGGGACTGAAGGCGAGGATACTCACTCAGCAATAATTACAAAGCTCCATTTCTGCCATTCTAGGAAACAGGTTCACACAAGTAAGGAGCTGCCTTTATTTGGAGAAGCATGTTCCACTTAAGGCCTTATCTGAAGTATTATCAGGAGCACAGTCACATGTTTTTTATGGTGCAAACCACCATTTAAAGCAGTCTGTTTATTTTCATGCCTGACATTCAAATTCTGTCTTTTGGACATTCAGTACTGTAGTCTTTGAGGTTTGGTTATAGCCTTCATGTCACTAATCTATTTGCAAGACCAAATCCATCACCGACGCACAGACACAGAAACACATTTCCCTCATTTATATAAAATGAAATACAATTCATAACAACGTCTAACTCTTCTAGTCCCTCTCTATTGTTGGGGGGGGGAGGGTAGTGGTGGTTAAGAATGCTTCCAACTGGCAATCTTAAAGATGCATGAAATCTTATTTTTCATGACCTCTCCTTCAGTACTACTCATGCAATATTTTCCAGGAAGGAGAACTTCCTGTTTGTAGACTGTGTATATAATCTTTAATAAACAATGTACTGCCAGTGAAAACGGGATACGTGGCGATGAAGGATATGTTTCTTCAAAAAACTTAGCTGAAAGGGCACACAGGACTTTTTATTCTTTTGATGCCTGAATCACAGCCTTAAAACCATAATGGAAAGCTGACAACTGCAGGGGGTTCATGTTGGGGTGGAGTGCAACCACTCTCCAAGTCCAGCTCCCTATTATGTAGACATGTCATTTTATACTTTTGGATATACAAATTTAGCCTGAACTGATGGACTGACCTCATTATTTCTACAAGGAATTTAACTTAGTATTTCATAACATGATGACAAATTAGCAATACACAAAATGATTGTAGCACAGATTAAATTTGTTAAAAACAGAACTGATAGATCTAAGAAAAGAAAAATTAATAATGAGGAATCTTCATCCACTGGGAACATCTTTGGTGATATTCTGCAATGATCTGGTCTTAGTCTGAGTGCCAATATATTTATCAATAGTCTGGAAAAAAGTAAGATCACTGATGGTAACATTTGAATATGACACAAATTGCTGAACAGGTAAACAACAAGCAAAGGTTACTTAAATCAATTAACATATAAAGATGTGTACTTTAATATAGATAAATGCAAGATTGTGTATTCAGTAACACAGGCTGCAGATCAAGCAAAGGGAAAGGAGACTGTACCCTGGAAAAGTAATATTTTGGAATAAGACATGGGTCACGGAGGATAGCCAACTGAGTATGCAGTTTCTCATGCAATCATGTGGCTAAGAGGGCTAACAAGAATGAATAAATAGAGGATTATCCAGTAGGAGCAGGGGGGTGGCATTTTCTTTGTACAGTGCATAAATGAAGATTTTGCTGAAATAACATGATTAGGTCTAGTGTCCACACTTTAAAGATGTTGGTGAAAAACTGAAAAAGATTTAGAAAAGAATTGTAAGACTACTTTAAGGCCTGGAAAGCCTACCTTTAGTGAGGGAACTAAGACATTCAATCCATGTTGGTTATCCAAGAAGCAGTTAGAATCACAAGAATCAAAGAAAACTAGGGCTGGAAGGGACCTCAGGAGGTCATCTAGTCCAACCCCCTGGTTCAACGCAGGACCATCCCCAACTAGATCATCCCAGCCAAGCCTTTATCTACCCAGGTCTTAAAAACCTCCAAGGATGGAGAGTCCATAACCTCTCTGGGTAACCTGTTCCAGTGATTTACTACTCTACTAGTGATAAAGTTCTCCCTAATATCTAACTTAAACTTCCCTTGCTGCAACCTGAGACCACTGCTCCTTGTTCTGTCATCTGCCACCACTGCGAACAGTTTAGCTCCATCCTCTTTCGAACCACTCTTTAATTAGCTGAAGGCTGCTTTAAATCTCTTCTCAGTCTTCTCTTCTCTAGATTAAATAAGCCCAGTTCCCTCAGCCTCTCCTTACAAGTCATGTGCCCCAGCCCCTGAACCATTTTCATTGCCCTCTGCTGGACTTTTTCTCCTTTCTGTAGTGGGGGGCCCAAAACTGAACACAGTACTCCAGATGTGGCCTCACCAGTGCCAAACAAAGGGGAATAATCACTTTGATCTACTGGTAACACACCTACCAGTGAAGCCCAGTATGCTGTTAGGTTTCTTGGCAACAAAAGGCACACTCTTAGCTCTTATTCAGCTTGTTGTCCACTGTAACCCGAAGGTCCTTTTGCGAAGACTGCCCGCCTAACCAGTCAGTCCCAGCTTGTACCAATTCATGGGATTGTTCTATCCCAAGTGCAAGACTTTGTATATGTCCTTATTGAATCTCCTGAGATTTCTTGTAGTCCAATCCTCCAATTTGTCAAGGTCTCTCTGAATCCTGGCCCTACTCTCCAGTGTATCTACTATTCCCCCCATGTTGATGTCATCTGCAAACTTGCTGAGGATGCACTCTATGTCATCTTCCAGGTCATTGATGAAGATACTGAACAAAACTGGCCCCAGGACCAAACCCTTGGGCACTCCACTTGATACCAGCTGCCAACTAGACATCAAGCCATTGATTACCCTCTGAGCCCAATGATCCAGCCAGTTTTCTATTCACCTTACAGTCTATTCATGCAACCTGTACTGCCTTAGCTCACCTGCAAGAATGTTGTGGGAGTTAAGAAATAGTTTGGTAATAGTCTCTAGGAACCTACACAGACAAAAAATTATTGATAGTAAAAAGTCTGTCATCTAGCAAAGGTATAAAATCCAGTGACTGAGACTAAACAAAATATGTTTAGAAAAAAGGCAGATTTTTTTTAACAGTAAGGAAAATTAACCATTGGAAACCTTTATAGGATGTGGCATATTTTCTAGCACTTCAAGTCTGTAAATCAAGACAGAGGATGTCATTTAGACATCTACAATCTCAACCAGAAGTTATGGGTTTGATACAGGAATTATTGGGTTAAATCTCAGGGCCTTTGTTATGCAAGACATCAAACCACATGAACAATCTTTTTGGGCCTAATGTTATGAGTTGGTAACAATATGTACAATTATTGGCCATTATCTTTGTAATATAAAGTTAAGCCTGGGATGTTCTCTCTTCTGGTATAATCAGCCTCCTACCATATTAGGAATGGTGTCAGAGTTTGTCTTCATTTATCTTTTACTGATGCAGACAACTTTTCATGCCTTGGTCTGTCTTGTTTAGATTACTTTAATGATTTTTTCTTTTGGTTTTCCTGTATGCAGAGTTTGTCAATCATACCCTTTCTCCCATTTGTCCAGTGGGGAACTTCTGGGGGTGATCAGCTTGTGTTACCAACACTTAGCAACATGCCAACCAGCAATTCAGGGCTAGAATCCTTTTAGACCCATCTCTTGGGAATGCTCACCAGTAAGGACAGAACAAGACCCAAGTTCAGGGCTTCAAGTGTTTTCTAGCTAACATGAGTAGAAATGGACTTCTACAACAGAGCCCAACCACAATTCCTTACATGCTATCAAGTAATTCAAGTAATTTCATTAAGTCTCATAAGAAAAACTGAATCCTAACTAAGGTCTGCTTTACATTTTGGTAACTGGAAACATAATATGGATTATTATTAGTTCCTTATGTCTCTATGTCAGTAGCTTAAACAGCAACAGAATACACACGGCGCATGAAGGAGGACCTCTTAGCATATGGCTTTTAACTCTTTCATATCAAGCAAGCAGGGGGTCACAAAGAATGAACACCACAAAAACCACCTTACAATAAACCCTAGTTTGCTTGATTCCTGGCAAATAGAACAGACTAAGCTGTTGAGATCACAGCCAAAATTCCTAAATGAAACTGAGTAAAAAGTAATGGCAGAATACTCTTGAAAGAAAGATGGTTCATTTTTATTTGGTGTTTTGCAGTGCCCTGTCCTAACAGCATTAGTTATTTAAAACTTAAAAAACCTTTGCCTGTTTAAAGGTTGCCATCTAGTGTTGACATCGTAACAGAGACTGCTTTGAGAGATCCATAACTAACTGTATTCCTGTTATCCCCAAGAGAGAACACCACTGTGAAACCCAGAGCTGATCCAAAAAGGTAAGAATACCTCTCACCCTCTAATTTCCCTTTGCTTTTAATTTCCACTATTCCCCATGGAAAAAACTTTCAGTAGGATTTTCTCCAATTTTTTAAAATCCCTATTTTCTAATCAAGATTTCGTTTTGAAATTTTTTCCCCCCATATAAAGCTTGTCACTGAAATTCCATTTTTCATTATAAATTTAAAAAAAAAAAAAATCAAACTTGTAATTTATCCCAATAGATCTGATAGCAAATTCTGCTCTCTGGGTAACAATCACTGAATTTATTCCTTTGGTACTATGGAAAGTGAAGAGGGAAAGCAGCCTGGTCAGAATCAACAGGCTAGTGCCAATGGATCAAATGGTGCTTCTTTCGCAGAACTATTGCCAGGCTAGTAGGGGATGAACTTCAAGCTGATTGTCTGGGGGTACCATGGGATACTTATGCCTGTGGAACAGAGGTAATCACTACTGATTATCACTCAAAATATCCCTAGTGAGGAGCTCCAATTGATTTATAGATGTTAGGGGCTGGAAGGGACCTTACAAGATCATCGGGTCCAGCCCCCCGGCACTTGGACAGGAAAGACTGCTGGGGTTAGATAACCTCAGCAAGGCGGGCATCAAGATGCTTTTTGAAAATCACCACGGTGGGCGACTGTACCTTGAGGCTAGGCCCAGGCTCCTCTGGGGAATTAGAAAATGCCCTTCTGAATAGGTAAAAATGTAGAGAGAAGGGAGACAAAGTGTGGGTTCCAGTGCACCCCCCACCCTAGCCCTACTCTGCAGCAGTCTACACAGCACAATGGGGTCAGTGAGGAGCTGGCTCTCACAGTAAACAGCCAGCGAGGCCGGTGCTTTTTATCGATGCTAAAAGGACTCAGACACTTCCTGCCATTTAATCCAGGACCATTTTTCTTTCAAAGAACAGGAAAAGCCTTAAGAGATTCCCACAGTGAACGCAACTGAGCCTGCTGCCAGGGTACTGGGAACTCTGTCAGAGAGGGGAAGGCAGGGTTAAGAGAGATAGAAACCACTTCTTTGTTCTCTTTACCTACTTAGTACAGAACTTCATGCCTATGATTCTGTTACCCTCATTGGACTTTATCCCTGCAGTCCACTTCTTCAAGTTAATCATTATTCACCTTCTGTACTGGTCCCCATTATACCTATACGTACAGCTGCACTGTCCTTGTATCTATATCCCTTCCTCTCAGCTTTCAAACTTAAACCTACTCTACTTCTGACCTAGATAACACCAACCTGCATAAATCTGTTCCTGTACCCACTTGTTAAAAGCCAACAGCCACCAACTAAACTTAATTCTTTATTACTCACTCCCCAACCACCTGCTTAACATTGCTTCTCCCCCACCTGGACATCCATGTTTATGCTTGCATATGTGCCCTTCAGCACATTCACTCCCAAAAGACTCTTGTGTTTTATTATTCAAAATACATTTGTTTAATTCCTATCATCTTCTTTAGTAAAACTTTCCTAGTAACAAAGCCAGAAGTCAGGGTTTTAAGAACACAGGACCATTTTCAGAACAGAAGCTACCCTTTTGAGCACTACTCCAAAGCCTCTTTGCACTCATGCACACCTCCTTTCATGCCTTCCTTCCTATCCATTGTATCCCTGCATTTGTGTCCTCTCCCATTTTCTTTTAGCTGCTAATAACAACCTAATATTCTGCCAAGAAAAACAAGCTGTAAAATGTGTTATCACATGGTACTAAATCAGTTCAATCTGAAACGCTACCCCAGTACACATGCATATCCCTCTGGACTACTTGGACCTGATTTCCTTATGAACACTCTCACTAAACCAGACCACAGCAAGTCAAAGCCCATTTTGCTTCCATCCTCTTCATTTCCTCCTACAAACATCTTTGACCAATAACAGTCTGGGAACAAGTTAGTACTTTGGGAATATGAGCTGCATTTCCTCCTGGAGATCTCCAGTGCTTCTGTGAAGATACTTTTCACTGTTCAGCACCATCAAACTGCAAGGCAACAGTAGTTCTCAGCACTGAATGTCATTGTAGCACTGTTAATCAAACTCCATTGAGTCCTGAGAGTTAGTTACCCGTGGCAAAAACCCAGGTCTAATTGGTATCCTTTTGCAATCCTGGCTCCAGAATTTAAAGGCATTTCTGCAGTTTTCCAACCAAGGTCCAATCAAAGACTGGAAAAGCATCCAGACTGTTTTCCAGACTATTTTTCATTCTATTTGTCCCCAGACTATTACTCCTCTTTTTAGACTGCTGCAGGCATAATGTTTTCTCTCCAGTTGGGAGGACTGACAAATGATCCTCCTAGGCCAATACCAAGGTGTTTCAGCAGACCTTCTGGTAGGATGCACTGATGAAAGGTGGCAACTACCAGATACCAAGCTTAAAACAGTCTTTAGTTCTGGGAGTTGTGGTGGAAGAAATATTTTTAATATCCTCCCAGCTGAAGGGCAGAGGGAAAGGGATAGAGCAAGAAAGAGCGCTGTGGATTAACAAGCAAAGCTCTCTATTTATCCACCCACAAGCACTAGTTGACTTATGCACTAAAGGAGGTTATGTTAGGCTTTCTGTCTTTGCTGGCTATTTGTTCCACACAATACACAAGTAATAAAATCGTAGCATTCTCCACAACCGTTAGAATGTTTTTCACTAGGAAGAAGTGGGGGGAAAGTGTAGCTGCCCCTTTCCCTTAACCACATTATCATTCCACCAAAAGTCTCAAACTCACCTGGTATCCGGATGAAAGACCAGCCATTCTGAGGCCTAATCCTTAACAACCCTCCTGGATATTCTGGGAAGAACTGGGAGCTTTGCTTCTGCCAATCAGCTGCGAGTTCAGGAGAACCATTTAATACACACTGCTTTGCTTCAAGACTTCCTCCTTCCTTTAGTGCTTTACGCTCATATTCTGCACTTCGATCATTGCAGTAGAAATCCAGTGGCACAGCTGTCACCTACAAGTGAAAACAAAAATAAAATAATAATGAAGACACACATTCACATTATCACCTTCTTCTCAAGTATCCCTCTTCAGTTATATTAGTTTCCCAGAGAAGCAAGACTTAAAAGTTAAGTCACTACGGAAATATACAAATGGTAATAAAGTCTTAGCCTAATTTAAAAAAGCTAGAGCTTCAGAAACATGATTAATAAATGCTGAAGCATGAACAACTGTCCTGATGATCTGTGCTGTGACCTGCATTTAGGGCCGCTGTTGCAAGATTTTGGACAAAAATGAAGAAAACAGACAGCACTTGCATAATTCATTTAATCTACATTTGATTTTAATTATTCTCTTTCCATTAAGTATTTGTGTATCAGAGTCTAGCTCTGAACAATCCTTGCAAGCTTTTCCTGTATGTGAAGAGAGGATTTTTTATTTTAGCAAGGACCCATCTAAATTTGAAATTCTGAAGACAAAAAGAAAGAATCAAATCAGAAAGGAGGGAGGGGAGACAAAAAAGAGATTTAAAAAAAAAAGCATTTTGGGAGGCCTTTTAGAGAGTACATTTCTTGGGTTTAGTTATAAACTTGACGAGCACTTTAAACCATATGAGGAATATATGGTTTCAGTAGTTCACATGGTCTTTCCATTTGGTTATTCTGTGCCCCCTGCTCCTGCTTCAGCACACACCACCCAATCACAGAGGACAGTCTTGACAACACAGAAACCCGGGCTTTATACTAGGCTAGCTATCTTGGACTGTCTCCATCATTATAATCTTTTCTGATATCTGGACAGAGTAGAAGGTATTTCTTGGCGAAACAGTCATGTGTTCAGATGGCTGTAAAGTCTCTTGACAAAGAGTAAACAAGGTTGTGGGGTTTTTTTACATTCTATAGTATTCGCTTATCTCTCCTCACCAGGCTAGCAGGCAACTCTGAGGTGCCATCCTGTGAAGCAGATAATTGCTCTGAACACACATTTTCACTGCTGGCCAATGAAGGGCAAAGAATTGAACTGGAAACAAGAAACAACAGGAAAGACAGGGAACACTATACTACGTAATCCCATACACTCTATTTTTGCCTAAATGGAGGGCTGGGGGAAAAAAAAGAAGTACAATTCTATTCTAATGCAGGGACCCAAATGCAATCTGACAGTTTCTTCTTCTCTCCATTTCACTTAAATGATGAAAACAGGAGGAATAACAAACAAAGCTCTGATACATACTGTGATAAGATGGGTACCACTGCTCTGTCAACATCCTTCATATCTTTTACCAGAGTTAAAGAATACCATCCAGAGCAAACTGCACATATTTATTCTCTCTCACACTCAAAATTTAAAAAAACACCAACATTAATTAGTTACAGTTCTTTACAAAAGGTAGACTGAGTGATAACTTCCTTCTACTTTTCTTAGTTCAGGTCTGTTAGGGACCAAGCACTCTTGGGGAAAAGGTCTCCAACAGCTCTTTAAATTCATGTTAATTAGTATAAGGAAGACAGAAGTTTGTGTATTTTTCACAAATGGAAAATGCTCTCTGACTTCTATTTACCCCAAGAGCTTCCAAACTAAATCTCAATATTTGACTGCACATTGTAAAAATGACTCCCTAAACTTTAAAAGCAAGTTATTTATTGATAATGGTCAACTTACTGGTTTCTTCTATAATCCAGAAAACCAGTTTAGAAGATACAGGGTACTAAGTCTCCCCCCCAAAAAAACCAAACCAAACCAAACCAAACCAAACCAAAACAGGAAACCCCACTGACAACACGTAGGAGGGAAGTGCAGATAACGTGCACCCCTTGAGACTAGCTGTGCTCAAGAGAAGCACTGGGAGCAACGGAAGGGGAGGCTAACAGGGCTCAGCCCCCAAAAATGCTAGGGCAACCTGACTTCAGGCTGCTGCAGCAGGGGGAGGAGCATGCCAGGTTTGCAGCCAGCCCAGCCCAGCAGGCAGGTAGGTAAGATTTCTTTTCTTCCTCTGATTTCTGGGCTTGAGGGGAAAGTATCGGGGTGGGGGCAGGGAAGGAGAGCTAGACCCCCACAGTGCAGGAGGGAGTGGGGCCAAATCATTCACCCCTGCCCCGCTCCCTGCTGCATTGTGGGGATTGTCCCCCGACCTAGCCCAGCTGAGGCCCCATTTACAGAGAATGGGGCCCTGGCCGGGCGGGTGTGTGGGGTAACTGGAGCCCGAGGGGCGGCACATTCCCGCAAAACCTCGGCTCCAATGTCCGGCAGCCCTGGACGAGCTGCTGGTCTCTGACTGCCCCATGACCTGGCCTGGTCGGGGCCCCATTCATGGTGAATGGAGCCCCGGCCAGGCCAGGTTGTGGGACAAGCGGAGCCCCATGGCTCCTCAGTTGCAGTGCTGGGGAGCCGAGGGGGAGCACAT
>NW_017728947.1:55389237-55454258 GCF_001723895.1 Crocodylus porosus | reverse complement strand
ATGGGGGGGAACACAAGCACACACGCTCAGCCCCCCCATCCAGTCGGCGATTGGCTGCTGGTGCCACCCCAGTATTAGGAGGCACCAGTCACCCATGGGAAACCCCACACTTTACTGGAAGCAGCAGCACATTACTTTGACCCGGATCCTCAGTGTCTGTATACGCTGGGCCTTTCAGCAGGGCTTTTTGGCGCTTTTAGCTAATGCTGATTCAATCAGCTATTAGATAAAGATGTCAAAAAAGCCCCACTAAAGTGCCTGATCTGTAAAGATGTTGGAAATGCTGGGTCCAACTAATGCACTGCCTCTTCTGGGCATGTGCTGGGCTCAGCACAGTCCAACATCAAACTTAAAGTAAAGCACCATTTTGTTTTGGGTTTTTTCCCCATGTCTGCAAGCAGCTAAACTGTTATATATTGGAAAAGGGATTGATGCAGGTCTATGTAAAACTAGAAATTCTCTGCTCCAGTTCCCAGCAGTCAGGCAAAACTAGACTGACTCGAGGGACACCTATGAAAGCCATCACTACAAATAAAGAAATTTGTAGTGTGGAGAAATTTGATAAAATGTAGCCATCTGACCCCTCCCATAGGAAGGCTCACAAACTACTATATCAGGTAAAGATGAAGGACAAGGATTTTTTTATTAAATGATAAACAATGAATATTAGTTAATATACAGTTAATACTGCTGACATTTAAAGTATCCTTATTGAACTTCAAAGTTAACAGCCTCATGAAATAACTGGATTAGCTCACAACTCTCAGCATTTAACCTACATTTATCTATAGGAAAGACTGTGGCTAATGTATCAGTTCATCTTTACCTAGTTTTTACCACTTTTTGTTAAACATACAACCTATGGTTTCATAAATGCAAGGTTTTTTATGGCAACCACAAAGGTTAGAGAATTTTTTTGTGGGGAAGGGGTTGGGGTTTTTTTGGGCGGGGTGGGGGGGAGGGTTGTTTTGTTGTTTTTTTTAAAGTAGACTGGTTCTTGAGCAAAATTATAATACAAATTCAAGACAGAAAAATGCAAGCATTTGTTTCTGCTTTTCAGTACAGCCAAGGTCACAGCAATGATGACAGGGATGCAGATTTACAAGTCACCAAGAGCCACTCTACAGCCCAATGAACAGGTGCATACCAGAGGTGATGCACCAAAGACACTAGAGTGAAGGAGGACTAATTTAACAGGGGTTAAGACTGTTCTTAACTGAAAAGTAAATCTGTACTTTTACCTGAGTCTTAGCCTCAAATTCCCAGCCATCCCTATATAAAATTCCCTAAAACAGATCCGGATGTGTGTTATGGTCTGGGCAAATTCACTTTGTTGGGTAAGATCCTACACTCAGCTTTAATCCAACTAGAACTCGACCACTTTGGAAGGACATAAGCAAAATCACTCAGCAGGCAACAGTTCTGAATAACCTTCTTACAATTCCCTCTGAAAGAAATTCTTCTTTGACTAAGAAGAACTATGGACATCTCAGCACAAAGCAGCATGAAATTTGACTCTAGGCATGCACAGGCAAGTGTGGAAAGAGCAAGGACTACGTGAAACAGGCAAAGCTTTGGGGTAGGGGCATTAAACACTCAGATTAGGCTAACCTAGGTGGCTCAGACCCAGATGCTAAGCCCCCAAAGTTAAAGGGTATGTCTTGAGTATACAGGTGTTACTCAACACCCAGTGTTGAGGTGCCCGATGCCTAGTCTATTCCTGGAGTACATATAGACAACCTCTTTGCACAGAAGCAGTGCAGGTGCACAAAGCTACAACTCTTAACACCAAGAAACAGGAATTGTGGAGACTAGAAAAGGAAGCTCAGAGCTTCAGGATCTAAAATCACAAAGGGATACATAACAGCTCATTTGCTGATCATTCAATGTACTATAATGAACAATTTAAATTACCCAGAATCAAAAGGGCAGGGTTGAGCACCTACTTCACACTGAATCTATGAAGATCTGTTATACTGCACTGCCATCTGCAGTTAAAGCAAGGCATGATCTTTTAACACAAGGAGCCAAGGTTTCTTGTGATGAATGAAACTCAGCCTTGGTGCCTGAACACTTACTTCCCCAGCGATAACAGCAAAGATTTACAATGGCATATCCTTCCTTCACAGGACATTATTTACCCCTAAGTTTTAATTCATGTTTCTAGTCCGGATAAACCTAAGTGAGAACAGAAAACAATACTCCTTTAAACACGAGTGTCCAAAAACTTTCAATCCAACCAGCACATTTATTGCTTGCAAAGAGACTGAGAGAGCCACTTTACATAAAACAGGGAAGATCATAGCCATTCACATTTAATATAGGACTATGGTTGATGAAGATCACAGATCCTAAAAAGGAACCTATTTTGGCTACTGAAATCAAGGTGGAGATTCCTAATCTTCCCAAACTACATCTTTTCATGTCACATTAACCAGGCGTACAGTTAGTCTCCAAAGTGCCACCTTGCTCTGCCTTTTTTGTATGATTAAGAGTTTAAAAAGTACCTATCACTGTGATAAAGGCTACATACAAGGGTCTATCAAGCTCCTGAAATAAAATGATCAAAGAAAACAAACATATTTCCTACTTTTCATATTTCAAGCCTGTCTGATTCAGTATTAGGGCTTGCCCATGGATACAAAGTGTTACTTTCCTCTAACATTCAAAAGAAACTCACACCACCATCATCCACATACAATCCTAACCTCCATCGCTCACTCCATTAACTTTCCAGACCATATCAAAGCCTAGCACCAACAGCAGAACATTCATTCTGGGAGCATTTTGATTTCTGCTGTTTAAAGACATTGTAGCTTCTGACAAGAATGTACAAGTGTCAAAAGTCTTCAGCTTCCTAGGAGAGCAAAGCCATGCCCCCATTAATGCTTTCTACATGCCTACCAAGCTAAAATAATTTCTCATTCACAAGATTTCTGACAAAATAAATTGCAAACCTAATTTTCCCCTATACTTGTGGATTAACAGGTCAGTTCTTAAATTGACCTTTTAACTATGCTGTACTTGCCTCCACACACACACACACACACACACACACACACACTAGTTACAGATAACAGTAAAAAAGCCTTTACAATATAAAATGGAACTAAAGCAAAGTTGTGTTTCATCCACATCTATTTTTTTGGCTGACTGTCAATTCTTGAACAGTCTAATGCAGGGCTCGCTGAGGTTGCTTGCTACACAGACCACATCAGTA
Source organism: Crocodylus porosus (assembly GCF_001723895.1). Classification (NCBI taxonomy): domain Eukaryota; kingdom Metazoa; phylum Chordata; order Crocodylia; family Crocodylidae; genus Crocodylus; species Crocodylus porosus. The sequence goes on along the minus strand of NW_017728947.1, from coordinate 55,451,038 downwards.
TGGGTTGTGGACCCCCCACTACACCACACTGTAGAGGTCCCTCACTGTCAGCTCCTCAGTCCTGGGCTTCCCTGCTGCTCTGTGCCATGAGCTCCAAGGCTGTGCTGTGCAGTGCAGTGCCACACCACCAAACCTCCTAGGGCAGGAGCAGAAAAGGAAGATGAAAAAAGGGAGAGGAATCCTGAAGGGCTGCAGCTAAATTGATGGGAGGGAACAGCAGCCAGATGGGAGCCCAAGGACCATACATTAACCTTTTGCAAGCCAAATGCAGCCCACAGGCTGCCAGTTGGACAGCTATGATATAATGGAACTTATGCATGTGCCACTACTGCTCTGGAAGATCTAGACCAGAGGCTCCCAAACTGTGGTACGCATACCCTTGGGGGTACACAAGACATCGCTGGGGGGTATACAGGACAAATTGTATAATGGCAGATTTAATTTTCATTATAATAATTGGCATGTAAGGGGTTAAAATATAAAATGTATGCTAGCAGGGTAGGTGGGCAGCTGGTAAATCTGGAAGGGGTGCACAATAAGAAAAAAAGATTGTGAACTTCTGATCTAGACAGACACTTGGCCCCAGAATCAAGGGACAAGATGAACTCATGCCAGAGGGTGCCAAAGAGAAGAACCCAAGTCATGGGTGCAGAGTTTTATTTGTTATGTTCCTTTCGCCAAGCAGCAGTGCATAAGTACCCACACCTACAGGTTCAATCAACCTTGGTGGTAAATCCAGCTATAACACAAACACAGATTAGAAGTGGAACATTTGGGTAGCTTGATGATAAGGGACTTCTGCTCCCAGCCTGTCTCTATATGTTTACTACTATTGCTGCCTCTCCCCAAGCAGAAAGGGTTTTATTGGCTTGCTATCGCTTCCAAGCAGACATCAGGCTTGAAAATGCAGACTAACTGGAAGCAGATGTCCTCACTCCCAACTCCTTTGCAGCCAGCCACCACTGCGGTTAGGGTGTTTTTTTTCCCCTGCAAGAGCAGGTGGTTGACTGGACTTCTGGAGCTATACAGGATAATATGTGAAGGCTTTTCATAGCCATAAAAGTAATTACTCTCCATAAGAGTGAAAGATTTCACATTTTATTGAACCATAAGGTAAAGGGAGTAGAAGTCAAGCGTGCCACATGAGTTATTCCTTGCATATCTGGGGTTTTGCCTCACTTAGGCTGTTTCTTATTCTCCAAGTATGACTCTTTACTCACAGTGAAGCACAGCAGGCATCAGCAACCTTTTTAATAATGGCAAGCTATTCTTTGCAAGCTGGTCATTCCCACAGGCTGCCAAATTCCTGCTGCAACCCTAGCCATCCCTGCTCTTTTCCTCTTACTGCAGCCTCCACTGAAAAAACACACCACTAAAAAGTACGGTGAACAACAATTTGGAGGGGCAAATTTCAGTAGTGATGAATACTGATACTGCAGTGTGCAGAGGGGAGGGAAGGGAGCAGCGCTCTGAACAGCAGGAGAGGATCAGCCCACTGTTAGTAAAATATGGGCTGGATTAGAGCTTTTTAGCTCAGATATGACCCCTTAAGTAGAGGACGATTTCATAGACATAAGCAGCTGGCAGGGACCTTGTGAAATCATCAAAGTCCAGCCCCCCCGCCAAAGGCAGGAAGTCTTCTGGGGAGTCAAATGACCCCAGCAAGATAAGCATCCAAATGCTTTTTGAATGAGTCCAGAGTAGGTGAATGCACCACCTCTAGGTGGAGTCTGTTCCAGATCCTGGACACTCAGACTATAAAGAAGTTTTTCCTTATGTCTAGTCCAAATCGACCTTTCAGAAGTTTGTGGCCATTAGACCTTGTTATCCCTTGGGGAGCCTTGGTGAACAACTGTTCTCCCAGATCCTGACACACAACCTTACACACTTATAGGCTGCTACCAAGTCCCCCTGAGCCTTCACTTCTCCAGGCTGAAGAGTCCCGTGTCCCTCAGCCTCTCCTTGTAAGGCTTGCTCTCTTGGCCTTTGATCTTGCGGGTGGCTCTCCCTTGGACTCTCTCAAGCTTATCCATGTCCCACCTGAAGTGGGGGGCCCAAAACTGGACACAGTAATCCAGCTGTGGCCTCATTATGACCATGTAAAACGGGAGGATAACATAACTGGTTTTGTTTGAGATGCATTGGTGGACGCATGCCAGAGTTTGGTTTGCTTTGCTGGTTATGGCATCGCGTTGGTGGCTCACGTTCATCTTGTGGTCATTTGAGACCCCCAAGTCTCTATCGGTCATGGTGATTATTAAGTTCAAGTCAGGAAACATGACAACCTAAAGGAGCAATTTTGGACGTTGGCTGTGAGCTGTATGCTTGGGGCTGAGCACGCTCACTTTCCACCGATTTTAAGGGCACTGTAGAATATGCTCAGATCAGACCTCTACAGCACAAATACCTTTATATCGTGGCCCATCACTGTGCTGTGAGGCTAGCATAATGCATGTAGCTGAACAAACACCATCACTGTTCCCACTTCCTGCTGTTTCCCAAAAACTGTAGGTCATCCAGGCAACTGGGAAAACCAGGACTGAAGGGTCCAGCTTGTATTAAAAAAGCAGTGTGCCTGAAGCTTCCTATTACAAAAAAGTTATACTTACAGAGCTGTGAATTCAGAAGCAAGACAATTGTATCCCTAGGGTGCTGCAATCAAAGTCTAGTAAAAATGGGTTTCCTACAGTATTACAAGGAGGGGCAAAGTCTCTGTTTTAAAGAAAAACCACACATTCATATGGGATGCAATGTATACAAGAATATTTGCTAAATTCAGTCTCTATAACATTCTGGATGAGCAGTCTCCATTCTTCCTAAATAACTTTCATTGAGAAATATACTGCATTTATTACAGAGAAAGGTGTATGTTAGAGGAGGATGGGGAAGAAACGTAAGTGTCCATGTGTTTTCAAACTGACAAAAAGGAAACAGCTTCTCACTGGGGTCCCCAGAGTTCCATCATGTTTACTGCAGTTAGGTAAGATGAGGACAAGTATGAATAAAAAGGAAAGCAGCAGAAACTAAGAGACTACAACATCAGAAAACAAAACAATGAGGAACAGGAATTCCATAAGACAAGGAGTGTTACACATAATTTAAAAATGCTGCTTAATAAGGCAACTGGTATTGGAAACCTGTCTGGCTAGTGCCACTTACCCTTCAGAAGTGTTTGGAAATGCCAGAAAGAGAAATTTCTAAATACTGGGACACTGAAGTACAGGCTAAAATAGTAAGAACCATCATACAGGCCCTCAACCAAACAGGTCTCACACTCCTCCTCACTAAAGACTACTTTTGATAAAAATTTCTCCAGCCTCTTCAAATAGCCCAGTACTTTGAGCCTAAAAGTTTGCTTATAGTCTGCTTGACAAGTACAGCTACACTATATTTTATAATGTTGGAGACTACGACAGATTTTAAAGAGAGACATCTTACTGGAAGAGGCAAAACATGCTGCAAGAAAACAGCATGCTACTGGCCAGACATTTTGCTGCTATAATTGATTTGACTTTAAGTAAGCGATTACACAAACATCACAGCTGTACAGAATACCATAGATCAAAAGTGATACATGGTGCAAGTTACATGCCAAGGACCAGAAAAACACCATTATAATAGAAAAAGATAGTTTTTCAATGCACAGTGGACGGAGTGGTGGAAGGAACAACCATTACTTTTGCAAATTCCAGTTGGTTGTGCCTTACTACAATTTTGTCCTTCCTCCCCCTCAATATGTATGCTATGATCACTTCCCTTTTTTAAAAAAGTATTTGAGAATTTAATAGCAAAGTATAACATTACTATATTTTTTAACCAACCATTTAATGAATAATTCTATCCCTAGAACAGAAAAAAATATTTTCTTTAACTACACAGCAGGAGTGGTTTCCATAGAACTGCATTAGTTACTATCTTATCAGTTCTGTATGACAGTATTTTTCAAACAGGGCTACACAGCACATTTCTAGGGCAGTGGTTCTCAATCCCGTAAGACTTAAGGCACCCCAGAAAAATGCCAGCTCTCCCTTTTTTACTATGGAAAAGTATACAGCAATTTTTCAGTTGCAAAGAACTCAGTATATTTCTGACATTGTGGATTCTTGTTTGAAATTTCTGGGATTATCTTGTAAATGCGCTGTCCTTTTTTTGAACAGCATCTCATAGCATCCTTTAAAGCAGGGGCAGGCAATTATTTTGGGTGGAGGGCTGCTTTACTGAGATTTGGCAAGCCATCAAGGGCCACATGACAGGCAGCCCAGGGCAGATAAATATTAATTTTCTGAATTTTTTTAGGGGTCCCACAGGCTGGATAGAATGGCCTGGTGGGCCACATGTGGCCCATGGGCTGCATTTTGCCCACCTCTGCTTTAAAGTATTTTATAGCACCTTGATTAAGAATCACTGGTCTAAAAAGTACATGAAAGACAGGAATAAGAAAGAAGCTAAATGGAGGAAAAGGAAGAAAAAGAAACAACGAACAACTTCAGAATATTTCTAGGGTTCCTGGAGATCTTACAGTGTAGTTACAGTGATAGTTATTACTTTGTTCATTCTTTATGCCATGGCATCATGGGGTGTACAGCTGTATAGAAAACTTAAAGAGAGGTCTGAGACTCAAAAACAGTTTGCGAACAAGTGCTTGTATAACTTTCCCAGGTCAAACACACCAATGTATTTCTGAATTTAGTCCAACAGTAGATGAAATTGTAACTTTGTGGGGACAGAACTTCAGAATGCACTTTAAATACACAAATAATTTTATGTCCAAAGACAAGATTCTTTGCAAAAGTGAACAGCTTCATAAGCAGTTATTCAAAAGAATACATTCCATTATTACAGTAATATCTTTTGCAGGACTTACCCGTGGACTGGCCATGCACAGAAAGGATGGCAGCTCAGTGACCTGACAGCACCGTACACATGAGGTAGCTGATCTCCTTCGATGTATTATGTGGTCTGAAAATCCAGTAACTGCTTTACAGTGGCTACTGAACACAAGGTTCTAAAAACAAAATTAACCAAAAAATATTAGTTTAGCCAATAACAAAATTATTTCAAGTTGTTTAACCCTGCTAAGAAAAAATAATTGATAATTAACAATCACCAAACATTCTCCTCAGAAATATAGACCTCAACATAGTCCTGTCACTGAATATGAAAAGGATTTTCTGTACCCCTAGTTATTACAGCAGGGTCCTTTATTCAGTTCTCAAACCATGCTAAGCCGGGACACTGACACACACTTTTTTTTAATCCAAAGGGAGCTGGCCTAGTTTTCTTTCCTTCATTTTGACAGATTCTAGAATTGCAGACATTATTTTTCTTCCTCAGCACGTTTTCAGTGTAGCTTTTATTGTCAGAAAAGCATGTGCCTATTCCAATAGAAATGACCCTCCCATAATTTTTATAGGATACCATACATGGATAGAAAAATTCTGAGCAAGACAGCACTACAAAAACATCAGCAACTAACAGACTATTATGTTTCTATATGCATCCCTTTTCCAATCTTTGTTATTTTCCTAGGCAAAATTCCTCTAAATTTATCATCAGGTCCCTCAGTGCCCCCCTCAAAATTTGACAAAATAAAAAGTGGGGGGCAGCCAGAGATGTATGAGCCATCAGTGGGCCTTCAGCTGGATACTACTACTTCACAGTCCAAGCAAGCACTAAAGAAAAATACCAGTTGCAAATTCACATTAAAGGCAAGACAAAATCTGTTATTTTGCCCCAATAACTTTAAACTCTTAAATGTAAGGGAAGTAACCATTTTCATGGCAAATCTCTGCTAGTAGCCTTGCCTGATACTAGCAAAGAACTCCAAGTACACTCAGTCAGATCTAACTCTGAAAACAGAGCTGCAGCACCTAGCAGGTCAGCTTCTCACTTAGAGCTAGCAACAAGCATATTCATGAACTCTGACTGAATTTGTTTCCCTAACTAAGATTTGTGCTGGAGCAAGAATTTCTCCAAAGTCCCATGACAATACGTACGGTACTGTGATAACGGCCACATCTACACGAGATGCTGACTGTGCAATAGCTCATTACTACTGTGCAGTAAGGTCACATAGCAGGAAGTGTGATGTGATGCTATTGCACAGTAGTAACAAGCTACTGCGCAGTCAGCATCATGAAAAAGCTGTCTGGCAACACTACTGCGCAGTAACTCCATAACTGTTTATACAAGTACTAAATGACTGTGCAGTAATAACTGCACAGTCAGCGTCTTGTGTAGATGCAGCCACTATAACTGTTGCAGGTGTTTATATACATACATGCACATAAACATTTTACTTCCCAGAGAGTAATATATGAACGGGTGGGGAAACGGAATCTCTCCCCACCCAAAACCTAGAGAGGTCTCCTGGGATACTAGACAGCAGGGCTGTGTGAAGCTTTGGTGTCCGATCTGATTCAGTGGAGGTTCGGCCCGATTTGGTGGCCAAATCTCTGAATCCGAATAGAATCAGGAGATCCTTTAATTTCTTTGACTTCAATTGGAACCCCCTGAATCGATCTGGTGAGATTTGAAGATTCAGACATAGACCCAGCTTTAAATGTTTTTCTATATACCTAAAGGTACCAGGTGGCTTGCAAATGCTGAGATGCTGGGGTGGACAAAACATCCAACAGGAGTGCGGGGGTGGTTCCCAGTGCACTTGGCATTAGACCCGGAAATGGACCAGAAGTGCTTCTCGGTCCACCAGGGAGACCCCCCCACACCCTGCCAGCCTGGCAACTGGTGCCTCCTGGGTCTGGGGAGGGCACCTGGGGTCCCCCCCGTGGCTGATTGCCAAGCTGGGGGTGTGTAGGGGACCCCCCGCACACTTGGAGGCAGACCCGGAAGTGGACTGGAAGTACTTCTGGTCCAGTTCCAGGTTCGCCGCTGAACATGCACTTTAGAGAATGGTGCATGGTACTTTGAGGTATGTAGAAAAAACATTTAAAGCTGTGTCTCTGGCAGAATCACTGATTCTCTGAATTAGCATCGAATCTTCAGATTCGGATTCGGCCAAATCGAATCAGGACAGTGATCTGAATCAAGTAATCGAATCGCTGTCCCCAATTCAGGCCAAATCTGAATCAGAATCGAATATGGCCCATTTCGCACATCCCTACTAAACAGCAACAGTTTGCTAAGAAATGTTAATTTCATACCCACTTTCCCAAGGATATCTTCACTGTTTAATTCTCCATTGGTCACTGATATCAAAGGGTAAGCTATGTTGGCTTCAGCCCAATTAGAAGCACAGGAAAAAACAAAGGAAAGATTTTTAAGAATAGTTTGTACATGCATATGCCCTGGGCCCCTTTATAGGAAGTCACTCAATATTTTTTGTATGTGCACATAAGTCCTAGTTCTCAACTCCATTTTTTCTGTGTAACACGAACAAGTCACATGAGAAATAATCCTCTGTGAATTTCATGACATGTACTTCCAGTATATATTTGAAGATGAAACAGACAGTAGATAGAGTGGGAAAATAGCTTCCCACCAGATTCACATACTTGGGAAAGGACTGGATAAAGTTACAGAACAAGATACAGATACAGCTCTAAGACAGTCTACCTCCATTCAAGAAACCAGGAAACAAAGGTGGAAATATCAATAAGAATGTGCATAACTGTCACAAAGGTGCAGTCACCAGCCTCTGTGCAGCAAAACTGACTGCAAACAATATGGAACAAAGGCTTCCAGATCCTTCACAGTTTGGTTCCCAACATTGTCTAAAACAGTGGGGGCCTTTTTGGCAGGTGTGCCACAAATAAGCCCCATACCCAAGTACCACTCCAATCCCTTTGCCTTATGCAAAGCTGAGCTGTTCCCTACCTGATCTGATGCTCTGTTTTTTGCTCCCTACACTATTTGCTGCTGTGCTGCCTGTCCCATCCCCAGTCTGCCATGTGCTACGCACAGAGTCTCCCTGTGCCACTTGTAGCACCCAGGCTACAGGCTGACCATCCATGCTCTAAAAACAGGTTTCCTGAAGTGCTACCCATGAAAGCATCTGTATCCAGCCTGCAAAAGGACATTTTAATAGTGCCTACCTTCAGAGGAATCAGTTGGTCCGTGAGGCTGGGCACTGCCTGCTCAGCAGTAACTGACTTGACAAACATTAGCAGCAGCCCTATGATTTTCCTTATTGTAACTGTGTATATGTTAGACCATAACAGAGAGCCCCAGGGCCCGTTACTTGCAGGGGGAAGCAGCCTAGCAAGGGAGCTCTGCAGGCAGGCAGGGGGCCGCAGCTGCAGGTTGCCAGTGCGACTGGCCAATGTGGTAATTGTCCAGCACCTGCAGCCAGTCAGGCGGTCCGATGCAGGTATCACCAGGGGAGCATTTAAGCCCAGGGCTGGGGCTAGCACAGGCAGTCTCTCTGTAGCTTCCACCAGAGGAGGAGCTCCTGCTCAGGGAAGCCAGGATGCTGGGCTAAGCAGAGGCTTATATGCTTAAAGGGACAGAAGGCTGCTGCATGTTACTACTTATGCTATAGCCCAGGGGCTTGTATTTATGTTATGTTCATCCTTGGTTTGTGGAAGAGGCTGTAGGGGAGGTGGAGACCTCACTGGTGTCCGGGCGGCACTTAACCAACTTAACCTTGCCAGGGGCAGGCTCAGGGCTGGAGTGCTAAGTGAGCCACACAGGAGCCAGGGGCCCAGTGCCAGCGAGGGGGTGCAGAAAGAGGGGCCAGGGCCCTATACACAGGAGCCAGGGGCTCAATAACTTGAGAGAGGACAAGAGAAGCTAGCACCTCAAAGCCAGGTCCTACTGAGGGGGCCGAGGCTGGTAGACCTAGCAAGAGTGAAGGGGCAGAGGCTGAGGAAGTTGAGGCCCCAACAAAGGGACACTGTACTGGTAATACCCGTGAGGCATGGGACATGGTAAGGGGATGTTATGGAGCCATGCAATTAGACCATAAAGCTTTGGGTGCCCAGCTGGGCACCATAGACTATAGAGGATCAGTCAGGGGCCTGAGATTACAGAGGCTAATACCAGTGAGCCCAAGACCAGGGACTGAGGCCTAGCAAAGGTCTGGGAGCAGCCTCCCTTTATCTACTTATTTTCCATCAAGATGTGGCAGGAGAGATGGGCAGAGTACCTTAGGGGTGGTGCAAGGCATAGTTGCGGGGCCACCAGGGGGTGTGTCAGCCACCCTCTGGGACCCCAATGTGTACACAGACCTATTATGTTACATCTACTGAACATAAAAAATACTGCTTTGCAGAGTCCTTTCATGCAGGCCCCAGTGAGATGTACCCTCCAGGAAAAAAACTTGGGTATTCCTGCTTTAAAAATAAGGAAAACAAAAGGAAGAGAACTTACTCTCAAATGCTATATTTATAATGTACATAGTAAAAGCATGTATGCTCAACTGCAGATAAAATATCTTCTCAACTACACACATTCATAATTGCAATTCCAATGCCAATATGAGCAAAACTTGAAGAGGTTTAACCTGTCACCATATTTCAGTTGCAGAAAAAAACACTTAAAAGAATCCCGATTTTTGTTTTTAACAATTTTCATACATTCCTATTTTAACTTTAAATTGAAGCGTTGACTTGAAGTATGTAGGTAGAGACTTCCCCTACTTCTTTTTTTTCCTGTGGGGTTGTCTGCATGCTTTTCTCTTGCAGAAGCCTAGATGCAAACTTAAGGAGCTTCTCTGTGCGAACATCTCAAAACAGGCTCATGTTAAGAATAGGACTTTCATTTTTCCAGTTCACCCAACATAAAAATATGGCAAATCTGAACAACAGCATATAGATCAACTATTACTTTGGTTTCAGGCTGCTGAAAGAAGTAAATTTCAGTTCTACATATGAAGTGTCAGAAGAGATTCTGTAAGCACATAAGGGGTACATGCAACACAACAATGAAATCCTTTTTCCTGAAGAGATGCTTTAATTTATCACACCATTTTTAAACAACTGCAGACAAACTTAAGGTTCAACATACTTTAGCTCAGAGTTCTGGACAAAGCTTTTGGGAATCCCTCATATCCCCAAGCTGAATTTCCATTAGACCTGTGAGTGCAACAAGGCATGCTTTGTTGTACTTACTACTGGTCTTCCGACTTTGGTGAATCCAGCAGATTCTGAAGAAAAAGCTGAGCCACCTGACAGCAACAGGTAAAACACAATGATAGAGAGGGTCTGAAGAACTGAACTGTACTTAAGCCCAGGGGTGCACCAACGAGATTTTTGGGGCCAATACTGATAGCCAATTTGTAAGGAGGCATATCAGCTTCTGTTACTAATCAAATATGCAGCCCAGCAGCTTGAAAAGTGGTGTCCAGCTGGTAAGTTTGTTGTGGTGGTGGTAGGAGGGGAGGGTTTGCAAATCGAGGCCCCTGCGGTGAGTCAGGGAGCAGGGCTGGGGCAGGGCGGGGCATGGGTTGTTGCCGTGGCTTGTCCAGGGGGCACAGGGAGGGGAGGGAAGGTGGCTCCTGCCATTGTGTGCAACCCCAGAAGGTGGGGGGTGTACCCCCAGATCTGCATGGGGTGAGGGTGGGCTACCGCTCCAGGCTGGGTCTACACTGAACTGTTCCTTGTGGGGGCTAGGCCACGCTGCGCTCAGGGTGGCTGGGGGCAGCACTGGGAAGGAGGCTAGGGGGGAAGGAGAGGGCTGCAGCCACCCCAAAATTTGCCATAGCCACCCCAACCCCTCACTCCCTGTACCGCTACTGCCCTGCCCAAGTGCAGCCTGGCCCAGCCCCCTGCTGGGAAAAGCTCAGTGCAGCCATGCCACAGCCTGTAGTTTTAGCCCGCCCCACCCAGCCCAGATCCCGGGTACACCTCCTCCCTGGAGTGTGCACAGTAGCAGGAGCCGCCACCCCTCCCTAAGCCCCCCATAGAAGCCATGGCTCTGTCCCATGCCCTGCCCCACCTGGGCAGCGCCTGCCCCAGCCCCAACCCCACTCCCTCCCTCACTGCAGGAGCCTTGATCTGCCCCCCATGCCTCTTCTCTCCCCCCTCCTCTTCCACCACAACAGATTTACCAACTGGATGCAGCTCTCCATGCTGCTGGGCTGTTCTCCTTGCCACCTACGTGCTCTTCTGTGGCTGTGTGCATGCACAGGGCATTTATCGGCCACATCAGGCAAAAAAAAAGCTGATTTTCAATACAGTAAATTTTCTTTATAGCAGCACCGATTTGATATTGGACCGATGTATCAATGTACCTCTACTTAAATCTGGCTAGGTTCACATATGGATGAGGTTATATTCCTCACATGTGCTTGTTATTCATTACTATTAACAGCAGCTAGCTATTAATCCTAGAAAGCAAATAAAACCGTAATTCACTACCCAAAACAAACTTTTCTTCTGCTCTCTTCCATTTAAAATAGTAAGACATTCTCTGTCATTTAAACATTTATACAGCCAAACTGAAATAGCTATACAGCTGCACATTTTACTCTTGGCTTTCCTAGACTAACCTCAAAAGGAAACTTGAACAACCAAATGCCCCAAATCAACTTGAAGCTAATAGTCATTTATTAGTTAGTTGTTTATAGGGGACTCCATTAATAGCTGTGTGGGACACTGACCTTGGGCCAGCTTTAATCAGTAATCTTGACAATACAGTAAATGAAACCTAAAGATTCCAGCCTGCAGATAATTATATTAGGGGGCTTTACTCTGAGTGAATGTTAGTATCTGAATTCCCTGGTCCATATAAAAGTAACACTATTGACCACATTCTCTAGATCAGTTAGAGCTCTGTTGAAGTAGCTGGTGCACCAGCCCACTTAGAAAAAGCTACTTGCCCAAGAACATGTCATCCTATCCTTTACTGTGTGAGAATGAAAAGCTTCTGGTCATCCACAAGCTTGGTTTTTTTTACTGAATACACAATTAGAATCAGAGAGAGAGATTACACACTATCCTTCTGAACAAAGCAGCACTATGGCATGGTCTACTAGACCAGTGCTACATATGTAGTTCATAAGGGTGAAATTCACAAAATATTTCTGGTTCTTAAATTACTTTGACAGAAGTTAGTCACTTAAGTCCAAAGAAGTGATCCACAGAAAACCTGTTTAGGCAACAGAGAACTCCTAGACACTGACAGCCAAGTTTTCAGGAAAACACTGACTTACACACCTAAAATCCTGCAACAGAACCTACACAGAATTGCCATCATTCTGGCTGAGCTGAGCATTTTACTACCTATGTCCTGCTTAAGCCTATGAGGTTCACAAATTAGGCATCTCTGCACTCTTTCCTTTCCAGCTCTCTGCCCCCTTTCACTGAAAAAGAGATGTGCTTCATTTTGCTTGGGCTCTGTGGCCCCATTCTTTGCTGTCCAGAAGTCCAGCTTTAACAGATGCCCATCTGAGTCACGGCAATCTCCGGGAAGCGGAAGATGAGTTTGAATCCCCTCAGACAGAGGGGGACCTAAAACCCAGGTCTCTTATTTCCTATGCAAGTTCTCTACCTACTATCTATGACATAAAAGATGACCATCACCAGCTGAAGTCTAAACCTGTACATGAAGAAATCATTTAGGCCTAAGTCTACGCAGGAGTTTCAAGCTACAAAACCCCATTTCACACAGATGCCTCAATGCAGCCCTGAGTTAGGCACCAAACTGCCATATCAATCTGGGAGAGACATGCACCCTTATTCAGTTAACTGATGTAAGTGTCCTCGCTCTTCAGCGTGTTGTGCATTGCAAATCCCAGTTATAAGCACCTAATCTTCCCATTTAAAATGCAGGGAACTTAGGCACCTAACTCAAGTTTATGGATCCCAGGCCTGGAGTCAGGCACTTACTTTTCAGGGATGAGGATGCTCAGCCCAAGTCCCTTTGTGACTTTTGCCCTGACTGATCAGAAACTTTGGAAATCTACATCAGCCAAACCCACATAGGAGAAGAGCAGACATTTCACCAAATCAGATCTGGAATCAAGTTCTACCTGAACTCCAGCGCAGCCAGAGTTATGTATACTGTTGGCCAGCTGTTTGTCTGTCTGAATATTAGATTAATGGTAGCTGGCCTTTCTGATAACGCTGCAAAATATAACACCAAGCCCAAGATTGTATTTCACATGCGTAAAGGCGGGAAACAAAACTTCCCCTTCATGCTGGCTGAATTCTGGCTTTCTCCTTTACCTCCACAGACTTGTGGCGAGAAGCCACATTCCTTTCAGAAATGGAGTCTGCTCAAGCAAGATCCCACTGCTTCAGAAAAAGAGTTTCCCTCCGTAAATGCGTTAACTGCCACTAGATGAATCATTTCAACTCTATCCAAGGATTCTTTTCAGCTTACTCTTCACCTTTTCTTTTGTGAACATATTTGTAACATGGGATCAAATATCAAAACCCAAATAATACAGTACATTTTTAAAAGTTAATATGTCTACTAATCAAAAAGAATAGACACACTTTTCAGGCAAAACCATGGAAAAAAGGAACTAACTTGATGCTGTATACTACAAGTTAACAGATTTGGATTCAGTCTGCCCAGCAGACTGAAAGCAAATTCCAGAGCTCAAAGACACACCAGTGACTATGTCAGACTACCAGTATCTCACACATTTAATCTATGCATTGTTAAGCTGAGGTCTCTGTCTACACCGGCCTTTTAGCCCTATGTAGCTTGTGCGTTCACTTCCTTTGTATCTTAGAACTGCAAACTACTCTTCTCTGGCTGTTTCCTAGTCCTTTACTTTTTCCGCCCTTTTGTAGGCTCCTATAGGCACTTGGTGTCTTCCTCATAAAATAACAGTAACTCCGTTTTAAAGAATCAACCCTTTTCACATTATACCTAAGGCACATCTTATCAATATGTTTCCATCTCCCACCGCAAAAATCTCTCCTCCCCACCAGTAGGCCTGAAATTCCTTTTGGGATATTACCAAATAACTCAAAATAAAGCATGCTCCCCATTCCATAAATTCACATACCATCTGTTCCATGTTGCAACTAACTGTATAGAAGAGATGCGAGTACAAACTGGGCTACAAAACATTTTGAACCGTATTCACCACTCGATAAACTGTGATCAATGGATGACTGGAGGAAGATGGGAACAGCAAGCAGGCAGCAATTCAGCTGCAAGAGTGTGGCATCAAGGCTGTTGTACACTTATGACCTCAAGGGACTTTAAAGCAGCTGAAGACTGGGTGGGGATTGGGCAGGCTTGAGATGGAACAGGGGGTTAGAAACTGGTATGTTAATCCTTTATCACTTAGCGAAGCTCATGGCATATACAAATCCAAATAGCTGGTTAAGCCTAGCTGTCAAAAAGACTTAAATGCTTTGGGATATTAAGTATCAGTTTCACTAGCCATGTAAGGTCTTCATTTTTATTGATATGATGTGCTAAAGATTACCCATATTGTTACTAACTATGCTTCTGTATCCTATGCTGTGCCACTTTACGCCACCCAGACAAAATAAGACCAGTATCTATCATTACGATTCTAACCATAAAGCACATGTGAGAGAATAAATGCATCTTTGTATATATTTCAAACACAACCTGAAAAGGGGACCTGAAAAAAGAAAGAGATGATCACTTCATTACATATAGCTGTGTTTCATGAGTAGTAGCAGGGGTCCCTAATTCCACAGACAAATTGCACAGCTACTTTTTACTGTGAATGATCCATATCTCACCGTAGCCTGAGTTTTCCTTTCCAAGTCTATAGTTTGGTGACAGCATCCTATTACATGTAAAAGATATGGGCTGAAAAGGAACCATGTGCTCAACACATTAGATTAGGTTTTCCTGTTTATTTCCTCCTCATCTTTCCCACAGGTAATTGTAATTGTATCTACCATAATTAAATGCAAAAATATTCCCTCTGGTAATGAATGAGAATAGCTTACAAAAGAGTTACTGAAATATTAGTTACTTCTTATGCTCCACTGGATATTTTACATACTTTAAAAACAAAACATCAACTGTGAGGTTCACACAGGCTGTAGTATACTGTCTAACCCCAGTCACCACACTGACATCAACCATTCCTAACAGGAAAGCCTCCCAAAGTCTTTCCTGAAGATCAAACAGATTTTTAGCTGAAAAGATTAGCCTTACACTGTGTCCTATAAATCGGCTAACCAGCACTCCTGTGGATAGATATATACATTTATGTTTTTCACAGGTTTTCACTGTTTCACAACCTGATAGCGCTTGCTAAATAAAAGATGTGCCTGTCACTGAAAATTTTACTTACCTGTAGCAAAGTGCAGCTGTGCAGGTTGGGGAAAGAGAGTGGAAAATTGACTCCAAGCAAGAAATCTTTGTTCCTCAAACACTGAGATGTCTGCTGATTCTCTCCTGGCTCTGCCCAGGAGCGCAGGTGATGGAGCCTGTAGGCGGCTTTCAGAGACAGGAAAAGAGCTAACCATCTGAAACAAAACACAGTACATGCACTTATTCACTGCCTTGTGGAGCGTGGGTTTGAATATATACAAAAAGGTTTGGTTTGTCACCAATCTTATTCCTTTAACAGTTCATGCTTACAGTACCCTGAGTTTGGGGAAAATAGAAAATGGATATGGGAAAACTAACACTACGTTTTGTTTTAGTTTTTTCTAAGTTTTCCATGAGTTACAGTGATAAGTCAACACACGCTGAAGCACTTCTTCCAAAGACTCAACTCAGAAGTGGCCATTGCTACTTAACACCTATCTTTGCACCTGCATAGAAATTTATTTGTGAAAAGGACACAGCATTATAAGTGTACAACATTCAATGATTCATTTCAGTGATTAGCTAACTCAGGAGAAAGTTGTATCATGTTACAAAACCAAAGAACTGAAGCGACTGGTCAAATAACCATGACCGTGAAAGTAAGCAATTCTTAGATATGGCCCTGCCAAGGCATCTAGATTACTATAAAGCACTCATTTTTACATTGAGCTATCTTCCATTAATACCTAATGCCAGTTATGCTGACATAGTGCATTGTTAAAGACAACTAATCCATTTTACAAAGATGGTTCACTTCAAAGTGTTGACATTTAGACATTCACTTTAAACTCTTCCCCCTCTCCCAATACTTCACAGCAATCAACTTTTTGGTGTGTTCACAGGAGACAAGAGTAATGGGTTACAATTACAACAAGGGAGATTTAGATTGAATATTAAGAACTTTCTCACTATAAGAGTGGTTAATTATTGGAATAGATTACCCAGAGAGGCCATGGACTCTGTTATACAACATTCTTAAATGCAGATTAGACAAATATTTGCCCGGGACGGCTTAGACAGGATTAGGACAGAGGGTTAACTTTCTGAGGTCTCCTTTAACCTTATGATTCTATGATTTCTCAAGTAACTGTTCCTCTTTTCACAAGAGAGCTCATATTACTGATGTAGCATGAATTTCTTCATGGTTAAAAACTCCATAATCCTGTCAATGTTTTACAGTTACATTCCACGTTCTGAGTGGCACACAAAAACAGGCAACACACGGAGTTAAAGAACGATCAGTATTCTACCAGAGTCTTGTTCTCGGTATATTTTAAAATTTATAGTAAGAAATGAAGTGCAGTCCCTGGACAGCACAATGGCTTGGGATTCGGGGGGCTGGATTGTATTCTAGTTTATTCTAGTGACCTCCAATGTTATCCTGGGCAATCTTCTTTCCCTTTCACCTCATCTACTTTGTGAATTTGGAATGTAAGCACTTTGAGGTACAGACTATAAGTAATCAATTACTTCTGCCATGGCTCATCCTGATGACAAATTTCCAACCCCATGGGCTAGAGCTGGCCAGTGAAGCTGTGTTATCTGGCCCACAGGGCTGCCTGTGGGGCTAGACATTTAGCAGTGGGAGGAGAGGAGGTTGCTCCAGCTCCAGAATCCACAGCAATTAACACTGCCACCATAAAATTCAAGCACCACAGGCTGAATGAGGTGGTATCAAGTCTGCAGGACCACATGAGTTGGACACCACTTCTCCAGACATTATTTGTAGTAACAACAACAACAACAACATTAGCAATAATAATTCTAATAAGTAAAAGTTCATAGCTTCAAAAATACAAGTTAATTAAGGTGATCTCTTTTAAATTGCATATACTTTTCCAATAAGTAATTTTAAAAAATCAATCAGATCAGCAAACTTTCCACACCTGGCTAAATGTCCCTGATGCATGAGTTTTGCCATTTCTGCCGGACACATATCAATAAACCGGAGGAAAGAAAAACAGCTTTCTTCATTGGCACCTAGGTCATAAAAATGTGAAAGTTAAGATTGATACCTACTGCAAACCCACTTACAGGAAGACAATGAACAAACCTTAACAGCCTTGATGTACTTTCACCCCAGGTTTCATGATATACAAATACAGAAATAATATGCAATTTATAAGAACTTCCAACTTAAGATAGACATTTAAGGCATACTAAAAATTTCACCTTACCGGTTGTTCCCTGTCTTCAAGTCACTGTTTCCAACACAGACAAGATGGGAAAAGTTTAAAAGGTACAAAAAGGTACACTTGTTTATTTTCTTACCACAGTTAACTTTACAGCAAGGCTATATTCTAATGCCAAAAACATGTCTCCAATGAAAAGCCCATCATCAATGCTAAAATGAATTATGCCCCACAGAGAAACCCATTTTAATTGCAAAAGAACATTAAAGGTAGGTTCTAAAACCTTCCATGAGGCCCATGCCCATGTGGTTAGACAAAATCGTAACTTCAAAAAACCCTAAACCGATGAAAGGATCCATGCTAACAGATCTCACTGTAGGAATTTGGTTATACTATGCTCTTGCTCTCCACTCAAATTATGCCCCTACACGTTGAACAATTAAGCTCTCTTGCACAAAGGGAGAGAGAAAGAGAAATTTTCAATTGAATAATTGAGTCAATGTACAAAGCTTGTTTTCTTTTCTGATCTTGTCTCTGATTTGGATTCAATGATTCTCACTTATTCAGGATCACATGCATTCTCCAACTTGTTCAAGTGAAAGAGGAACCTGCAGTTTAGTGCCCAATAGACTGTGAACTAGAATGCACCTGAGATTTCACTCATGGAAACGTATGAAGCATTCACAATTTCAATCTTGAATTTAAAATAAACTTTCACCCAAACTGGACTAAAATAAGTTGGAAAAAAAGGGAAAGATAGAGAAGTAGGACAGTGATAAGACTAAGCAGAATAGGGTATCTTTCTATCTTGCCCCCTATCAATCAGATTAAATAAACTGGCTGACTTCATACCAAGTGCTGAGGTCACAGGATTCTAATAAACTGTGACCAGACAGATGTCCCCTGACTTTAAGGAGAAGTTGATCTACCTCAGTTCTCTCTCTGAACACAAGTGCTTGCAACATCACAATGTTAACTTACTCCTTCTATGAAAAAGAGACTGCTGGATGTGATCCGGTGCGAATGGCGAAAGCAAAACCCGTAACCACCTGAAATTAAAAATAAATAAATAAAGGAAAACTAAGTACATTCACAGTTGGGATAACATAACCACTATGGCTCTATCCCCAAGCCAAGGTGACATATAGTTGTAGTTTTACTGGACTCCTATCAGGGACTCTACAAAATTTAGTACTTTAATGTTAAGCAACTTGGAAATTGATATGAAAAAAAACAAACTGCTGCAGAATTAAATCAACTTAAAAAGAGACAGTTAGCAACCATGTTAAAATAAGAAATAAAAGGTATTGGAAAAGCTGAAGAGAAGGTCGAGTTGGCTTGCCTGTCCCGTGAGTGGTTAAAGACCCTGATCTGTCCATGACGGTAGATGAACTTTGAAATCTGGTATGGCTTTAAGGAGATGTAAAATGGAGACCAAGTTTCTTGTCGCTCAAACAGCTCTGGGTGATTACACACCTAGAAGAAAAAGAGGACGTCAAATACTGGATTCCACCCTGATCTTTAAGGATAAGGCTTACTCTGAAACTGTGCAACTGATGAGGACTCAACTATATTTCATAGAATTTCTATCCAATTCTGAATACCATGTGGCATTAATTTCAGACCACATCACTTCTATTGCCTCCTCACCAGGTAAATGATTTTTTTCAGTAATTAGCCAGGGACTCTGATGTCAGCTACATGCGCTGCGTGGGTAGGAGCTGTGTTTCAGGTCGTATTCCAACTGCTGGTCGCAACGCATCAGAGCCATAACTGAGGCTGTATGCAATTTGCCGCCTATTCTAGGATTTTTAATATGGTGTTTTTAAGATGCATCACCTGGCCCCTTATTACAAGATGAGTATTATAATAATTAAGATTATTGTCATAGCGATCATTATAATAATGATTATTCACTTGGTACTAGCCTTACCTTTCTGAACTGCATGACTAGATTCATGAGACTACTAGTGGTGTTCTGTGCTTGCTGGGTCGTGCCCATGGAGGACTGCAGCAGGTCATCAATAGAGATTTTGTTCTTTAGAGCTTGGTATAGCAGCTTCTGTCGGCTAGTCTGCTGGCAGTACATGAGAATCTCAATCTAAAAAACAGAAGCAAGGTTAATAGCTTATTATCCTTGAGAGTAATATCAGATCAATTCACACTGCTGACATAAGCTGATATCACAGGTATATGCTAAGAATCTCCCAGAAATACATAGGCAATTTCCTCCTGATCAGTAATGAAGTAATCTAGGATCTAGCCTGAACAGCTCTTCCTAACAGAGGACGATATTGCCATGGAAGGCTTTAGTTGATGATGTAAGGAGGCAGAAAAGCAGTCAACAACAAGGTGGCAGATTTTAAAGTTATTTAGGTAATTAAATGTGCAGACACCTAAGAAACTTTTGAAAAGCTTCACTTGTATTTTTAAGGGCCTACGTACCTTGAAAAATGTTGACCCACAGTCCTCATTTGAGTAAAGTACTGTTGACCAATGGGTAGCAAGCAGCAGTCAACAGGGTGTTTACATATGCTAAATAGGTACAAGGGGGGAATTCCAGCATGGAAAATGTTAAAAGTCTTTGTCAGAGAAAAGAACCCCTTAAATTCTTGCTGACCTCAGAGACTCCAGCAAGGCCCTGTCCCCCTATCCTCTTATCCAGAGTTTAGAGAAAAATCTAGGAAAGAGGAAAGGCACCACAGGGGTACAGGGGTGGATACAGGACTGCATGGGTACATCAGCCCATTCCACAGAAGGAAAGGAGAGGGTAGAAACTACAGGGACACATTTAGTCATATAGTAACTCCAATGCAACTCCGTGACATGATGGGTGAAATTCCTTTTGTGCAGAAGTCCCTACCAAGCACCCTACTTATTCTAGACATATGCTGGAATGAGAATTCATCTCTCAGAGCAAACCCATGTATGTGTGCAAATATAAAAAATGGGCTGTTCTGTGTACAGATATATGCAAAACTTGCAGCTGGACTGAAATAACTAAATTAAGTGCAAGACAAACCTCCTATTATTTCAATATAAAGTTATGTGTAATCATTCATTTATGTTTAAGTATTATTTCCTTGTCTCTTGCTACAAAAATGCATTAGAAAAAAAGCACATAATAAATGTAATAAGACATTCCTAATACTAGTTTTCCATATAGACAACTGCTCTAGTTACAGGAATATTATGTATTTAGAATGGTGGGAGGTATCTACAGGATGATTTCTTTAGTAACACTCAGTGCACACCACCAAAGGAATATAAAGATAAGGTGAATGGCATTATTGTTTCATCCAGATATTTTAATGCTGTATTAGTCCATTTACTTCTTCCATCATTTCATTTACTTTGCTATGAAATGTAAGATTTAAGTTTCTTTTATTTGCTGCGTTTCACACGAATGATTTACTTCTGGAAGAGATCATTAACAGATTTGTGCAAGTTCTCCAGTTAAACACAGGTATGTTAAGACTGTAATGAGCTGTGTAAAATGAAAGGGACGTAAATAGGCAATCTTTGATTAAACTTCATGTAGAGGTCTATATTTTTTTTCAAATAAATGTAAATATTTGAGATTAGATGCCCTTCAGAAAGTCAGATAAAATGTTTGCTTCCAAATTATTTTATTTTGCACCTTGTCTGACAGCTCATTTTCCACATCCTTTTTGATTCTTCTCAACATGAAAGGCTTCAGGATCATGTGCAAACGGGATAGCTGATCTGAAAGGCCAAGGGGAGAAAAGCATAATTACTTTACCAGTAGGCAGAAACTGTACCATACCCACTTGCAAATTAAATACTTCTTGCTTGCCCATTTCTCCTCAACAAAGTTACTATCACACAGGATTGATCCTTCCACTCTGACTGACTCTTTTTAAAAGCATATTCAGATGGACAGGTGACCATGGAAATCTGGAGTTCTCCCCCAAGAAATGAATTTCTACAACAATTCAGTGTGTTACAATCCAAAACTGAACAAGGCTGCAATATAACGGACACCCATTTCAACTAAAAAAAACCAGAAAATCATATTTGGTTATTCAGCTGGGCCAGTATTATTGGAATAAATGCTTGTCACCATAACATTTTTGGTAAGTTTTTCCCAGAGAACATATTAAACCAACGTGAGGCAAGAAGGCACTCTACTAGTAGAAATGTTCAGTCTTTGGGCTGAGATACAAATCCAAGTTCTAACATTTTCACAATAGTTAAAAAAATCCTGAAACTTCACAAAAGTAAAATGAACTGCTATTCTGGCCCAACTGCAGGTCAGTTAATCATTCTGTCTAGGTTAACTAAATTTCTCCAGAGTTTCTTTCTTTTTTTTAAAAAACTCTTTACTTCTCCCTAACTGCCCAGTGTTTCATTGTAGTGTTGTTGATATAGAATTATGACCTTCTCCTAAAATGGAAAGGTAGCTTCCATTTAGTGTTGAATGATATAATCTCTTGGTATCTTATATTATATATCCCCTGCAAAACACTTTAGACTCCTTCAAAGTGAAGTGGTGTACATGCATGTGTGTGTTCTTTTGAATGGGTGAAAAAAAATGAAACTGTGTATGAAACTTTTCCTATGTATAAAGCAAGATACAATGGGCTTGGAAACACAAATCTACCTACAGAATGCACAGCCTAAACAATCAGAGCCACTTAATCTGCCTTTCTGTATCAGAACACATGCAAAGGATATACTTGAAGTGGATCCAAGGGCAGGGGTGGGAGATCATAAGAAGGCAGGCTGAAATTAAGAGCTGAAATCTACTATGATTACTCTCTGTACTCACTCTCATCGATGGCAGATTTGTTCTCTGCATGGCTCTCTATATCCTTAGAAAACCACTCGTTGAACTCCTCATGGGAATCAAACAGTGTCGGCATGATAAAGTGCAGCAGAGCCCATAGCTACAAAGGAGCAGCAAAGAGAGTGTGGATCAACTAATGCTTATTAGGAATCTCAACATAATGCAGATCAGCTTGAGCAATCTCATCAAAAGATGCAATGTTTTTCTTTGGCATGGCAAAAAAAGCTTCCTTTTTCACAAGAGACAAAAAGCCAGATACAGAAAACTTTTCAAACCAAGGTAAAGCAAAAACCAAAAGGGGTGTATATTTTTATCCCAGGAGTTAAGGATGAATGAATCCCAGCAAATCTTCAGTTACATCATCCCAATGACAGCAATATGTACACATTTTCCTACTTGAAGTTGATACCACAGTTGCTTCCCCCCAAAACATAGCCCAAAAACATATATTTACACAAAAGAACAGCAAGCCTCTCAGCAACTCATTATCACTTGAATAGATTGCAGCTGTGAACATAATTCATCCCTAAATGGCCCCCTGCTTACCTCAGCCATAGTGTTCTGGATCGGGGTTCCAGTCAGTAAGAGTCGATTTCGACACTGGAACTGCAACAGGATTTTCCAGCGAACACTGACCAACAAAAATGTTTAAAAAACTGTTAATACAAAGTAAAAAGGGAAAAAAAAGAACAGCAATCAACTCAATGTTTAGAATTAACTGCTTTTTAGACCCAATTCTGAGTTATTTTAAGGGGCTATGAGATTACCCTGCTATTGGAAAACTTGGCTATATCATATGACAGGTATCAGAGAGACCAAATTCACTTACTGTATGTACAGCAGGCATCCTTTTTGTAACATGTAAATGCTTGGCAGTAAAACTACATCAGAATGTTTATCCCTTTAAACTAGCAAAATTACCCCCAGCATTTACCCCTATTCTTTGCAAAATTTTACAAAGTTTACAGGCCACAATTAAGGAGAGCTAAACCATCTGTTTTAGCTCCCTTGGAATAGAAAATTCCCATAGAATGTAAAGAAGCTCTCTCATCCATGTAGATAAACCTGGCTCTGGAGATGTTTTTAAACACGCAGAGGAGAATTAAAGTGTATTAATTCCAATTTTTGGAAAGTGTCAAGAAAAAGCAATTAAAGAAAAGACAAGCTAATAATACTTTATTAAGCAAATAGACATGAACCACCCTAGACATAAGCTTTGTTATGAAGTAAAAAAAACCCCATACAATTATCTACCTAGGTTCAGTTAGATGCTTAAGACAGGTACTACTCACACATGATATTTTTTTCATCTATACGTAGATGAAATTTTAAAAAATGTCAAGCAAAGTAAATTCAAGATTTTGCAGCGATGTGGGCCAGGGCAACAGGCCAGCAGGATACAGAACAGCACCAACGTAAGGATGACAGGGACCAACCCTAATTTGATCCATATTCCTTTGAGAGGAGAAACAGTGTCTGGTACTCCTCCTTATTGACACAAGTGCCTGTCACAGTTAGGAAGACTTGAGAACAGAGATAAATCCTCACTGGATCTCTTGAAAACATGTGCATAAAAGAATGCAGCCTGTCTCAAGTGCCATCAGTAAGCTTTACTACTCTGTCAGATCCCAATGCAATATAACTTTTCTTTCAAATTTTAAGTCTATGTTACCTGGAGCTACTTTTGAGTGCCTGTGCTTCATCAAGTACCATATATTGCCACTTCACTCGCTGGAAATACTTCACATCCTGGACTACCAGCTGGTAACTGGTGATCACCACATGAAAGGGGGCATCCTGAGTATACAATGTCTTCTATAATAAAAAAAGTATAGATGATATGCACACATTGTGAAGAAGGAGTCTAGGCTGTTCGTTTTCACACTTACATTCCATAGTATCCACTGTCCTTATGCTCATCTACAAATGTGTCTATTTTTTCACAAGTTAATGTTTTAAAACATTATCTGCTTTAAATTCTCTACTTTATTTGCAGAACCAGAGTCACTTCCAGAAATGAAAAAGCTTAGATTTGGACTGATCAGGCAGCCCGTCGACATGTTTATATATAAAGGTGAAGCAAACAGATGAAAAAGATGGCACTCTCTGGTAAAAGCAAAGGGGCACTAATGTTACCTGACTCCAAAATTTCCTGATCACTTTTCTGTCATGGGGGTTTCCCCAGTATGGTAGCACCTGAAAACAAGTATAAAAAAATGTTATTTTCAATACTGACATTACTGAAATAAACTGCATACACAGCAAAGCAAAATCAAAATATTCTAAACACAGCTCCAACCCCTCCCCAAACACCCAAAAAGAATATCAGAGAAAAACTTCCTTAACCCAAAGGAAAAAAAAAAGCATATTTAGAAATAGCTTTTCACAAGCAAAAGTCTCAAGCAGCTGGTACATAATGCAAAAATGACAACAATTTTCTTAATGAAACCCTTAATACCCAGAAGAAGCTGTGCCCTTTTCTAGTTAGAACTTCTAAGAAAACAATACTGATACTTTCAGTATTGTAAGAAAGAAGCCTGCCCTAGGCTGTTAGCTGCTTTAGAAACTCACTTTTGGACATCCATGAATGATAAGCAGATTCATTTCCCTACTATTTAATTGCTGTCTGCTGCCTCTATCATTCTGGATCAACCATACTATGCTATGGACAAAAACTGAAGTAGTCTCTAGTGGAGTGTGTCCATAACAACTAAGGGTAAGCACAACAGCCAAAGCACCCTTGATTCTCTCTCAGCGCAGGATCCAGTTGACCTGTTTCCCCAGAAAAGAGCGTTAAGCTTAGTATCTAGTGTCAATGCAGTTCAGTAAAATGTGGTGACATCAACAGCGTAACACTGCCACCTGTTGTCTAATACAGAAACTGCTTAGGGCTGGGATTGAGAATAAAAGGAAAATGAGGTGCAGAAAAAAATCTCTTTAATCTTCCTGCCATCTCAACTAATAAACCCTAATTTTCTATACCCCCTCACAGAAGTGCATGTAGTTGGTATTAAACTAAGTTAATACTGAGTGTTCTGCCATTCTGAAAGAAGACTGTTAAGAGAGAGATGTCAGATTAGACAGGATAATTATTTTAGAAATTATACCATGGGACTAAAGAAATTCACCATTTATATTTCAATATAAGCAAATTAATTATACAGTTAGATATGACCAGAAGATGGTGTGAGTTCTTTGTGGCCAGTAAAATGTGACGGTGAAATTTTCCTCCATATTTTTCAACTTGTAAAAAGTATGAGTATTTAGAAAAATGAATATTTTTAAAAAATATATTTTTTTACTCTGAAAAGTTATACAATAAATTAGTTAATCCGCAAAAATAGCCACACATGTACTCTTTTCCTCACCTCCAAATTAGCCTTTCATTCCCACATACAAAACTAACTGTTATCTTTAAGAAAACTATTCCATACATACATTTTCTGTCAATTAATACCTGTTATTCTAACCCAGGTCTGACTTGGCTTTGGTCTATTCAGTGACCTCAAAAATCAATACGCTTAATTTATAATTAGGGATGCACCGATAAGGTTTTTTTGGCCAATATCAATGGCCAATTATTAACCAGCCATACTGGCCAATATTGATCTGATAGCTGAAATGCAGCTTGGCAGCTTGAAGACCAGCATCTGCCTGGTAAGTCTGTGGGGGTGAAGGGGCATGGGGGGCAGATAAAGGTCCCCACAGTGAGGGAGGGAGTGGGGCTGGGACAGGGGCAGTCTCTGCAATGGTGGCCAGAGAGAGCCATGGGAGACTCATCCAAGGCTGTGGGATGTGGGGAGGAGGCGAGTCTCACTGCTGTGCATGGCCCCAGAGGAGGCATGGGGGCATGTGACCCCCTGGATTTGCATGCAGGACAAGGGCGGGCTGCCCACTGCAGGCTCAGGGCTGGGGGAGCGAAGCGCAGCAGAAGCAGGGCAGGTGGTGGCAGCAGCGCTGGGAGAGGGGCTACAGGGTGGACTACAGGCACTCCAAAATTACCCATAGCCCCCCCTCCACCCACCCCCAGCACACCCCCCGCCACCCCCAGAAAGAGGCCAGCATAGCCCCCAGCCATGAGCCTATAGTGAGCAGCCTGCCCACAAACTGAGGAGGGACATGCCCCCTATGCCTCCTCCAGGGGTGTGCACAGCGGCGAGAGCCACACTATTTTCCACGGCCCCAGATGAGACATGCACGGCTCCGTCCCATGCCCCACCCCAACCAGGCAATGCTTACCTCTGCCTCAGCCCCACTCCCTCCCTCACTGTGGGGACCTCAATCTGTGCCCCTATGCACCTCTCCCCTCCCCCCAACAAGACTTACCAGCCAGACACTGCTCTCCAAGCTGCCAGGCTGCATTCCTGGCTGTGTACATGCTGCGGCATTTATCAGTGACATTATCCGCTACACCGACCAAAAAAAGCTGGCTGCCAATAATGTCAATTTTCTTTTTATCAGTGCCAGGCTGATATGGACCAATATATGAGTGCACCTCTATTTAAAATAACCCTGGGCCAATTTAAATACTTTGTCATCTCCTGTTAAATTGCTCCGAATAATCCCATTCTTATCACAGCCACCATCTATGCAAACCTCTTAATTTCTTTTGTTTTACCACAACCCAGGACTTCTCCAGCATCAGGAAGCTACTTAAATGTTTGACAATGACTCATGTATTTGATTCATAAAACTCCTACCACTCATAGCTACTACTGGTTTGTTTATCTTTAATTAAAATATTTCCTTAGCACTTGTTCAGTGATCTCAGGTTGTTTTTAAATTATCTTTTGCAGTACTCAAAATATTGTCCATGCACATATGGTTAGCAGTTGTTTTTCCATTAATCAGTAATTCTTTACTTTGTTGCCTTATTATTTTTCATTCAACAACCTAAGTTAGTACTTCCTAACTAATTTTCTTAATACACACAGCTCTGGGGCTCATTTTCCTTTAACAATGCTGAGGTTTTTTAGAATTCTGCTTCAGTCCACAATTTAATCCTTTGTCACTCAACTGCACTGATTTTGAACACTCCAAAATACTGACAAGAGACGATGTGTTAAATTCAGAAAGCAAACTCTTTCTTGCTACTGTGGCATATACACATTTTACAAGGGCATGCCAATTACCTTCTTACGCTACTGCACAATCTTAATAGCTCATTGAGAATTTATTAAAAGAAATATCTGTCCCAAATTAAAATGATATATTTTAAATCATAACAATTTAAGCATCAAATAACGTAATACTCCAGGAAGAAAGACTCAAGAGAAAAGGATCAGCTTCATTATACCTCTTCAAACTTAAAGCAAATCAGATCATTCAGATGTGGCAAATAACTTAATGGAACATGGAAGTTAAGTTTTGGTGAGCCAAAAGAAACACATTTCGTAAGCATGTACATTACCTTAAATTTAGGAACAAATCTGGCAAATTCCTGATGCCAGTTGTTGAGTGTAGAGGCAGGTGAAATTATTAAAAAAGGTCCCCAGATGTTTTCTCTCTAGAACAGGAAACAATGCCAAATTAACAAGAGAGAATCCAACAATTTCACGTAGTATTATGATTAATTAATGACAACACGTGTGCACAAGAGAGAGAAGTATACAAATTACATAACAAAGCTTCCTACCGGTATAGTAAGGTGGTGCACACCTACATTCAGCAGATTAAACATGCAACAAGGTCTGTTTTCAAACCCACAGTGTTGTTCCACCAACAGCCACTGGTGGCTTGAAAAATGAGTTCAAACTCTGACCCATCTCTAAACTTTGCCCAATACTGTTACTATATTTACAGCAATACCCAGAGAAAGCATTGTTTTGGAGTCAAGTACTGGAGGCCAGGGCCAGAGCTGCCACAGCCACTGCTACCTGGTGGGGCTAGGGTGGCTGGAGTGGCAGAAGAGAAGGTGTGCTGTAGGGGACAGGGTGCAGAGGAAACTGCATGGTGCACAGGGGACCTGTGGGGGGAACCATGCTGTGGCAGGGGACTTGCTGCAGCTTCTACTCTGGCCCCTACCCAAAACGTATCTTAGAAGCATTCAAATTTTATGAACTAGAACTCAGTTCAATCTCATGTTAAGTACACCACTTCTATCAAGTATGCTGATCATAAAGAATCTACCTACCTCAGCCAGATGTGCAAGCAGAGCAATACTCTGCACTGTTTTACCCAAACCCATTTCATCTGCCAGGATTCCATTGATACCCTGCAAAAAAGATCTGCATATGAACATCTCCACCACTTACAAACAGACGACTGTTAAAACACCTGTCATCAATGCAACGACCAGCAGCCCACTTTACAAGTCTGAAGCTTCCTATTCCTCCACCCATCGGTTCATCCCTCTTACATTTTCATCCATTTCTGGGCTCAATTTTTTTCTCAATCAGTCTGCTCTTCACAATGTAAGTGTAAACCATATTTGTGTTGAAAAGCAAGGCGGTCTCCAATTTAGAGACTGATCTAGGCATAAAAAATGATGAATGCATGGTATAATCCCCTCAGGCACAATTTAATTTGGGCCTGATATAGATATATGCAGTGAAGAATCTACAGGACAATATCACATGTACTTTATCTTATGATTTCTTAAAGAATTTAAGAGTACTGCTTGGTACTACATCATATTTTTTCCTTTACAAAGGCAGGCAACATATTTGAAATCTGAAATATTTCTACATCCCATAAATGATCTTCTAATTATTATTATACTTTTAGCCAAATTTTAGCTATTATACTATGAACTACAACAAAATTGCATTTTTAGAGACAAACTCAGTACTGATGTAAATGCCTGCAAGAAGTATTAATATACCTGCTCGTACAGGTTGGCCAGCCAATTCATGCCTTTCAACTGGTATCCTTTCAGTTTACCGTTGAAAATGGTAGGCTGTGGAATGTCCTCTCCAGCCCGAATAGATGGGTTTGCTAGGCTATAGCTCTCTCCAAAGCCAGTGCCAGATTTGTTGGCAGCTCGTAAGGCAGCTGCTCTACTCTCCTTTGCATCTTCATCAAATGATCTGGTCTAAACAAGGAAGGGAAAAAATAGGGGTAAGATACAAGACAAACTCGCACACATCAAGAACTTCACTGGGAAAAGGTCTTACCCTCAATGTTAACTCACAGTGATGTAAGTAATGGAAAACAAGCCTGTCTCCATAGCTTACACAATTTGTTTTCATCCAGTCCTCTGCCCTCCAGTTTCCCAACTGTTCACAAATGAACAGGGCAACATAATTAAATTAAAATAATTTTGGCATCCACAATTCAAACAGGGGTCCTGACAGAAGACTACTATAGAAAAGGCTGGTTTTAAGGCATCTACAATTTATTCCACTTCCCCTTCCACCTCATGCACTGAAGAAGTACACACCCGGGCCTGATGAATCTGGTAAGCATCTTCTGCATTCTTCAGAGCCTGGGCCTTGTAGTAGTTACTATCTGAAAACAATACCACATTGCAATTACCAACTCAATGTAACATCTGCATAAATTCCAATTAATTTACTGGAAATTACGCAAGGCTTCTTCAGGAATAATCCCAAGCACTGAAGTCCTCTTGGCATCATAACTGTCTGCAGGACTATGTAATTCACTTTGAGTGCTTCCCACACCCTACAGGAATTCTGCTACTAGTCTTACCATAATCTTCTTGGGTGATGTTAACCACTACTCCACCACCAATATCAATCTGCCTTTGGGTTGAGCTATCTTCCAACTTGCGCAGAATTTCCTCCTGTATGCCATCATGTCCAATATCTCGTTTGCGACTCATAAAATGTGCATATAGTTCAGTCTGTGTGATCAGGAAGTTAAGTTTTCGCTGCTGCCTCTTAGCCTGAAAAGAGAATTCATAGGACCAAAAAAGTGAGATAAGGTTTGATATTAAAAAAAAAGTAAAACACAAAAATGCAAGCCCAAATACCTATATTAAAGGTATGGCAACACAATTAATGGTTGCTAATTTACTTTACTGTGATGCTATAGGTGAACAAATATGCCCTGTTGAAAGGCTGAGCTGACGGTCTCAGATACACTGCTGTGCAAACATGGCTAAACTATTTCTGGTTTGGAGGCACTGTGTGCAGAGCAATGCTGTGCTTTTCAGCATGGCACTGCCTGGCAAGTTAAGTTAGCAGTATACACGAACCCTCACTATTCTCTTTTCTGGAAGAGTGAATAATGATAGTGATAACACACAAAATCCATCTTCAAGTAAAACAGCATCAGGGTGACAAGTTAAGAATGAAGTGCAACAGGCAGTGTTCAATATGATTTTGTTGTATAAATTCCATTTTTTTAGATCACATAAAAGAGTGCTATGGAAATACCGTGCATTAATCTGAACCAGAAGAAAGTTTTCATAAAATGCTTAAGAGGCATGAGTGAAGAATACGTAACAGGTACAGAAGTGACTAATGATATGAGCACAATACTGGAACAAGGTGCTCCAGAGTCCTAATCCCAGCTGGTAATGATTTTGTGGCCCTAGCTAGGCCACTGAACCTCCATGCTGCAAGTTTCCTCATTACCTGTAGAGGTGAAGAATACAAAGTCCTAAAAAACCTCCTGAGAGATAACTAGCTTTGCCTGAATCCAACCCAGAGCTGGCACTGAGTTCTGAGAAAATGATTTTAATGCTTTGTAGATTTTGCATATGATCAACATAAACGGATCACAGCAATATTGTCTGTCAATTATGTACGTTTTAAAGTCAATGTATGCAAAAATCTTGATTTAGACAGCTTCATTTCTGAACTTGATGAGGGGTCAAAAGTACAGACTATCACAAAAGACTGTCCACTAGAAATATGCAGCATTGAGCAATGTGCAAACCAGGCACACTATCTGCACTTGTCACACACACTTTAAATATTATCATCTGTAACCTATAATCCCTGCAGTTCAAAGATTCTGGTTATAGCTATCCAGTCATAAGAAGATTTTGGCAAATCATAAGACAGTAAAGCACAAGAAAAATCTCTTGAAAACTGCTGAGAAGTGGAAGTTTGTTCAATTTTAAAAATTCAAACTTAAGGTAGGGTTGGAGTGTTGCTGTAACTGTAATGGCCCCAAAAATGTAAGAGCAGTTGCACATGTGTGCGCCACAGCACCAGGCACTTTTTAAAAGTGCCCAGCACTGCAGTGCACGCATCTGTATAAATGGTGAAATGTGTGTCAGTGCTGAGAAAATGGTGGCGGCGCGCTTTTGAACTAAAACACATCAAAGGTGTTTTAGTTCAAAAGCATACTGCCACCATTTTCTGTGGGCTGATGCGCATTTTGCTTTTTATACAAATGTATGCAATGCAGCACCAGGAGCATCAGCTTGCATGCTCTGCAGAGTCAATTAATCAACACTGGCAATTAATCGAGTCTGCTCTGACACGCTGGATTTCCAGCATGTTGGAGCAGACAAAGATATGTGTATAAATGTCCTAAGAAGCAAGGGTCTTCTGTGAGATCTTTTACTGCACCAACTGCATAGCTGGGAGAGATACTGGACACGGTTTTGGGCACAAAGCATGACCTGAAGAAGGACACTTTAAGTGTCTTTACATGTGCTCTGTGGTAAGGGGGCTGCAAGAGCTGGTCTAATTAAAATGCCTGCAGCATCTTGTGAATTCAACATCCCATGCTTCAAAATGAGGGTAGGAGTGCTTTAACTAAAGCTTGTTCAAAGAGCTTTAGTTAAAGAGCTCCTGCTACTATTTTGAAGCATAGGGACGCTGAATACACGAGATGCTGAGGCTGCTGAAGCATGCTAAGTAGTATGATCCAGAAGACTCAATTAATGTCTAATTAGCATGAGTCGGAGCGGTCGTTAGGCATGTGTGTGCCCTTTGTGTCCAACAGTTTTTGTCTAACATCTCAACTACATAGCTGATCCAATAAAATATGTAACTCTCCCCCCCACCCCAAAACCCCCCCCAAAAAACACTTGCCTCAAACTTTTGGAGTCATTCCTACATTTCTTCAGTTCAGTCCTGACTCCTACCTGATTACCTATCAGCTGCCTATGGTTTTGATCCTACCTCTCTCATCTCTTCATCCAGCTTGCGCTGCTCCAGAGCTTCTTTTTCAGCCCGTTTGCGGTGTTCTTTTTCTACTTTCTCATACTTCTTCCAGTAAAGTAGCATTTCCTTGGTGAGGCGACGTGCCCGTGGTAGAGTTTCCTTACAGTTCTTCTGGGCTTGGATGGCAGCTCGACGCACCTCTCTCATGCACTGATGGGCCAACTGACATGGCATTACAGAGTTGAGACAGAAGAAAAAAACAGGTTTAAAATAACCACTGACAAAAGGCAACATTTTTTAACAGCCAAATCTTGCAAAAGAAATGCATGATTTTGGTTCCTAGGGTGTATCTATTGCTCATTAAACATGCCACACTGACAGACCTGAAGAATGCAGACTTTCTTAAAGGTTACAGAATTGACAGTGGCAGCTTTCCCCCTACTGTCCTCCCAAACTCTATTTGGAGACAATACCATTTTTATTCTCAGTGTCTAACTTGAAACTGCTTTTCTGAGACAGCCAAAAAGAATGCTATGGTAGTGTTAGAGCAATGTTGTATCCATGATGGCCCAGGAATTATGCAAGGCAAGGATTTTTGTGGGCAATAACTTTTATTGGACCAGCTGCATGGTTGGAATAAAATTAGACAAGCTTCTGAATGCATCATTCTTCGTTAGGTAATGCTGGATCCAGGGCTGGTCCAAACAGGGTCTGAAGACTAGCCCTACATGCTGGATCCAGCACACAAAGCCAGTTCAGCATGGATGCCATACACAGCACACACTGAACCAGCTCCACGTGCATGGGGTATGCAGGGAAGGAGTCAGAGCACGCACTGCAAGCAGCATCCATACCAGCCCAAGTGACCTGATGAAGAATATCTTGCATTCAAAAGCTTAACTTTATTCCAACTGTGCAGTTGGTTCAATAAAAGAAACCACCCTGAAAAATCCTTGCCTCTTGCAAAAAGAAGGCTAATAAATTTTGGTGACCTGGACAACCTGCTCACAAAATCCCACTCAGTTCAGTTAAAGCATGAGTGCCAAAAATACAGTCTGTGGGCAAGACCCAACACATGGAGCTATATCATCTAGATCGTAGAGCAGTTTATGGATCATGGACTGGCCCCACACACCGCATATGCTGGCCTTGGCCCTGTGCGCTAAGCCCATTTAGCACAGGTTGCGCACAGCATGGGGCCAGTCTGGAGTATGTGCTGTATGCAGTGCCCATACCTGACTGGCCCTGCAAGCTGGATCCTGGGCTGGTCCAGATCAGGCCCACAAACCGACGCTGGATCTTGGTGTGCATGGCTGGTACGGTGCAGGTGCCATATGCAGCACACGCCCCAGTCCAGCTTCATGTGCCATATGCCCCACAAAGCTAGAGTTGGCATGGGCTATATGCAGGACCCAGGGATGGTATGGAGTGCACGCTGCATGTGGTGCCTGCACTAGACCAGCCTTATACATTAGTTTGAAGTTGGTCCAAATCAGACCAGCCCTCCATGCCAGATCCAGCTCAAAGGGCCAGTCCAGCACAGGTGCCATGCACAGCACATGTACCAAACTGGCGTCACACAGTCACACCCCATGCATATGGTGTGCAGGGCTGTAGCCAGAGCATGCACTGCAAGCAGCACAGATAATCAAGGTCAGGGCATACACTGCATGTGGCACCCACACCAGACCAGTGCTGGGGGATGAATCCAGTACATGGGGCTGGCCTGCAGGCCTGATCCAGCCCACAGATCAGCCCTGCACCCCAGCCAAATGGGTTTGACACCCCTGAATTCAGGGATACCCATTTACTTTTGCTAGCTTCAAAGAAGGCCCTAGGAGCTGGATTTGAGACTACCAACAGTTACTAGTCACATTCCTACTTATACAGGGACAAATTAAAGACCTAGAGTGAGAGAAAATTTATAATGACAAAAACTTACATACTTCCATAAATGCTACCTTATTAGTAAAAGTCTAAAGACACATTACTGCATTGAGATTAAAGCAACATAGAAATTATGTTTCTTACACAAGGTATAATAAGCAAACACTAAAGCTGAACCCCTCTTACCTTCCTGCTGTTAGTTAAGAAGAGGTTGCGCGCTGAAGCTTTCTGTTTGTATGCCTGCAAGGAGACATTTTACATGACCAAGTAAGCAGTCTGGCTTAGTAACATTTTAGAAGCTACCTAACTAGCTTTGAATACATGTCTGCCCAACAGCCCCAATATTATATGGCCTTATATAATTAACTAAGTGGAATACTGCTTTTCTCTGAAGCTAAAGAATGGCTACTAAGGACATACTCATGCACTGCAACTGTTGAAGGATTTTTTAAAAATTAAACTTTTAAAAATATTCTGCTCTCTGAAAAGAGAAGACCAAGGTGCGGAATTTAAGAGCAGCCTTCAACTACCTGAGAAAGGTGGTTCTCCAAAGAGGATGGAGGAGCTAGACTGTTCTCAGTGGTGCCAGATGACAGGACAAGGGGCAATGGGCTCAAACTGAAGCAAAGGAAGCTGAGGTAACATATTAGGAAAAATTCTCTCAGTAGGAGGGTGGTAAAGTACTGGGACAGTCTACCCTGAGAGCAATCTCCATCCTTGGAGGTTTTTAAGATCAGGCGTGACAATACTGGGATAATACACTTAGCGATGGTCCTGCTTTGAGCAGGGGGTGGACTAGATGACCTCCTGAGGTCCCTTCCAACCCTAATTTTGTATGATTCTATGATAAATAATTTTTTTCATTGTGAAGAAGGCAAAATTGGTATTTGAAATGATGCTTCATTTTCTTTTACTGCTGAACAATGGCAATTCAGAGAAAAGCCTCACTTATGTCCTTTGTCTTTGAAACAACACCTAGATTTCTCCTGTTTTTGTACTTCTGCTATTCCTCCCTTTCTTTTCCCAGAGTCAGCTTTTCCCTTCTTTCAGTGGAGTTACACTCCTTTTGCTTTAAAATAAACTAAAATCTAATTAGCTTTTAATATATTAAAAAGAAAGCAGAAGGAAAAGCTGCAAGTTTACCAATCCCACCTGATGGATTATGGAATAACAGCGAGGCATCGGGTCACTTAATTCTATCATGCTGACTTCTTGATAACACAAATCCTCTATTTTACCTCAACTCTAGCATCCTCCAAATCAATTCAACTGGCCAAACTCACCTTTGGCAGTTCCTTTTTAACAATGCTAAGCCAGACTTTCCGCCGTCGAGCACTGAGCTGTTCAATAGTCAAGTGTTTTTTCTTGGACCCTGGTGGAGGTGCATCATGCGAAAACTTGGCAAAAACTTTGGTCTGGTGATGGTGGCGTCGTGGTGACTCCTCTGAGGAGAGTTCTTCTTCTCGTCTCCTTTTTTTCTTAACCTTTTTCAATTTGGCTGCATGGCAAAAAAGGTGACAAGATGAGGTTCTTTTCCTAGCACTTGTGATCCTCCATGTCAGTTCATGTATTCTGCCTAAGCCTGCCATACTAGCCACTTCAAACAAATGGGACCAAACATAAGGATTGGATCTATGTCTACCATATTTGGGACTACACATTCTTTATAAGCGACCCTATTTTCATCATGTGACCCTCAAAGAAAAACCTCTTACTGCTCAGCAGCACCAATTAGATCCTCTCCACAGATAAATGAACCTGCTAAATTAAAATATTTGGGATCTAGTGCAATACTTCCTACACTTGAATGAAGTTCTGTTTACAAATACTGAAAAGAACAAGATCACCATTCTGTAGCAGAAGTCTCAAATCAAGCAGTGTCATTTGAAAGAGATCTTAAATTCAGCGCAGTTACTAGCTGTTCAGACGAAACTAAGAGATGATTAGGATCAGATCATTAATACACATACTTCTGAGATTCTGCAAAGCCAAGTATGTTACAAGGTCCTGGGGGGAAAAACACGTGTAGTTGGAAGAATGTGCAGAAGAACAGAGAAGGAAGGATGCCCAAAATAACCTCCAACACATCTCAGACTTCCAGTAGTTGCATTAGTCAGAATCTGCTTTGCAGATAGTCTACAAACTTCTTTTCCTGTTTCCTCCCAGATTTTCAGCTGTTTGTCAGCTCACTCAAAAAAGGAAACGTGTATTTCCTGGCAAGTAAGCATTTGAGAAACTCCAGCTGAGAGGTGAGAGAAATAGTTCTATTTTAATTCACAGATAGCAACTTCCTATAAACTCCCCTTAGCTTTCAGACTACAGTCCCACTCCCCATAATTTCTTGCTCAGAAGAATTACACACATAGGGAGGGCTATGCCAAGTTCTTGGCAACATCTTAAGCTTTTCAAAGATGTACTATATTTACAAGAAAACTGAATGCAATGACAGCTATGGATTCCAAATCATTACTGAGTCAAGAAGCAATTTAAAGAGTAATCAGCTGCTACAGAATGAGGTAGATAGGTATAACAAGGAGGTCTGAACATATAAGTTGGAGCCAGAAACGTTTACTTTCCAATCACATTTTTCATACCAATTCTCCCTGGGAGCTAAGCAAGCCATAATATGCATCTTACGTTCTTTCTTTTATAAAAAGGGGTTTTACCTATTGTACTACTATTAAAAAGTGCTGAAGAATAATGTTTGTTAGGTGGATTGTAACAGAGAGCTTGGGGCCTTCTGTTACTTTATGGCAAAAGCAAACCAGGCAGGACACAGCAGTTGCAGGCTGCTGGGATAACAGGACAATTGAGCCAATTAGCAGGCAACCCAGGCAGTCTGCTGATGGGAAGGGGGCAGGGCCCTGGAAGGGTATAAGCCAGAGGTATGGGCTAGCAGGTTAGATTCTCCCTGGCAGCCACAGGGTGAAGAGCTCCCAGGCCGCTGGGTTTCTGAAGGGACTTGCAGTGCCACATCTGGATCCAAGTTCTGCATGGATCTTTTGTGAGGCTAGGGGAGCTCACTAGGATATAGCCCAGGGCTGGGAGGCTATGCTAGGTGAGGGGCGAGGGAAAGTTTTCCTTCTTAAAGGGGCAGGGGGCTGTTTCCCCTTTATGTTATGATACAACCAGGAACAGTCTCAAGACTCGAGTGACTGCTGAGCTGGGAGTAGGCAGAGACTGAGGCCACGCAGCCACACAGGGGCCAGGGGCAAGGTGCCAAAAAGGGCCAAACTAGACCTAGTGCCTCAAAGCCAGGTGCTATACAGTGGGCCAGGGCTAGAAGGCCTAGCAAGAGTAAAGGGGTGGAGGTTGAGGAGGGCAAAGCCCCAACCAGCGGACAACGTTACGGTAACACCCACGAGGCTTGAGGCGTGGTGTAGGGAAGGACTGAACCATACAATTAGCTTCTAAGGCTTTACGTGCCCTGCAGGGCATGGTCAACCAACAAGGTCTGGCAGGGGGCCTGAGACCAGAGAGGTCCAGCAAAGGGCCTGGGAGCAGTAGAGGCTAGTGGAAGAGGCCTCTGGGTAGCTTCTCTATTATTATTGTTGTTACATCCAGGCATTGCAGGCAAGAAGGAAAGGTGTCCTAGAGGCAGAATGGGGCATAGTTGCAGAGCCACCAGGGAGGCATCACAACCGTCCCTGGGACCCCAACATGCTACACGGATATACAATATGGAACAAATTTAGACACAAACTAGCTAGCAAGGCAGTGTATACTCCTCACCTTTTAATTTTTTCTCTTCTTTAAATTTCTTTTTCTTGGGCCCAAGGAGATGACGCTGTTGCTCGTAGTACGGATCATGTGTGGACAGCAGCCCTGCGCTGTAGTATTGGTATTGCTGCAACTGAAATAGAAGGAAGCGGAAAAGATAATGAAAATAAAGAAAACCCCAAAAGAAATTAAAATCTTGTCCCTAAAGTTTGGAAAATATGTATTCCTCAATTTCTAGCACTGATATTGGTTAAGACAAGGTGCCCAAAGTGAAGCCACTGGATTATATGCAATTCTACAAAACAATTACAGCTGCTCCACTGATAACAGTGGAACTGTGGCCTGTGGAGACTAAATGCAAGGGGCCACTGCTTGTACTGAACGAATTCTCATCGTTACAGTAAGCTCACTCTAGTGAGAAGGATATGGGCTGTGGAAGGGAGATGTACTGCTGCTAGTACACCTTTTTATGTAATACTGGGGGGTTCTTACTATAAGGAAATATAAAAAGCAGGCCAGCACCTTGCCTACTCATCTGGACCTAATTTAAGTTATACTCGTTTGGACCATATATTAGGTTGTCTTGGATTGCTGAATGGGATCTTTTCCTAGCCTGCAAAAGCTTAACAAGTTTTGCAAATACACTGAAGAATAAATATTCTACTGTATTACTATCCAAATATTGCACCCTATTTTAAAAAGGGGGGGGAATAGAGTAAAAATTGGGGTTCGCCACTGAGATAGTTACCTCTTTGTCCTTGCTGTATTTACTTTGATGCAGCTTCTTATACTTGTGCAATCGAAGCATATTGTGAAGCTCCTCCCTGGAAAGAGAAAATTCCTCTTCCTCTCCATCCTCATCGCTGGGTGAATCCGTGTCGCTGGAGTCATCACTCAGGAGAATGCTCTGACAAGAGTGTAATGATCTCTAATTTAACTACTTATGGACCCTACTTGCTGACTTCTTTACTCAGGCAGAATAGCTGCAGGATTGGCTCAACAACAATACTTTGTTCTTAGGTAATACCTCCTATCTGAACCCACTGAAAATAGATTTCCATGCAGGACAGTATTTCTCTTCTATGAAATGGAATATAACATCCATAGCAGTTTCAACACTGTTGCCTTTACTTATATCTGTATCAGATGCAAGACATCAAATTTGATGAACTCATGGCCTGAAGCCTAGATAAAGGTGGCTCCTAAAACAACTTCATTTTCAGTGGAGCTGGCTCCAGAATAAAGTTGTAAAAATGACTTAAAGCCATCATTCTGTGTTCTTCTTTCCATAGGCACAATGTTGAGATGGTCTCCAAATGTCCATTTCTTTGTTATGACTACAAGTTACTGTAGTTTGGATGCTGTATCAAACCTGCCTCACATTTTTGAATGCACTCATTACTAAACTAAAACATTTTTGGTCCTTGAGCCTCATCAGTTTAATCATTATTTTAGAAAAGAACAGAAACTAAATCCCAGGGCCAAGATGACCACAGTTCTGTTTTACATAGGTTCTTCTACTGCACATATGACAATATCTGAACACCTTTCAGTAGTGCAATGTGACTAGTATGTGTCATGTGCAGTCTCTCTTTCTTCCTCTGCCCAGAACAAGAACTGTGTGCAGTGTAACAATAGCTTTGTTAGAGCTTTGGAGGGACTTTTTGGGTGCAAATTAAAGCTCTTCTTGGCTCTCAATAACAGGGTATTCAAAACTTTTTAATAAGTAGTCAGTTTAATACAAAGCAGAAGACTGACAGAAAACAGGAGACCAAGATACTACAAGAGCAAATAAGAATTCAAAGTATCTTTCTCTTTTCAGAGAAATACAAAATGTTCACACATTACTGCACACATACGTACACTTTCCAAATACATATTCTATACCAGGGATGTCAAATGCATTACCTGCAGAGCTGGGTTGCCTAGCCTGTGGGACCTTCTGACGGTCTGGGAATTTGGGGGCACAGTGAGCAGGAAGAGGGCCCACCACCAAAATCTTAGAAAGGGAGGCCTGTTGGGTGACATGTGTTGGTAAGGAGGGGAGGAGATGGCTCTGTTAAACCTTACAGCCACCATTGCTGACATTCACCCCACTGCCACATCCTGATCCAGCCCACGAAGAGGGGTGAATATACCAATTAAGTTTATATCACATCTTCATAAGTTCTCTCCTGGAAAAAAATAATTCTAGTTTGGCTGGTCCAACAAGCACACAGTACACCTAAAAAGCAGGTGTTACAAAAATGGCTTTGAACTATTTTTATATTCCTCCTACCATGGAGCCGATACTGTGCCAGTTGGGTCCCTGATGTAAATTACACAAGCCTTCAAACAGCTGCTAATGGCCCCCAAAGCTATTCCTGCACCAGGGGCTGTTGAAGCATAACTGAGTCCTGGCTATACACTATTTTCATAGCTAGATGCCCTGTTCTAACACCCGAGAAAGGTGGTACAGAATTGCTACACGTCTCAATGCTAAGTAAAGATTTCCTTGGGTTAAGAAGGGCTTCCCCATGAGGTTGAACCTGCATACTTGAGGTCTTCTCTGTATCACTGGTGCAGTGACAGGAAGCCCCAATGCTCAGGAATGCTAAGGCCACTACACTTTCAACAGCTTTTCATTAAATTTTAAATTTTACAAAGATGAGGTCAAATCAAGTAGACTCTTAAGAGATACAGAGGGCAAAATGTAAGTGCACCACATGCAACTTCAATTTAGTAGATACAATCTAGTATTTGGGTGAAACATACTTGAATCAACAGTTACTAACAACTTCAAGTTTCTTTACAAAGTATTCAGAATTCGATAAGTGTAACAGGGACTAAAAATCATAGAATTCCTTTGACTTCACAACTCTGTGTGGGACCTACTAGTGGGTATGCTACAGCAGTTTTTGCTCACAGCTCCCCTTCCCTTTCAATAATCTTACCTTCAGCCACTTTCTACTTTTCTTCAGTTTGGAAAAGTTATACAGACTCCCTTTTTCTGACTTTGGCTCTGAGAAAGAAGAAAGAACATTTGTTTTAGAAAGCAGTCATTAGTTTATAATAAAAATGCAATCCACAGACCCAAGCAAGGATACTACTGTACTGCACTGGACCTCAAGCAAACAGGAATTCTGTCTGATGAACAACTTACCCGGCTGCAATATCCCATTGAGGGAATGTGCATTTAACATCCCCGAATTCCCTGCTTCAGAAGATTCCCCAAGCAACGAGTTTGGGGGTTCCTCCTTAACTTGCATCAGGGGACCCCCAGACTGAGGCAGTAAAGGATTGTCATCCAGTCCATCCTCACTTTCATCACTGCAATAAGAGTAATAAAACATGATCACAGCAAGAAAGAAAGACGCTTAGAATCAGGGACAATTTGCAACTGCAATACGCAATTTTCTTACAGGCTAACACTTATACAGGGGATTGGGAATTAGGGACTGCAAAGGTTTCTATATGTATGCAATAATTATTTAGCCACTGCTAAGTTTTTTTCCATGAATTTGGCAATTGTTTTGTATTTTGACAGCATTATCAACTTATTAAAAGAGCTTAACAAATGATCCAATAAAAACAGAAATGCAACACACATTGAAAGATGGAGGTATCTTAAGAAAATAGGAAGAAGGGTGTAATGCAATTTAGTTTGAATAATTTTGGAAAGGAATGTTGTAGAAAAATCAGGCTTGACGGATGGCCACTATGCAATTAAAAACTCTGAAGATCAATTCTCATAACTTACATATGATACTCTTTATAGAAATTGCACTTAAGGCAAGCACTGCAAACGCCTCTGCAATATACTTGCTGTGCTATATAGGGAAACACATCCAGCGCTCTGCTGCAAATTTATGGGCCTCAATAAACACTATTGTTTCTCAGACACAAACACAGTGAAGCAATAAAACAAGACAATAATCACATTATACACAACATACCTTCAAATATATCATGGGACCAAGTGGCAAATTTGGTTAGGTAGAGTTAAAATACAGTAATAGTCCCAAGTTTGCCACCCTCTCAAAGGTAAAAG
Organism: Crocodylus porosus; assembly: GCF_001723895.1. Lineage (NCBI taxonomy): Eukaryota > Metazoa > Chordata > Crocodylia > Crocodylidae > Crocodylus > Crocodylus porosus. Next base: position 55,409,215 of record NW_017728947.1, on the reverse strand, counting down.
TGAAAGTTCACTCCACTATCACTCTGAGTCACCAGCTGAATCAGTTTGTGAAGTGTTCATTTAGCTTATCACTCACTGAATTTTTTCTTGAGAAGTCTAAGCCTGAGCACAGTTTTTCTGATCTCATCTCCCAGCAGCTATGCTGTGTTGGGAAACAGGAGGAAGGGTAGCAGGGATTGGCCTCACCCTTTGCCAAGTCTGGAGCACTTTTCTTCTCCAGGTCTTAATGCATATATGTCATGGCTGCTCTCAGCTACCCACTCACCCTAGCTTCAGTGCTGTGACCCCTATTATTGAAAATCCATCGTCTCTGGAAGGAACTTCATACTTGGGGATTTGTATCTTAATACTTATATTTGTTTCCTACCACATGTTTCTTTATCTGGCCACGGTACAGAGATGCTACAGATAGTTAAAATCTAACTTTGCGTAAAATCAACTTAACATTTAATAAATTCAGCCTATTTTTCACAAAACTGGCAAAAAGAATCATCAACCACTGAACTATAGAAAAGGTTTTGAAAGACTTTGATAATTTGCATCTGGACTAACAATGCACTGGAAAGGGTACCTAGAAAAGTTGTGGAATCTCTTGTGCACGCAGTTTAAGAGCAAGTTGGACAAATACTTATCTGGGCTGGTTTAGATGAGTATGCTCCTTCCTTGAGCTGGGGGTTGGACTAGATGACTCCCTGAGTTCCCTCCTATTTTTCTATGTTTCTATAATGTGTCAAGTTACCAATCAATATAAGATGAAAAGACTGCAATATAAAACTTTAAAATGCAGAGGTCATACTGGATAATTAACCCTTTACTGCAGGGTTACTCAGAAACAATATTATATAATCTTTATTTTCCAGGTGTCCTATATCTAAAATAGGAAAGATTTTGATACCTGGATATGCTTCTGTTGAAGATGGCAGATGTCTGTCGGAGAAACTGATCCAGTCGTAGAGCTTTTTCCAGATATTGCAGATAGAGGGGCTTTGCCAGCTCTGTGCAGCTGCCATCCTCCGTGGCACCCAGCTCTGAGGCCATAGAACAAACCTCTCCTCATGCACAGATGCCTCCAAACACACAGCTGCATGAAAACAGAGTGCACTCATTATCATCACCTCCCTAGGTAGGGTTAAAGAGAAAAAACTAAATGAACTGACGGAACCTACTATGCAGGCTGGATAAAAATCAACAATTTTTTTAATTTAATCTTTTTTTTTATTTTAAGATGCTTTTTAAAAATAATAAGCCCATATATAGTTTTAATGTAAGATATGTTAAAGCTCAAAGATAGCATCATAGAATACAGATTATAACTTCTAATTACATACCATTTGAGACAATATATTAAAGTAGCCTTTTTAGAAAAGTTGTATAAATAGGTCACAAGACTATGGACTATATTAGGGGCCCAATCTTACAGGGTTCCCAGAGGCTCCTCTATAGATTAGTAAATATTAAAGAAAACTAGAGGTGCACCAATATATCAGTCCCATATCATATTGGCACCAATATAAGGAAAATTGACATTACTGGCAATCAGCTTTGTTTGGCTGATGTGGCCAATAATGTTGCCAATAAATGCTCGGTGCATGCGCACAGCATGCAGGTGGCCAGGAGTGCAGATCAACAGCGTGGAAAGCCGCATCTGGCTGGTAAGTCTGTTGTGGGGGAAGGGGCGGAGGGGAGGGAAGGGGCATGGGAAGAGTGGGGGGTGGGCAGATTGAGGTCCCCACAGTAAGGGAGGCAGGGAGGGGGGCTGGGGCAGGCCTTGCACAACCAAGGCAGGGGCAGAGCTGCAAGCAGCTTGTCCCGGCAGCACGGGAGGGAAAATAGGGTGCTGCTCCTGCCGCTGTGCACAACCCAGGAGGTCATGAGGTGTTTATGCCTCCCAGATCTGTGTGCAGGGAAAAAGCAGGCTGCTGCTGTGGGCTGGGGGCAGCGCCGGAAGGACTGAACCAGGCTGTGCACTGATCTATCAGTGCCATATCAAATCGGCACTGATAAAAGGAAAATTCTGATATAAGCTTTCGGCTGTTTTTGGCTGCTGTAGCCAATAACATACTGATAAATAAATTCTGTCTTCTGGCTAGTGCCCTCAGACGCTGCATGTACACAAGCAGTCACAGCATGCACACAGCCAGGAGCACAGCTGGGCAGCATGGAGAGCAGCGCCCTGCAGATAAATCTTTGGAAGGGAAGGGGTGTTGGGGGGGGCAGACTGAAGGCCCCACGGTGAGGGAAGGAGTGGGACAGGGGCAGGGGCAGAGGTAGGGGCTGGAGCTGAAGGCACTGCCTAGCCAGGGCAGTGAATGGGCCCCAGGGCCGAGATTGGGAAGAAGCTGCAGACAGCTCGTCCAGGGGGTGCAGGGCAGGGGGGCAGATTTGTGCATGGGGCAGAAGTGGGCTGCCCACTGTAGGCTTGGGGCTTTCCATCCTCCTGCCTTTGCCCCAGGAGTCACTCGCTGGCTCCATGTCCCCTGCCTGTCTGGCGGCAGTGAGCTGTGCCTCCCACCGCCAGGCAGGGGACACAGTGTGGCCAATGCATGGCTCCCAGGGCAAAGGCAGCAGGGTGGAAAGCCCCAAGCTCACAGCAGGCAGCCCGCCTCTGCCCTCGCCTTATTTAGCTCCACTCCTAAAAGCAACCCCGCACTTAAAAATAAATGTAGGTATAATAGTTATGATAGTAGTGAGAGAACTTATTTGTATAGCATCATTATTTCAAATATGCACAGCATCTTATTTAATCTGAAAGAGCTACTTATGACTTAAATATGGCAACATTCAGTTGTAAGTGAATTTGTTTAAGCTTGAACTTATGTCTGCTCAATTTAGTCATTGAATGTAGCAATATTTTGATACAACTATGGAGGGGATAGTCTCCCCCGAGATCTTGTGTTACATAAAGCACACAACACAAGCCCAAAGAATAATTTTGAGAAATCTTGGAAATGAAACAAATATATATATATATTGAAGGTTACACAAGCAGAACTAGCATTTAGTGTTGCGCTCTTTGTCACATGTATTCATGTGCATGATCTGAAGTGGATTCTCCATATTTTCAAAAGCTTTTAAAGCAAAAGAGAGTAGGTGATTGGAATGGTCTAACTCCCTGGGCAACACAAACCACAGGATTCCCCTTCATTAACTCCTGTTACACTTGAGCCAACATGCATTTTAGGAAAACATCCAATCTTGTTGTAGTCATGGAGATCCATCACAACCCAATAAAATGTTTGAATGATTAATTTATCTTCAGTTAAACTTTTTCTTGTCTAAACTAGCGTAACTTCAAATTTCTGTTTGTGTAGGCCAGTGGTCTCCAACCTTTTTGAGTAGATCACTTTTTGAATTAATCTTGATCTACTGTGTGCTGCCCCCACCCACAGGCCAGTCTGTGGGTAAGGGAAGGTGGGGGGGAGATTGAGGCAGAGGGAGAAAAAAGTATTTGGGGGCACCCCCCAGCAGATAAGCCTGTGGAGCAGTGTGGGGGGAAGGGAAAGGGCTATGGGGGGCCAGGGCAGATCAAAGCCCCAGCAGTGAGGAAGGGAGCCAGGCACGGGCAGGAGCAGGCGCGAATGGGCCTGGCTTAGCCAAGTGGTAGGACAAGTAGAGGCCCGGGGGGACAAGGATCCAGCCAATCGAGATCCACCAGTTGGTGACCATTGGTGTAGGTATGTATAAATCAAATACCTCACCCCTTAACTTTCTATCTGATGAGCCAAACAGATTGAGTTCCTTGAGCATGTCATTTTTTTAGTACTTCTCTGAACCTCTCTAACACCCTTGTTAAAATGACGACACCAAAATTAGACACCACATTCCAGTAGTGGTTTTACTGCAATGTCAGCTGCAGGGGAAATACAACCTCAACTCCTACTCAACATTTCCCTTTTTATACAGCTGAGGATTACAACAGCTCCTTTAAACTTAGCATTGCCCAGGAAGATTACATTTAGCCGATTATCTGCTGGGATCCTAAAGCTTTTTTCAGAAACAGTACCTCCCACCCCCATCTGAAGTCTATGTATTTTGCTTCTAGTTGTAAGGCTCTACATCTGATGACACAGAGATGGAAGTTGTTTGTTCATACCCATCTTACCTAACAGCCCTGATTGCTCTGTATTAGGGACTTGTCTTCATTATTTACAATTTCTACAGTCTTAAGGTCATTTGCAGATTATCAGCAATGATGTGAATTATTAGTATTTATTACTATATTATCATAGCACCTGGAAGCTATAATCATGGACAAGGATCTCACTGTAATAGGTGCCATGTAAACAAAGAAATGTCCTGCCCCACAGAATTTACAAGCTAAGCTTACAAACAACTAGGGGAGCACAATGTAATAATGCTGGTCAACCTGACAGACAACTGTAACAATGAACTGTCATATTTTGTAGGCACTGCAGCAGAGGAGAGATTCGACTGAGAACAATGAAGTGTAGTTGTGGATGCTTACAAGGAGCTCCTTGCTAGCATGAAAGGAAACAGGAAAAAGTGCTGCCATCATGGACTGCTCACAGACTAGAGCTGACTTCCTGATAGTGAGAAGTGAGAGCTGGAGTCCGGACAGGCCACCAGAGCTTTGAAAGTGAAGCAGCTTATTAGTGAAGCTTGCTAGAAAAGAAAAGGACAGCAAACAGATAACAATCAGAGAAATGAGACAGAAAAAAAAAATCACTGGATATAAGGATGACAAGATTGCATTTGTCAGGACTACAGAAAAGGATGTTACAATAACTAAGACATGAGATGAAGACACCCTGGGCAGGAGTTTTAATAACACAGGTAGAAAGGAAAGGCCCTATCTTAGATATGTTATGCAGAAATAATCCCTACTACTTATCAGCACAGCTCTATTAGATCTGGAGAGTTGACAATGATAATGGCAGGACAACTGTACTGTTCAAAGTGACTGAGAAAAGAAGCAGCAACTAACAGCACCATTTTTACCACGCTCAGTTTGATCATAAAATCCACAGGGTGATGTCAGGAAAATAAGCAAACAGTTCAGTCAGAACAGAAGGAGACAGGTCTGAAACAGAGACAAAGATTTAAGTAATCCATATCCAGGAAATGGTCGAATTTTTGCTTGTAGGTGAGGTTATCCAGAGATAAGGTACAGAGGGACAAGAAGAGAGTACCACAGAGTCCAGAAAACTTCCAAAGAGACTTGGAGTACTCATGAGGAAGATCCTCTAAAGGACATGTTAAGGGAACAATAAGAGAGGAAGGAGGAAAACCAAGAGATGACAAATGCACAGAAGCCTTCAAGAAAACCCATGATCATCTGTGTCAAAGGAAGGTCCCAACAAATCAGGGAGATAAGGATGGAATATGCATTCTGAGATTTGGCTAGAAAGGTCATTAGAAAAATTGGTGTGAGGCTTGAGTTGAATAACCTGGACATAGGCTGGTCTTGGATAGAAAGGGGGGAAACCTCTAGTGACTGTAGACTAGTTGTAAAGAAGTTTTTCCTAATGTTCAGCCTGAAACTATCTTCCAGGATTTTGTGGCTGTTGTTTCTAGTTTTCCCCCTGGGCACCCTGGTGAACAATTGTTCACTGAGCCCCTGATATATGCCTCTGATATAGTGGTAAGCCGCAATGAGGTCTCCTCTCAGCCATATCTTGGTGTCATCCATGAACTTGGCCAATGGGTTTTTCACCCCCTCATCCTGGTCAGTGATGAAGATATTGAAAGCACTTGGCCAAGTGCTGACCCCTGGGGTACAACACTGCCCACACCATGGCGCTTCTCAACCTGTGGGTTGCGACAGTAGGTTGCAAGAATATATCAAAAGGTTGTGATAAACTTTAAAAATGAATCAATGAACATTAAAAATGGATTCTCCTTTAAAGAAGAAAAACATGGGAAACTGTAGCTTTTCCCTTGCAAGCAGGCTTTCCAGCCTCAAGGGGCTGGTTGCCTCCCTCAATGCCCCATATACCCCCTGCGGGTTGGGAGAGGGGCACTGGGTTAAGACAAATGGGTCCAGGTACAAAAAAGGTTGAGAACCACTGGTGTAATACATGAATTAAACTAATGGCTCTTCCCAGAAATAATGTGTTATTTGTATAATGGAAGCAATTAAATAATAAATCCAACAGAAAATAGAAATGTATCGAAGTGGGAAATCACACTATTTGCCATATGTATCCCAAAGCACTATTCCTGAAAGCTATCTGTAATATCCTCTCAGACCTACAATACAATAACTAAAAATAACCAAAAAGAGAAAGCCTATGTTACATTTTCCCATTGATGAGTATTATGGGATGCATATCCAATTCTTATGAGATACTTATGCTATCCAATTACCTTTCTTTCTTTTTTGTACTCTGGGACATTTCATTTTCTAATTTAAGGCAATATCCACTTTTGCATTTATGTTAAAAAGAGAACATACATTTTATTAGATGGCAAGTATAGTTTATATTCCCCTTACAAAATCTGTGTTAAAACAAATGGAAAGTTACATTATACACCATTTCTTAGAATCTTAGAAAATTAGGGTTGGAAGGGACCTCAGGAGGTCAGTCCAACCTCCTGCTCAAAACAGGACCAGCTCCAACTAGATCATTCCAGCCAAGGTTTTTTCTACCTAGGTCTTAAAAACCTCCAAAGATGGAAACTCCACAACCTCTCAGGGCTCCCCCCTGGGGCAGGGGGTTGGATTTGATGACCTGTTTAGGTCCCTTCCGACCCAAAGTACTATGATACTCTCTGGGTAACCTGTTCCCATGTTTTACTACCCACCTAGTAAGAAACATGTTCCTAATATCCAAACTAAACTTTCCCTTGCTGTAACTTGAGACCATTGCTTCTTGCTGTGTCATCTGCCACCACTGAGAACAGTCTAGCTCCATCCTCTTTTGAACCTCCCCACTTCAGGTAGTTGAAAGCTGCCATTAAATCCCCTCTCAGTCTTCTCTTCCCTAGACTAAACAAGCCCAGTTCCCTCAGCCTTTCCTTAGAAGTCATGTTCCCCCAGCCCCCTCACCATTTGCACTGCCCTCTGCTGGACTCCGTCCAATTTGTTTACATCCTTTCTGTCGTGGGGGCCCAAAACTAGACACAGTAATCCAAATGTGGCCTCACCAGTGTTGATCAGAGAGGAAGAATCACTTCCCTCAATCTGCTGGCAACACTTTTACTAATGCAGCCCAGTATGCCACTAGCCTTCTTGGCAACAAGCTTATTGTCCACTGTAGCCCCCAGGTCCTTTTCTGCAGCCTAGCCAGTCAGCTCCCAATTCATGGGATTGTTCTGTCCCAAGTAGAGGTGCACCAATATACAGGTGCCATATTGGATTGGCACCAATAAAAGGAAAATTAACATTATGGGCTATTGGCATTTTTTGGCCAGTGTAGCCAGTAATGTACTGATAAATAGAATATGCCTTCTGGCCGAGGCCTCCAGATGCCACATACGTGCATGCAGCTGCAGCGTGCACACAGCCAGGAGCGCAGTCCGGCAATGTGGAGAGCAGTGTCTTGTGGGTAAATCTGTGAAGGGGAGTGTGGGGGGCAGATAGAGGCCCCCATGATGAGGAAGGAAGTGCGGCAGGAGCAGGGGTTGGGGATGCTATCCAGCCAGGGCGGTAAATGGGACTCAGGGGATGACGACTTATCCAGGGTCATGGTGGGGAGGAAGGAAGGAGGTGGTTCCCTGCCGCTGCACACACCCCTGCAGGAGGCATGTACCTCCCTGGATTTGCATGCAGGTGGAGACAGGCTGCCCACTGTGGGCTCAGGGCTGTCCACCCTGCTGCCTTTCATCCATGTACCTGAGCCCACGGTGAACAGCTCGCCTCTGCCCTTGCACCATTTGGCTCCTCTCCTAAACGTGTCCCCACACTTAAAAATTGTGGTGGAGGTGCTTGAACTAAGGCTCATTTGATGAGCTTTAGTTCAAGCACCCCCATCATCATTTTTAAGCACCAGGGCACTGATCCCCTGGATGAGCTGCCCACAGCTCTGTCCTGCTCTCTGCCCTGGCCCTAGGGTCCCATTTACTACCCTGGCTGGGCAGCACCCCTAGCCTCCACCACACCCCTCCCTCACTGTGGGGGCCTTAATCTGCCCCCCCCGCTTCCCTTCCCTACCCCACAGCCTTTCCCCTGCACAGACATACCTATATGGCACTACTCTCCACACTGCCCAGCTATTAGATCAGCTATTGCTATCAGCCAAGAAAATCTCTATTGATGCACCCCTAGTCCTAAGTGAAGGACTTTGCACTGGTCCCTTATTGAACCTCAGAAGATTTCTTTTGGCCCAATCCTCCAATTTGTCTAGGTCTCTCTGAATCTGAACCTTACCCTCCAGCATATCTACTACTCTCTCTATTTGGTATCAGCTGCAAACTTGCTGATGGTGCGCTCTATGCCATCTTTCACATTGTTGATGAAGATACTGAACAAAATAAGCCCCAGGATGGACCCCTGGGGCACTCCACCTGATACCAGCTGCCAACCAGACTTCAAGCCCTCTGAGCCCAATGATCCAGCCAGTTTTCTATCCAACTACAGTCCATTCAGCCAGCTGATACCTTCCTTATTTTGCCTGTGAGAAAGTCATGGGAGACCATATCAAAAGCCTTGATAAAAATCAAGGTATACCACATCCACTGGTCTCTCCACATCCACACAGCCAGTCATCTCATCATAGAGGCAATCAGGTTGGTCTGGCATGACTTGCCCTTGGTGAATCCATGCTGATTGTTCCTAATCATGTTTCATATTTTCATAGACATTAGAGCTGGAAGGGACCTCGGGAGATCATCGAGTCCAGCCCCCTGCCCAAAGGGCAGGAAGTCAGCTGGGGTCATGTTCTCCTCCAAGCGCTTAGAAGTGGATTCCTTAAGGATCTGTTCCATGATTTTTCCAAGGACTGAGGTGAGGCTGACCAGTCTGTAATTCCCTGGATCCTCTTTTTCCCTTAACTATGGGTACTATATTTGCCCTTTTCCAATTGTTTGGAATCTCTCCCAATCGCCATGGGTTTTCACCTGAGATGACTGCAGTGATCCTACAATCACATCAGCCAACACCTTCAGCACCCTCAGGTGCATCCTGTCTGGCCCCATGGACATTTACATGTCCAGCTTTTCTAAATAGTTCTTCTTCTGGCTGAACAAGAAGTAGGGGTGCCAAAGATGGCACTTAAGAATAATAAAGAACTTAACCCAAAAGCTCAGGTAAAAGATTTAGCACAGGGGTTAGCAACATATGACCCATAGGCTCGATCTGCCCGTGAAACCACTAGATTTGGCTGACAGAGCCAAAAACCTTTGGCTGTGCATGGGTTATGGCCATGCAGGTGGGAGCTTTCTTGTATGTTGGTCCCTTGTTGCTGCCACTTCTCACTACCTCTGGTACCCTGGCTACGATGCAGATGCAGCTTCCAGCTGGTTAAGAGAGCTGTGCTAGGCAGAAGCAACCTAAGCAGGGTGCGGGGCCCTGCCCCAGGATGCAAGGAAGCTGGCGGCAGATTCAGGGGAGCGGGGAGGGGGTGGCAGGGGGGTGTCAGTGCCGAGCAGTTGGACATGAAGCTGGCGGATGCTCCGCCCGACTCCGGGGGCCCCCCACAGTGCAGGGACTGGGGCAGTTCCCCCGATTCACCGTCCCCAGGGATAACCCTGGTGCTGGGGCTGGGTAGCTTCCAGTTGTGCTCATGCTGCAGTCAGAAGGCTAGCGGAGAGATGGAGGGGAGGAAGAACAGGGGCAGCACCCAGCTGCTAACCCCTGGTTCACTGCCCACCAACTGGGATCTGTGCCCATGCCACAACTGGGAACTAGGGCGAGAGAAGCAGCAGTGGTTGGGATGCAGCTCTCAACTACCTGGCCCTGATGCGCCTACAAAGCCCCCTGTGGCTGATGATTTGCTGAAGCCACTTTTTTGCACTGGACCATCCTATGGCTTGTAAAGGTTACCAGACACTGATTTAACATCACATAACCTAAGGTTTCAGACAGAGGTAAAGTGCTTAAAAAATTACAACATTTTACAGCTGATCGATGCATCTCAAGCAAAACAGGGAAACACTGGCTGGAGCTTACCTGGGGGCCAACACACCAGAAAGCTCTGCAGATTGGGACACTAGAATAGCAACTCTTGCATGAGGCTGAGGGAACAGTTCTCCTTTAGCATGACAGTCCGCAGAGGGTCTCAATAGGACTCAGTTGCCTATACACTAATGCCAGGAGCATGGGGAACAAGCAGCAGGAGCTAGCCCTCCTGCTCTTGAGTGGGCATTACAATCTAGTAGGGATTAGAGACCAGGTGCAACTCCTCACACGAGTGAAGCACAGCCATAGAGGGGACCAGGCAAGGAAGAAATGTAGAGGTGTAGGTCTCTATGTGAAGGAGCAGTACACTTCCTCGAAGGCCAACATCAGCTCCAAAGAAGAATGGCGTGAAACCCTCTGGGTCAAACTGCAAGCTGGGGGGAGGGCTTAGGAGGTGCACAGGCCAACTAGAGGTAAAGTGCTCCTAGACTTGGTCCCGGCCAAGTGACCGACTTAAATACAGAGGGTACCCTGGGTGATAGCGACCATGAAACCATCATGTTACAACTGTTCGTTGCAAGGCAGACAAATCAGACAGCAGGGTTGAAGTTTTGGACTTCAGAAATGCAAATTTCAACAGGCTCAAGTCACTAGTAGGAATGGTGCTATGGGACCAGGGACCGAAGGCGAAAGGAGTGCACAAAAAGTGGACATTTCTTAAGGACGTGATCTTTGAAGCACATAGGAAGTCCATTCCCATGCAAAAGAAAGGTACCAGAAGGGCTGGGAAGCCCTCTTAACTAAGCAGGGAAATCATAGTCCTCCTAAGAAAGAAAGAGGCATACAAACAATGGAAGCTTGGGACAGGCCCCAAGGAGGACTATACAAACAACGACCTGCAATTGTAGGGAGCAGATTAGAAAAGCAAAGGCAATGACTGAACTTAAATTAGCAACAGGAATCAAGGACAACAAGTCCTTCTTTAGGTACGTGGGGAACAGGAGGAAAACAAACAGGAGTGTGGGGCCATTGCTCGACAACTGAGGACATCTGGTTACTGGCACTCAAGAGAAAACTGAACTCCTGAATGACTACTTTGCTTCGGTATTTCACTGGGCCAAAGGGAAATTCATGCCAGATAGGGTACAGAATGAGCAGGGCAGGAACAATTGCCTTCCTACTATTGTCATAGAACTGGTGCGTGATCAATTAAAGAAATTAGACACATAGAAGTCAGGACTGAATGACCTACATCCAAGAGTGCTGAAAGAGCTGGCCAACATCGTCACAGAGCCCCTGGCGAAACTCTTCCAAAACTGGTGGCATTCCAGAGAGGTCCCTAAGGACTGGAAGGGGGCCAATGTTGTGCCCATCTTCAAGAAATGGAAGAGGGAGGACCTGGGTAACCACAGGCCAATTTGCCTGACCTCTAATTTCAGGGAAAATCTTGGAAAAATTAATTAAGAAGTGTGTGTGTGATAGGCTTGCAAGAGGTAGGATTCTGAAGGACAGCCAGCATGGCTTTGTCATGGGAAGGTCTTGTCTTACTAACCTAATCTCCTTTTATGATCAAGTAACTTGCCACCTGGATAAGAGGTTGACGCTGTATGCCTTGACTTCCAAAAACCCTTTGATCTGGTATCCCATGATGCTCTTGTGATAAAATTGGAGGATTGTGGGCTTAACTGCGAGACAGTTAGGTGGGTATGACACTGGCTGTGAGGTAGGACCCAGAGTCCTAATGAACAGATCCCTGTCACCCTGGCGAGAAGTGGCCAGCGGTGTCCCGCATGGGTCACTGCTTGGTCCAGTACTTTTCACCATCCTTATCAATGATTTGGATGTGGAGGTAAAGAGCTCACTGGCAAAGTTCGCAGATGACACCAAGTTATGGAGAAGCATGGTCAAGCTTAAAGATAGGCTACAGATACAGGCTAATCTAGACAGACTAGCAAGTTGGGCAAATCGGAACCAGATGAAGTTTAACACTGAGAAAAGTAAAGTGCTCCTCCTGGAGATGAACGACCCCCTACACACCTACAGGCTTGGTGGTGCCAAACTGACCAGCACCACAAATGAAAGGGACTAGGGGGTTATAATAGACCACAGTATGAATATGAGTTGGCAGTGTGACACTGTAGCCAGCAGGGCAAACAATATGCTGGCATGCATCAATCGATGCATCGCCAACAAAACCAAGGAAGTAATTCTTCCGCTGTACTCAGCATTGATGACATTGCAGCTGGAGTACTGCGTCATTTTAGGTGCCACACTTTAACAAGCATGTGGTAAAGCTTGAGTCCAGAGAAGGGCCACCCATATGATCAGAGACTTGCATGGCTGCGCTCAGTGGTGGTGCTGGGAGCAGGGGTTGGGGTGTGGGAGCTACGGGCTCCCCTGCAGCCCAACTCCCAGCACCGCCGCTGCAGCTGCCCAGCCTGAACGCAGCCCGGCCATGAACAGCCCAGCACTTCCCCACATGCACATACAGGGGCCTATGCTTCCCCCCACCCCTGCACCCTCTGGACAAGCTGCTTGCAGCTACGTCCCCTGCCCTAGCTGCAGGCTGGGCTTTGTGCCCTGAGCCCAGATGCATGTGCCCCCAGGGCCTCCGCCCCTTCCCTCCCCTACCAACTAAGCACCTGGACTTGGGGGGAGGGAGGGTGGCGTGCACACATGCTCAGCCCCTGCAGCCCAGGATCAACTTCAAAAGGTTCCGAGATCCACCAGTCAACTGGCTGATGAACACTGTGCCTTACAGTCTATGAATCTGTGAAACTACTCCATCCACTCCATGTAGAGTACACTTCCATAACTTTAAACTATTTCATTTGGGTTTAATTTTACAATAGTTAAGCTCCACTTTGTCATCACAGGAGCAAATGGACCAAACAGTTATGAAGGTGTTTCAGAAACTAAATGGCAATTTCATAATACAACCATATTGTGTGCACTAGACTACATCACTTCTCTACACAGCTGCCCTGCTTTGCAACACGGGTATTCCTGTAAGTCAAATTTTTAGGTTGCTGTCACAGCAACTTCTGTACTGTGAGTTGCACCTCTGCATTAATTGTGAATCTGTGCCCACAAAGATTCAGTGATCCAAAACAGGTGATATGCATATTCACCATGCACAAAATTAGTACTGTAGGGCAGATGTGGTAAGATTTCAAAGTCTGTGCAAAGTCTTGACAGTTGCCTGTGCACTGTGCAGCCTCACACTGTCTTGGAGAACACCTTGCTCAAGCTTTCCATGACATTTAGTCTGACTAGCTGGCTTCAGATGGTTTTGGACAAGGCAGCAGTAGGTAGTTGTTGATCATGACCCTGTGCTTCTATGCAATACCAAAACCAGATGAGTCACACTGTCAGAGGATGTGTGTACACACAGGGTGGCAACAATATGCGTTTTTACTGCATGCTCTGCCTTTTCCTCTCAGGACTGTAACAGTGGACCCAGGCCTTGTACCCAATGTTAATATGCAAGAGGCACCCCTCACAATCACCCTATACATTGCAGAAGCTGGACGTGCACTACCACACATTGTCACATATGCACATCCGTTAGTTTGGCAGCCAACAGGCACACAAGTTCCAGTAATTCAGGTGATTAAGCCATACAACATGGATACTGTCAGTGCTTGTGCCTACCTCCACCACTAGATCGCGAATACTCATTCACCTGTTTGTACATACAGCAGCGTCAACCTTAGCAACGCTGTTCTCCATCATGGCTGTGTTGGGGCAAGTTGCCTGGGGTTCAATCACTTCACACATGTGGCTTTTTGATTCTCTCCACGATTCAAAGATCTTCTGCTAAGCCATGAAGGCATCACTGTGCTGTGCCCCAAACCTATAACGAATTTCACTAGGTGGCACACCTTCAGCCCATGAAAAATGAAGGACAGAATGCTGCTCTTTGGTGCATATTAACAGCTGTGCTGGCATGCTGCTGAAGTGCTTGCTAGCATCACACGTGTCCAGTGCGAAATGATGGGTGCATTGGACCATGCTGCCACCAGTGCTCCCAGCTGCTGTGTAGTTTCCCATTTGTTGCAGACATACAGTGCAGGCAGCCATTTTGCCCTTAAGTTTCTGAACACCCTTGTACTTCAGTTCAACTACTGTGTGCTCTCCCAAGCAGTAAATCCCATGAACTTTTAAAAGTTTAGTGTTACATCTATCCACAGCCTTAAGAGAGGCAGAAGTGAAGTTGTGCCAAAGGGTTTGGAGTCCTAGCTAGCCTTAACTTAATAGAAGTAACCTTGATTAACCTTCAAGACACCACAGTGGAAGATTTAAACTGTAGTACCCTTCCCTCCCTTTCTCAACTGAATGGAATGAGCTGGGGCAGGGGGGAGAGAGTTTTGCTTTTAAATCAGTCTATTTTAATATGTTGCTAGTTAGTAAACAAATCTTAGAAAAGAACTCTCTAAGGACACATTCAGAAAGCAGCTAGTCATGTTTCACAGTAAGGGCTTCTGGGTTTTGGCATTTATTTCCATAATCCTACAGCCACCAACATCAAACATACTGCCTTTCTGGAAGTGGAGAGAGTGTTCAGCTTTAAAATGTAGAATTTTCCAGGTTAAACAAATATTTACTAGCTATTGCTGAACTTGAATGCAATGTGCTTTTGCAATAAACAGCAATTTAAACCCAAAGCTCTACATACATGCATTCACAATTTAAAAATATGTTTTACTGCAGGAACAAAGAAAATTGTTGCATGTCTAATTGTAACACTGGATCCTTCAATAGCCTTGTCTCACTTTCTTTTTTTTTAAACCCAGTGGGATCTCTCCTCCCAGCTGAAGCCCAAAGGATTGCCTTTTTTCCCTTTACACCTAACACTGACGCCAAACATCATGGTAACCCAGCCTCCCTAGTGCAATGCACATTTATCCTACAGCTTAACTGCTATAAAATCCAAAGCAGCCAATCCATTTTACACCTTAGTCAGATGGATAGGTTGCTTTTGAACAGCAGAGATTTAAAAAAAAAAAAAAAGACATACCATATAGTCTATCCTTTTTGTAATTAAAATATTTTATTAAGGGTTGCCAGATCGATATTTTCAGATTGTTGGGAGTTTATTAATTTCTTAATTCCTAATGGAAATCCAGATTTTATATACAGATTTTTTTCTGCGCAGATTTCACTTAGCTCAAAATTTTATCCAAAGGCAAATCCAGGGCTCTGTAAACATTGTCACTGTGTGATCATAAATGCAAACACAACTGATAAGCAAATAACCCAATGGTTTTCAACCTTTTCAGAGTCACGGCACCTCTCATTAAACTCAAGGAACCCCTTGAAAGTGCCCACTCCTAGTTTTCACTCATCTTTTACTACAGAAAAATAATAGAGCAATTCTTCTCTTGCAAAGAAACCAGAAAGATGGCAACTGGTCAGAAGTTTTTGGATATTATGGATTCCTATCTGAGATGACTAGGTTTATCTTGTGAATCATGTATAGGCATTTGCACATCTAATAGTACTAATATTACCTGGCACCCCATCACACCCTTAGAAGGATCTTGCTGCACCCTGGTTGAGAACTGCTGAAATAACAAATGGCATATTTGCAACACCATCTTTAATATAATGAACTTCTATAAATCAAGAATTTAAAATGCTCACTGAACATCTGCAGTCTGAAATCAACAGGACCTGTTCTTCTAAAATCACTTACATGCTTTTAAAATATCATATGCTTATACACTTTAATACAAGTTTAAAGCCTTACTGCAGATTTGTATACATAAAACAAATGCACAATTATTTCTGCTAATGCACCAAAAGTCTACATAAGTACACTCAAGAATGAAACTGTTTTGAAATGAAAAAGATGTTATGCTAGTAACAGGACAATTTAATAAAAATACAACGTTACACCTTTATGTTTCAAACACATAGCACATATTTAGTTTTAAGCAGAAGCAGCCCTACTGAAGTAAATGAGTATAATTAGTTAAGCACATGATTAAATCTTTACAGAAGTAGGGCCTTCATTTTAATTTGTTTTCACCTATAACAGTTTTGTAGAATCCCGAGATACAGTACTATTTGAGAGTATATTTTAAGATCTTTAACATTTTAGATCTAAATTTACAATGAACAAGTCATGTGTCATATTAGCATGAATTTTCAAGTTAACTATATCAGCTGGTCGACCTTATTTAACTTGGGTCTGTCTAATAATGTCACCCAGCTATAAAATAATGGAATAGGCTATCCTCATCAACCTGCTAGCATTGGCATACTGGCCTGGGGAAAGGGAGAGAGGAAGTCAGGCAAAACTAAGGGCTTTCTTCAACTTAAAAGGACTTGCCAGAGCTCATGACAGTGCAGCCTATGCTAGGGAGAGAGTTCTTCTGGCAGTATAGCTTAAAGCAGCTCCCCAAATTATGCCAATGGGATGTTTTGCCAGGATAAGTATATCTATAACAGAGCTTTTGCTGCACAGCTTCATAAGTTAGGGATGTATTTTTTTTCCTTGTATTTTTAACCAACTCAGATAAAACTTCAAAGTGTAGACCAAGCGCCAAGCCTTGCCTATAGCAGGAAGGTGCGTGGCTTTTAACTACACTGGTTACACCCCAAACTGAAATAGCTAAATGACCAAGTTTTACGTGTAGACTAGACCTAAAAATTGATCCCCAGACTCGAGCAACAGCAAGAACCCCATGTATCTGACTACTAAAGCTCCTTTAGACTTTTATGATTGTTTTCTTTTCCTTCCTCCATCCTTTTGCACTTTGCATTTAAACCCAGAGTGATCAGGAGTGTCTTCATAGCCAATGAATCCTGGAAACACTGCATTTTGCTCTGCCGATGCACATTTCTTTTTTCTGGAAAAATTTACCCATGGGACAAAAAACCCCCCTGCAATGTAGCAATATTCTCAAGGTAAGTCTTGCAGACATATAGAGGACCAAGCCATATCTCAACCAAAAACATAAGTCAATATAATAACACCAGTTAGGGATGTGATTTTTTTTTAAATTACATTTGTATACTGGCAAAAGGTATTGGATAGATACAGTTATCTATATAAGGGATTAGGCCATCTGTCTGTCCTTAACGCTCTTTAAATGTGAATAGCTTGAAACTGTAAGAGATAGAACATTTGTGTCTTCAGAGAAATTTCTTTGCTAAAACTTAGCATTTGTTTAGTGACCATGTCAGGATGATCCCAACTTCCATAACTGGGAAAAAAAAAGTCAGGGGCCAGGGCTGTTTCTACCGAGCTCCTCCCAGGAGGGTGCTGGGACCCCAGTGCAGTGGAGAGGGCAGAAGAGCCGGCTAAGGAAAAGCAGGAGCCGGGCAGAGGCACGAGGCAGTGGGCAAGCAGTGGTGGCCCCATCCCAACCCCCATGCATGGAAAGAGGTTCCTGGGGTAGCAGGGACAGCAGAGGGAGGGGCCATCTCAAAAAAACTGGGAGCCAGGCAGAAGCACGAAGCAGTGCGCGAGCAGTAGCAGCCCCGTCCCAAAGCCCTAACAGGGAACGAGGTGCCCGGGGCCAGCACGGAGGAAGCCCCGAGGCGTGGGCAGCTGTTGAAAAGCACAGAGCCCGCCTGCCCTTGCCCAGCAAAGAGGTGCACAGACGGTGGCCAGGTGACAGCACGAGTGGGTCTGCCTTAGCCCACTGGACAAGTGCAAGTGCAGGAAGGGATTGGTATCTTCAAATGTTCAGCCTATTTTAAGTTTTATAAATATTTAATTTATTTAATAAATATAAGTAGTAAAATCTGTTTGTTTTTATTATATGAAATTCATCCATCATGCTTGAAATTCACTAGTACTAACATAAAAGTGCTTTAGCCACTATAGCTTACTTTGGTTGGAAAACTGGCATTAGCTATAGTAAAAACACTTTATCTGACTCAGATTGTGTATATACATACAGCTCCTTCTGGCAGGCTCTGTACAGTACAGGCTATACTAGTAAGCCAAGCACAGTCCCCATTTATTTGTTTTTCCTGTATATATCTGCAGTACACAAGAATATAATTTCTACAAAGAAATACAAGTAAGGAAATAAAAATTAGCATTATGTACCTACAGTATTTAGCCTCCATTCACTTTGCGTGCATATGTAAAAATGATTTTTTGACTGATTCTGTATGCACATAAGAAAAGTTTGCATCTCCACACAATTTGAGATTACAAACAATAAGTCATTCCTTTGCCTTCTCCGATTAAAAGCCAGCTAAAACTTTATCATTAGCTTTTATAAGGCATTTTCTTCTGTTACATAATTTTTCTAGTAACTTTCTCTTTCCCAAGGAATAAAAAGTGAAACTGAAATCAATTAAATGTTGCTAGCCATTTCAAACTGTCTCTCTCATATAGGCACAGAATTAGATTTTAGTATCAATGCCAAAAAACTAGAAACACTTTATTATAACTGAGCTCGGAGAATACAGCAGGAATGGGAGGCCTCACGAGTCAGTTGTCATGCACGCATTTGACAGTGTGATTAGATACATATAAGTGTGCAGGAGAGTGCTAACAACATGAGCATGTAGCTACCTCAAACAAAAATCAGGTGCTCCTTCCAGAAAACATAGCTCCCAGGCTTTAAAAATAATAAAAATACAATGTTATTACATCTGTAAAAAATACAATTGTTCACACTTTTAAACACTTGTTTAAAAATGTAAACAAAAAACTAGGAAAGTGAGTTGAAATCAAACAGATTGTTTATACAATTAGGAGCAAAGGTGACTCCAGAAGGTAGGGGACTGCAGTTGTGGCAACACCACGCAAAGCAGGCAGGCACTTCCTCTACATTTGAAGCATCTGCCTACAGGGCTGCCACGTGCACTGCCCAGCTCCAAGGATGATCAGGGCATCTACTGTCACCCTGACACATTGCTACAGCCACCACCCGTGCCCTTTCACCCCGCATAACTGTGGTATAAATTACAGGGAGGTTGTTCAGCCTGAGGCTGGAAAAGTGTCCAAGGAAAGTTAAAGGAAAAATGTTTTTCCTTGTCATCTCCAGAGGACATTTCTCAGTGAAAACTTCAGCCTGTTGAGCTTGTAGGCCTGCTACACAATGTAGCCAGATGGGTCAAACCCTATCCCCCCAGGGACAAGTGCAACAAAACAAGTATTACAATTGTTCCTTGCAGGCATAAATGAGACCCAGAACAGATGGGCTAAAAGTGAGTTAAAAAAATTCATGTTGCAGCCCACTTCTATGGGTTTTTCCCCATGATCTATTATAAAGCAGCAGGTGTTTTCAGTTTCACTGCTCCTGTACTAAGAATATAACAGTGAATCAAGACTTCCTAACTGCACCGTGTAGGAAGAAGCATTTAATACGGGCAGGGGCACAGTAAGGCAACGCCTGAACTGCACAAACACAGCTTTGCTCCAGGGAAAAACCTGTTAAAACTGAAAAGGGCTTTCTGCAACGCAATGTGTTAATACGAAACAACACAGAGCAGTTCTGGGCACCCAAAGGAGACAAAGGCTTTCAGGAGAAATCCCGAGCAGTTACTGAAATACTTTCTGACCGCGGAGGCCCAGTGTGACCCGGTTTACATCCGTGCACCAGTGGCGCAAGGAGCAGGACACCGCCAGCCAGGCAGAGTGGGCTCAGGGCACGTCCAAGGCCTGCGGGGCCCAGGCTGTTGCCCTGCACCCGGCCCGAGACGGGACAGCCCGTTCAAGACAGCCAGGCCGAAGGAACCTGTTCCGCGCCACGCCCTGCCCTGCCCTGCCCGCGCTCCTCGGCCTCGCCAGCCTCGCGCCGTGCTCTGTGAAGAGCGCAGCGGCCGGGCCCTTCCCCCACCCGGCCCGGCCCGGCCCGGCCCGTGGCCCCCGCGCTGCCGGCTGGGCCTCCGCCCTGCAACCCGCCCGCTCTTGGCGGGTGCGCGAGGCCCGGATGGGGCGGCCGCCGCGGCCCGATCAACCGCCAACCCGCGCGCAGCAGCCTCGCC
>NW_017728947.1:55386568-55389048 GCF_001723895.1 Crocodylus porosus | reverse complement strand
CCTCCCGCGGGGCGCGCTCGGCTCCTGCCTCGCCAAGATGGCGGCCGCGCGGCTGTTGCTACTGAGGAGGAGGCGGCGGCTGCGGGCGCTGGGACGGCGGCGGCGGCCACTTTCGCTCACTGAGAGGAGAGGAGCAGGGACACGGGGAGCCATGGCGGGGGGGAGGAGAGGCGCCATGGCCAGGCCTGAACAATCGAGCCCCGCACTCCCACCCGCCGCCCCGCGCCCCGCCTGGCCGCTGCCACCCCTCGCGTGGCGCTGAAACCGCCCCGCGGGTCCCCGCGACCGCCCTCCCGGGTCGCCCCTCGCACGGAGGCCGCGCGGGGCGAGCGCTTATCGATGCGCTCCCGCCGCTGATTGATTGAGCCTGGCGCTGACGGAAATTGCCGAAGGGGTTCGGCCGAAGCGGCCGGGTGAGCCAGCAGATCTCGCGTGAAGGAGGAGGCAACTCTCGCGAGGGCTGGAACCAGCAGAAGGCGTTGCTGCAGCCGGAAGTGATGAAAACAATAGTGCCTCAGTGCTTAGTATCCGCACGGGCTGTTAGGTTGACTCGTGTGGGATTGTTTCCCACTCGTGCAGCTTCGGCCCATGGCGCAGCGCAGCCGGGCGTCACCAGGCCCCCTCCCGGCGGTGGACGGGTCGCGGCGGCGCAGGCTGTGGGGGAAGGGCGGAGGGTCTCGGTGGTGTTTTGAGACAGGTGGGAGGAGGGAGGCTCCGCTCCTGGGGGGCAGCCCCGCCCTTCGGGCTCGTGGCAAGGCTCGCGGCGCCCCGTGTGGAACGGATGACGTCATCGTCACGTGGCGGAGCCCAGGGGAGATCCCAGATGTGTAATCGTGTCTGGGCCTTTCCCAGCCGTTCTGCGCCCCCTCCCGGCAGGAGGAAGGATTAGGTTTTGCACTACCCCCTATAGCCTGTCCTGTGTCTGTTAAGGCTTCAGAGCTGGTGCGAGACATGAGTAGGCTATGTCACCCCAACACTCAGGTGCACCTGGAGCCTTGTGACTCAGCTAGTTCCTGGGGCCTGCCTGCACCCATACTCCATTTGTGTCTGCACCCATACCCCACCTGCTCAACCTTCAGCCTCTGCCTGAGAGCAGCTGCTGCTGAGGACAAGCCCAGGCAGCCTCATACCATGCTAGCAGGGACAGGCAGTGGACTGTGCTTGGACCCATAACTTCAGTAACTGGAACAGTAGTTCACTGGCTAAAGGAGGGGTGGCCAACCTGCAGCCTATGCACTCAAGTGGCACAGGAAGGCCCTGCTTGTGGCAGATCAGGGAGGGGACAAGCAATAATGGATGAGACCAGAAGCAGAAAAGCAGCAGTAATTGGGCAGGGAATCAGTGTAGCGCACCTGCCAAAAAGGTTGACCCCCATGGGCGCATTTACACATGCAAGCACATGCACTTGCAGCAGCTCAAATAGAAGTGGTGCAAATTTGAGGTGGGGCTTTTTGCCTTGGCACACATGGCCGGACATGCACTTTGGTGTGGGGCAGATTGTGCCACTTAGGGCAAAACAACCCTGCCTAGCTCCTCCTGGATCTGCAGCCAGAGGGAGCTAGAGCCCAGCAGTATAAAAAGCTGTCCTGTCCAGAAGTTCAGGGCTCCTCACTCTCAGAAGCTTCTGAGGTCCAGTCAATTGGTACCTGTGGACACCACCCCTTGTGCCAGCTGGACTGCTGAAGCAGCCCTCAGAGTTCCCTTCACCCTTTACCCACTACAACAGTCTGGCAGTTGGGGCTTCTGCCTGGCTGTGACCTGCTGTGCGCTTGCCAGACCCAGACTGGGACTGCACAGCCAGTAGAGGCATCTGCCCCTCTGGGTCATCTGCCAGTGTACCATGGCTGCAGAGTTTGCCTTTGTGTGGCACTACTGCCATGTGTGCCTCCTGCCCAGCCATCTGGGCAGCTGTCACCCAGAAGATGTTTCCAGTGTGGTGACCTGCTTTGAACTGTTAAAACATGTCCTCCTGGCCCCAATTGGCCAGGAGGTCAGCGACAGTCAGCTGGGTCCAAGGTGCCAGGTCTGAGCAGGCAGGGTCCTGCTACTTGCCTCCCTAGCACGAATTCTGGCATTCCCTATTTGAAAACTGAAAAATCCCTGATAAAAAAAATCCCAAAGTCACCCTGAAATACCCCAAAATCTATGTTCCTCCACAATTAAAACAAAAGACGGCTATAGAGAGAGCGTGAGAGGCAGTGATCAGTTGGGCAATGTTTTACTGATATATCTACAGTGTTAAAGCAATTTGGAAGACTACCAGTGTCTCCATTGTAATAATAAAGTGAATTCTAAATACATATTTAATAAATACATGAATATGTGTTTTGCTGCCCCTGCAGGGGCTACCATCCCTGCTTGTTCCCTCAGCCCCTTGGATTGCTGCTTTGCCTGGCTGCCTCCCCAGCCCCCTTCCCCCTGGAACTGCAGAGTGCTGGGGGGGGGGAGGGGCAGGGTTGGGGTTTTTTTTAAATTTCCCA
>NW_017728947.1:55343727-55385643 GCF_001723895.1 Crocodylus porosus | reverse complement strand
CCCCCCCCCTCCCCACCTTACACACTGGGTCGAGCGTGAGGGGCACTGGGTCAGGACTGGCCAATGTTTACAAATGTGTCCTGGTACAAAAAAGATTGAAAACCACTGCTGTAGAGTGACATGAGCCACAGCAGAGGCAAATTTCCAAAACCAGCCTCCTAAAGAGACCACAGATCCTACCACAATTTAAAATCAAAAGCCAAACAAAAAATACTAAAAGGCATCAGGAGCTTGTTTCAAACTTTTATAATAGAGCAATGTGCATTTATTTTCTTTAACATATAACACTATTTCAAAGAGAACATGCAAGTACCTTGTGTCATTTTAGGCTTGAAGAGCTGCCTCAGGGATAGCTTACAAAGGAATAGTTGCCTTCCCAGCAACATCTGAAACATCTTCTTCTCCCCCTAAATTTCATTTAAAGGAGGTCCAAAATGAAACCATGGTTTGGGTACTGCTACTATTTTTTTAAACAAAGTTTTAACTAGCAATTCTGTGAACATAAATATTAACGTTTTCCCTAGCAATTCTGGGAAGACAAGGGCTCAACAGTTTTTGTCCAAGTCAGCATGGAGCAAACAAACATTTAAAATGTGCTCCGAAGTGTAAATCCTAAGTTTTATATGAAACATGAAAGCATTTTTCTGCCCCCAGTTTAAGTCTAGAATTTTGTGGCCCTCATACTTAGATTGCAGTGCACTTGAGATGGGCCACAGATTCTCCCCATTCCAACACTATTACAACCCATAAACTTCACAATGTTACCTTTCTCCCCTCCCTCAGCATTACACCCCAGTGAGGTGCATTTCTCTTCCAGAACATCAGAAGTGCATCATACAGTACTTAAACGTACATAAGCTTCAATTGTCTTAACTTTGCCCAGATTAAACAATCCTCAATGGTGTATGGAAATGGAAGTGTCTGTACCTATACACAGGTGAGACCCTCACTAGAAACTTCTACCAATACAGTAGTATAGTTTTGTCAGGCATGATTTTGTGTCGTGCTGCTGCTGCCCTAGTGTGACAGTTATTATGGTGAGGGTAAAGCTGCTCTTGGCAATATACAATGTATTTTGTCCAGGAAACTGGTAAATACTATACCAGTAGAAGTGCTTTTTTTCAGTATAGGCTGCATTTACAGTAAAAATGGTTTGCTGGAGTAGTGCTACTGGCAAACCCTCCTAATGGAGATGCAGATTATACCAGCAAAAGTTCTTTTGCCAATGCATCTTACAACCAGTTTCCTACACTAACTCAGCTACACTGGTATAAAAAAATCTTTTATCTAGTATAACTGCCTACTCTGGAACTTTTGCCAGCATAGCTATGTGAGCTAGGGCTGTGATATTTTTCCACCCTTCCAACTGAGATAGATAGCCATGCTGGCTGAACTTTTAACGACACAGACACAGCAACAGGTTACGATGAGGAAATAATGGCAGGACCTACCAGCATGCCAGACACTCCATGGTAACTGCATGCAGGCTCTTACCACACAGTAAATGAAATCCTACCCACAGTAGTTTACTTGTCTTACTGAGGGCTAAGCCACTACAAGTTAGCTTTCCTTTAATGGAGGATAAGAGCATGCACAAGGGTAGTTACTGTGGAATTGCTACCTCACCCTTGTTTACCTCATGGTAAAATTTATCTGTCCAAACCCCAAGGGGAGACCAAGCCTAGGGGGGTTTGCCAAGTTACATTTTTTATTTCTGCTAGCAAGCCCGCTGTCATCTCAATTACATTTGTATTTGGAAAAGGGGATAGTTTCTACAAGCCATTTCAACAAGTGAAGAACTAAGAAGCAAAATCGTTTTTCCCCCAATACAAAAAGTTCACTGAAAATGCTTGTGTTAACAGGCCAGTGAGAGACAATGACTTTTTCTTTTGAAAAAAAACAGATCTGCTACTTGTCCAAAGGGCTTGGTGCTGGCATCCGGTAACTGAGAGTTGAGGGGAAGGCAAAGCGTAACGCTGAAAACCCTTCCCTCTCCAGTCTTACTTGGAAACGGGGAGTGCAGCTGTTGCTCATCTTCAAAGAGTTCTGCTGCACAACAGCTGTCTTCAGTGCTGGACAAGGGGGCAACACAGAAGGTGGGGGTAGTTCTAAAACGTGAGAATTTTGTAGAGAACTGCTCATTTTTGGACAAATGGAGGCAGAGATAGAAGTTTGCTTTCTACATGAAAGGCCCTCCTCATCGTCTTCCATCAACAAAAGATTCATGTCCTTTTGTAAAGACTGAGTGGCTGGTGTTTGAAGTTCCTGCCTGGAAGACTGTCCCTTCTGCATCCCTTGGAAGTCCCCCGATGCAGAGTTCACCAAGTCTCTTGCTTCTGCTCCCACTTCCAAGGATGGAATTTTACAGTTAAGTCTAGATTGATCATTCTCCCAGAAATTTTCTTGTGCTTCCTCATTGTAGGTTTCTTGACAGGGTGGGTCCTTCATGTGAAAGGATGTCTTCTGTAATGTTTCACTAGGAAGAATACGGCTATTATCCTCTCCATGGTTTGCTTTATTCTCCGCAACCTTTTTTCCTTTAAATTCCAGTGTTGGCCTAATAAGAAGACCCTCTTCATTTACCCTGTATTCTTTTACTGCTTTCTTTCTCCTTAACTTCTGGAAATCTGCCAGCTGACGCAGTTCCGCTGGCAGCTCCATACAAGAAGGCTAATTTAAAAGAAAAAAGAGATACATATATGGAAAATATGTCAACACAGAACATGACAGATCCTCCTGGAATCTGCCTACCTAACAAAATACCATGTCATGAAAACCATGCATTATAGTTTCTTCCAAACGTTAGAGTCTACCTACACAAAAGGTCTACTGGGTTTGTATCCTGTTGGCTTTATCATGTAAAAAGATTTGGAAAGTCATCTTCAGTTATGTTGCTCATTTTTTAACTTTAGAAATTTAGGTTGTCTGCACCCAGGTTTTTACACTTGAGAATTACAGTAAGAAAATTCCAACCGCTGATGTCCAGTTTAGCTATGCTGGTGAGAACCCATGTGCAGACAAGGTTCCAGCGGTTTTTGAATTTAAGATTGTGTCTGCTGGAGGAGATTAGAGGCCCTGTTCCCCTTACGCTGCCTTGCTAAGGCATCAGCAAAATTTTGGCTCAGCAAGGCCTCAGCTTCTGGCAGGCTGCACTCGCCCTTTGCCCTACCACCTAACTCAATTTCTACTCTACTTCTAACCAGGTTCTAGCCCCATTTTCCCACATCCTTCATGGAAGGTGACAAATAACAGGATAAGATAGCACTGGGTTTTCACTGCCAAAAATATAACAGGCAGTGATTTTCAAGGCCCTTGTAGATTGCACCTGGAAGATAAGTAACACATCTTCCAAGAAGATAGGGATGTTTAACAATGAGGGAACAACTAATTAGTACACATATCAAAGTGGTGAACTAAGGTACCTCCACCTGTGTGGTTAGCTCTGTGGTAACCAGTAATTGGTTTTCTTATGAAAGCGTTAACATTTGATTGGCTTCTATAGTTGTCCAATGTATAACACAAGTATAAAAAATGTTATTGTTCTAACACCGTTTGGATGTGTAACTCCTGCACACTTCCTCTCTGTCAACCAGTTTAATCGCCTGGCTGTCAGCAATTAAAGGCACTCTGCTTCTTTACAGAATCATTTCTTTAAGCTTAAGTACAACAAAACAGGGACTAGAGCCCCACCCCCAAACAGTGCTGGTGCCTAGGTAGCCCAGCCACTTGCAACAGTGTCATGTAAACACTCTTGATAAAAATCACTTACAGTGGATAAGACCAGAATTTATGAACCAGAGAATTAATACCAAGACCACATTTCAAGAGTTAAAAATATTGAAAACTAATGAACTGATGTGGGAAAGAGCTGTTTAAAAATGAAATTGGTTGAACAACCAACCAGACAAAAAATTGCACTGTTTCAAGGTCTGCTTAGCATTTTAAAGAATGGCTATCTCCAGGAAAGAGCCATATCTTTCAATTAAGATGCAAGAGTTCACAAATCTACTCAGACATCTTTTAAGTCCTTCACCTAAACCAGAAAAAGCATCACTGATACTTGTACAAAACAAGTAGTTGTTTCAGGCATTCCTTATCTATCATAAAGCAGCAAAAAGGTTGCAAGGCTTTTTTATTTATTTATTTAAGAAATGCTTTGCCAGTTTCCTATATAAAAAGAGTCTGTCAAACCAGATTCACCCCAAAATTTAAGTTTGGTAAAAACAAGATGCATTGTAAGAACAACCTATCACATTTTTAGATTGTTTCCAATAGAACTATATTGTTAAGTTTGCTGCAGCACTTGCAAACTGACTTGGGCTACAGTTTTTTGGTAAAGTCTCTCATCCACTTATCTAGGTAAGTGCATAATACAAAACATATGTAGAGAAGAAAATCACCTTAACAGCTGTGCAACCCCTTAACTATCCCCTCAAAAAAGCTTAAGAAAATAGTTAAAATCTGTACCTTGCCCAGCAGGTAAACAGTTTGGCTCGATTGAATCAACATGGTCAAAGACAGTATATTCCAGACTAAAATGCCTTTCATTGAAAACATCCGGTCACTGGCCTTGTCCTGTTTAATCATGATTATCTATATCTGGCATTTCAACACTCACTTTATCCCTACACTGAGAGCCAGACTTATGCCACTTAGGTGTGGGTCTTCTGGAAATGAACAGCCTCTGGATCCCAAATATACCATGCAGCTAATGAGAAAAATTATGGCCAGTCATTTTCTTTGCCAGATTAAATTTGTTTATGGTTTTCTGGTGTACCCTACAACGTACACAACAATAATGCCATCTGGAAGTCAGGGAAACTCACATAAGTGTGTCCACAATTAAGGAAATTGTTATCCAGTGTAAATGGAAAAAAGAAAAAAAAAAGCAATCTTGACTATTCCTACTTTCTAGGAATTGGACCTGAATAAATAAAGGCTCTCCTAATGAAGTAAGTTAATGCAGGCCTTGTCTTGACACAAGGTTGGTCAGGTTTAACTAGAGGTTTATTTTTAAAATTGATTTTGATTATTCTAATAAAGACAAGAGTAAATAAAAAAGACAAACTAATATGAGACAAGAGTAAATAGATTCAAGAGCATCAACCAGAAATGTGTTCTGTTTAAAAAAAAGTTATTTTTTTAAACAGATTTTAATTAAACTGATGCAACTGTGTAAAGCAAGGCCATAATCTGCCTCACTCCAAGCTGCTGTTCCTGACACTGCAACTTTCTCCTGCAAGGCCAGGTGTATTTGAAAGTTCAGTTTCACATCAAATAATGAGAAGCACAAGTGAAACATTATTTTCACTGTCCAAAACAAGAAATTTTCTTTAAAGGAAACAAAGCATAAAGTAAATTTCTTATGAACTATGGACATAGATATTTGGCTGCTTGCAGATGTCAAAAAAAAAAGAAAAAAAAAGAAAAAAGCACTTTAATTTAAACTCAGTACATCTCTGCATCGAGCCCCATGCATGCCCAGAAGAGGCAGTGCCTTAGTTGGACCCGCTTTGCCGACATCTGTAAAGATCAGGCACTTTAGTGGGGCTTTTTGGCACGTCTATCTAATAGATAATTGATTCAGCTTTAGCTAAAAGCGCAAAAAGGTCGCTGAAGTGCTGATCCATATAGACACTGCAGAGTTGAGTCAAACTAACATGATGCTTCTTCCAGTAAATCATGTTTTTTTCAGGCAGCCTTGAAGTTTAATTTTAAGACTGGCAAGAACTTATTTTTTTTATTTTTAAATGAATGGGAACAGATTAATTCCTGGTCCAAATTTTGGAAAGTCATTGGATTTATACCAGGGTTGGCCTTGGCTCACTGTTAACCTGGATAAATCCCTTAAAAATATCACACACTAACTTTTCCTTTTTTTAAAGTAAGTAGATGACCTCTGAGGGAATCATTATATATGAAGATGATCTAGAATGTTGATCTTCTACCCTGAAGTTTATATGTCTTTTTAGAAATTCAGTTCTCAGGTAATTTTTTTCCTTAATGGACAATTTTTCCTTCCTTTGTAAAAATGTTCAAGATGGTGAGATCTACCCCTTCATCTGTGATGCAACAATGACCTCTAGTGGATGTTTTAATTAGTCTCCTAAATCTAGGTCCATAAAGGGCATGTGCCGTAAGTAATCCCAAGGGTTTTTAAATTACACTTAGTGCCTGGTTGAATTAGAGTCTGATGTGGAGAACTGGTCTGAGGTTCTCTCTTTTCAAGGTGAACCAATGACTATTTCCATGTGTATTACAAAGGATATATTTAGCCATGTATCCCATTTAAACATGAGGCAATGGAATATTACCAGCAATGCCAAGGCATAATCCAATGAGAAGTTAATTTGATCTTGTCATAGTGCAGGGGAAGGTTTAGCACCCCTTTCCAATCTCTGTTATTGAACTCTCCAAGCACCCGTTCCACAGTTTAAAGGTGGGGAAACTCAAAAGAAATCCAAAATGGTTCAATGCAAGGAGAAGTCTGAAGCAGAGTGCCAAAGGAAATAAACTTCACATGGGACTCAGATACTACAGATGATATCTGTATTGACATAAGGATTGACAAGACAAACTCTGGATTACAAACAAAAATTATATGGCTTTATCAAAGACCCTTTCTCATATTAACCAGAATAAAAATACTATTTAAGACAACAGTAGTCCCACTCAATGAGACTATTCACACACGTTAAACTACGTATACTTAAGTGTTTGGGGGCCCAGGTGTAGGGTTTTTTAGACAGGAAGCAAGTTGGAGGGTTTGTCCAAAAAGATTACTGCAGAGGAGTATCTAGAGATATATATTCCAGAGAACAACAAGGTCATTTTGAAAAGCACTGGCACTGTCCCACCCTCAATCAGCAAACACCCCTCTTTCTTCTAATCTGTGTGACACATGGTGCCAGGAGTCTCCCAAAAACATTCCATACTCTATACAGAGCAGATGCTTCCACATTTCTTCAAGTATTGCAAAAGCCACTGCATGAGATTTATTAGGATGACTACTGGCTCACCGCAGACAAGAATGAAAAACCTTATCCATAAACTGAAGCCAGCAAGTATTTCAGGAGAGCTGACAAGCAGGGGGGCAAGAGAAGGGAAAATGTGAAAAATATTTTTGACAAAAACAGACCTTTGGTAAGTGGGAGACAGCAGGTTTGAACTGTAGTTGCAAAGGAGAGCCAGCAAAACTGTCATTGCCAGGAATTACTGTCTGGTAATTAGGACTAGGAAACAGGTAAAATGATTAGCACGGGATGTCAAACATACAGCCCACAGAGCAAGTCTATCCAACCTGCCAGTCTACCAGCATAGCCACAGGGAGTGGCCTGCCACAGAATCCAGACCCTGGTGGACAGGACAATCAGCACATGAGAGCGAGTGAGGGTTGACAGCAACATTCATGCTTCGTTGTCTCCACTGCCAGAGCCTTACTTCCCTGGCTCCTGGCCCCTGCTGCACGCCCTGTGCTGGAGTCTAAACTGGAGCTACTGGTGTAGCATGGGGTACATAGCAGCAGCTGCTCCAGCTCCACCCCAGGGCATGCGGTGGCTCCAGATTCAGTGCCTACCGCACGCCCAAGGTTGAAGCTGCTGCTACAGCTGCCTTATGACCTGGTCTGGATCCTGTCCACAAAGAGACTGCATCCTAAGTCTGGTCTGGGGGCACAAGGTGAGTTTGACACCCTTGGATTTGGGGATTAAGGAACCAGCCAGCCTGAGACTTCAACAAGAGCATACTTACCTCAGTGTTCCCCAGCTGAACTGCTGACCCTTCCCGATAGGCATTTAAGTAACCATCCACTAAGGTTGTTAAGTCAGACATCATCTCATCCAGAAACACGAGGCGGAGAGGCAGAAGGTACACTGTCTCCAGAGCCAGCACTTTCAGCAGGGAAGGTGGAAGGGGTCTCACAAACCATACATCAAGGTTTTCCTGCATGCCCCCAACATGAATTAAAACAACTCAGTCGTTTATACAGCGAACAGTTTAGCAAAGAGCAGCTTTCAGCCACATGCTCTCCTTCTTCCCCAGCTCACCCGGTCCTTCCAGATGCTGATCTGTACCCCTAGTGCAGTTAAAACTGACACTAGCTGTACCTCCCATAGCTTAGTTTATGCACAAATTGTATTGCTTTAACAAGTCCATATAACTAAAGATATATCTGCATCACCATAAGATATGCTAATACCAATTCCCATATAGGATGGCATAAGTTATACTAGTACCATACTTACCTGAATCCAAGAGTACCCCCCCAATCATTAAATTCTATATATGGAAAATTATATATTTCTTATTATTTTCCATGTGTAGAATCTAGTTATTAAGGGGGTGTCTTAAATTTATCTCCCTCCCCTGTGCTCTCCCCTCCACCAAACATTTTCCCCGCAATATGTGCCCCATCCCCCAAAGCAGAAGACACCCCAGCCCAGGGTAGGTGGTGGTTTAGCTCTGGCTTTGCTGTGGGCTCAAACTTAAGACTGCAGCAGCTACTTGGCCCAGCCAATACTTAAATCCAAGACAAGTTCCCCCCCCCCCATCTTGGATTTGAGTAAATACAGTACAGTAAAAGCTCTGTTATCTGGCATCCCCGGGGAATGGGGGATGCCAGATAACCAAATATGCTGGTTAGTTGAGCAGCCCGGGCTGCCACTTCTCCCACGGTGTCTGGGGTGTCCCTCCACCCCTCCTGCCACATCACTGCCCCTCCCATGGGCCCTGCAGGACACGGAGGCGGGCCCCACACAGCCTGTTATGCCCCCAGGCCGTGGGGGCTTGGCAGTGCAGGCTGCTTTGCCCCAGGCCGTGGGGACTCAGGGAAACCGGAAATGCCACAATGGGCACTTCCAATTTTACTTTATCTTACAAGCTGGGATGCCAGTTAATTGAGCATGCCAGCTTGTAAGATGCTGGTTAACAAAACTTTTACTGTATATCAGTTGTGCTCCCTTACTACAAAGGGAAGACACTAAACAATAACTTTAAATTACAGCAAATTTAGACCAGATCTCACTGTTAGAACAGCAAAGCAGTGGAATAGGCTGCCCAGGGAAGTTGTGGGATCTCTTTCACTGAAGGTTTTAAAGAAGTTGGACAAACATTGGTATGGGATGATTTAGGGGTAGCACCCTCAAGGCCCCTTCCAACCATAATCACTGATAACAGTTCAAGCCCAATACATAAACACTCCCTGCTCCATTGCTAAAAATGCACTTTTGAAATGGACCAAATATCTCTCTGCACTGAACCACCTATGCCATGTCCTTTGCTTGTCTAATGAGGGGTACCCTTAAGTCTAATGACGTTGCGACCCACTGGCTTAGAGTTTGGGGTTTCACATATTTAAAAAAACAAAACAAAACAGAAAACCCCCCAAAAAACCCAGACAGCAACTTTTACCCTACTTTGGACATACCCCAAATTACATACAATTCTGAGAGAACTGTATGTCTCTTGTGGTTTGCAAACTCTTTGCTAATTCTCCATTTCAAAATTATGTATTAGGAAATTGTGAGTACTGATGTCAGTGGAAGCTTGAACCTTCCTCCCAGTCAGTGCTAGAAAATCTGAGCTCCTGAAGCTGATCTATGCAGGGGCAGATAGGGGAGGTTGCAATGGTGCTAATGCACCCTGCTTTGGTTCCTGCTCCACCCAAATGTTAAAACCCAATGTCTGGGAGCAGCAGCAGGCTACAATACTGCTTCAACCTATACCCCTGGGAGAGGCAGCTGCATATCTATTCAGGCAATGCTGAGAGAGTCAACTGACTGGATGACTCATTATCAGCTCCATGATTCTCATTAATCTCTCTCCACTCCACAAGTGTTAATGACCTCTATCTTTTTCAATGGCCTTGAGGTTTCACTATTCAAACTATTCTTTCATCTGCGATTTTGCTGTCAGTTAGCCATTTCTGGTAATGTCTCTCTTCTATTTCACAGCCTGGCAGACTGTTTTTAGCTCTAGCTAAAAACCCTAAGTCAAGGGATAGAAATAACTGATAGTGAAGTATTGCAGGTACTATCAAGATGCTCAAGAAGGCTAGGTTTTGTCTTGTGAATCTTAATAAGAGATGCACATTTAACTATAGTGACAACAGGACACAATGACACAATATCCTTTGACTTTGTTACCTAGCTTGTTGTGTTTTTTTAAACTTTGAATATACACACACACATATACATACACACACACACTCTCTCTCTCTTTCTCTCTAGCAAATTAGCGCACATTCCAATAGTTATATTGGTTTTCTGCTTCAATCTTGAACTGAATAATACAGTGCTAGCCCCTTACTATATTAGTAAAGATTCTAGTTTCTCTTTTACTGAAGAAAATCTATGTTGTTGCATGAAAAATCTGTGTTGTTATGTGTGACGATGCACAACACCATGTGGCACACCCTTTTCAGAATCCTAAATACGCCCATGTATCCAGGCAACCTAACCACTAAGTGGAGTCAAACACCCTCAGCTGCAATCCCAGCCTGGGCCAATTCATTTCCTATGTTGCAGCTCCTCCTACAACAAACTGATCATCATGATAGACAAATACTTAAAAGGGCAAGAAGAGTTCTTGCCTGTGTCCTTGATACTGGGAACAGTACTTGCCTGTCTGAATTTCTCACCTGAACTGCCTGCTGTCTGCGCCTCATGAAGGAAACTGATTTAGGGGACATCTTTAAATGCTGTACCAAACACTCCTCCAAGGTGCTGATGCGGTGTGGAAGGAAGCCGCCTGTCATCACTGAAAACTGTAGGACATCAGCAACCTATGAAAGGAAGAGAGGAAGGGAGAAATACATCACAGCAGCTTCAGCTGTCCCAAGAGCAGACAATTAGGATGTTCCTTACTGGAGACCATGCTGAAGTTAAACACACTGCTAACAAATTAATCTTTAACTGTTCAAACTCTCAGGAGTAAGAGTCTCAACCCCTTCAGGATGTTGCAGTTAGGTAGAAATCCTGTGAGATGGCTTCTTTTTTCAGTAAGCTGCTGCTTTTTAGATTAAAGTGACAAAAGTGAAATATGATGAAAGATTTATCAGGTCCCAAAAACATATAAACTAAAGACTGTTTTAGATTACAAAATTATGCAGGTTAAACTTGCCATATGTTGGTACATCCTTCCATGTATCCACAATCAATTCACTCATTCTATTTTCAGCCCTTTTGATAAAACTCTGAGTTTCTGCCATTCTTTGTTTAAACAACACCCCCTACTAGCCCTATTCCACTAGTACAGTCCCTGTGTAGATAGTATATTGCCTCTCTACAGTCCTCCAACAACAATCCCACAATACCTCTGGTTGCAATTTTAACCTCTTCTTTGCCAAGGTTTCATAATGACTACACATCATAACTGTCTTTCCCCATCCCTTAATTGCATTGCAAATCCTGAATGTGTTTTGGAGATACCTCTTGTACTGCTAATCTCTCTTTGCAATGCTCTGTACAAGGTATACCAGAAACTCCAGGTAAAAATTTTGCTGCTATTTACCTCATGAAAGAAGTCAAGGATCTCCACAGCCTGAGGTGGAAGAGGGCTTTGCAAGTCCAGTTACTGAATTTTCAAAGGAAAAAGGGTGTTTATTTCAGCATTTAATGGGACTTGCAAAAGCTGAAGTACCACAGGGACGAGCAGTAATGTTGAGCAAAAGGAAAGGAATAATGGGAGTCCTACCATAAGGCAAAGGAGGCCAACAGAAAAATCTGGTGCTGCCCTTTACTTCTGCCATAACTAAGCCAAGCAGTATGTTGTATGCTAGACAGAGACCCCACGCACCAGTGACAGGCATCTTGCTACACTCGGAAAAGGTGCCCCAGCAGAGTATATCATCATCATTAAGGAGAGGGATGCAGGCTCTTTAATAAAGACTGGAGTTCTCTGAGACCCAGCTGAACCCGAGTAGGTAAAAAAGGAAGAGAACTCAGGGTGGGTGTGGGTGTGTGTTTCTCTTTTCTTAGTACAGTAGGTTCTGTGTCTCTATGCTCAGCTGGGCTAGGTTCAGTTGGGTCTCAGAGAACCCCAATCTTCATTAAGGAGGCTGGATCCCGTTCCTTGATGATGAATTACTTGTGTGCGTGTCTACACACATCATAGTATTAGTACATGTGTGTACACACACACACACACACACACACACACACACCTGCACAGCCCCCTCCACTCTCCTTCATTTCATATCCCCCCTCTTCTCAAAATGGTAGCCAGAAGCATGCAGGGAAATAAATGTTTTTTGAAGCAGTCAGTTTAGTTTAACAAAATGCATTGGAAGTCATGGGCAAAAGAGTGAGAAAGAAAAAGAGAGAGAAATACCAAAAACTTTCCTAGTGTATGCTCTGGACTGGGCACAAAGAGAGAACATTTACAACAGGAGTCAGGGCTCTGCAAAACAAAACCATACTAATACCAATACCTGAAGTTGTGAACCTTCAAATATAGCACTACACATTTACAATCAACTATTCCACTAACCCAGTAAATAGTCATTCACATTTCTAAGAATAAAACTGTAAAAGCACACATCAGTTTTGACAGAGCAATGCTTTGACCTTCCACTCTGAAAATCCAAGTCTAAAACAAACCACATACTGCACTTGGACTCGGGTACAAAGCGGCCGTGATGGCACGCTATGGGTGAAGGAGACTTGGTTTTCTGTTAGCTCACAGGGTCAGGTACTGGCCTGCATAGTTTCAGGTTGACCTTGGCACAGATATCCCCTTTGTCTGCTGGCACAATCTTGATAAGAGTTTCAAGCAAATAATTTTCTTACTATTCAAGCAAATAGTCTTCAGTCACTGACTGTAAGCTTCTAGAAAGGGCATTATTGTTTATACCGTGGTAAGAAAACTTTATCTTGCCACCCTTCAATGAATCCTAATTATTGTGAAGAGCATAGGTGAATTAATACATGGGCCTGTGGGGCCTGGGCCCAGGGGCCCCTGCCAATCAGAGGCCCCCAATGCCTGTGTTCCCTTGGAAAACGGCAGGTTTCCCCTTGTAGGCGGCCAGCATTTCAGCCTGAAAGGGGTTCTGCTTGGGGCTACAGGGAATGGGATGCAGGGGGCAATGCATGCATGTGCATGGCCAGGAACGCAGCCAGGCAGTGTGGAGAGCTGCTCCCTGCAGGTAGGTCTGTGGAGGGGAAGGGGCATGAAGGAGGGAAGGGCCATGGCGTGGGTGGCAGATCAAGGACCCCAGGATCCATGGTGAGGGAAGGAATGGGGCAGGAGCTGGAGGCACTGTCCAGCCAGAGTGTTGCACAGGATCCGGGGTAGGGAGCAAGATGGAGCCACAGGCAGCTTGTCTGGGGGGTACAGGGGAGGTGAGACAGCTCCCTGCCACTGCCCACACCCTCCAGGGGAGGCATAGGGGGACATGTGCCCCCCATATTTGTGCATGGGGTGCATGTAGGCTGTCTGTTGTGGAGTTGGGGCTCTCCACTCTGCTGCTTTTGTCCTGGGGGCCCCGCACCAGCTGCAGCAGGGCCCCTGAGGCAAAGGCAGCAGGATGGAGAGCCCTAAGCTCACAGCAGGCAACCTGCATCCACTCTTACCTCACTTGGCTCTCCTCCACTCCAGCCATGGTGTGGGAAGGGGGGGAGGGGGCAGGGAGCAGGTAGGAGAGGGGAGCATGTGCCACCCCACCTCCAGCCTGGCTATGTCCACCCAGCCTCCCTCTCAGGGCATGGAGGGCCTTTGGCAGCAGCAGCACCAGGAGGGAAAGGGCACCTCCCCCCAGCTGAAGTCCCCGCTGGGGTGTGGAGGGCCTTCTGTTTGTTCAGGGCCCCAGTAAATCTTAATCTGCCGCTGGTGAAGAGGCTGGCAATGGTGACTTCAAGCTGCCTGGAGCAGTAATCTTCTCAGGACTCTTGCATCCTCATGAGTAATGTATCAGACCATGTCATCACTGCCTGTGCAGATCCACAAGAGCCACTTTCATGCAGTGAACCCTGGTAATGTGATCCCAAGTGATCCCAAATTGACAAAAACACCAAAGTGCACAAAGTTAAAGATACGGAATTGTTTCCGTCATATGAAATAAAAATTACTGCCTGGAATAAGTTTAGCACTATTTAATGCACCAGTTCTACACTTATTACTAGTCCCAATTTACTCATCATACTTTACAAGTCTGTAGCAAGAGTGAACCTCTGGAAATAGACCTGTTGAAAGTCTCTAGGTTAAGATTAGTGGGGAGAGCAAGAAGGGGGGGATGTTCTGGTAGGTGTGTGCTATAGACCACCAGACAAAGAGAATGAGGTAAATGAGGCTTTCTTCAAACAAGTAGTGGAAGTTTCCCAGTCACAGGCCTTGGTTCTCACGGGGACTTCAATCACTGACATCTGCTGCGAGGGCAATACATAAGTGCACAGGCAATCCAGGAAGTTTTTGGAGACAACTTCCTGGTGCACATGTTGGAGAGACCAGGTAGGGGCCATGCTCTTCTTGACCTGCTGCTCACAAACAGGGAAGAATTGGTGGGTATGTAGAAGTGGATGGCAAGCTGGGCAGCAGTGACCACGAGATGGCTGAGTTCAGGAACCTGACAAAAAGGAAGAAAGACCCTCAACTTTAGAAAGGCAGACTTTGACTCCCTCAGGGAACTGATGGGCAGGATCCCCTATGAGGCCAATCTGAGGGGGAAAGGAATACAGGAGAGCTGGCTGTATTTTAAAGAAATCTTACTGAGGGGACAGGAACAAACCATCCCAATGTGCAGGAAGAATAGCAAATGTGGCAAGCGACCAGCTTGGCTTAGCAGAGAACTCTTCAGTGAGCTTAAACACAAAAAGGAAGCTTACAAGAACTAGAAGCTTGGACAAACATTTTAGGAGGAATATAAGAGCATTTCTCAGGCATGCAGGGATGAAGTCAGGAAGGCCAAAGCACAACTGGAGTTGCAACTAGCAAGGGACATAAAGGGTAACAAGAAGGGTTTCTACAAGTATGTTAGCAACAAAGCAAAGGTCAGTGAACGTGTGGGTCCCTTACTGAATGGGGGAGGCAACCTAGTGATGAGGAAGAGGCTGATGTGCTCAATGCCTTTTTTACTTCAGCCTTCACAGGCAAGGTCAGCTCCCAGACTACTGCACTGGGCAGCACAGTTTGGAAAGGAGGTAAGCAGCCCGCAGTGGTGAAAGAACAGGTTAGGTACTATTTAGAAAAGCTGGACATGTACAAGTCCATGGAGCCAGATGTAATACATCCAAGGGTGCTGAGGAAGTTGGCTGATGTGATTGCAGAACTGCTGGCCATTTGAAAATGTGTGGCGATTGGGGGAGGTCCCAGATGATCGGAAAAGGGCAAATATAGTGCCCATATTTAAGAAAGGGAAGAAGGAGGATCCAGGGAACTATGGACCAGTCAGCCTCACCTCACCTCAGTCCCTGGAAAAATCATGGAGCAGATCCTCAAAAAATCTATTTCTAAGCACTTGAAGGAAAAGAAGGTGATTAGGAACAATCGGCATGGATTCACCAAGGGTAAATCATGCCTGATCAACCTGATTGTCTTTTATGAAGAGATTACTGAATCTGTGGACATAATATACCTTGACTTTAGCAAGGCTTTTGATACTGTCTCTCACAGCATTCTTGCGAGCAAACTGAGAAATACGGGTTGGACTGTAAGGTGGATGAACGGACTGTAAGCTGGCTGGATTGTCAGGCTCAACAGGAAATAATCAATGGCTCAATGACTAGCTGGCAGCCAGTATCAAATGGGGTTCGTCCTGGGGCCAGTTTTGTTCAATATCTTCGTTAACCATCTGAAGTGCACTCTCAGCAAGTCTGCAGATGACACTAAGCTGGAAGGGGCAGGGTGGAGTAAATATGCTACAGGATAGGGTTAGGATTCAGAATAACTTATGGCAAAAGAAATCTCATGAGGTCCAACGAGGACAGTCCTGCACTTAGGATGGAAGAACCCCATGCGCCAGTACAGCCTGGGAATTGACTGGCTGGGCAGCAGCTCTTCAGAAAAGGACCTAAAGGGGGTTATCGTGCACAATAAGCTGAATATGAGTCAGTGTGCTCTTGTTGCCAAGAAGGCTAACAGCACACTGGGCTGCATTAGTAGAAGCGCTGCCAGCAGATCAAGGGAAGTAATTATTCCGCTCTATTCTGCACTGGTGAGGCCACATCTGGAGTAGTGTGTCCAGTTTTGGGCCCCTATAGACTACAGAAAGTATGTGGACAAGTTGGAGAGAGTCCAGCTGAGAGCAACAGAAGTAGCTCAGGGGCTGGAGTGTATGACTAATGAGGGAACCGGGTTTCTTTAGTTTGGAGAAGAGAAGACTGAAGGGATTTGATAGCAGCCTTTAACTACCTGAAGGGTAGTTCCAAAGAGAATGGAGCTACACGGTTCTCGGTGGTGATACATGAACAAGAAGCAATGTTCTCAAGTTGCAGCAAGGGAGGTTTAGGTTGGACATTGGGAAAAACTCTCCACTAGGAGGCTGGTGAAGCTCTACAACAAGTTACCCAGAAAGGTGGTGGGTCCTTGGAGGTTTTTAAGGCCCAGCCTGACAAAGCTGTGGCTGGAATGATCTGGGGATGGTACTGCTTTGAGCAGGGGGTTGGACTAGATGACCTCTTGAGGTGCCTTTCAACCCTAATTTTCTATGATTCTATGATTTTTCCCTGAAGATCTTTATTGAAAATTAAGAAATTTTGACTGTAACACTTCATGTATGCTAATCCTGTAAATATAATAAATTGTCTTGGGTTGGGAGTTTCTGGTTTTTAAATCAGTGACTTCTGGGATACCCTTGACAGGCAGCCCCTCTGCACCATTTATTCTCATTACAAGAAAGAAAAACAGACAAGAAAAGACACATTTTTTGATCTTCTCCGGATCTCCAAGGCCATAATATAAGAAACTAGGGACTGGAAAGAACACAGGCTTGAGAAAAGGCAGTTCAAGATCAAGTAAGTCATTCTGCAACACTAGACAGAAAAATGAACATATACCCAGTGTACTGCACAAAACACAGAGACTTAGACCCCACCAGCCACTGTGCCATATGGATGACTCTCTTCCTAGGCATGGGCTATTTTGCACATCTCCCTTAACCCCAATAAAAACTAAGGATAACTGCTGTGACAGTATAAAGCCACATCCTGGAATTCTTACAAGAATAGTCAGCATCTCACACTTTAAGTGGTCTTACTTTTGTTTAGAAGTATGCTTGTTATTTATTACTGCAGAATAGCTTTCATTTGTGAAAATATTGATTTTTTTATTATGTTTTAAAAAGGCAGATGTGTATCCCCACATCAGTGTCCAGTTCCATAAGGCACACTACAAGTCACCTAAAAATCAGGTACCAGCCAAGCACAATTGCTTCACACTGACAAAGCAGAGCATTGACAGTGCCATACTGTCCAAGCATGCTCTTAAGGCCTCCTCCCCTAGCAAGATGTGATCTTGCTCATCTCTGACTATTCAAGATCAGTAGATAGCATTTTCCCTGTTAGTGGTATTTCTTCCTCTGCTTCATAAATACTATGTAAAACACAAACAATAGCAATAAGGATCAGAGAATTCAGTCACCGATGTCCAACCTATTCATGAAGCATCTCCAGCATCCATTCATTTTACTAATGCACATTCAACACTCATCCTACAACTGCTCAGGCAATAGTTAAAACTCCCCTTGGTGCTATCCAAACTGTCTGTTTTCATAAGCCAGGGGAAAAAAGGACAGTCTGGATCAGAAAGAATTACAATTGGCCTGGAAAAGTGTCCTTGTCAGAAGCTTTTCAGAGTCCTGTATTATTAAAGATACAAACATGATGCACTTCCTCTGGCAAGCCAATGTTAAAGAAGCATTCCTGATGATCCACCAATTTCTTCTAGATACGGAAAAGTATTCTCTTCTGTTTATTTACTTAAAAGCAAGCAGCAGGCCCAGAATCAGTATGCATCCCCCATGTAGTGCTCCTTCACAGTTTTAGAATCCCACCGCATCAAATCCTTCTTTAATTCCTGCACACTGTCCAAAGTTACAGTTCCATGCAGCAGAGCATTCTGAATGGCACTGCATTCCTAGAGGGCAATCACCCATGCTGTGGATCTTCTAGTACCAAATTAACTACCTGGTGACTTATAGCAATCCAGGGTCATGAACTTCCAGAGCAGTCTCCACACAGGCTGTCACCATCAGAACAGCTCCAACTCTAACAGTCTTCTGCTGAAGACCCAAGGCAAACTTGGCGCACAACTCCAGGAACACAGCATTCATATAGCTGAATGTTCTGCAGTTTTGCCCAGTCATCCCAGATGCACATCACAAACCAATCCTGCTACTTAGCATTTGTTTCACAGGCTCAGAAGCAATGCTGGCATGTGCTTCTGGAAGGTGAATATCTAGAGTGCCAAGCAATTTTCATTCCCTGTCCATATTATCTACGCCTCCTCCTCAGTATTAATTTTCAGTACTGCACACCCACCACTATCCTGACTGATAGAGTTCTGCAAGTACAGAAGAATTAAGTGCCCTTTCCCTAAAACTGCCTGAAGAACTCTACAAAGTGATTCAGCATCCAAGCTTCTGCAACAAGGTGGAAATGGGCACAAGTAAGAGTGGAGTAAAGGATGTAACCCAGACAGTTAGAGATTATTATATGAAACAGGGGGGATTAAGGGAGTTTAGCTCCCAGGATGGACTGCAAAAATCTCCAAGAACAGCGCACTAGATGGTGGTACAGGAAATGGGGGGATGCTAAGCCTGAATGAGGCATATCTACATCAATGCAACCTGTTGCTGCAAGGACTGCATCAGCAGAAGCAGTCAAGTGGGCATACAGCCTAGTAAAATAGTGATGCAGTAGTATGCTGACACAAATGCCATGAGTAAAACCTTCTCATGTAGTCATAAGGACCATAACAGGAGCAATAAAGCTAGGGAATCATTACATTCATTACGCTATGTTAGGAGGCACTCATTGCTACACACCAATGAGTTATATTAACAGTCAATTATTAACTTACTTGCAAGCATCTGACTGGCCAGTTACTACAGCAATTGTCCCAAAGATTGACAGTAAATTAATTTGTTTTAGTCAAGCCATGAAGTATTAGGGCAGCAGCATACCAATTATTCTTTTTTTTTTCCCTTTCTTTTTTTTAAATGTTGCTAAATTGTATGGAGACACCATACAGAGTGTAAGGTACACTGGTAGGTTTTATGAATGTTCTTTGAGAAGCTGCCTCTCTTTAAGAAATGTAATTTACTTGCTAGTAGCTCAGATGATGAGCTCCAGACACAACCTCAGAGTAACAGAAAGATAAACAGACACATTAATTATTCAGTGATTCAGGTAGTGAAGAACGCAGCAGCAGGACTGTTTGTATCAATTCAGTTTTACTGGAAGTGTGATGCGTCTAAACTGACACTAAATCAATTTATCTGTTACCAAAACAGAACTGGACTAATTACAAATAAGACTTATAAAATCAAAGCTTAGAGTTCTACCAGCATGAGAAAAGCAGATGGGCTTGTGCTCACTCCTAACATAAGGGGGTATTGTACTAGTGCAACTTATCTGTTTAGACCAGGCTCATATGGGTCTGGCAGCCATTTTCAACATGTTGCTTAGCAATGCTGGATGCAAAAACCCTCCATGTTGGAGTTTTCTTGGGCTCAGGTGATCTAGTGATAGATATAAACAGACCAGGCCTAGAACTGGATTGGAAAAACCTGACTGGCATTTGGCCAGTGAAGGTGACTGTGAGCGACAGGTCAACCATCAGCTGCATTTAGACACTTACATAAAATTATGATTAGAAAAAAAGAGAGGCAAGGAGCCTTGCTTACACTACAAAAGCGTGGCAGGTGTGACTAGCTGAACACAACTTTTCTGAGTCTAGCCTAAAAAGTCATTCAATATAATATTATGTTTTCAAGGTCTTATTCTAATAATATAACGTGCTATACTAAAAATAAAGTGACAGCACTGCATACAATGCTTAGAGCTTTACCACAGCTTGCAACAATAGAATCAGATGGATTTACCACTGCAATTCTAAGCTGTAACTTCCACTGTTGATAGTACGGGTGGAGCTACTCCAGTACAGAGCATACATGGCCTGTTTTTCCTTTATTTTGCTTTTCCACCTGTAACAGGAATGGGAAGGATAAAGATGGTAACTCCTTATTACCAAGAGTCTGCTTGCCCTTCTGTACAACTTCAAGGAGTCTCCGGCTCCAGCAAGGTTAACCAAGAACAACTAACTTATCTACACTAGATGCCAACATTTATAAACCAGCACTTAAAGCACAAAACCCCACACCTTTTTCCTGACAGGTTTTCTGAGTGGAACAAAAGCTCCTTTCCGTAGTACTTTAGTGAGCACATTCTAACTAACACATTCCAACACTTCAGAGACAAGGCAAGCTGTACTTCGGCTTCCTTTTAGAATTTCGCTTTACTGGGGCAAAACATTTTATTGAGGTGTGACAGCAAACACATTCTAAACAAAACATTTAGCCTAGTCCAGAGAAACCTTTTTAAAGTAATTAATATCACTAGGCTATCCTCTCTTGGAAACTCTTTTC
Organism: Crocodylus porosus; assembly: GCF_001723895.1. Lineage (NCBI taxonomy): Eukaryota > Metazoa > Chordata > Crocodylia > Crocodylidae > Crocodylus > Crocodylus porosus. The sequence goes on along the minus strand of NW_017728947.1, from coordinate 55,365,068 downwards.
TCTGGTTACAAACCAATTTATCTAGCAAGGTACCTGTGTATCAAAGACATTGGAGAGAATGATTCCATACTTGTGAGAGAGACAGTCAGAGATCCAACGGCAGTCATGGATAACCTGAAGGATCAAAAAAAGATTTGAAGCTGGCTAGCTGCCGATCTAATACCTAAATATATATATTTTTGTTGATGTTTCTGAACATGTGTCCTCCCCACAATCTTCAATGGCTTTAAACAATCTAAAACCTTACCTTCAAAATATTCTTATCTTCCAGCACCATTTGTAGTCCATTTTTGAAGGCTCGAGGCCCCAGGAGAAAAATATCAAATAAGAAAACCCGACTCCTTGTTGCCACCTAAAACAAACAAAACCTAATTTATCTACAAGGGGGTGAGGACAGGTAGGGACATGAAAAAGGAAAAGATCTCTTGCTAAACAGATATCTGCACTGCAGAAATCTTGTCCACAGGGAGTATATTGAAGAGCACAAGTTTAGTTTCCTGAATATTAATCTATAGGCCAACCCTACCCCTTTCAGAAATATTGTCAGACAAGCATGCAATAAGGGATCAACAAAATAGCTTATTGTGCCTAGTTACATACAGGCAACCTCTGCTTAACACTGTTTCACTTGCACTATTTTTCTATAACACACATTTGAAATTGATATCCAATTTCACTTAGCGCTCAGCAAGTTTCATTATAACGCTCACAGTCACCATCTTGGGTCATTAAATACTTTCCGTTTCACTTAACGCTTGTTTTGCTTAATGCTTGGTTTTTCAGGAACCAATTAAGAGTGCTAAGCGGGGGTTGCCTGTAACAGCACTTTCAGATATGAACAGAACAAATCCTATCTACTATGCCTGAATTAAAAACAACCTTCCACTCTCCACTGTCATTAGATACAGAGCGTGTCTACACGTTAACGTGCTTTTCCTAATATGCATTAAACCTAGTACCTCCAGTGTGAGGTATTAGAAAAAGGAGCATTAGCCTATTTTAATGCACATTAGAAAAAACACGCTTTTTTGCGCTGCTTTAATGTGCATGAAAATAGGCTAATGTGCATTAAAGCGCACATGTAGATGTGTCCACAGAGTCACAAAGAAAATACTAGTCCCCTAGTTTTCATTTATGCTCCCTCATGGTCTAAAGATAGCAATGCAAGGACTAAAAAGAAAGCACCCTTTATCATTCTCATATGCCAGGTATGTGATAGAGAATTTAGACATGGCCTATACTCAGAATTGCACTGCAATAACTGAAGGTGTTATTTTAAACTAATTGAATTAAACCACTGCAAACCCTCCGCAAAAAGTTCATTCAATTTTAAATTTGTTTATATAAAAATGAGGGCACCCATATTTTGCTCCAGTTTCAATAGATGTATTTTAAACCAAGCAGCATACAACTTTAAATATAGATAGAACATTATTATCACAATCTCAGTTAGCTGTGGGATGATCTTCCTCTTCTGGCTCTTTATAACTCTTGATCTCTTTTAGGGTGTTTCATGAAGGCCTTGCATCTACTCTAGCAGTGTTTTGCTGCTTTAACTAAGACATACAAGTATAAAAATATTTACACTAGTATCTCTTACTTCTGTTTGTCAAAGCAAAATAAACTATATTGGTGGTAAGTGCCAGTAAAATGTCTTTTACGTTAGACTTTTTACTGGTCTAAATAGCACACTCCTTACTGATAATTATGCCTGTAAAACACCTTCTCTTTGTCCCTTACCTGAAACCAGCAGAGTTTTCCATAGCGACAAAGACTAACACCTTCTGCTGCAACACTAAGAACCACCTGCTTTTTGATGTGCAGCATCTATGGAAAATAAGGAAGAAACGACTGTTACCAAAGGTGAGATGGCTTGAAGGACTAATAGTAGAAAGGCTGTTTCACATTCAACGGAAAGCAGCAGTGACCACAAGTGTACATCTGACAGGTATTTAAATGACCTGTGAGAACTGAGTTACAGTTCCCAATCCAGTTACAGAGGGCCATGTAAATCACAATTAGCAGACTGAGCAGAGAGGTCAAGAACCAAATGGACCATGGATACTAAACAACTCTAACAAACAGGGAAGGTCCCTCTGAGGAAGTTTTGAGTTACTTCGCTATAATATGGTGAGCCTTACTCCCTGTGCAGTATCTGCTTTCTATGGGTTAAGAAGAAGTCTATGCTCAACATTCCTATTAAAGAGAACATTTTTCTAGGGTTAAATTTGCAAAAAGAAATCAAAAAGGGTTACAGCTAAGTGCATTAAAGGGAAAAAGATTTTCAGTCATTATACACTTGTGATAAAGCATATCTTGGAGCAGAGGCCAAGCAAGGGCCCTGCTCCAAGAGGCCAATTGTACTTCTTATCCAATTATATTTTTAATATATTGGCAGCAAGGCTAATATATTAAAAATTAATTTAGAAGCAGAAGCTGCCTTTTCAAAAAATGCTTGGGTACGCTGTCACGTCCTCTGGGGCAGAAACCTTGTTTTGGTTATACATGTAGACAGGGTTTAACACACTAAGGTCCCAATCCCTCATAGTTGCTACCACAATGGAAACAATTATGATTTCTGTCTGCTAAGTTTGTATAAGACAAAACATCTCTTACAAGCTTTTTAACCTTGAATCTGCCATTAGCGCTAGGAGTTCTGGGACAGCTTTCAGCATCAGCAGTCCAAGCCTCCTGTTGACTTCACTGTCCTTGATCAGTGTTAGATAGGTAACAAATAAGTGGTGGAACCCAGAGTGCTGAAGTTGCACACATCACTGGAAATAAAGAGCAGTTGCTTCTGACAGCTAATACCAAACAACTCTGGTGCTTCCCAAACATGGACCATCTAATTCCATTCTCTCATAATTGCTACAGAATCTTATATATAACTGATGCAGATCCCCCTACTTGTGAACAACAATACTCCCATCTGCACTGAATTCCCTACCTTCCCATTCATACATGTATGTTATGGAAGGGAGTTTGTGCACTTTAGGTTAGAGTAAAAAGTCATTTGTGATCAAAGATACCATTGGCACTTTGCTCAAGGAAACAGCAGTTACCACATCTTAGGAGTAAGGTAGCAACAACTTGTGAAAGGGTACTCCAAGACATGAGAAGCTCACAGAGAACTGTCTAAGACCTGCATCCAATGGCAATACTTCCTATTAAAATAGGGCAGGATCACAGGTCAACACACTATCAATATATTATTCACTGTTACTCACTGCTGAACCAAATTTCTGCTGGAACTGATCAATGACTATGTACTCCACATCTTCCTCCTCGTCTTCTGCAATGAAAAACACTAGAAGTGTGCTCTGCATCAACCATCACAGTGGTATATATCACACATTCATTTATTCAAGTCTCATCTTTGCTGTACCTGCATAGTTCCCTCTCCCTCCCCCTCAATGCTTCCTTACTGCCAGAAGAAAAATTTCCAGATATATTAATAAATTCCCAAATAACATTTACTACTATCATACCCAGCAAATTTAAAAGGAAAGCCAGGAGTTTGATCTTACTACATAAACAGGGAATGAGTTTTGAAAGTGATCACCAAAGGTAAAACATTTATTTTATACCCTTTTTAGATGATTCATGAAGTACAAAGGGAACAGGAAAAGTTTCTGTAAAACTCTTTTTTCCCATTAAAAAGTCATCACCTGTCCAAACTGGTTCATGTTATTACATAGTGTACTAGCCATTTGCCTGTCAGGAAAAAGATGCAGGGTAGGGACTTAGCACCACCACTCCACACTGCTGCCATCTCCCTGGAACACTGGGGGGAAACCTTGCCTCACCATCCCCTCTATCCCCCTCAGCCAGCATGCCGTGCTGCCCACTGCAGGGAGCAGGGCCAGAGAGGCTGGGGGGGCAGGGGGGGAACATGAGGCCAGCACTCCATCCCTGCCTCCTACAGGGAGCAGGGGAGGAGCAACGCCAGTGGCACTGGCCTCGCACCCCCAGTCCAGCTGCTCTGTCCACACCATCATGATGATGCTCCGCTGCTGCTGTCTCCTGTCCAGAACACTGTTGGAACACTCCGATTGTTTCAGACAACAGACAGACAGACTAAGGCTTTTATAATATTAGATTGCACAGCTAGTAAATCACAACATTACAAGAGGCTGAAAACCAAATGATGAAAAGGAAATGAACACAGAACACTGATTTCAGACACTTGTTCTATTAACAGCTATTTAGCAACAATGTATAATGACACTTGAAGAAAGGATGCCTTTGTTCAATATCCCCTTTTTCCTTCAGTAAGGTGTAAGAGCTCATAACACATATTTGTGACACTCCTAACAAATCCTCTAGTAAAACTAGAGAAGACTAAAATTTATATTTCTAAAGTTAAAAAAGTGAAAACAAGCTTGGTTTTTAAAAGTTCTTTGTAGGTCATATTCAATCCACACCCATTTTTCACCATTTCCTGGACTCTTACAATCTATGTGTATCCCTGTGAGATCAGACAGATTTTAACCCTGGAACCACATAAACTGAAAACAAGAACCTTCTTAGCAGACAGCCAACAATCTCCAAGCGTAATGATCAACCTGACACTGATCACAAATGGCCAACTGGGTTCAGGATGTTATTTGACACCACAACATAATGAAACAGCAGATTAGCACAATCACAAGAAGAAATGTTTGCTGCATGGAGTACTTTGCCCCTTTACAAGACTAGTTGGGCTGCTCTGTGAATGAGCGACTTCACAGCTAGAAAAAAACTACAAGTAAGTGTTACAAAAAGCATACGATGCAACAGAACTACCAGTATTACTGCCTTTTAAATATTTTCACTTTGAGTGCTCTTACTTATGAGCCTACAGTTGAAGGGGGGGGGGGGGGGGAGGACTTAAGCCCCAAATGGCCAAAATATAGGAACTCAGCAGGCTGTTTTAGAACCATCTGGTTTCAAAGGAGGAGAAGGCACAACACAAAACCCCAGAGTATCTGGATCTTTCTGCTGAAGTTAAAATCAGTGAAGTAGTTAAAATTTCATATTTGAATTGTTGTCATTAGTTTCAGTGTTAACTCAACAATTAGATAGTCTATGCAGGTAATGAAACTCATTCAAGATATTTACAGAAAGTATGTTACCAAAGCATATCTATTATGGACAGAGCTGCTTGTACCTCACCTGACAGGACAGACAATGGTGAAGTACAGCATAACCTCATAAATCTGGCATGCTCAGAACCAAGCACTTGCTGGAAATTTGAAAATGCCAGATTTTTTAAACCAGCGCAGCAGCCCATTGTGGAGCAGCGGGGGAGGGGGGATAGCAGCAGCGGGTCCTGGAGCAGCTACCACATGCAAGTTTCCCCCTCTACATCCAAGAGTGCAAAAGAGAGTGGTGGAAGGAAGTGCTGGATTTTTGACAATTCTGGATTTTTGGCATCTGGATTTATGAGGTTACTAATTAACTGCCCATCAAGAATGACTGGGTGCTGCTGCTGCTGCTCCCCCCCACCACCACACCAGGCTGGCTTCTCCCCCTGGCTTGGGCTCGCTCCTCCTCCCCCTCCACCCCCCATCACTGCATCAGCCCATGTTGGCACTCTTCCGACAGCCCATGCTGGCCCTGCAGGTGGCGATGATGGAAGGGGGGAGGAGCATGAGCTTATTTTAATGTGCATTAGAAAAAGCGCACTTTATGACCCCACTCCCCCCCTGTGCTGCCCCTGCCCCCCCAATCCCCCGTGACGCCACCACGCCCTGCCCACTCATGCTGGGGCAGCCCACATCATACTCCTGCCAGTGCCTGCATATGTGGAAAGGTGCTAGGGTGTACATGTGTGCTGCCCCTGCCCCCCCAATCCCCCGTGTCGCCACCACCACCTCCAAGAAGCAAGGGTGCGGGAGGTGAGACCAGCTCTGGTGGCATTGCCCTCCTCCCCTCTCCATCATTGCCACCTGCAGGGAGCAGAGTGGGATGGCCAGGTCTGCAGTGCTGGCCTTGCACCCTCCGTTCTGTCTGCTCCATTGCTACCGCCTCCAGGGAGCAGGGCAGGTAGGGCCAGGCTAGCTGTGCTGGCCTCACACGCCCCCCACTTCATCCCATGTCCCTGCCATCATGGCGGCGCTCTGCCACACCACCACCTCCTGTCTGAATGCTTATTCACACTCCGATTGGCTGTTTCAGTCAGTCAACCAGGGTGCAAATAAAGTGTTATGGATAGACAGGCAGACAGATTAAGATTTTTATAACATTAGAATACTGTATAGGAAACCCTCGCTATTCACGGGTTCGGCATTTGCAGTTTCAAAAGCTCGTGAATGCTGAACCCAAGTTTTAAATACACTTTATACACTTACAGGAGCTCCTCAGGATCTCCACGCTTGCTGCTGCTGCTGCACTCCCACCGTCGCCGTCGGAGCTGTGCCCGACCCCCAGCCACCAGGGGCACTGCGTTCATGAACACAGTGTCTTATTTGCAGATTTCACCATTCACAGGGGATATGACAACATATTCTCCGCAAATGCTGAGGGTCACCTGTACTTTAATTTTAGCTCACTACCTTGTTTTCAGTTTATGATAAGCCAAGGAGTTTGCACCATAGTAGCAATAACTTAGACAACTGTTTAAGGTTTCTTGTCGTTTCTGGAATAAAGGCTTGTCTATATACCAAATCACTGAACTGGTTTTAATGTATATCTTTGTTATCTTCATGCAAGGCTACTGGTGCATATTCCTTTTTCAGAGTAAAGAGTGCAATTTAAGTTCAATTCAATTAGGGCACTCTTATTCTGACAGAAGAGTGCCCACAACTAGACCTACAGTGAGATAACTAAAGACATGAATTAAAATCAGTTTCTTTTAATCCAGTTTGTGTGCAGACAAGCTGTAAGTGTATGTAAAGGATCTAGAACCTGGAAAATAAAAACATGTAACATATACAACAGGTCTGGCTTGCAGAAAGACTGAATCTGCATTCCTAGCCCAAGATCAGCATTACCTGCTATATTATATTTGAAGTTACTCAGGGTGGTGTCCTGGCTCTCTGGGGAAACACAAGTAGAACTGCTTTGCTCCACTGGTTCCCTGCCAGCCATTACAATTCCTTCAGTAACTGGACTGTCCCTGCACAAGATGGTACTGTTAGAAACCCTATTTACACTCTTACAATCCACATACATGATATAACATACTACCCAGTTTATTTTGTTTTGAGGCACTGTTTGTTATGAGCTACAGCAGGGGTGGACAACTATTTGGGATGGAGGACCATGAGTTTTGGTGAGCTGTTAAGGGTCACATACACAAAATGAATGGTATTTAACAATAGCTATACTTAAACATTGTTGTGGCATTTATAGTATAAAGGATCCTTCATGTCATTTCCACACTTAATCAAAATAACACTATTAACATGCATAACAACACTTATTAACACGTTAATGAACATGATACAGGTCTACCTAAAATTAATCTGTGGGCTGGACAGAATCAATCGGTGGGCCATGTTTTGCTCACCCCTGGGCTACAGTTAGCCGTATAGTAAGCTGTTCCACATGCAGTGAAAGCTTGTGTGTCAAACATCAACGTTTCCCCTGGGATTTCTCTTAAATAAAATATTCCTTTTTTCCTGGACATTTATTTCATAGGGCACAGGAAGAAAAGGAGAAGACAAAAACATAGGCTGAGAAGTAGTCTGACAGAAGAGTGCCCACAACTAGAGGAGGTAAGTCATAAATGGCCCAAGGGAGTGGAAGGTCTAAATGCAGACACATCAAGGAAGAATGAGATACCTGACTTCTGCCTGGTCCCCACACAAATTTAGTAAATATTAAAAAAAAAAAAGTAGGAGTATGATTTTACACAAAGTAAGTCTGTACTACCTATAACCATGGGTGCAGCTACACCCTTTTAAATCCTGGTATAATTCAATAGAAGTTAAAAACACTGGAACATCACAGCCATAAATCAGCTCATGAGCCACCTTCATTCTACTGACATGATACACATTAGAAACTGCTGCAAGCCTACAGGTAAAACATTTAAATAGATCTAGTTCAGAAATATTTTATTGATGATATGTTACACCAACATAAGTACCTTTCTATTGGTATAATTACATTCACATGATACACCCACCCCCCAAACTGGACACAGTACTCTAGATGAGGTATTACCAGTGCTGCACAGAGCGAAAGAATCACTTCCCTTAATTTGCAAGAGCTACTCCTTGCAAATCAAGGGAAGCGATTCTTCTACTCTGTTGCACAGATAAGACCTCACCTGGAGTACTGTGTCCAGTTTTGTGCTCGAGTACTGTGTCCAGTTTTGTGCTCCACGCTTCAAGAAAGATGTAGACAGTTTGGAAAGAGCTTAGCAAAGAGTGACAAAAATAATTAAAGGGCTGGGAGACATGATTTAGGAGGGAAAACTGAAAGAACTAGCTAGTATTATTTAATCTGGAGTAAAGAAGACTCGGGGACTGCATTTAATAACAGCCTTCAAATACCTGAAAGGTAATTAGAAAGTGGATGGAAATAGGTTTTCTTGTACTCTATAGCTATTAGGAATATAACTAGGAGCAATGGTCTCAAGCTGCAGGGGAAGAAATTTAGGTTGGAGATCAGGAAGTACTTTCTGACAATGAAGGCAGTCAAGCATTGGAACTGGCTATCTAGTGCTGTGGAATCTTTGTCCCTGGAAGATTTCAAGAGCAGGGTAGACAAATGCTTGATTGGGATAGTTCAGTCAGAGGTGATCCTACCCTGAGCAGGTGACTGGACAAAATGACCTCATGAGGTCTTTTCTAGCCCTACTTTCCTAGGATACATCCACATGTTTCTACATTAAGATAGTAGTAAAGGCCTTAAGATATTTGTAAACAAGCTCCCATTACAGAGTAATGTATGAAAATATTTCTATTTAAAGATCTGATGAATACAGGAACAAATCTGTTAATGAAAATAAAAATTGATTTCTGTATTGATTGGCAATCACTGCTAATAAGAATGATAAAAGCCTTGCAAACTCCATTTTAGATGCACATGAAGTAAAAGCCACTTCATTTCTGTTTCCCCCGTGAATGAAAATAAAGAGTTTCAAATAGGGCCTTGTGAAATACTCAAAAACAAAGACATCTGACCACACTGGTGTTAGAAATGCACCTCATAGTAAAAAAGGAAGAAATATGAAGCATAAATCCAAAATACTGTTAGTTTCTTGAAGTCATGTTTATCTACAAATGACGAAGTTTGTAAATCTATTCTGTGGCTGAACTGTTGTATGGGGAAAATAAATTCTCATGGAAAATCTTCCCTGAAAATCAGGAGCTAACCGTGAAAAAAACCACACAAATTGTTTTTTGTTAAAACATTTATGGCACAAGGAATAGCAGCCAGCAAGATTCTCTGCAGTAGTGGAGGACCCCACCCATCTCCTTCGCTGCCTCTCCCTTACAGCAGAACACCACAATCTGGAGGTTGCCACGTCAATACTTAGATAAGCTTTGCTATCCAATTTTTCAATTGTTGGCTAAACTAAGCAGCTCATTCTTTTTCCAGTCGTGAAAGAAAGCCTCTTTCAACATACCCAGGGAGAGTTTCTGTTCCTCTTCCTGCCCCTTGTTCCAGTTCATCCAGCAGTTCCACTGAAATGCAAAGCAATTTATTTTATTACAGTTCTGACCTCTGCATGGGATTAAACTCAATCCCCAAAACGCTGAAAAACAGTCACAACTGGTACTAGTTAATGCAGAACTCAAATTCTGACTCAATTTTCTTGCAGTCATAACACAGTGAAAAGAGGGAATTCACTGTCAAGAGTGATCCCAGATCAATCTCTCAGTTCCATAGACAGGTATAGACATGTTTCGTAGTTACTTCACACAAGATAAACCAGACTACATCATAGCATCTCTGCTAAAACTAGTTTGGCCCTCATAAGTCCACAAGTGTGTCATCAGGATTAATTCTACAGATGGTTTTGTTGCAACTGGGACAACCAAAACAAGTTAGTAGGATATATGCAAAGAACTATTATATCAACATTGGGACGGCCTTTCATCTCCTTGCTATTACTTACTTTGCTCCTAAAGGTAAAACTGATAGTGTCGCCTGCAAACCTTTCCCTCTATACATCCCCCTCCACCACACAGCCAGGAGTTTAAAAAAAAAAAAAGTCTAACCATTGCTACCCTGGCACAGACCCAGTTTAGGGTCTCAGAGTAGCACACTGCTCACATATTCACACACAGAAAGGCATAATTTGTGGAAATAGCAACAAAACAAAACTAATTTGAACCATGTAGAAGGCAGGGTAGAGATGCACCTTCTACACCATCTAAATCAAAGATGCATATATGTTTGTAACCCCATTCTTACTTCATCCCATGTTATATTAGTTACTTAAACTCCACAGCTTGTCATATTAGTATAATTCTTCTTAGAAGGCCAAGTACTCTCTTTTCTGTCTTTTATGAGTTAGGAGAAAAGACAAACGCAGGCAACAGGAGCATTCCCCATATTGCTCTCCCATCTAGTCTTCCTACAAATTAGTGGATTAACTAAACAAAGTGAAGCAGCTAACCAAAACGCCCAAGACAAACACATTATGAAATGATTTTGGTAATTTATTTTGCCAGTTACAGCTTAGCTTTAATTAACTATGGCAGCCATTCATAGTATAATAATAACGTTGCATATTTAATACAATATTAAAAAGAGATTAACAATTGCTTTTTAAATTTTTTTTGAGAAAACTAGTATCAATTTTGGAAACAATTTTTATAGAACCCAATCATTTTGTTGACTTTAATGGGCTTTAATCAGCCCTGCATAGCCCATGATATGTTCAAAACATTACATAATATTGCCTAACTAATTAATCTTCACAACACCTTTTGAAGCTGATGAGCAAATATTACTAATCCCATTTTATAGTCCTGGCAATCTTGGGTACCACTTCCATGCAAAATAGCTTTATGATCACTTTTGCCTACTTTTTATCTCTCTCTTATGTTGCTGTGCAATAGGATCAAACAAAAATGAGGAAACTGGCTGTCACATGCAAAGCAGCAAAAGAAAAAAAAATAAAGGAAAAGATGATATACATTCACAGTCTTTAGATACACAATTTCCTGACAGAGCTGTGCAACTATACTATTCTAATAGAAAGATGGCATTTTTGGACCTTTGATACACTTCATACTTATATGACTTGCCCATAATCTGTCTGCACAATATTGTCAAAAATTGCCCATAATCTGTCTGCACAATACTGTCAAAAGCACCAAGTAAACAAAACCCTAGAGGAAATATCTTCCCCTAACCTCCAATTATAGTACAGTCTTTGTATGTGGTATTTACTTTTGTAAGTAACACTTTTTCAGAGAGAGGGTGATTTTAAAATGATAGTATTCTTTTAAACGCACAGTATTCAGAGACCTCACTGCAACATCAGCTCTCACATCTTTGTTGAAAGATGGGAAAATTCAGAAATTTTGTGTGTAGGCTATAGAACGTGCAGGTTAGTGAAATACTAATGAGGTTTTCAGTGTGTTGTTCAAACGATTATATCTAATGATTCCATGTATTTTTTTTCCATTTTTATAATCAATTACTTAGATTAAAACCTTTTGTTAAAATGACTCATTTTCTAGCTGTCAAGCATTAACAAAAGTCTCTAAACACTCCAGGGGGAAAATTAAAATCTAAATAAAACAATTCTCAGAAATCCTTTTCCACTTTGTGAAAATACTAATCAGAGTTTGGGAGCTTTTTCTTCTTTAATATACATATAAACATAACTTGAATTTGGGGTCTAAACCACATGATAAAATATCTACTTTTTATTAAGATTCTTACTACAATTACTTACTTCCTTAAGAAATGTATTTACTAAAATTCATTATCCATCTTAGACACATGGCTCCCACATTACCACAGCATGTGAGGTGTTCTTAATTGATTTACTCTCACCATACTGCTGAGAGACAGAGACATGCTATTATTCCCCTTTTACTGAGGAGCACCTGAGGCACTGAAAGTGATTTGTCCTATGTCACATGGAATGTCTGTGGCAGTTTCAGGTCCTAGGTGAGGCCTTTCTCTTTCATGCTTATCACTTAATCAAAATTTCTAGCAACTTTACTAAAGAAACCTGAATAGGAACCAACATTATAGACAGCAAACATAAAAAAAACCAATAAGCATGAGAATATCCAAGACACTCATCTTTCATGCATAGTAAGAGAATGTTCTCACCATTCAGTATTTCACGACCAAAAAACATCTTTACTCCTGGCATACTTCTGCCATTTTCCAAGTTTTTCACTGAAATAATTAAAAAAATCACATAGGCTGATTATTTTCTACAATCAAAGATAAGAATTAATTGCACCAAAATGAAGGCAAAACACAGTAACTGTTCTTACTAATGACATGGCAAAAGCACAATATCAACCATTTAAAATGGGTTTTTTATTGTTTTTGTTTCACTTTTACTTTAGGGAAGGATACTGTATGAAGCTGCCTGGTGGACAGAACAGGCTGGCTATTCCCATGCAAGCCAACTTCAGAGCACAATTGGGTCCCTTGCTTTTAACTTAACATTAAATAGGAGTGTTACATTCATTACATTTCCTACTGCTTGTTCTTTCATTATGAGTCAGCTGCATATTTCTGAAATCAACAGAAGGTTAGGCTGGGCCTGGTACATTCAGCAGCAGGTACATTCTGTATGGAAGATCAAGCTGACAGTTCTAGTTGGTTTCTGAATGATTGAAGCTTAATTATTTTTAGACCTATCAGTGAAAGTCAACCATTGAGTAATTTGACTGGCTCAGGTTCAAGTTAGACAGAACTGGTTATTGCTGACCAAGCATAACTAAATTAGACTCTTTTGCCATGCCTATTAACTCTTGAAATGTAGTCCATGCACTAAATGAACTTGGTCAACAAAAAATCCTGAGAAGATATTATGCTTCTATTTCACTAAAAAAGTCTAAATAATCTTGAAAAGCAAAACTGACAGATTTCTGCCTTGAACATTCAGAATCTGGGCAAGCAGCAGCCTCCATCTGTCTAGTGTAACGTTACCCACCACACACATCCCCTAGTGCTTTTAGGGAGGATGCTCTTGAGCATGCCTAGTCCACCTGCTACCACTTGCATGTGCCAAATCTGGAAATGCGAGAGCAAAACTAACTTGGGGCATCCCCGGAAACATCCCTTAAGCTTGCCAGTGACCAAGCTCTTGAAAGCAACCACATGGGCAGGAGGTGACCAAGAGTCATTTTGTTGCAATACTTATGGGTTTGGCATGTGTGAGACAGTTTCTGACATGGTTTAGCCTCAGAAAAGATCAGAAAAATCTGAGTGGTACAACACTCCATTTGGCTTTAGCATAGCAAAACTGCCATATTATATGCAACTAATCTCCCTCATAAAGTAGAAAATGTTCTACTCTAGCCCCTTTTCCATTCCAGTGGGAGACATTCCTAGACATCCCTTTCTCATTACAATGTAGGACAAGGACTCCCATCAGGCCCACCCTTCCACCATGGGATGTGGCACTCCAGCAAGTCCCTACCCCATTCAATCTAGAGAATATAGACACCCCTTCAAGATCAAGCACTCTAGCATCTACACAACTACATTATTTCTTTTGATTCCTTTGAAGATTAGTATAGAACCACCTCTGCTCAAAACAATGCTTCTGTTGGAATCCACATGCTGCAACACCCCCTGGAAGAGGCCACATTTCAAGGTGATTTTCATTGTTCTTCCCAGAACCTCGTTGAGGAATTGGTAATCACTGCTAAGATCCATCCTGGCTGATCCCCAAACCAGTTCCTCTAGAAATGTTGTGCTCAAAGCAGGGTAGAACTCGCACTAAAAGTTTATTTTTTCTTCAGACACCTGTAGGACAGTCCAACAAGAAACGTGAAAAGATAGGGTAGAATAATCATTTGAACATCTCTTCCAGATGACTCAGCGTCCAGGCAAACAAAACCAGACTGGGGGGCAAGAACAGCCTGTAGCTATTTTGGCTCTATAAATATACAGAGCCATTGGGTTCATAAGCAATCATTCGTCCAAAAGCATCTGAAAGATCATTTCCTCCGGGCCCTCTCACACAGCCCAGAAAGCAGTCTGTGCAAAACAAGCCTTATAATGAATGTGCAACAGGAAAAGAACAAGGGAGAGAGGAGCACTGTCAACACCTTCATGTAGAGAGACAGGGAACTTGTTAGACTAGTGCAGGTGCTAGGATGCCTGTCTCAGGAGCAGGGCCATGCCCTGGGCTCCAGAGGAAGGGAAAAAACAAAAACTGGGGTCCTTGCCAATCTGACCTGAAAGAAAAATCCGTCCTGACCCCTGCCCTGATCAGTTTGACTATAAGCACACGGGTGAGACTCTGCAGGCGAGTCCCTGAGGGGTGTCTACGCACTAGCAGAGCAGCAGTGCACCCAGCCAGTTCCAGGGGGCTGCCCCGCCCGGTGCGTCAGAGGACGCAGAAAGAGAACCAGACGATGCTTTTGTGAGGGGGGAGGAGACCCCCGCGGCCGGGAGAGGCGAGCAGCTGGAGGCCTGACGCCTAGGCCCCGCACATCTCCTACCCGCAGGGGCTGCTCTCCTCCGACCTGTTGAGAGAGTACACCACAACCCCTCCAGCCCGCAAGAGGGCGAGGGGAGGGGAGCTAGGTAGGGCAGCTAGTACACAGCACGGGGGACAGCTCTCAGCCTAACTAGCTGCAGAGGCGCCACCGAGGCTCCCATCTGCAGCAATCAGCCGCTCGCAGTATACAGGCACTGCCCGGTTTCCACCCCCCGGACGCCTACAGCTCCCACAATGCACTTGCCGAAGGGGCGGGGCCGTCGTTGCCATCTGGGACCTGTAGTTCTCCCGGCGAGCGAGGTGTTCGGGTCCTCTGCGAGATGACGTCAGAGAGCCCGCTAGTGCAACAGCTGCTCTGGGGGGGCTGGGACAACTTCTCTCTGCTTTAGCTCCGCCGCTTGTGGGCGGAGCCGGGGGTAGAGGCAGCGCTGAGCCGGCGCCGCGCGCTCGCGCCTCGAGTCGTTCGTGAGCGTCCGGGGTTGTCGGTTCGGCAGGTTTTGCTGCGCCGCCGCGGATTGGCTGAGCTGCCCCCTGCGCTGCGTGCGGCCTGCCGGGCGCGATGGGCTCCCGCGCCTCCACGCTGCTGCGGGACGAGGAGATCGAGGAGATCAAGAAGGAGACGGGCTGTGAGTGCGGCCGGGGAGAGGGTGGTCATGCGGACCCAGCGGCCCGGGCCGGCCCCCCGGGGCCTGGCGGGGTTCCCGCGGCCTGTCCCCGCGGTCTGCCTCCGGCCCCACTGCGGGCAGCCCGGGAGGCGCTTGCCAGGCCCCGGAACCGGACTGGCCGTGTGCCGCGCAGGGGCGGCAGATAGCTCTCCCTTGGGCAGGGGCTCTGCGGACAGGACAGGATCTGCAAGAGCGTCGCTTGTTGCCTTGTGTATCCCGGTCCGCGGGAGGGGCGCTGGGGCGCGAGGCTTTCCTTTCTCTCCTGTAGCTGCCTACGAGCTTTCTCCCCTGGAAACCGTGGGAGCTGCCGTGGAGGTTGGCTTGGCCCAGCTAGTGGCTGGAACTAGTCACAGAGTTCATGCTTTAAAGGAAAAAATGGAAAAGGCCCTTCTGCTCTCTCCTTTCCCCTCTCCCAAGTGTCCTGGAGCTTGTCCCAGTGTTGTTGGAGGAACCTGGGGCTGACCCTTGGTACCTTCCACCAGTGCTTGTCAAACTTTTTTTGGACCAGGGCTCACTTGTAAACATTGATGGCCAGTCCCGACCCAGTGCCTCTCACTCCCAACCTGCTGTCCCCAGGCTCCACTATGTGGGGCAGGGGGAGGGCATGAGGGGCCCCAAGCAGCCCCTTGCAAGCTGGGATTATGCCAGCCTCAAGGGAAAAGCCACTATTTCCCACGTTTTTCTCCTTTTAAAGGAGAATCCATTTTTAAAGTTTGTTCATGACCCTTTCATATATTCTTGTGACCCACTTGTGCATCACGACCCACAGGTTAAGAAACGCTGCCTTACACCATCCTTTGTGCTCAAACTAATATTGGGAGATGATTCCTAGAGCTTCACTGAGTTCTGGCTCTGCTGAATGAACACCTAGAGCAGGGGTGGGCAAAATGTGGCCTGTGGGTCAGATGGGGCCTGCCAGGCCATTGTATTTGGCCCATGGGGCCCCTAAAAATTTTAGAAAATTAGTATTTATCTGTTCCTAGCTGCCTGTCATGAGGCCCTCGATGGCTTGCCAAAACTCAGCAAGCGGCCCTCCACCCAAAATAATTGCCTGCCCCTAACCTAGAGTATCACCAGCACAGAGTGGCAGTTTGTGACAAGGGCAGCTGCTGGAGCTTGTGCCCTGATTGGCACTTAGATATTTTGCTTGGCTCTCGTGTGAGATTTACATTTCCAGTTCAAGCCTTTTTTGGTTTACCTTGTTAATCTATCCTTGTTTGTCATTGTAGTATTTTATGGTTTGGATTTTTTAAATATATTTGTAAAAACAGACTCTTGATTGAGGATTACTTTTTTTCTACCTTGGTTTATGCGGTCACCTGTGAACTGTGGCAGGATATTAGTCTCTGACTTTATGAACTGGAAGAATAAAATTAATAGTCACTGCTTAGGAACTTGATTCTCCTCTATCTTGTGCAGTGCATGAAGTTGTTGGAAAATTCCACCATACCGTCAACACCTTGGTAATACTTTGCCCAGTTGTAAATGCCTACACAAAGTACACTGAACTTTGTTTTGTGTACCTTGGTGACCTGCAGTGTAAGTATGGTTTTAAATGTGGATCACTCAAAAGAACATGGTTGGTAGTGTTAATCTAGGTTATGTTCCACCTGTCTGCTTTTTCGTGTGGTATGGATCAAAAAAGGCTTTGGGCCAGCAAACCAATTTCACAGCTGTGGCTCTTGTTAGTCTCTGGTCAGAACAGTAATTCTAGGAAAACCCACCTTTACAGGTAAGACTTTTTAGAATATAGTGGGTTAAAGTTCCCTTAACTTCCTGCTAAGCAGCTGGTAACTTCCAGCAGGTTCCTGAGTAATAACTTGATGAACTTTAATTGCATAGTTACAGATGGAGGTAGTACCAGGCCAAATCCTGCATGTCGTTGCAGTACTGCTGTTTTCTTGGTTTTTGTTATCACTTTGGGATCTTATTTGGAGCTTTTCTTTTGAAGTCCTTTTAGGATTCCCTCTGAAGTGCAAGTGTAGGAAAGTGTTGAATGATGCCCCTTCTGGAGAATGTTGCTTGTCAACACTTGGTTTTCAGCAAACATAGGAATGACCCATTAAGCTGATATCCTCTATTCCCATGTTGCTGAAATAACACACCTAAGCATGGACTGTGAAGTGCAGCATAACCTCTAGCATAGAATACCTGTTGGTCTGCCTGTCTGAGAATTTTCTGGATCATATGATCTTGTTTTATGCCTGATGTAGATTTGTTTTGTCTGTTCCTTCCCTTCATGTTTCTCTGAAGTGGAAAAGCATTGAAGCTAGTTTGGCATGTATGCTTTTCAAATGACTAGCCCTGCTTTCTTCCCCTTACTCCCTGGCACCGCCCCCCCAGTCCACAAACTCTGGTTGCAAGTGAGGGAAGCTTTTCTGACCATGCAAGTTGGTATTTTAATTTTTTTTCAGAATGTCACTCTAGATGTTTTCCTCCACCCATAAACAGTTGTTGCAGAGAATTTTCTGACAGTTAAAACACAGCCGAAGGCTACCACACTGCCTACCTTAGACACTAAGTATAAATCCTTAATCTGAAATAAGGCATGGTTCTTGCTTTAAGAACTTGTAAATCTCTAAATTTTGGAAGTGAATTTGAAATATAATGGGTTAAAATTTCTGTGAAGTCTCATTCCCACAGTCTCACGAGTGAGGATAAGTAGGAATGTAATTTTCTTGGGGACAGAGAATGATATAGGGGTCAGCAACATAGCCTGTGGGCCAGATCCAAATCTGGGTTGCAGAGCTGAAAGGTTTTGCTTCTACTCATACCCCTGTGGGAGCTCTACTAGGGGTGGGCAGGTGGAAGCTACATCTGCATTTGCCAGTGCTACTCCTTGCCCCCCTCTCCCTCTGGCTGAATTGTGGGTGCGGCTCCCAGCTGCCTGGCCCTGGCTCGGTTCCCCCTCCATCTGGAAGTTGCATTCATGCCATGGGTGGGGAGGGGGTGGGCTGGGAGAAGCAGCAGCAACACCTGGCAATGGTGCAGACACGAGCAGATCCCCTTGCTGCTGATGCGCTGCCAAAGTCACCTTGCTTACCCTGGACTGGGGCTGGGTTGTTCTGACCTGTGACTTATAAAGGTTGTCAGTCCATTCCTGCTCTAGTGCCTCTGCTCTTAGATTTGTCAAGCAATAGCAAAGTGAAATAGACATAGTGTAAAGATGTGGTTAGCTGTGTTAGTCTGAAGTTGGGCAGTTTGGTACCTTTTAGAGATTAATGGGTTCAGAAAGGCATGAGCTTTCAGAGTGTAGTTTTTAGCTTCATCATCTCCTCCCCCAAGTTGTGGATAAAATTGAATGTTGGCAAGTGTTCATCTGTCTTTCATTCAAGAAAGCTCTGAAGAGTAGAGTTGGGCATTACAGTTCTCATGAAAAAGGAGGGTTAAAGAGAGAGCTTGTATGTATTGGTAGGTGGGTGGGCAAGTGTATTAGTAGAGACCTTGTTAATATTCCCTTCTCCAGCACATCTGAGACTCAGTAGGGAGGAGAGACCATGTTTTTGTGTACTTCAGCAGCTGTTGAAGAAAACTTCATCTTCATTAAGGACTAACAAGCTGGGATGTGATCTAGGTGATGGGGTCCTAAATCTCAGCACCTTCTACTTGTAGTTTGCCCTGGACCTTGTTGGTATCCCTTTCCACCACCCCTTCTCTCATGCATCTGGTAAATGTTCCAACTTGGATCTAGAACAGGGGTGGGCAATTATTTGGGCCTGCAAGCCACATAGGCAGTCTTGGAGAGCGCCCATTGGCCAGTCAGCACCCCCCCACGTCAACAGCCCAGAGCCCATGTGCCCTGCAACTCCTCCCCGCCAAAGCCAACAGTGCATAGACCCAGCCCCAATCTGGCCCCGTGCTCCCACTCCAGACTTGCCCCAGCCAGAGTGGACCAGCCAGAACTTGCATGTACAGCCCCAAACCCAGCCCGCCCTGCACCCACTCTGGACTTCCTGCCCATGCTGAGCAGCAGCAGCAGTTGGGTAGAAGCTGCTGGTGGGCAATAGGGGTGGGGAATAGCCCCTCCCCCTCACCACTGCCAGGCCCTTCTTGCTGCAGGCACCTGGAGCCAGTGCCGGGGCTGTCCTATGGCTCCTATCTACCACCCTCACCGCTGCTGCTGAGCCACCCAGCAGGGCAGCAGTGGCAATGCAGAGGAGCTGCAGGGCAGTCCGGGCACGGGTTCTGAGTGGCTGTGGCAAGAAGGACCCAGCAGTGGTGAAGGGGAGCAGCTGCTTTCCCCCTGAACCAAGCAGCAACTTCTGTCCTGCTGCTGCTCAGCATGGTGGGCGAGTCCAGAGCAGGTGTAGGGCAGGCCGGGGTTGTAGCTGTGTGCACAGGTTCTGGCTGGTCCAGGGCTAGTCACCTGTGTTGGGCTGAGTCCAAAGTGGGCACAGAGCAAGGTGTGCACTTGGGTCCCCACCAGTACAACAAGGTTGGGGCCAGCAGCAGCTGGAAGGAGCCGCCGTTGCTTGGGCTGCTTAGAAAGGCAGTCCAGCTGCAGCCCTGCTGTGTCCCCAAGGGGTGGCAGGATGGGCCAGATGGTGCCTGGACCAAGGGACCCACTGTGTGCTGGGCAAAATCTTGCTGTGGGCTGTATCTGGTCTGTGGGCCATATGTTGCCTACCCCAATCTAGAATGTAATGAGTTTTGCTTGTTAAAACAGGAGGGCCTATGAGATTGCCTTACTTGGAATTGAGCAAATTGCCCAACGCTTATCAAAGATGGAAGGTTGCCAAGGAAACATGAAGTAAGCAGCCTCTGACAGGCTGTCTTGGAGAAGAAACAGTAGAGCTTAAACAAATAACTTGGTTAAAGAACAAACAGTAAAAAAAGAAATGACCCCAGTCAGTAAAGATCTGACTATTGCTATGCAGGCTGTTCAGGAGTAAGCTTATGTGACAAACAAGAACTGTGGTTTTTAAATTCCTGAATTTCTATAGTGCCACATTAGCAGGTAATGTGCCCATTATAAGGAAACCTTGCAGAGAGGTTTTGTATAGACATCAGGGTTTAGCAGGCTCTAATGGCCATTTGTTTATCAAATTAGTGCACATCTGAAGTTCTGAGGAAATGATAGAACTTCCTGAGCAGTCATCCACATATTGATTTGCCTGGCCCGGAGTCTGGATTCTAGAGGAGTTTTTCCTTTAGTCTTATGAAGACTTTTAAAAAGATGTTTAATAAAGGTACACTGATACATCGGGCTGATATTGGATCAGCACTGATATAAATAAAAATATCTGCATCAGAAATCAGCCATATCAGGCTGATCATTTGGGTGATAAATGGCCTGTGCAGCGTAGTGCGTAGGTGGTGAGGAGCACAGCCTGGCAGGTGGAGAGCTGCCTTAAGCTGGTAAGTCTAGCTTGGTGGGAGGGGAGAAGGAAAAGGGAAGGGAAGGGGTGTGGGGGCAGATCAAGGCCCCTGTTGTGAGGGAGGAGTGGGGCTGGGGCCCACTGCTCAGCTAGGATAGCTGTGGGATATAGCCACAGCTCATACTGTGGGGTGGGGGATGGCCCTCACTGCTGCATGCTGCTTGGCCGGGAGCCACTGGTTTAGCAGTTCATCCAGCACTTGCCCAGCAGCTCCTGCCACTCATTGGGGGGGAGGGGGCAGCAGATACCCCTGGATCTGTGGGGGGTGGGTTGGGGCCAGGGCTACACTAAGCTCCTCCCAGCGGAGCTGGCATCAGCAGTGCTGGGAGTGGGCTATGGGGGGGGCTGCAACCACCCCAAAATATGCTGTAGCCCCCTCCCAGCACTGCTGCCACCAACCCCGTGTTCAGCCTCGCCCCACCGGGAAGATCTTGACACAGCCCCAGCCTGCCCTGCCGCACACAGATCTGGGGGCGTATCCCCCACCCCATGCCCTCCCGGACGAGCCACAGGAACTGCTGGATGAACAGGTGAGGTGCTGGACCTGCAGCTCCTGGACCAGTGGTGTGCAGTAGCAGGAGCCGCCCCTCTCCCTGTGACTGCTGGATGAGTTGTGGCTCCATCCCACAGTAGCCCTGCCCCAGCTGGGCAGTGCTTGCTGCAATCCCTGCTCCAAAACCACTCCTCCTTCACCATGGTGGCCTTCCC
>NW_017728947.1:55333507-55343627 GCF_001723895.1 Crocodylus porosus | reverse complement strand
GGGGGCGTATCCCCCACCCCATGCCCTCCCGGACCTTGATCTGCCCCCCCCCATGCCCCTTCCTTTCCCCCCCCCCCCCCCATACTAGACTTACCAGCTGCACACAGCTTTCCACGCTGCCAGGCTGGCATTGGAAATCGAGTTGGTATCAGCCAATATGTCTCCTTAATTGGCTATTGGTATCAGCTCCAAAAATCTCTATCGGTGCACCCCTTATGTTTTTGGCAGTGCCATGTCATTTGTGGTTACCAGTATCTTTTCATAGTTGGCCTAATTTGATTTTGTAATTTTGATTACTCGCCCAACAAGTCTGCAGTTAGTAACTAGTTTTAGTTGTGTTATGTTGGTCTTCATGACCTGAGAATATTATTATCCTGCTCTATAAAGTGGGTTACCTTTGGAGGGAGGGATGTTCATTTATTGTGTGGGATAGTTTTTAGTGATGTATTTTTAATTTAAATGTGTTACAAAAGATGGAAAACATTGCAGCAGTTAGGTTTGAAAAATGGATTTGGATTCAGGCAGATCTTTATGGAAGAGTGGCTTGGTGCATTCTCTACCATTACTTTGCTTTCTAAGCCATTCCTGGCTAGATTTTTTTTTTTAGGAGGAAGTATCTTGGCTTAAAAATTATGGTTTGTAAGGCTTTAATGAGTATGGAAGAGAGGTTTAGTTTGTCACTGTACAGACAATACAATAAATGGATGTTGGGGTTTCATGAGGGCTTTATATAGTGAACTCTACAACAGCTGAAGTATAGAGCCTGTACTCCTCAAACTTGACCAGGGATTTGGAGAGTGATTGTCTCCATGTGCACTGTTCCAAAATGATTTCTAGAGCTTAATACTTATGGTTCAGGGTAGAGAGACCGATATTGGAGTCTGTCTTGGCATTAACACAGACAAGTCTTACAAACTGATGTAAGACTGTTGGCTCTGTGGATAGTTTTTCAGAACTTCCTTTCAAGGACCATAGGCTGTTGGGTCATACGCATGCGCACTCTAATGTCTCTAATGCCTAGATTCTTGCAAGAACCCTGAATTTATTCCTGGGGGTGGTGAGAAGGTTACAGGAAGCACCACCCAGACAGTGATACAAAATCAGCTGCAAGCTTGATAGATTTCATGGACATTAGGGCTGGAAGGGACCTCAGAAGATTGAGTTCAACCCCCCGCCCCGGGGCAGAAGTTGGCTTGTTTTACTGTGTCTGTCTGTCTCGGGGTACTGGGCCTATTCGTATATAGGATTGATGTTAATTTGTCTAATTTCTTCTTCTCCCCAGTTTCCCACAGTCAGATCACCCGTCTGTACAGCCGGTTTACCAGCCTGGACAAAGGAGAAAATGGGACTCTGAGGTAGGCCTTGTCTCTAAACTTTAACTATCTTTTTGTATTGAGCTAAATCTGTTATGATGATTGTTTTCTATGAATATGTAGGACTTTTGCATACAGGTTCTTACTTGATTTATCATATCACCAGTGTTACAGCAGACTGGCTTATACCTGTTTATACTAGAAATTCTGGTTTTTCTCTTTGTATGTGAGGCTTCTTTTATTCTATCTACTAGTTCTCTAATCAATTTAAAACTTGATGGAGAGTAATCTTTGCCCAGATTTTTTTTTGTAACTTCCTGAACTGACATGCTTTCCAGATATCCATTTCCTCTAAAATTAAGAGTGAGCTGAGCCAGCAAAACCACATCATACTCAGTAGATACTTTGAGACTGTTTTAAATACAACTTTCAAATCTTACAAATAGTTGTTGTTTTTTGTTTGTTTGTTTGTTTCCTTATTATAATATTGGTAGTGTTGGAGTGATCATGTAGCTTTGTTGGTCCAGGAAATGTGAGGCAAGGATTTTTGTGGGGGCCCAAATAAAGAATGCCCTGCATATGGAAGCTTGTCTAAGTCTACCCTGATTGAGCGATGTGGGCCAGATTGGGCCCTGGGACCCCACACTGTCCTAACCTACCTCCTGTGTGCCAGGGTTGGATACTGAGGGTTTGGCACTGCCTCCATCCCTGGCAATCCCAGTGCACAGGGCTGAGGCAGCATGGTCCAGCACACAGGGCCTAGGGCTCCCCACCAGTCAGAAGATTTGTTAGCGTGGGAGTAATACCACCACTCCTCCACTGCCATATTTAAGACCTGTAAAGAGCCTTGTGGGCTAGATGATGTGGTGCCATAGGCCAGAGGTTGAGTACTCCTGTTATAAATGTTTATTGTAGGAGTTGCTTAATTTTATCATCCTCTCCCTTCCTCTCACTGAGTAAAAAGGGCTGAATTACTGTTGAGTCACAGAGTATTAATTGTCTCTGATGCCAGGTTATCTTTTGGCACTGCTTTGATATGCAAATCATTCACTTGTAGTAAGGAGTAATTGCATCACTTATTTAGTACCTAAGTGTTTATACATGCTCAATCAAATAAACAAAAGGGAACAAAGTCTTGGTAATTCTTTGTGAATATGCATTCTTTTTAAAAGCAGTGAATAGCTTAGAGGACTACAGAAAGTCCTGAGCTTTGTATTAACCATGCAGGAGCCATGAAGAGCCTCTGGGACAGGAATAAGCTTTAAGCTGCCTCTTCAGAAAATTTCCCTTCAGCTCCTTTCACCATTTGGCGTGCTAAATGTATTTCCAAATAAAAACATTTAATGGATGAGTGTGTTCCTTGGTTATGTCATCACCTGCTTTGTCTCTGTCCTCTGGGTTGTGATTGTACACCTCAGTACTGTCCTCCCCTAATCTTTTGAGGTCACTGACTTTTTTTTATGTTTTATCATTTAACTTCGATAGCTTGCAAATTTTTAAATGAACTGAATTTAAGGAAGCAGAACAAAATAGGATTTAGTTATGCGAAGTCTAAAGAGTTGCTTAGTTCTAGTTTAAAAAAAAAAAAAAAAGCCCAAACCCTCCTGTAATGGACTTCTCCGACTTTCATATCTGAGTGAAAAGACATCTTTTGTGAAGTAGTTCAATGAAAGTTTACCCACCCTATTTCAAGCCAAACAGGTTCTAAGCTATTTGAAAAGCACTTCTAGCCCTAAATATCCATTTTCAGGTTCTCAAACACTAGCACAGATTAAATAGTCTTTTTTAAGCATGCTTTGTAAGGGGTTTAAACTGCTGAATAAAGGTAGTGGCTACTTGTCAGCTGAATCCTATACCTATGGAAACTTCAAATTTGAAGCTGTTGCACCTGTAAACAATTATTTGCTGACAGATGTAGCCAGGTGCAAGGGAGCTGTTTTAAAGTAAAAGCAGTGGGGGAGGGAATCCTAATTTTTCAGAGATCCATAACTTACGTGAAGTTCTGGGTGCTGCACTTTAACAAGGATGTGGTAAAGCTTGGGAGAGTCCAGAGAAGTCACCTGCAGGATCAGAGACTTTGCGCAGCAAGCCATACAAGGAAAGGCTGAGCGATCTGGGACTCTTCAGCCGGAAAAAGAAAAGACTGAGAGGGGACTTTGGTAGCAGCTTACCACTATATCGGAGGTGTACATCCAGGGCTCGGTGAGCATCTGTTCACCAGGGCACTTGGAAAACTAGGAGTAATGGTCACAACTCCTGGAAGACCACTTCAGGCTCAACATGAGGAAAAAATACTTCACAACTAGGGTGTCCAGACTGGAATAAGCTCCCTCCAGAGGTTGTGCAATTGCCTACCCTGGAAATCTTTAAGAGGAGACTAGGTGGTCACCTTGCTGGGGTCACGTGACTCCAGTTGTCTTTCCTGCTTGGTGCAGGAGGCTGGACTCAATGATTTTCCAAGATCCCTTACAGTCTATGAATCTATGAAAGTTCCCTGTCTAATATGTCGACAGGTGTTGGTTTCAGAGCATATGTAAGGTGTTGAAGTGAGCAGTTTAATGGCTAGTACTGATGCCTTTTGAAACAATGGCAAGGAGCACAATACTGAGGAAGAAGGGGGGGGAAAAAATTCAAGTATAGAAACTGTGATAAATGAATCTTGCCAAATTGGATTCTAAGCACAGTTTAGTTCTAGAGAAGACCTGATTTGAGAACAGTGATGGAGAACAGTGGGACTACCTTCCTATTTAATATCCAAGGTGTGTAAGTGTGTGGCTTGTGGATTTTACAATTCCTCAACTGGCTAGAAGTTATGTTTCACTAGAACAACCAAGAACTCTAGGTCAAAAGTTTGCAAATATTGGTCTCTTGAATACAGGTTAAAAGAAAATCCTGGCAGTGCATATACAATGTGTTAACTGCCCACAGGAATATTTAGCTGTCTGTTTGTAATTACTGTAGTTGTCAGAAAGGTATATAATTGTTCATGGTAGTGGAGGTGGTCCATGTGATTGAACAGGATAGGAGTATCCATAATGCATCACTTTAAGATGCAGCCTATGCCATGAAAGCCTGAAGAAAGAGGTGAAAGAAGACTTGGTCCTGTGTTAGACATGCGTAGCAATACTTGTGCCTTATCCATAGGGTCCTGGTCAATAATCTCTGTTTCTAGAGCGGGGTGGGCAATTATTTCTGCTGGAGTGCCGGTTCACGAGCATTGGTCAGCTGTTGAGGGCTGCAAGGGTAGCCCTGCCCCCTGGTCACCATCTTAGTACCAGAAGTCCCTCCTCCTAACCTCTGACCTTTGTCACCAATAGTTCCTGCCCTTGCCCCAGAAGTACTCCCTTTTGGGAAAGGGGTTTGCCATCTTAGAACTGGAAAAAAACCCAATTTATATACAAAAAATAAAATGTCAACAATAAATTATTTTAATTTTATTTTTAAAAGATATTTTGTACTGATTTGTATGTTTGTGTCATGTATATAGAGGTGATTGCATAATAGTTCAAATTGAAGTCTTACTCTTGCATATTTCAGGGGGTCTGGGGGTGTGGGTGGGTATGGAGTCTGTGGGGGAGGAAGTGGGGATATATGTGGATGTGGGTGAGTATGGGGGGGCATTGTGGGGATATGTAGAGGAGGAGGACGGCTGGGGGTGTGAGGGAGGGTGTATGGGGAGGGGTGCCGCTGAGTGGGGGGACAATGCCTGGGCCAGGTGGGATGAAGCAACCTCCCACGAGCCAGACAAAACCCTTCCGCAGACTGTATTTTGTCCACCCCTGTTCTAGAGGCTTAAGCATCAATAAATGATCACAAAGGATAAAATCCAAATACACTGCTATCCTGGGCAAGTATACATACAATGTTCCAAGGTGTCATCTTACATTTCCTGAGTTGAATGGAAAAAAGGAGAAAGCAGGGTAGATTTGCACTTCGTGGACTAAATCAAAGGTACGTAGAATAAGCTTTTGTAAACAGCAGCCTTACTTCTTCCTGTGTTATGAAGGGATTGCAGGAAGCAGAGCTTCATATAGAAGCAGTGATTAAAATTTAAATGAAAAAATACAATATAAATCACATGGCAAGGAGTATGTTGGTAGAGACCTAAAACTTCAGGCATTCCCTCACTGATATTTTCCCTTCATTAAACTTGCTTACAGCACTTATTTCAAGTGGATATATTTTCAGTTTTTGGGAAGATTGCCTTACCCTTTTCAAATATGTCCAGCCCTTGTTTACATTAATAACAGTGGAAGATGCCTTTAAACTGAAATGGCTTGTCTGCATACTAGTCAAACTTTGATGTTTACACTTCTTTCGCTTCTGAATTTAGTCAGTGATGTGACGAGCTGAATTGTCAAAATAATGAATAGTAATCTCCAGTTTTAACAGGCAGACATTGGTACTTCAGGTGCCCATGACTAAGATTTTATAGACACTTGAGTGTCTACCCAAGCTGGTGTTGCTTAATTTCAGATTTAGACTCGCATTTCATAATAGTTGTCTTTCCACTGTGGCCCTTCTCCTTCATCTTTTCAAATGAGAGTAAATTGTTAGGCTCAATTACTTTAGTGCATCCATCAGCCAAACTGAATTGGCTTAAACATTTGCGCTTCTGCCTGGATTCCATGTTATTTCAATTCTAAACCATTTTGACAGAAATGTTCTCTAGGCATATATCCCACTGTTCTGATCCAGTTCTTAGAAACTGTGCATATTTGGGAGCTTCCAGATGCCACTTGCTCTCACAGTAATGAGAAACTGGCTCTCAAACTTGAGTCGCGGCACCCCTCCACAACTTTTTTTGGATGTGGCAATATACCTGGTTGACAACCACTCTTTGTGCTGCTTCAGCTTACCTCTGTGCATCTCAAGCAGATGCTGCTGTGGTAAAATTGCCCTGCGTGCCTGCTTCATGGTCAGCCCAGGGAGGGCTGTGGCACGTGTGCACCCTTTTTTTGCAGTAGGGTTCTTTGATAATCCTAATGCAGATGAAGCTGGCTTGGGTTGTAGCCTTTCTGATTTCAGAAGGAGAACTGGAGGAAGAAGTGCATTGGTGGAATTGTCCTGTAAACCTCCTTTTTTCCAGAAGGAGCATTGAGGAGCTGGACCAGGACAGGCTACAGCTCCAGTTGCTTTAGGGATATCGGAGTCCTACTGCAGCAGCAGTGTGCGCATGCCACAGCCCTGCCTGTTGGGCAGTTTTACCTGGCCACTTCTTGGTAGCAGTGCCCATGTCATTGCACTCCTGAGGGGATGTCAGCAACCTCCCAGTTGAACCCCTGGACTAGCTGAACCATTCTAGTTAAGTTTTGTCAACACACTACTAAACTAGTAGGAACTAAACCTATTCCTGAGTGTTCAAGGAATATGTGCAAGCTGGTTTGGTGGAGGGAGAAATTGGGGAGCAGAGGGTACTTTCTGCTTTATAAGTTGGTACTTTTGTACCAGTCTACCTTCTTGGCTTTTGCTTTGCACCTCTACTTCTCCCTTCCAAATTGTGTGCCCAAATTCTGACTTCTTTCTCTGAATTCCCTGTTCCCAGTAATAATTAATTCTGACGTCTGTTTCTTCATTTTCCATGTTGATGATGGCTGTGTTTGTGTAACAATTTAGTTCTACATTGCTGTTCCCTGTCTTGTCAGACTTCAACAGCCATGCTCTATAGTACTGCCTAGACAAGGGTAAAACAACTGAAGACTAATAACAAATGTGAATGAGTGGCCAGCAATGGCCTCTGTAGCCTTTGGGATCAGGCAAGGAGATGGGTGTGTCAGCCATGAAAGGCTCTGGTTTGCCCTCTGAAAGGAATGTTTCCCTATCTAGGAATGTGAGCCCTATCTAGAAGCTTAAAAACTGCTTGGAGCAGAGAAGTTTGTTTGCTAATGAGAAGCATCATGGATGGTCTTTATAACCTGGACAAACTAGTCTTGTGGTTAAAGATAATGGGCAGTTAAAGATTTGTTTTGCATATTATCTTGAGGCAAGATTTTAGCAGAAGCTGGGTTCCTGGAAAGATCGCATTAGGTTCCTGTTGCCATGACAAATGAACAAGAAAGAAGTAAAAGATATTAAATTTCCTGTAGGCTCCAGCCTCAGCCAGGTGAAGTAGGTCCCTAATGACTCTAGGAGGCTTTGGTATATAAAATGAAGTACAACTGGCCTCTCTGCATTCAGTTGGTTTTATGGCTGTTTCAGCAATTCCAATTATAATGCCTACCCCATAATGTCCCATTAATGAGCAAAACTAGCGTTTTGACACGTCCATTATGAGGGAACAAATGGACTTGAATTCTAGAGTTAACTGTAGTTAATTGTTAATCTCTTGGTATAAAACAGGCATGACAGGGCTGAAATGTTAAATATAAATTTTCTGAAGCTGGATTCTAACAAATGATACATCAGCAGAAGATTTTAGGAGTAGTAGTGGGAGCAGTTACTTCTAGTAATCTCGGTACTGGATTTTGAAACTGCAGCAGTGTTGTTCGAGTGACTCTTGCACCAGTGTGAATGCAACTTGTGGTCTGACTCATTGTATCATTGTTTATAACACTAATGCCTAATGTGCTTCTCATGTTTCATATGCAACAGTTGATGTTTGTGAGTTTCTATTTTCCTATACACAGGGATGTGCCAAGGGAAACAGTACTACTGACATGGCTTAAAAACCTAGGCAGGTTTCATCTCTGCTACAAGGTCAAATGGTTCTAACCATAGTGCAACTAATAGTGAAACTGGTACTTGTGTTCAGGCTCAACAAATGGACATGATGAGTATCTACAGAATGATGTTAAAGCTAAATTGAAAAAATGATGAATAATGTTTCAAGGATGAATTTCTTGCTAAGGGTATAGGACTGACCTCTTAAAGTTGTTCCCTTGTTCTACAAAAGGCCGCCAAGCTATTATTGATATCAGACTGCTCTCTTTTTAGTGTTAACGTTGTTAGCCTTACTACCTATAAGCTTAAAACAAACTTGTCAACTGTATAACTACTTGTTTCACTGCATGTGGTCTCTCAAAGCAGCTAGCTTTTGGATGCACAGCTTTAGTCCTTGTGCTTAAAATGTGGGCATGCCCAGCTCTCCAATGGATTCCGAACAGAATTGTGGGCATTTAGCATTTCTGAAAAACAGGCATGAGGTCTCAAGATGGGTACCTAGTGGGGGGAAAAAGTCTATCTCTGAAACTTCCAGTCAACAGGTCTGAGTGACTAAGGTAGACATGCACAACTGAGGTACTGTCTTCAGTGGAGGGCTGACACTAGTGTGATCTGCTCTGATTGATTGGATGCAAGGCAGCAGGACATTTTGCAAGCAGGTAACTGGACTGTGGATGCACAGACTAATGAATTGCCACCTAGTACAGACAGAGGATGTGCTGTCTTGCTTTTCTAATGTTTTCAAGCTATTTTGGTGGGTTGTTAGGGCTAGTGGGTTGAGTGCTGTGCACACCTGCAATAAGAGGAGGGTTACCTGCTATTCTAAATTGTCAAACTCTTCCATAGGGAGAGAATAGATTTTAGTGAGGGGGTTTTTGCACTGGGCATATGCCATGTCTGCCACTAGAGCTTGACTTGCTTGCAGCAGGGCTATCCCAGCCAATGTTGGCCTAAACTGAAAAGGTCAGACCTGGACTAAAAAATTATGCTAGTTTTAACAGTCATTAAAAGTATATTGGCTAAATGGAATGGCAATATAAACCCTTCCCTGGATCTAGCTATGCTGTTAAGGTCAGGGGCACATGAAGTTCAGCAAGGTAACAGGAGGCAGGGATTTACTACGTCAGCTGCTCCATGGTAACTGTCAGTATGCTCACAGTTGCCCAGCAGCAAAAAAAAAAAAAAAAAATTAATGTACAGTATTAGAGTTGTCTTTTTCATGAAAGGGCCGGCCAGGCAGTTCCCATTAACTGTGGGGTAGTAGTGTGCCCACAAGCAGTTTTTGCAAAGTGGCAGATCTGGCAGATTTCCTGGCTCCCTCTTCCCTCTCCCCATTACCTTGTGGTAACTTGATCGTGTCCATGCTCAAACACTGTTCTGACTTTTGGCTTATTTCACTTCCCAAACTAGAGCTAATGCTGTAATTGCCACTTACGTCAGTGATTGAGTTTGTACGGGAGACAAGGGTGTTGATTTATACCCACATAGCTAAAATTGCAATGCTAGAGAAGAAAAATGGCTGCTGTCCTAAAATAAGAGCACTTTTGCAGAAACAAATGGAATCTTTAACCGTTATGAAATTACATAAATCTCTTGCTCAGACAACGAATTTAAAATTTAAAACATGCAAATCAATTGTATTGGCTTCTGGGGCACCAGGACTGTCACAGAACTCAGAATGGACTAATCTGAAAGTCCTTTAATTTGAAATGACTGTATTCCAAAACATGTTTTACCTTGGTTTATTTGATCTTTATTATGTAGCTTGCTTTTAACTTCAACACTTGGATTAAATTTACAGCTAAAGTGCCTTGGCATTTTGCATGGATTGGCATCGTCTATATCTGAGCAGTAGGATTATAGTTTCATAGTTGGTAGGGTCAGAAGGGACCTGGGCAGATCAAGTCCAACCCCCTGCGCCATGGCAGGGAAGAGTACTGGGGTCAAATGACCCCAGCAAGGTGTTCATCTAGCCTCCTCTTAAAGACAGGCAGGGCAGGAGCCAGCACCACTTCCCTTGAAAGTTGGTTCCAGATCCTGGCCACCCTGACAGTGAAGTAGTGCCTCCTGATGTCTAATCTGAATTTACCCTGTGCCAGCTTGTGACCATTATTCCTAGTCACTCCTGGTAGTGCTCGGGGGAACAG
>NW_017728947.1:55251851-55332976 GCF_001723895.1 Crocodylus porosus | reverse complement strand
TACCACTGTCTGGGTGCGACCCTCCAGCCAGTTGGCAACCCATTTGACTGTGTAGGTGTCAACACCACAGTCCCTTAGTTTTTTAATGAGAACAGGGTGAGAGACCATGTCGAAGGCCTTCCGAAAGTCCAGGAAGACTGTGTCCATTGCTACCCCTGCATCTAAGGATTTGGTGATCTGGTCATAGAAGGCCACCAGGTTGGTCTGACGGGACCTGCCTCTAATGAACCCGTGTTAGTTGCCCCTAAGCATAATCTCCCCTGCTGGCCCCTTGTGGACATGCGCCAGGATAATTCTCTCAAAAAGCTTACCCAGGATCGAGGTAAGACTAACTAGCCTATAGTTTCCTGGGTCCTCCTTCCTCCCCTTTTTTGAAAATGGGAACCACATTGGCCCTCTTCCAGTCCTCTGGCACCACGCTGGAGCACCACGAGTGCTCGTAAAGCCATGCCAGGGGTCCTGCAATGACCTCTGCTAATTCCCTCAGCACTCTGGGGTGGAGATGATCAGGACCAGCTGATTTAAATACATCCAGTCCCTCCAGAAGTTCCCTGACTAAATTCCCACTGACCCTAGGTAGGCCTGGGTACACCTCCCCTGGGGCCTGAGGGGGTCCCGGTAGGGGGGTGGGGGGCTGATCCGGTCCCTGCTCAGGAAAATGGAGGCAAAGAAATTGTTAAATAGGTTAGCTTTTAACATGAAAAATTAACACTATTTGTCTGTAATGCAATATAGGCCCAGCATTATTCTTCCCTTTATCTTGGTGCCATTTAATAAACTTTTAACAGCTGTTCAACTTACATTTGCAAAGTACTTTGCTGCAGAAGTAACTCAGATGAGGATATATTGTGGAGTCTTTCACTCTTCTAATAAACTTACAGTAGTGCTAACCTTTCTTATTCTGTCTTCCCTAGCCGTGAAGACTTCCAGCGGATTCCAGAGCTTGCTATCAACCCCCTGGGAGACCGGATTATCAATGCTTTCTTTCCAGAAGGGTGAGTTGCTGATGGCTGCGTTTCCAAATAACCTACAAATTCTGTTAATATTGAAAACCCATAACTGGCTTTATGTCCATCTTATGAGATGAGGAATTAGAAATAGTGTCACCTTTATTGTGGATTTACTGTGACTTCGGACAGGAAACTTACTACTTTGCACGTTCTGTTCTATAATATAGGGTACTTCATGTGCACTGCCTGTTATAATCAAAACACAATTCCCTTATTCCTGTTTTCTGGTCTATTGCCATGCTGCTGAAAGCCTCTGAAAAGTTTAGAAGTTGTATGGACTGCCTTAGAAAAATTCACTTTTTAGAACAGGTAACTTTTCTCAAGCAGCACTTCCATTACTAACGGTATCTGTGCACCTTCCCTGCCCTTTTGTAAGATCTTGCCATCATGAAAGGAAGTGACATTGTCACCAGCCATTCTGCATGCAGTGCCCTACTTGGAAGGATCTCTTCCTTTCTGCCAACTCCTCAGTTAGTCTATTGGGCTGCACAACTGTAGGAAGAACAATGGGCCCCTGAGAACTGCAGACTCAAAACATTCATCCCAAACCCCTCTGAGATCTCCCGGCTTCAATTTGGACAAACTGTATGGGGTCTACCTCAGTAGACTCTGAACCAGCTATGGCCACTTCTGCCATTACATGCATCAAATAGGCCTGACATCAAGTGCCACTTGCAAATGCGACATCCCCTCACAGACCACAAATCGGATAAGTACAGAATGCCTGATCCATTGCCCTGGAAACCTCAGTGCCCTTGGCAGCCCATCGTGATCCTGGCCCAGCTCTGTCCAATGTGAAATATGACTCTGGTGTACCATTTTCATCATTCAAAAAAAAAAAAGGAAAGTTAGTCTATTTTAAAGCCCATCAACTATCTTATTTTCTCATCGCATTCCCTTAATTTATCCATGCAAATTCTTTCCCTTTTTTTCTTCACATCTTCCCTTCAGGCAGTTCTTCCCCCAACCCCCCCAAATTTTATCTTTTGAATTAGACCAGTCGTCCTCAACTTTCTGGCCTGCAAGCTAGATGGATGCCTAGACACCAGGATCAAGCCATGGGGCCTTGAATCACCCTCTTCCTGCCTGGAGTATTGTCACTGGGCCTCAGGGGCCTGGTGCTGCCCTCACAGGCCCAGATTGGGTCCCAGGGGCCTGGCACTGCCTCTTTCCAGCCCTACGTACCTAGATTATGTGCCTGATCCAGCATGCTGGGCCTGGGGCTCTCCATGGGTCTAGACATTTGCTATTAGGGGAGGGGTGGCACCATTCCCTCAATGCCAAATTTGCAGATGTGTGGGGAGCCACACAGGCCACATGACATGGTGCAGCATGCTGGATTGAGCACCTCTGAACTATAGAGGCTGTTCTTGCTGTTTTGGCCTTCCAGCTACTTCCTCTTCAATATGGTTTTAGCACCTGTTAAGTTATCAGCTATCTCTAAGCTAAATCACAAAGCCTTTTCATCACCCTTACTGTTTTCAAACATAGTTGACCAGATCCTACTAAAGATGACTTACCTTTTTGACCTTTTAGAGCCTTTTCAGATCTTCTCTGTAGAAGTTTGGTTTTGGCTGGCTCTTTTCTATGCAACTTCATCGCTGTTTATAACTGCTTTTTCCACCTTAGTGCCAAGTTTCAAATTCACCTCTAAGTTTGTTTTAATTTGTGGCAGGGTACTTAAAAAGTAAGGCCCCTTCTTCTCCCTCAAACTGATGTAATCTGCCACATCCTTGAACAAACTTGTTGCTGTTTTTGTCTGGCCTGCAGACTTTTGATCACTGACTTATTAGTAAGGGAATAGAAAGTCAAGGGTTTATTGGGTTAAAATAAAAGCTCTAAAGAACAGCTGGTGACCTGATTCTTACAAATGCTTTGCTGTAAGGACTTGATGTGTTATTGATTCTGTTCATGACTATGATAGGAAATCTGTAGGAAAGAATTTGTCTTAACGTTACCAATGTCCATGCAGAGAGGACCAAGTGAATTTCCGTGGTTTCATGAGGACCCTGGCCCATTTCCGACCTATTGAAGACAATGAAAAGAGCAAAGACCAGAATGGACCAGAACCCCTCAACAGCCGGAGTAATAAGCTGCACTGTAAGGAACTTTCAGATTCTTTTATCTGGGTATTTACTATTCCTTGGATCCATCTTTCTGCTTCTTTGTAAAATAAAGTTGTTGGTTTTTATTTCTATTTCTACATGATTGGGGAGGGAGGGAAGTATCCTCCAACACTTATTTCTGTATGCCATTCCATAAACACTTGCCAGGTCAGCTTAGGCGTACTGAAATTGTGTTAATCAAAGCTGCTCACAGACGTACCAGAAGCTAGTGGAACATGTTGAAACTGTGTTTCATGTTTAACACTAGAATTTTTCTAGCTGACTGCAGACTTGAGGCTGAAATATGAGGCATGCTCGTGTAAATAGAGAGTGGACACATGACTTACCACTCTGCAGTCCTATAACTGGAATCCTATGAAGCAGAAAAGCAAATAGCATAGTTCTACCCTGGTCTTAATGTTGCATAGCCCATTTATCTAGAGCTACCCCCAAAAGAGGTATTTCTTGCTCTCCTACCACCTTGTGGTCAGGCTTTGTAATAGTGTGTAACTAACCCCATAAAACAGCTCATATGTCTACTTGGGATACTGCTGTTATATCAATTGTGAATCCTGGTGTAAATGACACTGATGTAAATGCCTGTGTAAGGGTCTTACAATGAAGTTGGACCAACTTAAGCACTTTCCTTAGCCTCTCATGGTATTGGAACAGTTCCTAAGAGCTACCTCCTGGATGCAGAGCAATGTTCCAGCTAAAAATGGATTTTTCCTGTGATGTGGTATCTTGTAGCTTTGCTTCACATCTCCAAAGAACTACTCTCTTGTTCATGATTGTTCCTCCATTTTGCTTTTAGCACATCAGAGCAGAAAATGGGTACCTGCTTAGTACAGGGGTGACCAACCTGCAGCACAGGTGCCACAAATGGCACAGGCAGCCTCTCTGTGGCACATGGGAGATGAGGGAAGGGACAGGGGACAGCCCAGTGGCAGATAGGACAGGGAGCAGAAAGTAGAGCATTGGACCAGGCTAGAAGAACAGGGCAGGAAACAAAGATTAAAGAGCAGAAAGAGTATCAGTTTGAGTAAGGGAAAGTCAAAGGGCTCAGAGTGGTACTTGGGGAGGGTGTGAAGCTAATTTGACATGCCTGCCAAAATGTTTGGCTCACTGGCTTAGTGCATGGGAGTAATCTGTCTTCTAATAACTACTTCAGTCAATGGTTTACTTTAACCATATATATTTAAGTAGAAGGATGGCTAAACCCAGGATTTCAGAGCTAGGAAGAAACTCTTGAAAGTGCAATGCAGTGTGTAATCATTCCTTATGGACATTCCTAGGTTTTTCTATAAATCCTAATGCAGCTTACTCTCAGACACTCAGTACTCGAGTAGATAAGCAGCCAGCATGCAATTTCAAAAGGCATAGTTAAGTGCCTTGGCACAATGTTTTCCATTTGAAGATTTCAATATTTTGAAATTGGTGCATGACAAGAAAAACTATTAGTTGTCAGGTGAACATGTTATTAAAAATGTTAATAAAATATATTATAAAGAAGTTAGACTGTAAACTGATGTTGCAGGGTTACTTTTACCAAGTGCTGCATTGCTGCCAACTGTAAGATGGGTATATTTAGTGATTGTGTAAACCTGTAAGTTTGTATGCAAGTAGGAAAAGAAAATGGGAGCGTTCAGATTCAGCTGACTAACTCTACTTCCCTCCAGTTGCTTTCAGATTATACGATCTGGATAAAGATGACAAGATTTCCCGGGATGAGCTTCTTCAGGTATATAACCCTGCAGGCTATAGCTAGACTTCAGATGAGTGAGTTTGTGTTAAGATGTCCTGGTTTGTAACACCGGCCTCCGTGGGGTGAGAGAGAAAATCATTTCTTGCATGCAAGGACTCCCTAGAAAAATTTGCTAATGCAATTGCAGATAAGGCTACTGGAATCGGAGAACCAGAGTGCCCTTCGTAAAGAAGATGTGAACAGCCTACCTAGGCACTTGGATGAATGTGGTTTAATGGGTCAGAAGCAGCCTACAGCTAGTGTCTGGTTATTTCTGCATCTCCATTAGAAACTGGCCTGGCTTCAACTGCTTGCAGTGTCTAATTAACCACTTATCACAACATCTCTTTCCATTTAAAATTAAAAAAAAACCTTTTCATCCTCCATTGAAGGAGTGTTATAATCCATCAGAATACATATTTGATTCAAAAGTTCAACCAGAGAATTATGTTAATATGTTACATTATGTATTGGGGGGGGCAGTTTAACATGCTAGAACGAATGCAACTTGCCTCCAAAAAGCCTACATTCTGATGTAGAGATTTGTCGAGGGTCCTTTTTTTTTTTTAAGGTAGGAGCTCATCTGATCCTTCCTTTCCTGCTGGAATGATGTTCCCCCACCAATCTGGGAGGAAAGCAATTGGAAGTCATTACAGTAACATGGATTTATGTTAACAGTTGCATGCTGTTAATTCTGCAAAGTAGACATAGTAGTTTGTGTTTACAGTGCAGGGTAGAGAGAATTTGGGTAGCTACCCACTTCCCTCTTCCTCCTTGATAAGGTACTTCTGGTGCTGCAGAGAAGGATATTGACTAGTAAGTTTTAACTGTACAGCTGGAATGTGTAAGGCTTCAAGAGTCTATATAAAACTCCCAAAAAGGTGGTGGAAAAAAAAATCAAGCAATTTCCAATCTTATGGAAAAGTGGCTGAAACTACCGGGTCAGACATCCTGAGACTGTTCCTTGACAGCTCCTTGGAAATGGAAATCTTTTGAATTCCACAGTCTCTTGGGGCTGTGGAAGAATCGTGTACTTTTGCATTAAAGGTAAACTTTGAAAGCGTCTTTGTGCATCCTTCTATTAACAAAGCACTTTTGGTCAGCAAATGGACCTACAAGATGCAAGGTATCTTGGGCATGAAAGTCATTTTCCACAAAATGACCATCTTTCCAGGTTCTACCTTTAAGAATTGTTTCTTGAATGGTACTTTGAGCATTGTACAAAACTTATGAACATTCTGAAAGCTTCTTGAATGTTCCCATATAATATTTTATAATGTCTCTATCTTGTAGGTGTTACGGATGATGGTTGGTGTAAACATTTCAGATGAGCAGCTGGGCAGTATTGCTGATAGAACAATCCAGGAGGCCGATCAAGATGGAGATAGTGCCATCTCCTTTGCAGAGTTTGTCAAGGTTGGGAAACCTCTGTAATAACATGAAATGAAACATGATAATCACTGAGCAGTTGCCTAAATAGATTAGGAAATGGGAGGGTAAAAGTACTGCCTTCCCTTTTGGTACTTTGTCACAGGCTTTTCAGTATCTGTGACATCTCTCCATGCCCACTCCTTGCAGCAGGACACAGATGACACCCTCCTTTTATAACAAGTAATTATGAATATGTAATTTTTCATGATTAGATGGCTTGTCTGTTCCACTACTTCCATATCAAGTAAGCTGTTGAAAGGAAACTTTTGAGCAACAGGTCTGTGAGAGGGAGTTAAATGTGCCCTGCCAAGAATTGGACAGTGTGTTTTGGGGTGGGGGGGCATAGGGAAGTGGAAATAATTGTATTTTTTTAAGGCCCTCAAGATGTTTAACTACCTCTCTGCCACTACCACAGTCAACATGAAATGGGTCACTTTTTTTTCTAATTTGAGATGCACCTACATCTAGTTATTGTACTGGTCAGACTTTCCTATATAAAAGAACCCTGTGGACAGAGTTAGCAGGAAAATGGCTAATACTGACAGGCCATTCTTAAGGAATAAGATAACCACCTCTAGGCTGTCTGCTTTTTCAGGCTGTCTGTAGACTCTAAAACTTCTCTCATGACCATAATAGCCAGAGGTTCCTTCTCCTGCCCCTCTTTTACATCCCAGCTAGAATTCTGAGTGTGTCCTAGTGCATGCAAATCACCTTACCTTCTGTTTCTGCATTTTATTGTAGGTATTAGAGAAAGTGGATGTAGAGCAGAAAATGAGTATTCGATTTCTACACTGATGGATGGAGACCATTCCTCGCTACCCCTAATATTTGAGATACAGAACTTCACTTTCTCCCTAGCACCTTTCCCAAAAGTATTGCTACTGGTGCATGAAAAAATAAATCTCCAACCCCTCCCCAACTTGTTCCATCAATATGTACATTCCCTGTGCGTAAGGAACAGAGGGAAGTGGCTGCAGTGCAGCTTGGAGTGGAGGATTTAAGTCCTTTCCCTCCTTTATTTCATATCCTTTATTCACCCTTTGCATTGTTGTGTGATTCTGATCGTCTTCTTCCATGTACCCTTGCTGAATCTGTAAACCTAACACTAAGCTCTGAATCTGAGAAG
This sequence comes from Crocodylus porosus, assembly GCF_001723895.1. Lineage (NCBI taxonomy): Eukaryota > Metazoa > Chordata > Crocodylia > Crocodylidae > Crocodylus > Crocodylus porosus. Next base: position 55,325,560 of record NW_017728947.1, on the reverse strand, counting down.
GTAAGAGGTAGCAATTTTAACTTTTTTTTTTTTTTAATGGAAAGTAGCTTACTATGCAAAACCAACCTGTGTTCAAGCATTCCTTCATACATGTTAGGCGCCGACATCCCATGGCAGTGTCAGACAGGGCTACTATTTTGCTTACCCAGTTGCTTCTTTGTATCAACCTCTTTCTTCTCACCTGAGGCTGCTTTGAAGTCCTAGGGCTGAGAATACCATGGCAGTTATGAGTTGCTTCAAATGATGTAAATGGACTGAATGGGCATAATCCATGGGGATAAAGAGTCTGATAGATGTGAGTTGTTAGTGTTTTGAGGGACAACTTGAACTCTAAACAATACTTTCTTGTCTTTGGTACCAGACACAGAACTAGGGAGATGGAAACATTTTTCCCCAGGTTGCTTTTCTGCAGGATATCTCTTTCCAGTGCTCTCTTGCCTCATTTTTTTAAAAACTAATTAGTGCAGGTTTGCTGCCAGTGTTAATTCAAGAAAATAAGCCGTGCGTAATGTTTGGCTTCATGACACTCTCACTGTCCAGTGGCAATATTTAAATGAAACATCCTGTTGCTTTCATACTAATTGTGGATACCTGGGTAACTTGGATAGTAACAGTTCTCTAACATCCATTCTCAGACTCAGGTCACTGGTTCTGCGTTATGGGTGCAAGCTTAACTGCACTGGAACACTCATGAAAGCTTTACATATGAGAATAGTGTTTTAGTGAAGTGCATAATACATCCCAGATTAATCTAAATAGTGATATTTAAGAATATATTTTGACACGTGGCATAAATCATCATGCAATTACAGCATAAATTAAAAACATGAATGCAAATTAAGAGCAGGACAAAATGCAAGGATTCAAAAGTGCTGAATGTATTCAAATATAGAACTCCAAATTCATTGCCTACACAGCATGCGTGCATGCAGCTATGTGGCTTAACAAAGGGTCTTCTAGTTAAGGTGGAGTGTTTTGAGTTGCCTAGGAAGTCCTTCAAGAAGGGGATAAAAAGCTGGTTTACTGAAAAATCAGTGTTAAAGTACTTACCCCACCTCTGCATCATGTGTTTCTAAAATAAATTTTTGTAAGTACATACTTATCTCTGCTAGCCTCAAATAGATTTCTTCAGTTCTTTTAATCACTTTTATTAAAGAATGAAAATCTGAGTCCCTGAAGGATTATTTGCTCTTAGTGCAACATTTCCCTCTGCAACTCATTAACTATAATCTCTTTTGGACTGCAATATTGTAGGCTAGGCCAGAGAGAAATGCAAGTCAAATTTCTGCTCTGCACAAGAGAAACATTCAGGTTTTATGACCACATTATGTAAAATAGGAATGTGACAGTGTAGCAATTGTGAGGTACATGTTTTTCATAGGTGTTGTGATTTTGCTTATTTAAAAGTAGGCGTTGCTTTTTTCCTTCTGTGTAGGTGTAATCCACAGTTGTGCCTTATTGTCCCAGTGAGACTGGATATTTTATTTATCAATCCATAAATAAAGACCCTTCATTATAAATACTGCCTGTGTGGATTCTCTATCCCAGTGGTCCTCGACCTTATAAGGCTGCAGTCTGGATTGACCTAATTTTGGGTCAGACGGGTGGACACTGGGACCGAGCCTCAGTGGCACAAAGTAAGGGCTGCTGCAGCTTTCCAGGAAAAGCTACTGCAGCCAAAGTCCCCTGTTGCTGAATGCTACTGAAGCCTGGGCTCCACAAGCAGGATCAAATAGTTTTGTAGGCTATATCTGGCCTGCGGGCTATAAGGTTGCAAACGCCTGCTCTATCCTATAGGGAACAGGGCTTATTAGCAGTTTAGTTGCCCTATAACTAAGGCCTGACTGCATGCTTCTGACAACCTGAAGTGATCTTTCTGCTGCTGGTAAAAATCCTACAGTGAATTAAAACAAACACGCAGTCATTCTGTTCACAGTGTTTAAGCAGCTTAAAGTGGGAGAAGGTTTATGCAAAGCATTAGCTTCATAATAGGGTTACAGGGAAGTCTCTCTGTATTTACATAATCTCCTAGTGAGCTTTGTTTTCAGTTTCAGGCTAGTCTCCCTATAGTTCTAAGCTGTGTTCCTTGTCACTATGGCATCCCCATTTAGTACTACTATCAAGTGCATCTTTTAGTTGGATAAATCATCAGTTTAAATGTTTTTAACTTTTACTTCAAGCTTAATTTATACCCCTGACTCATGCATCACTTTAAGATCACATTGTTCCATGCATACACTTGAAATGTGAAGGTGGATTTGATCTTGCTGCAGGGGGGAAGGGAATATAGAAATCAAGCCTGACCAACCTGTCAGTGGACTAAGCAAGTCTAGCAATCTGGGAGAGGGGGCATGTCTTCCATATTAATCTGAGACAAAACTATGGCTCCCCACAATACCGGTAAGGAGATGGGAAGCAGAATGGGAAGAACAATAAATGTTCACCCCATGCAAGTGAACTAGCATAACAGCAGAAATAAAGCTGCCTGTATACCCTTACATCTGGGATTTTTGAATGGAATGCTGTATTTTTGCCACCTCAAATCTAATGCAGTTTTTTTAATGCAATATTTAAGTGACTTAAAGACATGAAATGGAGTTTTTTCAAGTAATCTAAGCTCCTACAAAGGTGTTTCACAATATAGGCAGATCTCAACAGAAAGACCATTTTGGCAAACATGCTTCTTTCCGGAAATGTTTTCAAACTAGAAACCTCCCAGGATGAATTGAGGTCTTATCTGAATGTTTCTATGGTGCGTCTTGCAAAACAGAACTTTAGGAAAGAACAGTCCCATGTACTGCACAAGTTGGGCAGCAGCTATGCAGAAAAGGGCTTGGGTGTTGCAACAGCCAATAAGCTGAATATGAGCCAACAGTGCCCTTGTTGTCAAGAAGGCTAATGGCATACTGGGTTGTGTTGGTACATGTGTTGCCAGCAGATCAAGGGAAGTGATTATATTCCCCTCTGTTCAGCATTGGTGAGGCCACATCTGGTGTTCAGTTTTGGGTTCCCGCTATAAAAAGGATATGGATAAATTGGAGAGAGTGCAGTGGAGGGTGACAAAAGTGGTGGGAGGGGACGGGACATGCCTTATGAGGAAAGATGGGGAACTGGGCTTATTTAGTCTAAAGAAGAAGAGATGGAGGGGATTTAATAGCCTTCAACTACCTGAAAGGGGGGTTGAAAGAGGATGGAGCTAGACTGTTCTCAGTGGTGGCAGATGACAGAACAAGGAGCAACAGTCTCAAGTTGCAGCAAGGGAAGTTTAGGTTAAATACTAGAATTTTTTCAGTAGGAGGGTAATAAAATACTGGAACAGGTTACTCAGAGAGGTTGTGGACTCTCCATCCTTGGAGGTCTTTAAATTTAGTTGTGGCTGGTCCCATTTTGAGCTGGGGGTAGACTAGATGACCTCCTGAGGTCCATTCCAGCTCTAATTTTCTATGACTTGTAGCTCAGATGAGTATTTTCCAACTTCCTGGTATGTAAGGATCACTTAAAACACAGAAGTATAACCTTTTAAAAAAGCAGGCTTTAAACTAACCCATCCTCAACTAATTTAGGATTCCTGGGTACCTTTTTGACCAAGGCCCGTGTTCAGTGGCTGTTGTAAAACCAGAAAAATGCTAGAATGCAGGAAGAGATGCACCAAGCTCTTGGGTCAGAGGTGATCTCTTTTATTAGACAAACAAAATAGTAGCAAGAAAAAATTCTTTTTTTGCAAAGCTTTCAGACACATACACCCTTCTCCAAGCTGAGAATTCAAAAATTGTAAAACTGCCCCTAGGTCTAAAACAAACTCTGTTTTGTGCAGGTGAGGGAGAGGCTGGAAGTGTGTTCTCCAGAGTAGCTGAGAATTCGTGTGTCAATAGTAAAAGAGTAAACAGGCCGGCCAGCAGACCTGCTAACTTAATATCCGTCCTGCACCAAGCAATGGGGTCACTGGTACGGAGTTCAGTTCCGTGTCGGCTTGAGGAAGCAAACGGATCTGTTCTCAGGGAGGGGGAGGCTGCAAGCAGGTTTGGAAAACCTTTGAGACTGCAGCGGGGCTGACGGGGGAACTGTGGAGGTGGAACACACTTGTTACTCCGCGCTGCACGGCCGGGGGGCTCAGCGGGGACAGGAAATGGCAACTCGAGGGGATCATCTTCACTAGACTAAGAACTTGCTAACGCTTCGGTATAGCTACCGACTGCGCCTGGCAGCAAGGGGTTCCTAGCAGGTGCTCCTGGCCCCGGGCAGCATGCTCTTCTTTCAGGAGCTTGAGTGAAACAGGAGATCGGGCGGGGTTGAGTCTGTAGCGGACCCGCAAACTCTGCTGAGGGGCTCCTTGCAACCCGACTTAACGCCGCCACGTCCCGCTCCGGTTGCAGGATCAAGGGGAGCGGGCGGGTTCGGAGGATCCTTGAAAGCGGGACCCAGACAGGGGGAGAGGGGCCGCGCTGGAGCCCCGCTCCTGCCCGACCTCAGCGCGGCGCTGCACCGAGACCCACGCCCCGGGCAGGCGGGGTGTATCTGGAGCGGCACGCCCCTCGCCCCCCGCACTGCGCAGGGCAGGCTCCGTGTGTGTGCGGCCGCGGGGCCGGCCAGGCCGACACGGTATCCCGATGGAGGGGGAGGCGTGCCCCCACCGCAGCAGGACGTCCCCTACAGCGCCCGCACCACCACCCTCCCGCAGCATCCTGGCCGCCCAGCGCGCACGGCCCCTTTAAAAGTTGTCAGTTGCGTGGGCTGCCGAGCCGTGGGCCTGGCGCTGTCACGCGCGCGAGCCAATCCCACCGCAGAGCGGCCGTCCCCGAGCGGCCAATCAGAGCGCAGAGGCCGGCAGGCGGGCGCCCAGTACTCGTGGCGGACGGGGCCGGCGACCAATGGCTGTCGATGATGGAGCCGTGATGCCTAGGAGCGGCACCCAATAGGCTGGCGCTCCTGGTGGGCGGGCCCGGAGGCGCCGGGCGCTGCGGGCCCCCAGCTGGGCGGCCGAGGTGAGGAGGGGAAGATGGCGGCGTGAGAGGAAGCGGAGGGGGGAGCCGGGCCGGCCGCGGCCTCGGCCGGGGCAGGTGAGTCGCGCAGGTGGAGTCTGCCGTTTCCCCGCGGACGCGGCCCGGCCGTGCAGCTGGAGGTCAGTCCCGGCCCCGGCCGGCGCCGGCGGTTGGACCCCCGCCCCCATGTTGGCTCGCTGGGCTGGGGATGCCGCGCCGCGCCGGGCTGAGGGAGCGGGAGCCCTGCGGCCGCGACAGGGCAGGGCACTCAGCGAGGGACTTGGCTTCCGGCTCAGGCTGCCCCAGGGTGACGGCACCCGGCGGGAGGGGAGGGGCTGGAAAGCCGGGGGAAATGGCAGGCCAGGGTGCCCCCCTCCACGCGCCTTCCCTGGAGCTAGGCTCTGGCTACCAGGTTTTCCAGCGGGGCGCCCCGCCTGCTTTGGTGGGGCACCACCGAGCTAAGTGAAAGCCCTGGAGGCTCACTTAGTTACGCCTGTGCCTCGGAGCAGAGAAGGCAGGAAGCAGCACATGGATGGACACGCCAAAGTAGAGGGATCACAAGTGTCTGGGACAGCAGCGGCTGGCGCAGGTTTCACAGCATCTGATAAAGTGAGTTTTTAGCTCACGGAAACTTGTGATGTGTGAGTGTGTCTGTGCCAGACATGCGCATGCAGCAACACACGTTATCTCTCTCTCTCTTTCTCTCTAGTTAGTCGAAAAGGTTTGCATCTACCCTTCCTGCCACTTGACTTCAGATGGACATGACTAGCTGTGTCTCTCTGCTCGACCAAAAACATTATCTTTGTGTTGCTTAGCTTTATAGCATCATAGAAAAAAGAAGGGTTGGAAGGGACCTCAGGAGCCTAACCCCCTGCTCAGAGCAGGACCATCCCCAACTAGATCATCCTAGTTTCATGGTCCTCTTCTTACATATTCATTTTGCTACATAACTGGCTGTAGTTGTATAGTTTTGACTTTGCGCACGGTCAGAAGTAGCGAAAAGATTTGGTAACTATAGAGCTAGATAAGCTTTCTGATGCGAGGCATTCTTCAGGTATGGCTGGAACAATCGAAGCGTGAAATCTGTGCCTCTTACATCATTTCTGGGCCATCATGGCTACAACATCATTGTTATGTTGCAACCATAATTACATGGGGGATTTTAATGATTACATTGTATGAATGTTAGTAGACAAAACAACCAAAAGTGAAATGGGTAACTATGTCCTTCTACAATTCATTAGTTAAAATCTGTCTTAAGGCTATGATATTAAGTTGTCTGCACATTCAGGAATTCTTCACCCAGTCAATACTTTTGGTTCATATTATGAAGGTGTTCAGAAAGGAAATCAAATATGAAAGACTTGCATTTTTTTCCTTTTATCAAGGCTTTATGTTCTGCTTCTGACATTTCAAATTAAAGTTCTACTTTTCGTGAGAATTAACTGAGCACAAATTCCCTTTGTGTACACGTACAACAAGTTGATTCAACCTGTGTTATCAGTATGTAAATTTAAACTGATTAATATTTATACTTACCCGCCTCAGTTGCACAAGAACTGAGGAAAGTGAAAATCTTACAATCTTGTCTTCACTGTTGTCAACCTTCTGGGATAAACACAGAGTATAAGTTCAGGTAATAAAGGTAATGTTGGTGTTTGGATGGCTCTGCAACTCCATATTTATTACTTTCTGACTTGCTTAGTATACAAAGCAAAATTTATTTTCCTACTTACAGATACTGAAAATTTGCCACAGATGTGAAAATGAAGATTAAAGTAACTTTATATAAACAGCAGTCTTAAAAAATATCTTCAGTCGATGTTAGTTGAAAACTTGTGAATGATGTATAAGGCAGGATAGACTCTGCCTCATTCCATCAGAGAACAAGAGCAAAATCTTTTGATCAAAGAACCCAGAAAAAAATTACAATAAGTGACATAAAAGCAAATCACTTGAGAGAGAAGCTGCCAATTTCCCCATGTTTGCTTTTTATCATATCTGCCTCAAAGCAGTATTTGTGGTAGAAGAGGAGAATCTGAATGGAAAATTAATACCAAAAACTACAGCTTAGTGCATTATAGTGAATGCAGCTCTGATGTGTATTCCCTTAAATGAAAGATGAAGTTAAAGAATAGTTAAAATTGGTCCGTAAATGTAGTGGTTAAAAAGAAAATCCCCTAATTAATTCCTTAGCAGCCTCTTGCTTAAAATATACAATACATGCATTTATGTATGTGTGTGTGTGTGTGTGTTTTTTAAGCAAGAGGCTGCTAAGGTATTAATTAGGGGATGTTCTTATATATATCTACATCTATATATTTGTCCTTTACCTACACCCTCCATATGCTACCTTCAGGTGCTGATGTCTTGACAAGCCTCTTCAAACCTATCTTAGTTCTAACTCCTAGATGACTCTGCTAATCCTGTTGTGCCTCACTGATAGCCTAACCCCTTGAACTCTCTTCTACTATTGATTTTTCTCCTTACTGGAACATGAATGTGTAAAGTACAGTTGGTCAGGTAGGCAGAAATTGGTTCTGAGCACTGCTGCAGACTACTCTGGATAAAACTCAGCTTATTCTGACCTAGAGAACTGCCAACCCAGAAAAAATAACACCATTTATTGTTCAGCTATATTTTGTTCAGTGCAACTCCCCATGCGGGCACTCTGATTCCAGTACAAGACTGCTTTTTCCTGTTTTTTTGGGTGTGGGGTATGGGATAAGGTAAATGAAATAAGACCTCTTAAACTGGTTTAAGAGTTCTTGTTTAATTTCATTGCAATGGCAGATTTCCCCATGTAGACAAGCCCTAAGCCTTCATTTATTTTAATTATGAAATGTTAGAAGTGGTCTATATCCAACATAGTACCTGTGTGAGTATGAAGTTTAGAATTCATGGGACAACATTTAAAATTGCTTCAAATACAAAAGTTAGTGAATATGTTACTGAAGACTTGTTTAGGAAATTCATTTGTTTAATTCATTATTTTCCAAGTCCTCTAGATGGTACTCAGTCATTTAAATATAAAACAGGACTTTTAATCCTTTCTGCTGTGAGCTCATCTTGTAACTAGCAACTCTCCAGTTAAGAGTTACTAATTACACTCCGTAACTGAGAAAAGTAACTTTAAACAAGCACATCTTATCATTCCAAACCAGTGGTTGCTCAATCTTTTTGAGCCCACAGGCCAGATGAGTGGCATGACTGCCAGTGGGCCAGATCCAAACTCTAGGGCCCAACACCACCCTCTGTCTGTCCTGTGTGTCAGGATTGAGTCCTGGGGGCTCAGCACCACCCCCTCTCACACCCTACAGGCTAGGATTGGGTAAATGAAATAAGACCTCTTAAACTGGTTTAAGAGTTCTTGTTTAATTTCATTGCAATGGCAGATTTGTGTGGGGGTCTGGCACTACTACATCCCTGCCCCCCACACCAGGATTGAGGCCTGGGTCCTACCTCCACCCCTGCCCAGTCTTGCATGCTGGGTTTGGGCTCCAGATCCAGCACATAGGGCCCAAGGTTCCCCATGGTTCCAGAAATTTGGCAGCAGAGGAGTAGTGCCACTGCTCCCCTGCCACCAGATTTTCAGACCTATGGAGAGCTCCCACCCTTCCTGCCCCGTCCTGGGCCAGGTGACATGATGCCATGGGCTGGAGGTTCAGCACTCCTGTTCCAAATAAATCTTTAATGGCTTTGTGTACTGACCAAAAATTGCTATTTATTTTATTCTTATTTTGCTTCATGCTCAACTCAAGCGCTGGCTAATTTTAGTGTTTGATGAAGCTGTAATTTTTATTGAAGCTGTATTAAGAAAAAGGAAATGGGAGTACTTGCAGGCAGATTTTAGTGTTTCTGAAATCACTTGTTATTTTCAGTGCTCCTTTGGAAATTCTTGATGTTAGATACTTGTTGGAGTTCAGTATTGTATTTTTTATAATTGTTCTGTTACCAGTAATGATACAATTGTATCACAGTGATAGATAAGTGCATTGGTTATTATGGATTTTTAAGCCAGGAACATCTAAGCCACCACTCCTGCAGCCAAAAATTTATGCCCTGTCATAAGTAGCAAAATTCTTCAGAAGCATTAACTAATTTTGAATAGATCTTGAGACTCCTATTTTTTCAAAAGTCTGAGCACCTGCCATTTCTGTTGAAGTCAATGTGGGGAATGGTTCTCTATCCCTTCTGAAAATCAGTTTGAAAATGTATCAGTTTGGACACCTAGAAATAGCAAACATCTGAAAGCTTGGCCATAACACATTTAGAAGTACATACTAGGTTAAGCATTCCACTGGACAGGGTGGTTAAGAAGTGGCTGCAGGTGAAATATTTAAGATGTGATTTATTTTAATCCATCTTTCAGTCCTTTATAGATTTAAAATGAGCAAAAGAAGACGTAGCTTTTGGAAGATCAGTGGTGTTGGAAGCATTGCTTCTCTCTTTGGGTCACTGGAGTTAAGGCTTTTGAGAATTTAGGATGAGTGCTTTCACAAACAAACTGTTCTGTAAAGGGTTTGATATGATCACATGCTCTTAAAAATCACCTGGTGCGTGGTAAGTTGTTATGGTTTGGGTAGGGATTGTAAAGGTCAAAATTAGACAGTGTGAAAATATAAGGGTTAGCCTGACAAACAGAGCTGGAAATCACCTATAGATTGCAGTAGATTGCATTGTGCTGAAGATGTTGAATGTTCTGTGCCTGCAAAAGTGTTCCGCAGTGCAGGAAAAAGAACAAGAAGGATCAGAATGCTTTGGTGTGCATGTTGGGAGTATTTAATTGTGTGAGCATGGTATAATGAAGCAGTCCAGCTTGCAGGTGATTCATCATTGTACTACTGGAGTTGTCAGCATCAGGTTCTTGAGAACTCATTTCTCCTTGGTTTGACTATTTGCGCAGGCACTGAAAACTCTAGTCAAGGAAAGCTTCAGTAATTTCATTCACCTCTATTCTTAAAGGAACAGACATATGTCTGGTGACACTAGGCCAAAACAAAACAGGAAAGTTCATTTATAGAACAAATCAAATGAAAAACAGTATAGATAGTAGTGTATATCTGGTTCTCCAGGTGGGCTCCTGTGTATAAGTTACTGGGTGTATTTAAATGGATGTGGCAATATGAATCCTCAGGGAAGGGGAATCCAGAATTTCTCCAATTTAGATTTGACTAAGAATTCTATGGAAAGAGAGACAAGTCTCTGAACAAAGAGCTTTCTGCAGTGTCTTTGGCATGAGCTGCTTTTCTCCTTTACTGCTAGAGAAAAGTGGATCTGCTCCCACTAAATCTATGCAACACTAAACAAAATGGCATTAACTTTAGTTACTGTTTTCCTTAAGGTCTTTATCAGCATAGAAAGCTCATACTTAGCATGCTTCCAGCAAGGGTTTTTTCTTATGGTGGAGAGGAAATGTCTTCTAATATTATTCTGTGACCTTCATCACCATTATCAGAGTACCTCAGAAGTTCTAGGATTTATCCTACTCATGCCTTTAAAAGGTAGGGAAGTAATAAAATCCATATTTTTGGTGGGAACTGAGGCACAGAGAGACTAAGCAAGGTGCCTAGCATTGCAGGGGAGATCTGATGTAGGAAAGAATTAAGTCTAGGACTGAGACACCTAGATCTAAACACCCTGATAACCAGGCTATTGTTCCTCTTTATCAGCTATAAAGGACAAACATGGAGGAAAAACAGATTAATCCATAGAGAGTAACATCACGTGATTCTCACTGGAATATATAAATACATTGACTAACTCCCAGAAAATTAAACTATTGCTCAGGCTTTTTTTGCACATAAATGAATCTTTCAAGATGTGAAGATTGCAGAATTTCTGTTCTTTATGCACTCTTAATTTTCTCCATCTTATGCCCATCAGATTCATGTGCATTCCATGTATGTGCCAATTAACAAGCTGAAGAGAACAGCTGTTGGAGAAAAATGATAGCATGCAAGGTTGTGAAGGTATGGGTAAGTATCCCTTGTTTTCTGACCATTTAACTCAGTCACAGAAAGAATTAGATTTCATTCAACTATCCTGAGAGCACCAAACTATTACCACCATGATAGAGAGAACTAGGAACTGAAGTTTGTCCCTAGAACAGCCTGACATAACCATTTGTTCTAATCAAAATAGATGCTTCATAATTGCTTAAAGCAGCAATTATCTATTGCTGTCATCTTACCCGTATATTACAGCATGTGTGCAGTTTCCAGAATAGTAATTATAGAAATAACATTATTGAGCAATAGTCTCTAGAAAGATTGGCAATGCTATCATTCTTAAAAATTTTGTATTAACTTTTTAGCAATGTATAGCCCTTGACGTGGATTAGGAATTTCATAGGATTATAGGAAAGCATAATTGGAAGGGACCTAACAAGGTCATCTAGTGTAGCCCCCTGCTCAAGGCAGGATTGTCCCCAACTAAACCATCCTAGCCAAGTGTCCATTTAACTTGTTTTAAAAACATTGCAAGGATGTTATCTGCAACTCCACCCAACTTGGTGTCATCTGTAGATTTGTGGAGTGTGTACTTGATCCCCTTGTCCAAATCGTTAATGAAGATAAAGCAATACGAACTGAGGGCAGACCCCTAGGGAACCCTACTTGATACTTTCTCCCAAGTAGATGTTGAACCACTTATGACTACTTGTTGAGTACAATGATTCAACCAGTTATGTGTCCACCTTACAGAACTTTCATCTAGTCTGATGGGAGACTGTCAAAAGCCTTTCTAAAGTTGAGGAATATCCTGTGATGAGGTTCTCCCCCACCCTGCCTGAGAGAGTCTTTCCAGACATTGGCTTGCCTTCCACCTGCCTTGCCTTTGATGGAACTGATGCATTGTTTCCAAGGCAGGAGGCTGCCTATTGAATGCCCTATGCCTCCTGCCTTGGAAGCATAATACATAGCTAAGACCTTCCCTTTACTACGTCCCATGCCTCACAGATAGTGTCCAAATCACTACAGGCAGTCCTCAGGTGTACAACACAATTGGTTCCTGAAAACTGCATCTTAAGTAGAAACATTGCAACTCAGAACCAGTTTTCTTATAGGAACAATGTTATAAATGGGGAATTGGTTGCTTTCTGATGGTTGACACAGCTGTGTCCAGCTGGTAAGTTTGTTGTGGTGCAGTGGCAATGATCAGTGCCTCTGCAGTAAGAGAGGGATTGGGGCTGGGATGAGCTACCACACCAGCAGCTCCTGGACTGGCAGCATGCAGTGGCACAAGCCGCCCCACCCCTCCCTGGGCAGTGCTTACCCCAGCCCGGGTCCCAGCCCCAATCCCTCCCTCACTGCAGGGGCATTGATTTGCCCTCACCCCATGCCCCTTCCCTCCCCACTGCAATAGACTTATCAGCTGGACAAAGCTGTATCAAAGATGAAACTGGCATGAGAACCTTGAATCGGGGTGTCAGTTTACAAGTATCATAAATGCCATATTGTAACTTGAAAAGTTGTAAGTTAAGGACTGCCTGTACCCCACTCCCCAACTCCAGCCACTCATACTGCACCCCTTGCCCCTCACACACTCAGGGCCACTTGTCCTACTCTGGACCCCCTTGGTCCCACCAGCCTCTTTGCTGGGTGCTTTTTTGTCAGGTTATGCTCCCCTAGCTGTTTTCCTTTGCAGCATATGTACAAGGCAGGGAGGGGTGAGGCTTTATGGCACCTCAGCCTTACCTTTCACTAGGGAGGCACAGGTGTGCCATTTCCCAGAGAATGCCACAGGCAGCCCTACCACACCATCCTACTCAGCAGGAACCTCTTCCATCCCCATAGTTCCTACTCTTGATATTTTGGGAGCAGCTCCAGCTGGTAGTGTTCTCTCTCTGGCATCTTCTAGCAACTGTAAGCTCAGCTCTGAGGGCCCACATTTATATTGAGGCTGCTTAGCCAAATCCTCCAATCCAGGAGCCCTCCCGCAGTCATATGACTGCCTCACTAGGCTGCACCACACCTGATACCTGTTCCACAGTCTGCTTAAGCCTCTTAAAGTGGCAGGTACTAGAGGTGCTGGGCCACATATTCACTGCTCTCATTCTATCCACATGCTGGTCACCTGTATCATAGAAGGAAATAAGGTTGGTTAGGCTTGATGTGCTCTTGGTGAATCTGTGCTGGCTGTCCTGATCACTTTGTTCTCCTCTAGGTACCCCCCCGCCCCCAACAGATTCCTTAAGGACCTACTCCACAATCTTTCCAGGTGTTAATTTAATTTTTTCCTCATGCAAGGGCAGAAGATATTCATATAGTTAAGATATAAAACTGGGAGGTAAAAAGCACTGGATTCAGTTCTTAGTTCTACTGCAGCCTTCTGGTGTGACCTTAAATAAATCATCTAAGCTCTCTGTGCCTTGGTTTCTCCATTTTTAGAATGAAGATATGCTTTTCTTGCATATGTATTTGGCTTTACAGAGCTAAGATGCAAACAAGTCCCATGAACCAGGACCTAAATAACCACAGTCTACAAAGTTACTCCCACAAGAGAAGAAAGGGGCTTATAGTGGCTGTAAGAGCACAGAAGCTAAATAGTTTTCCTATGTTTTTCTTCTTTTGTCCAAGCATAAGAATTTCCACAGTTACTACAGGGTGACTAAGCTTGTGCTCTGCAACAGTAGTACTCTCCTGGCACCACTTATCCCAGTAAGTTTGAAATGTTTGTATTTTAAATGGCTAATACCAGTGCTGCTTTCAGTACTCAGGCATTCAGAAACATAGAGATGTTGGCACCAAAAGAGAACAAATCTCACTCCTTTGCAGAAGGCATATCTTTAACCCTCTTTATACTGCAGTGTGGCATGCAGACCTGAAAGGGGAAACTCCCTCAGTAACATGCAACTAATTTTTCGTTCTTCCTTCCTTACTCAGGCCCTTCTTCTTTTGTCTCCCTCCTTGACAGAGTCTTAGGTTAGTATTTTGCATTTTCTTGACACAGTCAGCATTCTTGATATGGGGACCCAAACTTTAGCAGGTATTTCAGTTACCTGTCCAATAAAAAGGATCTGGAGGAAGAAGGGAGACATTCTGCATGCAATGTGTGTGCTTTTTTACTAGTACCTTTGTCACGGTATATTTCAGTTCTGAAATAAAGAAACCACATAACTGACTAGAAGAGGGGCTGATGACCTCTTTCAGATTATGGGCTGGAACATTCTGGTCACAGTCCATTGCATACAGGGTGGCTTTAACAGTGCATCCATGGTATGGGTTGTTGGGAGGATCAGGCTTTTTCTGTACCCCTGCTGGAGCCTTAAAGCTAAGATTTGCATCCCTAGCACTGCTCCTTCTCCTGGCCCCTCCTTCCCCAGCTGTAGTGTGAGAGCAGCTCCAAGCTGAAGGGGAGCTGTGCTGGGGCTGGTGATCTGGAAGCAGCTTCCATGCTGCTGCCACTTCTCCCTACCCCACCTCCACTTCCCCTGACTCCAGCCAGATCAGCCCTGGTGCATCTCTGTTCTGGGTGGAAGTTGTATTTGCACCACAGTCTTGGGGAAGGGTAGAGGGCAGGTAGCAGCAGGGACACAGCTTCCTAGCCTCAGTGCTGCTTCTCTACAGCTGGAAGCTTCACCTGTGCCACAACCTCGGAGGAAGGGGGGTTGAGAGAAGTGGCTGAAGCATGAGGACAGCAATTGGCTTCTTGCCCCGATGCAGCTTCTCACTGTTTAGGCCCAGGCACAGCTCCATGGACTGGATCCAGTGTTTCAGTGAGCTGGATTCAGCCTGCAGGCCATATGTTGCTGACTACTGGACTACGGTATTTTCAGTAATATAACATTTGTTGCTGGATGCACTTCTGGATGAACAAATGAGTTCAATTCAACATTTCTGTAATATTTCCTTACCCAGCCTCAGGACTCTTACAACTAGACCTTCCAAAGCTTTAGGGCAAGAACGTTTCAGTTTGTCACCTGCTAGTTTTGCAGGTTGGAATTGAGTTTTAAGAATACACAGTTCTAATCAATTTAATTTTTATATCATACTGTTTCCTAAATATTTCCTCCTGTTTTTCCTTTTGTGTTTCCAGACCTATTCCTGACATCCTGGAGGGAGGCTGTCCTGTTGCTATTTCCTGTTAACTGCTCATAAGTTTTGAAGTGTGGATGCTCTTCTTCTCGCAAAGAAAATTCTTTTCCTTATCTTTGTGGAGCTGAATGAGGGAAGACTTCTTCGTTTCCTGTTTCAACTCTTTATCTCAACATTGAATTCATGGATCCTGTACCAGCTGGCTTCTCCACTGATGGCACCCACCCAGCATCTTGCCGCACCTCAGATGCAGGGCAATTGAACTTAGCATTTGTTTCCATGAGAGTTGTCTTCTGTGCCAGCTTTTCACTTTGTTTTGCATTATGTTTCACAGCTGAGAAATGATTTTTGTAAGTAAATGCACACAGAAGCCAGTCTTCTTGACTGGTATCTCTTTTTGTCTTAGGAAGGTAACTTTTCTCACTGTGCCCTACTGGGGATCCTAAAAATGGATAAAGTGTCTGCACATGTTGCTTTGCCAGCCTGGTTCAACATGTATGAAAAGTTGCAGCAGGAAAAAAAAGATACACTTTTCATCCTGAAGCATGGAAAAAAAAATCCTGGAAATTCCATAATGGGAATTTCTTAACCGAGAACAAAGGCCTAACTTTGTAGATAGGTATCTTAATGTCACCTCATGTAAAGCAGCTAATGCACAGGAACAAATACAAAGTCACCTTGTCCATAGTTTATTTCTGTGAGCAGAAATATAGCTGCATGTGTGAATCCATGTAAGTGCTGGATATGAAGAGCTTTCACTGGGATAAGAAAGTGAAAAGCTACTTCTAATTTCTAGCAAGCCCCTTCCCAAGGAAGGTGACGTTTCAGTGACCTGTAGTACTAAAGAAGATCCTGTAGAGATGGGATCTGCATCATTTCCCCAGTTTTCTCCAGAAGCTTTAGTGGCAAAAGGAACAAAAACAAGAGTTGGACAGAACTGATCTCTTTATTAAAGGAACTGACCTCTGGTGGGATGAGAGGCCAGAAGTGTAAAGCCCCAACTCATTAGCTTCTTGGTGCCATTTCAGTTCTTCATACTGCTGATGGAGTTGGGTATTAACTCTTCTGTGGCTA
This sequence comes from Crocodylus porosus, assembly GCF_001723895.1. Taxonomy (NCBI): domain Eukaryota; kingdom Metazoa; phylum Chordata; order Crocodylia; family Crocodylidae; genus Crocodylus; species Crocodylus porosus. Next base: position 55,309,470 of record NW_017728947.1, on the reverse strand, counting down.
TTGGAGAACTGGGACTGCCACATTCATGGTTGGAGGAGGAAAGCAGTCTGATGGGAAGAACTTGCAGCCACTTGGAGGAACAAGTCAGAAAGAGCAAAAATGCTGAGGAATGGCTTTTTAGGCTCCTCCTATCTTTCCCAAACCAGAAGAAGATCATAGTTCTCACATGTTTACAAAAAGTTCTTTGTTTCCATCACTTGTGATTATACAGGATGTTTTCCTTCCTCTTGAGACAGGAGTATATATCATTTAGTTGCTTCCTCTAGTTTCTCTCTGTAGTCAGTGAGGTTTCTTGGTGGAAAGGCCAGAATTTGGTTCTCTTGTTTTCTTCCATTTGTATCTGGAGCTCTTTTTAGTGCACCTTATTCCAAGCTTATATTAATGTGAATTTAGCAAATGTGACTTTAAAAAAATTATATTTTAAAAATCTGGAACAAAATAGATTTAGGTTTTGTTTATGTTTGATTTTTTTTTTCTTTTTGTTCTTTGTTTAGAAAACTGCTGGATAGAGCCAGAAAGCCTGAAAATGGCTGGAAAAAAACAACAACTGAAATCCTTATGTTTTGATGATAGGTAGCAAAAGCAGTATTTTTATAGCTGGTAGAAGGAGAGGGAGGAAAGGAGAATATCATAAGATGTTGTTTCTGATATTTAAATGAGTAATGGAATTTAAAGGGAAAAAATTTCCAGAGCAGAACAAGCCCTTGTATGTGTACTGCTCCTAATCTTCTCTCTTGGGAATTGAGTTGTGTAGGAAACTTTCATTGGTTTAATTACAGGTTTAATAATTTTTTTTTGTTTCCCTAGAGAGAAGATCAGGTTTACAGGGTGAGGAATGACTAGCAGAATACTCCATACTGAAGATAATACCAAAAGTAATGTAGCAGACCATGAGCACCAATGTACCATAATGAGCTGTGTTTATCTTCACTTGGAGAAATTGTCATATTAGTCATGGCTAGTGAATTAGCCAGCTTGAGCTGGCTTCCTTTAAGGATGCTGTAGTGGAATGGAATATGGATGTTCCAGGGTTAAAGACAACTGAAAAAAACCCACTTCTTTGGACTGCCTTCTGTGGAAGACAGCTGGATTTTGCATTGACTTCAGTAGAGGCAGGATCAGCCTCTTAGTGAGGGGGAAGTACCTGCTATCAATATCACAGTGTTTCATGCGATTAGAAGGTATATGATATGGCAAATGTATGTTTAAGTGTGTGGATTTTCTTCTCTTCCCTAACCACATTCATTATCCATCTGATAATATCTAGAAGCTGTTCTTAGCACTGCATAACAACATATCGCTTTGGGGATGGCAGTGTATCTTTGTATCCCGTTTATTGTTAAAAATGGAATGTGGGTGTGAAGAAGGTGGACATATTTAAAGCTCATTGGTGCCACACTTGTAGGAGTAACCTTGGCTAAGCATTGTATAGTTCCACCTTATACTGAAAAATTGAAATGTTGACTTTGCCTGCCCACCCAAGCATTTGATTAAGGTAAATTTTTAATTGAGCTAAAGTTTTGTGGCTGTCACAGAAGTAACACTCTGGTAGCGTACACCCAAGAGACCCCACTGTAGTACTCTTCCTGCCAGTTTCTTCATAAAACTGTTGTGATAGGAAATGCCGCCTCAGCCTTTTGGCTTTACATCATGCTCTGCTTTTTTTCTCCATGTTGGTTGGAAATTGTCTTGTATGAAAGATTTAAAAATAAGGGGCATGTGCAATAGATCACGTCTATATATATATATATCTATATATACACACACGCGTGCACACACACACACACACACACACACACACACACACACACACATATATTTTAATACTTGTGGACAAAATGATGTTACAAGTTGTTTGAAAACAACAAAATCACCAATGTCTTCCATTTTGAGATGTGTATAGTTCCATAAGCATTAGTGCTTTGTAGCAAACTGTAGTGCCATGTTAGGATCAGTGCATGAGCCTAGTAGTATTTTTACAATTTCAGAGAGGCAAATTATTAATGACAATAATAAACAATAATGTAATTAACAATAGAAAGGATACAGTAAAAATGTCATGAACATAATCTAAAGATGCAGTATCCTTCCTTGCCAGTGATAGTGACAATTCTATCTTTGGAAGCAGATTTTTTTTTTTATCTGGTGGATTTGATGGAAAATATGGTTGACTTCTTGTTGCAAGTCTCTCCAAGCTATACAGTAGACCAGTGGTTCTTGACAGGGGTGCCTTGGCACCCTGAGGTGCTGTGAGCCACTGGGTAACTCCTCTCCCACTCTGCCCACTCCCCTCGGGAGGAGCTAAGGATGAGCTCCAGTGTAAGGAGGTAAGATCATGAATGTCCCACTATTCTACAGGGAGCCAAAAGCTCATTTCCTCCACACATCCCCTCCCCATTTAAATGTTGCAATAAATAAATAAATTATTGACTTGGGGTACCACTCTATTCCAAGAAGTTATGGAGGGATGCCAGGTTGAGAATCACTTCACTGCTGGCGTCCAAACTAGTCAGCTGTCAGGATATTTGAGGTGAACCACATGGCAAATCCATGATGCTTGCTGTATTGAATGGCATACTATCTTGTAATCTTAGAGGGAACTCTTTTAATACTGATCAGCCATGAACTTCCTCTTCATGTACCATACCCATTGCATCTCCCATGCCAAAAATGTGTACTTCCTAAAGAGACGTCATATTTATTAGCAGCTCTGTTACTCCTTGGGTATCGTAATCTGCACTAATTATTCATCTGGGTAGTGCATTTTGCAGAACGAATAAAAAGTGACAAAGCTAATGTTTAGTTAATTATTAAAATAGTTAAATTGTTTTGTGATGCTGTCTACCCATTTTGTCTGAGGATGCTTGTATGTATTGCTGAAAAGCCTAGATTGTGGATTTTTATAACTTTTCTAGCTATGAACTCTTGATCACACAGTAGTTTGTTTATTTCTCGCTCTGTACAGTCAGAGAATGAGATGTTAAGTTAGGTGAAGTCTAAATAGTTTACCAAACACGTAGCTTAAACCAGTAAAGCAAGAGACAGTGATTTGTACGTGACTTTTATCTGATTTCCTGATATAGCCTTTTAGTTGGTGTCAGCATTGCTTTTCAACCACCACTGTTTTGAAAAAGAACAAAACTTGGTATCAGCTTAGAGAGGGAGGATACTGCATCTTTTTTCTTGAGTCCTGCAAGTAAATGGCCACCTTGAGGCGAGAGGATGGGCATCTTGTGTTTCTGAGTTGATCTAATGTGTGTCTAAATTAATTAAATGGGAAGCATGCATGGAGATGCAAAGCAGGTGATCCTTGCAGAGGTAATTTCTGTAACAAAAACTAAATTCTGCGTATTCCATGTCTCCGGAGAAAATTGGCAAACAGGCCATTTACAGCACAGCTCTGGGGATATGCACTCAGAGCTGGATTCAGTTCTGAACAAAAGTAGCTATACCATTGAATCTAGTAGTTTAGTGCTTGGGAGAATCAATTGATGAAAAATACCTCTGAAACTGGAATGCAAATAGCACAGTATGTGGGAGGTGGGGGGGAAATCCCTAATGCAAACAAAGCCATAAAATGATTTAATAAGAAAATAGAACTTTAGTAGCAATAATTGTTTTGCATGTAATAGTTACTAACTTGCATTAGCAAGATTGTACAGTAGAGTAAGTAAGTGGGTAATAACCAAATAAGTTTGTGGCGTTCTGTGCTGCAGGGGGTTCCAAGAAAATAAATGTTTCTTAACTAGATGGGAGAATTCCTCGTACCTCCTATCATTGGAAAGTGTTTGGCCCTTGCCCACTTTGGTGAGGAACCTGATATAAAAACCTGGATAACTGTGTCCTGTCTGAACTGGTGCATACTGGGGAAGAGCAGGCAGTTGTGTGTAAACAAATGGCTGATGTTTCCCCAGTTTGCTTATTTTGTTGGGTAGCATGTTTTGTGCCTCTGGAGAGGAAACCAAACCCATTCAGTTGCTGATATGAAAAGAACTGGGTTCCATAGTCAGAAAGCATGACTTGGAAGCTTTTTTAGAAAAGGGTTCTGATATTTTTGGGGGGAGGCGGGTTGGGGAGACAGAGGGATAGCAGGTAGTGATATCACAGGTCCCAAAATGAGAAATTATTGGGAAACAGTTACACTCCAAACCCTTAGACTGCAGGGACAAAACTACAGGAATTGTGTCTACAAATTCCTTGTCTTTCTTTTCCGTTGACCTTTAGCTCTAGACCTGCTAAACACTTCCATTTTAGGCTGTGGCCATTTTCTGTTCATACTTTAAGTTTTGCAAAGCCAGTTGTTTTAGGCAGTCTGATAAAGCAAAGGGGAATTGATCTGTAGTAATTGTGCTTGGCATGGTTTTTACCATCTGCTAAAGAAGCATTCAAAAGAGCCCATGGAGTTTTAAAATACAGCCCACAGCTGACCCAATTTACTTTATCAGTGCATAGCTTGCAGAAGTGATACAGCTCTGCAGGTAATGCTCTATCCTGAACTGAATTATTAAACCAAAGTGTATAGTTATCCAAGTGGCTTGATTTCTTTAATCAGGATTGAATATTTTATACCACAATCTTTAGTCTAGGGGTGTCTGCAATTTGCTTCGTTTTTAGTAAGTTAAATGGAGGCTTTTGACTTCTCACTAGTTGATAACATGACCTCTGTTGGGACTAAGTGTGTGTCTCTCCAGTCTCATTTAATGTAACCAAGATGCATCCAAGATGAATGTAAGAATATATAAGTAGGTGCTAGCAAGTAGTACATATCTAGTATTAGTCTTACATATGAAAATATCAGTGATTTTGAAAGATGGTAACAATTCCAGCCATCATTAAAATTTAAAAATTAGAAGCAGACCAAAAGGAGATACCAATTTGATCATGTCCTCTACATAGTATAGTGATATACCAATCTTTATAAATTTAAGGAAAGGATTGGGAAGGAGATTGTCATAATAATGAAGACACTAATTTCACTTCTCAGAAATGTACTTCACTTGACTGGGTATTATTATTATGCTGTTTCAGTGAAAAGGGCAGGCAGGGAGTGAGTGAACAAACATCTGCTTATTGCTGCCAGTTCAGCCTTTCTGATGTGCTGTGTTCCAGGGACTAGTAGAGTAGGGGTCCAAAGATTTCTCACAGCATCCATTTCTGAAATCCTGCTGGCCTAAGGCTGCAGAGCTGTGATGTGATTTCCACCCTCCCCCCCCAATGCCTCAAGCCCTTGCTATCATTGCTTACAAAACTAAGCAGAAATTTCAGACAATACCCAGTTTATTTCAAGATATCAAACAAGTAACATCCATGCTAACACCAACCTTTTTAGTGGGATCAAGTTATTTTGTAAGTGTGTAGACTGCTTTCTGGTCCAGTAGGGCTGATGAGGAAGTTCTAGCTAGTACTGTGGTGTGAACTGCAAGTATTGTTGGAGATGCTTATCAGTTAAGAACCTTCTCAGCACTAAGGAATCTTTGCAATGCAGTTTTCTTGAGCAGAGAGCAGTGGTACAAGGTTCAGGAGACAGATGCTTTAAATAGGATTTACCTTGATTGCAACACTGGTAGAGTATTTTGTGAGATCTTATGGAGGTATTTCTGAGTTGTTAAGGGAAAGCTGGACTTATTCTGACAGAATCTGGCACCATTCTTAAAACCTTTACTTTCAGTAACTCTTCTGTCAATCAGAGATGGAGACTGGCTGAGTTTTTCTTCAAAGTCTACTGATAGAGCTCTTTACTCAAACAGAAGGCTATATGATGGGCAGGTCAAGGTTAACTCTTTGTTCTGATGGTTCAGGATATCATTCCACAGTACTCCCGAGACTAAAGCACAAAGAGCCAGCAGTGGAACTTGGTTTTCTTGTTCTATGCTGCTATCCGTAGACTTTCTCAACATACGCATAGTTTCCTTCATTTGTCTTTGCATTTCCTCCTGATTCATGTCTTTAGAAAAGATGTATGTTAAGCAAAGGAAACATGTCACTTCTCTTACATACCAAGTCACAGTACAGTTGGATTTTCTGAGGCTCACCCATTATCTTTGATAATCATGTTTTAACTTTCTCTTACTTGTTAAATTCTGGTCTCTCTCCAAACTAAGTGTGTGTTTGCAGGTCAACTAAAAGAAGGCTGGTCTGTGAAGCCAGATGCATAATGAGCTGCATGGACAAGCTGAAGAGTGGCAGCACAGGCCCACAAACCAAGTCTTAGAGCTAGTATTCTACTTATGCATGATTCAAAATGTTTAGTGTTATGTAGTTATTACCAGTAAATTGAGATATGCATTTATACATAATGAAGCAATAGGAACTAATATACCAATAGCTTGAACTTACTGCTTTGATTCTCAAACTTTGTTTTTAGAGAATGCACTGCCTCTGTAGAGAAAGAGGCAGAATGTACAAATAGGGACAGAAGCATGGCACCAAAACTGCATATCAGGAACAAGGATCAGCAGAACTCACCTTTTTAACCTCTTGCCTGGTTCATACTAGTGCCCTGAGCATGTAAAAAAGCAGGGCCTGAACCGAGCGTGTTTAGTGGCGAGGTGAGGATTCTCAGCTGCTGCAGTTGTAGCAAACAGAAGGGTGCAGAGTTTCTCACAGGGTGTTGGGAGGGCAAAAGTCGAATTAAGTTGGTCAACTTAAAGAACTGACCTCAAAGTTAAGTGACTGTAGAATTTGCCAGACAATAGGTGCAAGAGGTCTCGGCCTGATATGGTAAATTCTTTGGAGGTGATTAAAATCAATAAGCACAGTGCACATATTTCAGGTGTTGAATAGCTTTTTAATAGACAGTATTTTCAGGTAACTCTTTAGCCACATAGGCAGCTGTACTGAAGCATACTGGTATCAACCAGCAATAATGGCATCCTGCAGGAATGAACCTGAAAATATTGGCAAATTTGTGTATTTTAAGTTTTGACCAAAATTTTTTTACGGTTCTAAAATGAGGTTGGCTCAAGGTGGGGTGATGAGTGTCCTAATCTTCAGCAACAGATTATAGTCTGGTCAGTCTTAACTTCATTTGTTTAAAAAAAAATGTAGTGATCTCTAGCTCCCTAACAAAGGAAATTGGGTGCCATCTGTTTGTTCACTATGTTCTCTGCAAAGAATATTTCTCCCAAATCACTTTGTGGGTGGTGTGGAGATTTTCTGTTGAGAATGAAAAAAAGTCATGATAGCTGTAGCAGAATCCAGAACTAATAATGTTCCTAAGCTTTTTAGTTCATTTTGCAGTATTTCTCACTTTTAGTTTATAACTCCATCTAACCTTGTGGGAGGATTTAACCTGTGCAAGAATCCCTCCATGGAACTGAGGTTTCCTCGTCTTTCCTCACAGAAACAGCAGGGTAGGAGAAAGGGATTCCAGGTCAGATTTACGTTTGCCTGCACCCTTAGCTGGCATAATGCAAGTCTCCACAACTCCCCTTTAATGCAGGGTTGGTGAGGGAACCTTCTTTTTCTCATTGTCACTTTGTTTATAGACGCACAGTAGTTGCCAAATGAAGGTAGGAATATTAAGGGATGACTTAGATATTTTTACAGTATCTGAAGATGGATGAAGTATATCCTTTGAGCCAACTTCTGTAGGCAAATAGTGATTTACTAAAACATGTTAAGCCAGCGGTTGACCGTGCCACTAAAACCTTTAGGACTTTTCAGTTTTAAATTCTGTTTTAGTATATTGTTTTAATGGAAAGGTAAGAAGTTGAGTATGTACTTAAACTTGCTTATTTCCTTTCTAAACAGAAGGGAGGAATAGGCTACTCAAGGACTTCAATGCAAATAACTTTTGTGAGGAGCAGAAATTTCGAAGGTTGGCCTTCAGCTGTAATATCAATGGGATAACAGAATCCTTGAAAGAAAATTTTAATTTATCCTAAGGCTTAGAAACCAGGTTAGAGAGGATTTCCTATACTGGACTTTTGATGGTATACTCACATTTCTACTGTACTCAACTGCCAAGTGCAGGAAATATCAGTGGGGGAATTTAGTGGTAACACTGAAAACCATTTACTCCCATTGCACGGTGTATTTTACATGGTAAGAGTGAAATAATTTCTCCCTCTGTACTGAAGTTTTCCAAAAGGCAGCTTGTTTTTTATATCTATGCATCTTTGGGATTTCAAGAAGAATCTATTCTTTTTGACATTGTATAGAGGAACTGTTTCAAATGAACTTGGAAACTCTGCACCTGTAAACAAATTTTTTTAGCAATAAAGCAGCACGGGCTGAGAATGCACTAAAACCTAATTGTGTCATTTGTTAATGTGGCTAACTTCTCTTTGTATGAGCAAGGCACCATCTGTTGGAGTGCCTGGTGCTTACCACTGTAAGATCTTGTTCAGTTGCTTGTAACTTTGCTGGACTTCAACCACTTAGGCTGAATTTGCATGCTGGATGTCTGCTCCAGGCCAAGCTATTTTGGAAAAATTCAGTCAAAACAAGTATTTTCCGAGAACTATGCTAGGAAAGACTTACTTGAAAAGCTTTGCTGTCTTCTTTTAGGGTTGGAGCTTTTGTCATCCCTGTGAACATGTGACCAAAGTTATAAGCATTTGGAAATAAGTTTCTACCTCTGGGCTGTTGCAGGCTGTCTGGTACAGATCCAGACATCTCATCTTAGAAAAGGAAACCTGCTCTCTGTGCTCACTCCCAATACCTTTTACATTCCTCAGCTCTGGGCTAAGACAGGATAGAGGAGGTTGTCCATTTAGAATACAAAGGAAATAAGAGCTAGACCAATGTGGTATAGGGGGACAGACTGGGAATTAAGATAGAGAGGAATATTGGGAGCTGAAGGGCCACTGGAACTGAGAACAGTGGTAAATAGAAGAGGGATCTGAAGAGTGATGAGAACTGGAACCAACTAAAGAGAATGGGATTGGGGAAGAGCTAGGATTAAGACAGGGCAGAGGTGCTCATTCCTCAGTCCCCAAGGCAGATGTGGCCCCCAGCACTATGTCATCTGGCCCACTGGGCTCATCACAAGGATGTAAATTTGGCAGCTGTAGCTCTCCTGCTGCCAAACTTCTAGATCTGTGGGGAGCCTCAGGCCCAGAGTGCTAGATCACATGCCTGATCCTGGCATATGGAGGTGGTGTAGGCTACCGCAGCCTCCAGCAGGTGTGGCTTGGTGAGCTGGCACTGGACCCCCAGGCCTGATCTTGGTGCACAGGGCTTGATTTGGTTCACAAACCAGCCCTGTGGGACAAAAAGCTTGAACAGCACTGGAATAGGATGTGGGGGAAGGCATATTTGGAGAAATGGCCAGATATCTGTTAATTGGAGCATACCAACTCTGAGTCTCTGGTGCAATGGAACCAGATTGTGGGGTCTCCATTCCTGTGTCCGATGTTTGAACCAGTCCCCTATAGCAGTGGTTTTCAACCTTTTTGGGTCATTGTATCTGCGGCAGCCAGTTGAGAAGGCAAGAGTCCTGCAGCAGCCAGACTGGGGGGTGGGGTGGGGACGGGTGTTCCCCCAGCAGCCAGTCAATGAGCAGGGGGCAGTGTCCCCCACAGCCAATTGGCAAGCATACCATGGCAGAAGTGCCAACAGTGGCACCCACTGCCAAGTACCCATTAAGGCCATCAGAAGTACCCCCAGTTGAAAACCCCTGCTCTATAGGGTGGCCAGCATAAAAGATGACAATCTACTACTGTTTGCTATTGCCCTCTCAGGTACCAGAGGTCTGTGTAACAGATTGCTAGGTTTCAACCTTGCTGGTGGCCAAGACATTGAACAAAGTCATTGATCTAGTATGCTCACTGAATGAGGCGTTGGTGCTGTACAATTCGTATGTGTGTATAACTGAATATTATCTGTTCACTAGGGGACCAAATTAAGGTTGTGCTGGAACTAATTCTGGTATTTAAGTGTTTGTCTTATTAGTTTTCTTTTATTACAGTTGGTATATGTTTATTAAACACACAAGAAAAAAATGACTTGCCAGTTAGGAAGATTAATGGTAGTATTATTTGTGCATTATTTGTAAGCAAATCCATGCTTATGTTTGCTGCATGCTAAGCTAACAGGTAAGTCAGCAATTTTGCAGGCCAGGTTTATTCTTATCATTTACCTGCCACTACTGTCTTCTGCTCATTTTTGTCTTCAAGGGTAGAACAATTTAGCACCAAGGATGAAAGGCAGTCCACTTAGTGGAAATGTGAACCTGTTGGCTGCCTTTCAGAAGTGATTTCAAGCAGCTGCAGGTGCTGAGCACCTCTAAAAAATGCCATTCATCCAATATTATTCCAAATAGTTAGAGGTATTAGCCTTATTAAATTAAGAGCTTTCAGGACAGCCTTACCAAAACTTTCAGAACTCTTGCAGACTAAAAGCATTTTTCAAAGGTTTTCTCTATGTAAGTAGTAGTTCTGTGTATATTGTACATCTAGAAAAAAAACCTCCTTCAGCTATCCATTACTATTGCACTAGAAAACCTAACAGACTAGACTTATTAAGAGCAAGAATTAGGATTATAGGATAGTAGAATTGAAAAGGATCTTACAAAGTATCTAAGTTCAGCATCTGGCTGTAGTCAGGATCATCCCTGACTACCATCCCAGTGAAGTGAACTTTGGCACACACAGGCTTGTGCTATGTATATCTTTCTACTCTGGTTAGTTTATAAGATGCAAATCTACCTGGCTTTCTACTAAACCATCCCAGCCAAGTATCTGTCTAACCTGCTTTTCAAAGTTTTGGAGGATGGAGATTCCACAGCTTCTCTAGGTAGCCTGTTCCAATGCTTGACCACCCTTGCAGTCAGTTCTTTCTAATCTCCAATTTAAACTTTCCTCTGCTGCTGTTTGAGGCCATTGCTCCTAGTTCTGTCCCCCTCAGCCAGAGAGAAGGCCATGTCTATCCTCTGCATAATCTTCTTCCAGGTACTTGAAGACTGTTATCAAAATCTCTCTGTCCTCAACTAAATAATCCTATATCTTTCAGCCTTTCCTCATAAACCATTAAGATTCTCCACTGATCCTAAGGTTTCAAAGGGCCACCGATTACTGCTGTATGTGTCTGAGTGTCTTTGAAACTGGATTGGGATGCCTTGCTGTCACAGCAGAACTCAGCCTGAGTTAGGGGCCTAGGTTCCATACCCAATGCCCGAGGAAAGTTTTGCAGCTGAGAATGGGATCTACAATAGCCAGCATGCTCAGTAGGGCACTGCCAAAGCTAGCCAATTGGAAACGGTGGGCATATATCTTATCTCCTGCCTGGCACACTGGGCCCCAGGGAAACGCTTTCTGCAGCCCAGGATTCACAGGCTTGAGCCCTCTCCTGGGACTAGACATCCAAGCTTTTTCTTTCAGAAACCAGAGGCATCAGACCTTTCTTTCAAACCAAGATAAAGGATGGGTATGGTGGTGCTGATGGCTTCTCTTTTACCAGCAGTTCTGTGACAACAGCATTTGTGCAAGGTGAGGGACATTTGGCTTACCACTTCCCCCAAGCAGATCTGAAACTATGTCTCCCATCTCCTAGGAGACACCATAAGCACCAGACTGTAGGATATTTTGAGATGGGTCCTTGCTTTCAGTGAAAGCTGTCCCACTTTCAGGTACTGATTATATAGTCACTGATCCAGAGACCACAGGGATAGGTGAAAAGGATGAAGCTCAGCTTTGTGGCAAAGGTACTCACCTGAGAGAATGGAGTCTTATGTACTAGTTCCTGCTCCACTCGATGTGCAAAAGAGAGCTAGACTTTCCACACAATGAAGAGTACAACTGATTGTTTGGCAGGACCCTATGTTATAGCAGATCAAATTCTATACTAGCTCTCAAAAGATGAATTCCACAAACAAGACGTGAGATGTTATTTACCAATTGTAAAGTAAAAAAAACCCAGATGAGACGGTTAAAATTTGACACCAGTGTGTTTGCTACAAACTAGCTTTAAATAAATCAACATTAAGTGCCCTCTTTAGTGCCGTCACCATCTCAGTAACAGTTCATCCATCTCTAAACTACTGTCACACTGTCTGTAGACTCAGGCAGGTGACACTGCATTCATTTTACATCAGTTTGACAAGTGAAAGACTTCTTAACAAGTTTAAGTTTTAATCCCTGTTCCCCCCATCTATGTGAACGGTTTCAAGCATCATATTAGTTATGGAATACAGCCGGATTTAGTAGTAGTATTATGTCTCATCTGCACTTGAGCTGGACGGACAGAGATGCTGGATGACCAGATCACAAGAAGATTAATGTATAGTTTGCAATTAGTAGAAAGTAGTTGTCTTATGCTATTTACCACATGTTGACATGCAGCTCAAAAAAATCAAAGTCCAAAGCCTGTACACTACTTATTCCAGTGGTAAGAAATAGAGGTAGCTAGCTGGAAATGTAAAAGTTGGCAAAAGTACACTGTTAGCATAACACTTAAAGGCCTAGTCATGGCCACCTCAAACCTACTTGATGTACTTATAACAAACCAGCATAACTAGCAGCTTGTCTTTGCCACTGACAGAAACAAGCAGTAGGAATGGCTTTACCCACCCTTTGAAGGGAAAAGGAGGATGGGGTGAGGATTGGTCTTAAGCAGGACATAAACATGAAGTCCAGGGGAGATAACTGGAGTTACTGTAAGGATAGAAAGGGCAAAAATAAGAAGCCCCATAATTCAATGTTTTTGAGAGTGATGTTGAATGCTGTAATGAAGGCTTGAACAAGTTTAAATGAAGTTTGATCATTGAGATCATATTACTCCAGGTGACCTTTGTGCAAGTCTTCAGTGCCATCAATAGATCAACTAAGACCTTAGGGTGATATTAGTCCTAAATACATAGCCAGCTAGTTATACAGGATCCAGCCATCTCCACAGGACAAGCAACTTTCAAGTTGGTTCCTTATTACAGTAAATCTCCAGTTCTTTCATGAACAAAGTCAAAAGTGTATAAAGTATTTTTAATTAAAACTGTCTAGCCAGGAAGACGCCAGCTGCAGCACTTCTTAGAGCAAAAGTGATGTCTATTACAAGACAATTTAAGTTATCATACAAAATGTCATTATTTCAAATAAATAATTAGTCTTGATTTCATTTTCAACTATTAGTTCAGCTGTCACTGAGAAGTACTCTTATAACAACTCCAATATGAATTCCTCCTAAGGTTGTACAATATAGTTATCCATCTTAAAAAAAAAACCAACAACACCCCTCCCCCAAATGCTAGGTAATATACAAGACTAAATTGCGCTCCTTGCATTTGATAGCATCTTAAAACAGAGCTCTTAATATTCTAGGTTATTGTCAGATATTTGGCTTAAACAGCATAACAGTCCAAGAGGCTTCAAGTAGTAGTTAAGAAATGTATGTGCTGCTTTTCTGGTTATGTTGATCCAAGCCACCATTGTGATGACTTGTATGGGGCTTTTTGCCAAGTCACAGCCCACCTCATTTAGAAGTTTGTATATTCATTGGGTATTTTTGAGAAGTCTAAAATAACTGAAAAGAAAAAAAGATGAAGCACAGGGATTACCAACATCAGCAACTCAAGTTAGAAACAATGTGGGTTGGCAGTCCTTTGCTCAGGGCAAAAAAGGGGAATTTGCTCAGAATTAAACGCAGCAAATACTTCCCACACTGCAGCCAACACATTTCAGGGAGATACTGAATTCACTGAAGTATACCTTTGAGGAGAAGAAAGCATTTTCAATCTTTCCGGTGAATGAGGGAAGAGGATAAATAAGAAATATTGCTCATAAATCAATGACAAAGCCGTAGGACCCTCTTCTTTCTGTCCGGCAAAAAATGCCACCTCCTCCTTCCCTGTCTGATTAATTTTTAGGCGCTTTAAGAAAAGCAGAACCCATTCAAGACTATCAAGGAAATATCTAGACCAACACCCAACTGTTATGAGCTATTTATCTACATGAAGAGGTGGTACAGAGTTTTAGGCACCTGTCAAAATACATTTTATAACAGCAGATCTTGAACAGGACCAGCTGTTCATGTTTTAAACTAACAGTCTCAAGACGGTTAAGTCAGCTTTCAAAGGCTGTTTTTTGTGAAGTGGCTAAGACTCAGGAAGAACCATAGTATCAACTGTAGTATTTCAAAATCTGGAAGTTCTACATGGACACAAGTCCATGAGTTTCTCACTGTGCAAAATCCAGTGAATCAGTTCTTTCTGCACAGGGAGTAAGTAACACAATAGTTTTCCCTGACATTCACAGGCATATTTCAGACTCTTTTCTTCATTACAATGAAATAACCATGCACCAGTACACAAATGGCTCCAGCAGTCTGGTAAAATGGCATATTAATTGTTTGACTTGATTCGTGCACGCTCTGGCTTTAAGCAAGCTGTCCTTGATGAGCATCCCTGCTTGTCTGCCATGTTCTGCCAATTCAGTTCTTCTAGTCTCCTTATCAGGATTTCTAGGCGTACATGGATAATCACAAGTTGTTCCTTCAGCTATGGAAAAAGAAGAGGTGAGTACTATTAAAGGGAGAAAAATAACCTTACACTAGCTGTGATTCTTCAAGATGTCTTGTCCACAGGGAAGGGATTCCACTCTTGGTAACTAAACCAACTAGCAGATTGCCTGAAAATAGCAAGAGACATCCTAAACTAGTGACTGGAACTTTGCAAAAAATGACACCTGGTCTGAGCCTGAACTACAGAGTAGCTAATGCCAAGTGTAGGGACAGCACCCACACTGGAAATGTGGAAAATGCTGTATTATAAGCAGAAAGCCAAAGATGACTGTGGCCTAATATAACTGAGGAAATCCTTTTTAGTTAAATTCATAGCAAGCTCTTATACAGTCTGAGAACCCCCTTGACAATCTCTGGATGGAAACAAGTTGTCCTCTCACCCTTTCAGGAGATGCACCAGTGTACTACACATAAAATGATACTCACATTAGATGTGATGGAAAGGTTTTTTCATCCAAGTCAGAGTATTTGGAGGAGAAGCAGGGGAGAGGAAACAAGGAGTCAAACTCATTTTATACGAAAAGTCTGAAACTACCTTGGGCAAAAACTTAAATGAAAGACAAACATGATGGTTCTTTGAAGGATCATGTATGGATGGCCCACCAAGAGAGAACAGTAGCATATTCATGCCATCGTCACCCCAGCTAAATAGGAAAGTTACTATCCCCAGCAGCAGCATCTTCATGCATACTGTGCTGCCGCAAAAAGGCTGCCTCCTAACCCAGAAGCAATGTGACCACAGCCGATTAACAGCTGAGTGACAATGGTTGATGAATCACTTCCTACCCTTTAATACTGTATGTATTGCCACATGGTTCATTGCCATAAATTGCTGCCATTCAGATATGGTAAGTACCTATACCCCTGGAGCCATTCTCTCTCACTGAGGTCAAATCTGCTATGAATATGGCTAGGGATCAATAAGCTCTTAACTGAAAGGAATAGTCGGTGTTGATTTAGGAAAGGAGAGACTACAGTAGAAAATTCATGTCACTCTTCCCCCTGAAAAAAGGAAAGAAAGGGGAGGAGAAGAAATCTGTTGAAAGGTAACTCAGAAGGTCAGAGTGGTATTTCAGCTCTGGGGTACTGAAGGCATATACATGAGCTTAAGCCTTGTCTTCCTCACTTTCTAAAAAATATAGAGGAGGATTTTTACACAGAGCAGTGAATCAAGGACATCTTTCCCCTAGGCAAGTCAGACATCTAGAACAGGGGTGGGCAAGTATTTTGGCCAGAGAGCCACTTGGGGAGTTTCAGTGAGCTGTTGTGGGCCAGGTCACCACCCTGCCCCCCTGTCCGTAACAGTTCACCATAGCTCCCTACATGGCCCCTGCACTCGGCTGGGTGGATGGGATGGGGCCATGAGCAGGTGAGAAGCAGCATCCAGGAGTGGGTGGGTCTGCGGGGCCAGGATCATGGGACAGTGACAGCGTGGGGCTGGGCAGAGCTCAGATCTTCTCCCCCAACATCCCTGTGACAGGCGCCATTTCTGCAGGCAGGGGTATGCAGGGAGCAGACCACAGCTCTGCCTTGGCCCCAGCCCCTCATTGTCACTGCTTTGTGATCCCAGGGTCTCTATGGAGACTGGCTAGAATCCAGGTAGGCAGGGTGAATGGGACAGGGCTGCAAGTGGTGGGGAGCAGGGGCTGGAGATTGGGATCATGGGGCAATAGCGCAGGGCCAGGGCCCAGGGCAGAGCTGTGATCCGCTCCCTGCACACCGTGCTTGAAGAACTAGCATTCAGAAGGACATGTAGGCACTGGGTTGTTGCTCTGCCCCAGGCCCTGGCCATGTACTGTCACCACTCTGCAAACCCAATCCCTGGCTGCCTGTCCTGCTCCCAGCCCCATCCCATCTGCCCAGCCTGCCTACACAGGTCCTGAGCTGGTCTCCATGGAGACCCGGCCTGCCCACTCTATCCTTCACCCCCAGCAGTGGGCACAGGGCACATGAACTGGGGTGTTTGGGTAGTTGGGGTGGTTTTGGTAGTGGCAGCAGAAACTGGCAGCAACAGCTGGAAGGAGCTTCCACTGCCAGGAAGTAAGTCTGGCCATTGTACTGCCTCAGCCCTGCAGTGTACCTAGGAGCAGCAGGACCAGCTGCATGCACCAAGGCCTGGGCTGCCCCCTGCATCTGGGTGAAGGGACCTGCTGTGGGCTGGACAACATCCTTTGGCAGGAGCCTATGAGGAGCTCTGTGGGATGGATAGCATGGCACTGTCTGCTGGATAGGGCAAAGTGGGATCTAGGCAGCGACTCCACAGATCCAACCTGAGGGGCCAGAAGGAACCCCTGAACTAGTTAAAAAAAAAAAATGGCCTCCAGTATAACATATTTTTCAGTACTGCTTCAAATAATTGCATGCAGCTTGCATTTCATCCCCACTTTGTATACAAAATCATGAAGAAACTTTACTTTTGACAGTTTTTTCTTTAGGTTCAAAGCAGGAAAGGTCATCTCCGAGCCATCTATTGTGGTTTTAGTTGTTAAGTAGTAACTGAAAAACAAGTCAAAAGAAAGAGGTCAAAGAGCAGAAATTACAAAAGCATGTTGTTGTCCCCCAGTGTGGATGCTTTCACGCAGGAGAAAAGTGGCCTCAGTTTGCTGTAGCTTACTTGCATCATTTACCCTTGCCCCCTTCCAAATTAATGTGAAATTAGAAATAAACTTGCAGGGGTTAAAGCCATTAACTGTGAGACTGGAGTGCACTAACCAGAGGATGCAGTCTTTGAAGAGACAAAAGAAGCCTCGCAGATAAGCCAGGTCACTGGAGCTAGAATAAAGATTGAAGCCCAGGATGACTCCACATGAACGACAATACAACGCATTGTAAGTGCTGAAAGGAGAGAGGATAAAAAAGAAAAAGTTTTACTAGGATAAGAGATTTCCAAAGCTAGCAAGGGCATTGCTTGCTAGTCACAGGAGACTGGATCCTGAACTAGATTATGACACCTAAACAAATCATGTAATATTACTTTGGCATGAATGCAATCAGTGAAATGGTCACAAAGGCTATGGATCCTCAAAAACATAACCTCTAATCCAACAAAATCATCACTATTGTAAGTGTAGTCCCCACTCAAACATTTTGGAACCTGCAATTAAGATTAAAATGAGAATATTACACCCAGCCTTTAAAACAATAGTAATTTCAGAATACCAAACTGCTATTGAAATTAGAGGCACACCGATACATTGGTCCGGTATCAGACTGGCAATGATAAAAGAAAACTAGCAAATTGCCCATCAAGAATGACAGGCAGGGATGAAGCCCTGTGTCTGTGCCCCACCTTCTCCCCGCCGCTTGGGATCCATGCCCATTCTCCCCCTCTCCACCATGTCTGGCCTGCTCCTCCCCTCCCCCCACTGCATCCAGCCCAGGCCCACTTGTCTCCTCCCCTTGCCACTGGGTTGGGTCCAGGCCTGCTTCTTGCTTCTCCCCACCACTATATCTGGCCTGGGCCCACTCCAATCCTCCCCACAGCTGCCCCATTCTTGGAGGGGGAGGGGGAGGGGGGCAGGGACCGAGTGTGTCTAGCCCCACCCCCGCTTCTCGTGTGGTACTGTTCCCCCTGCTCCCCCTTACCCTCCATACCGCATCGTGTCCTGGCCCATTTCTCCCCCCTTGGCCCCCTGCTGCCTCGGGGGTGGGGGTGGGGAGCAGCACCGCTAGCCTTGCCCTCCCTCCTGCAATGCCATTCCCTCCACCACTGCCACCTGGGGCGGGGGGGGAAGCGGCATGACCCAGCACCTCATGGTGCTGCTGCTCTCTGGGCCCATGCACCCCCCCCCCCACATCTGGCCCCATGGGCCCCTCTCCCTGCTGCACTACCCTGCACCACAACTGGCTCCCAGGAACAGGGGAGGGAGGGGAGCTTGCACTCAGTGGCAGCAACTGACATGCAGTGCTTTGCACTGCTGCTGCTCTGCAGCTGCCTGCAGGAAACATCCCTCACCATCTGCCAGCTGTTTTCAGGGCCGGGTGGTAGCAGCGTGCTGGCACCAGAAACTCCCCCTTCCCCTTCCTGCTCCCCTCCTTCCCCACTGCCTTCCCCTCCCCTGCTGGCTGTTCTTGCGGGGGGCAGCAGGGAGGGCAAGGCCAGCACTGCACCCCATGTCCGTTTCCTCTGTCACCACTTCACCCCAACCGCTTCTTGTCCCAAAAGCTCTTGGAGTGCTTTGTTTTTTTCAGACAACCAATCAGAGTGTGAATAAAGCATTACAGACAGACTAAGGCTTTTACAGTATTAGAATTGGCTGCATCGGAAATCAGACCGAGGTGGCTGATAATTTGGCCAATAAATGCCCCTACGTGTGCACAGCACACAGGCAGGGAGGAGCACAGCTTAGCAGCTTGGAGATCTGTGTGCAGCTGGTAAGTCTGTTGTGGTGGAAAGGCAAGGAGAGTTGGGGGTGCTGATCAACACTCCCCATGGTGACAGAGGGAGTGGGGCAGAGGCAGGGGGAAGCAATGCCCAACCGAGGCAGCATGGGGGTTGGAGCTGTGGGGGGAGAGCGTGTGCCCCCCAGATCTTCACAGGTGGGGCAGTGGGCTGCAACTAGGGCTGTGCCAGGCTCTTTTCAGCAGTGGCTGGGCAG
Source organism: Crocodylus porosus (assembly GCF_001723895.1). NCBI lineage: Eukaryota > Metazoa > Chordata > Crocodylia > Crocodylidae > Crocodylus > Crocodylus porosus. The sequence continues at coordinate 55,290,418 of NW_017728947.1, read as the reverse complement.
CAGCGGTGCCAAGAAGAGGGCTATAGTGGGAGGCTGCAGCCACCCCAAATTTTGCCATAGTCCCCTGAAACACTATGGCATAGTGTCCCCTAGCAGTGCTGCTGCCTCCTGCCCAGCGCAGCCCTGGCTCAACCCCTGCCTCCACCCACGTACTAGGAAGAGCTGGGGCTGAGTCAGGGGGTGCTATGGTAAAATACAGGGTTGGCTGCAGCCCGCCCTGAGCCCAGCCCCTGCCAAGAAGAGCCCAGTGCAGCCCCAGCCTGCCCACAATACCCTACATAGATCTAGGGGCATGTCGCGTCTCCCCATGACCTCCTGTGGTGCATGCAAGTGAGAGCCACCCCTCCCACCCCCAATGAACTGTTGCTTCATTCCATGCCCCGCCCCGCCGGGCAGCATCTCCCCTACCCCTACTCCCTCCCTTACTACAGGGGGCATTGATTTGACCCCCTGCCTCATGCCCCTTCCCTCCCTTCTACCACAACAGATTTACCAGCTGGATGCAGCTTTATCAGAAATTGGATCAGTATCGGTTGATATACCGCCTTAAAAATCGGCTAATGATATCAGCCCCCAAAAATCTATTGGTCTAAGTGAAATACATTGACTAAATTCATTTTCCTCTGGATTATCACAAGACTTAAAATGAAGAGAAGAGACAGGCCCACACATAGGGACAAAATTAAAGCATGTAAAAAAAATGAATTGAACCGATTAGCTAAATATTCTGTGCATTTCCTCCCACTTCAAAACGCACATTCATTGCCAAAAAAGTTTAGAGAATGTTATTAAACATGTGACTTAAGGGGTATCACCAAAACAGTGCAAGGTGTCTTAAGAAAAAGCAAGCAAACAGAAAAACAAATTTCTCATGTTGGGTAGGAAACTATCTTATAATAGCACCCTCATCTTTTGCAGAATACAGCTTTTCTTAGTCCTTGTCATTTAAAAAAGCTGTCCAAATATGAATTAAATACCATACTTAACCTATGCAGTATCTCCAAGCTTGTAGACAACAGAAACGTATGCCACCCATTTTTAAAAGCAGCAATCCAAGTCAAGCTCAATTTCTTATCCCCATAAAAATCTAATAAAAAAAAAAAAAAAAAGTGTACAGAAGATATAGGCCTTTGCCAACCATCTCCTTTTCTGCAGAGCTTTGAATAACTTGAAATTATTTCCTTCCTTTCACTCCAGAACTGGTAGTGCAGGAACACTGCTGTCTAGAATAATGATTTTCAACCAGGGTCCCATGGCTCAGGACAGGCTCAGGCTCTCCCTCTCTGGTCTACAAGGTGAAAATGTACCCTGACTTCTCCCTCCCTGGCCAAGCCACTACCTCCATTCCCACTGCCATCCCCTGTGCAAGGAAAGTAAGAACTGTGATAAATTAGTTTTGAAGTGGGGTACCACTTAATTCATAACAGTCATGGAGGGGTGCCTTGAGTGTAAAAAGGCTGAGAACCTCGATAATCTCCCGAGGTCCCTTTCAGCTCTAATGTCTATGAAATCTATGAAACTAATAGTCTAGAGCAGGGGTAGGCAACATTTTTTGGCCGGAGCACTGAAAAATACCACAATGCCTGCTTTGCAAGGTGCCAGAGTGCTGGCATGCCAGAAAAGCAAAGTGAGGGCAAGGAGTACATGGCAGGATGCCCTGTTTCTGCCCCTTACCCCCCACCCAAAGCCCCTACCCCCCAGCTCTGTGTCCCCCCCAAAGCCCCTACCCCGTGCCGCTGTAGCAAGCAGCTGGCAGGCTGCAAACAGCTGTGATGGGGCCCACAGCTCCAGCATCAGCTCCATGCTGGTGGTGAGTGCATGCGCACCTTAGAACAGACAGTGAGGCAGCACAGCCCGCCTTGAGGTGCCCATGCAGTCGCCGCCAGCACAGAGTTGATGCCGGAGCCGTGGAGCCTGGCACAGCTGTTTGCAGCCTGCCCACTGCAGCTGCCCAGAGGCCAGGCTGGCTGCAAACAGCTGTGGTGGGCTCTGGACCCCTTCTATCACCTCTGTGCTGGAAGCAGGGAAGAGACCCAGGCTCCACTGCTTCAGGTCCCACTCCACCACTCACTCAGACACACCAGTACAGAGGTGATGTGGCGTGCTGAGCAAAATGGCTTCATGTGCCATGCTCGGCACGCATGCTGGGGGTGGCTGACCCCTGGTCTAGAGACTTGCTTATACCAATTTATTCATAAATAGTTGTTCACTTTCAGCACGGAAAAAGATATCAGAACCAAAACATACTCTGTCTCCCTCTCCCCATCACACACAACCCCCCAGACTTTGGCGCGGGGTGAGATGCCATTTCTTTTTTCAACTAGCAAATTGGCCGTCATGAACGACAGGGGCAGGCAGGTGGGGACAGCGTACTACCATGCAGCGCCCTGTGGTGCTGCCGTTCCTCCTCTGTGCGCACCCTCATGTCCAGCCCCAGACACCCCCCTCTCCCCCTCCCCCTTCTGCTGGCTGTTGTTGGGGCTGGGCAGTAGCGGCAGCAGCAGAGGGGGTGGGGGCTGCCATTGGAAATCTCCCCCCCACCCTCTCCCCTGCCACCTACCCCCCCGTGGGCTGTTGTTGGCCGCAGCAATGTGGCGGCTCCTTTGCTCCCTGCCCGTAACCCTCCAGGCCCTTGCAGCCAATTGATGCTTGCCCTCTCGTGCCTGGAGTGTGACAGACAGACAGACAAAAGCTTTTATTATATTAGAATTGTTCAAATGTTCTCCCTACCTCAAATACAGCAAATGTCTAGATGGATGTGAAAGGGGAAGAAAGGAATGGAACATATGCTATACATTTGCAAAGGCTTTTTTCAGTAAGAGACTACAGTAGGCAGGTCCAAAACCAAACTAAGTATTTGTCAGTTTTGTGAGCCCCTCCAGGAGTAAGCTAGCAATTTTAGAAACGTTTCTCCAAATGACTTGTTTGAAGTCAAAGGCACCACAATAACCCCCCACCTGCTCTACTTGGTCACCATTTCAAACAGAAAACTGGTATCAAAACCAAGAAACAATATTTGAAATACCTACCATCCTAGGAGGGACCCGTCAATACCAACTCTTAATGAATCTTCTAGAACAACATCTTCTGTAACTTCTGAGAAAGACAGATCCAGAGTCATATACCACAGATCATTCATTAAAATTTCCATTTCCCCTTAAGACAATCGAGTTCTGGACTTCCTGTATTTAGGCTTGGGAGGATTTACATTTGTTTAATCTTTGTTTTAATGGAAACATACTGATCCATCTCCACGTTTCTAACATCTGTTGATTTAGGAGAAAGTTATGGCCAGATCCACGAAGACTTAAGATGCACTGTGAGAGCCCAGGCCTAAAAGCAGAGTCCACAAAACCTCTCCACACCTACTGAGGTGCCCAAAAGTCTACTACTACTACACAATGCTAGAAGTGCCAGTCTGGTACTCAACATAAGCCTAGAGCCACTGGGAATACCTAATTTGTAAATCCAGCAGACAGGCCGAGCATGCCCCTCACACGCTGTCAGCATTGGATTCAGCACATAGCACAGCAGCTGGAGCCACTTCCAGATGTGATCACCTTTTTTAAACAGTACCCTGTGGTTGACATCCTCACCCAGGGAGCAGCCATACTAGGCAGCCAAAATAGCCTCCTGGGGCCGGTGGGGCTTGTTTGCCAACAAAATCCATGGCATCAGGAAGCTGGATAGCTCCATTTTTGAAGAAACAGAGCAAATAAGTGTCCCACGCCTAAAGGACAAGGACATACAAGACAACCTGGACCAGGATAAAGATGCGCAGGACTTTCCAGCCCCCACAGCTGTTATATAACTGCACTGCATAAATCACTGGGCAGCTGAGACAGACTTTGAGATGGTGAAATGAGAAGCGGAGCTGCGCCTGCCTGGGAAAGCTAAGACCACAGACTCAACTAGCAGGACACAACTAGCACTAGCCCGACAGCGGGCCCACGGCCAGGTGCGCCCGCGAGATCCCAGAGGGAGTATCGTTGTCCCGGAGCGCTCAGCCCGGCGCCCCCACCGCGAGCACAGCCCAGTGCCCCAGGCAGTCCGGGCTTCGCTGGGAGGCAAGCGATGAGCTCCGAGGCCGAGGCCGAGGCCGAGGCCGGGCCCGGGCCCCCTCCCCGCCGGCACTCACTGAAGCAGGCGAGGACGTGGAGGCGCCGCTCCTCCTGCGCGCACAGGTGCAGCGAGTCGCCCAGCACGGCGTGGCAGCCCCGGCACTGGAACACGGCGCAGTCCTGAGGCCGCAGCCGGCGCCGCCGCAGAGCCGCCGCCCCGGTGTTCGCCTCCGCCGCCGCTTGCCGCGCACTGTCCACAGGAGCCACCGCCGGCCACTCCACCATGATGGCGCCGTCAATCTCAGGGTCCTGGAAGAACTGCTGCAATCTCCGCCGCACCGCCATCTTCTCGCAGCCGGCTCCCGCCGCGCGCTCGAATGCATCTCCCGTCCCTCGATTGGGTGCCTGCCTCCCAGCCTTGCGCTCCCATTGGCGGCCACGCACCTCAATCTCTCCTCTCCTCTCCTCGCCCCGCCCCTCCCCTCCCCCCTCCCTCTCTCTCTCACTCTCTCCCCAAGTCCAAGCCGCTTAGCTGAGAGAATCCTCCTCTACTATCGTCATCCTGCTGTCCAATCATATAGCGAGGATGTGACGCTAGGCGGGGCTTTCAGTCCAGGCCGTTCGAAAAAAAACAAACTCGCGCCGCCGGAGCCCCATTGGCCGGAGCGTTGCCTGAGGCACCCGCTTCTCGTGATAGCTCGGCCAATGGGAGGGCCGGGCAGTCCCAGTTCGAAAGCGGGGTGGGGTACAGCCGGTTGAGCGCCAGATTCAGAGCGGACGGTTGATGCGCGGCGCAGGGTTTATTCAGTGCGGCCCGGACCGACTCGCCGCCATCATGGAGCCGCTGTCCCTGCGCCCGCTGCAGTCTCTCAAGTATTGCGAGCTGCAGCAGGTGGCCAAGGCTGCCGGGCTCCGCGCTAACCTCAAGGTGGGAGCGGGGCCCCGGGAGGGGAGCTGGGAGGTGTCCCTGCTCTGCAGGCGCTGGGGCGGTGGTAGCTCGGGGCTGGGCTGCATTCGTCCCAGTGCTCAGCCCCGGTGGGCGCTGCGGTCTTCCCTACCCGGTGGTGCCTTGCTGCGGGAGCCCGGGTCCACCTCGAGCCGAGTCCCGAAAGGCGGGAGCTGTGTCCTGGGCCCCTGGCGGCTCCCTCGGGTGCGGCAACAGGAAAGCTAAGGGTGCAACTACACGGCAGAAAACTGGCAGAGGCGGTCTCTTTTATTAGATGTTTGCAAGGTTCTGTCTTTATTCACATAGAAGGGGGAAAAGGTTGTAAAGTTTCTCCGGGGCAGAAATGAAAATTCGTATTTCACAGGAGAGCAGAAGGTGGTGCAAGATCTCCCGGCTAGAATACTTAATTTTGGCAAATTAGGTTTAGGTGAAAATTGGAACAACCCATTTTTACCTCGGTGCTGTCTGGAGTCAAGCAGGATGAATTATGTTTCTTTCTGGTGATGACATTTCATCTTTCAAACGAGGATGGTTGTGGACTGGTTTCCTGGGCAAGGAATTTCTCTTGTGCTGAGGCAGTTTTGAGCTCTGTGAAGATGCAGATTTAGTGGGAACAATAGGCAGAAGCCAGGGTGTTCCAGGTTTCAGTAAAGAATTATTTTTGCAAATATCTAGTTGGTCTATAACAAGAGTTCACCTCTGCCATGAGTTATAATTCCTTTTGCTAGCATAGAGACCAATACGGCTACAGCCTGTATTCCTGAAACTGGAGAACTGTACCTTTAAGAAGCTCTTGCACTGGGTCTATTGGGATTTGTTGTTGCTTAATGTACTTTCTATCTGCAAGCCAGGTGTGCCAGGCAAGAGGAAGACTCTCTGAACATAATTCAGAAAGAAATCTAGCTGAATCTAAAGCATTTAGTAGTTTTGAGTTTGCTGAGGCAGAAGAGTTTGAGCAATATTACAGAAATGTTCAGGGCACTATTCTATGACACACAAGCAAGATGTATTTAAATAGAAAGGTGAGGAGAGGGGGCTGTCAGAGAAGCTGGCAGCTGATGGATTGGCTCCCTGGAGATGAAGAAGGCAGCTCACTCCCAGCTGAAGGGACACTGGAGTAAGCAGCCAGTTCAGGTAATGGGATAAGAAACCCTAGTCCCCTTTGAGATGGTGGCTGGGGTAGTCCTGCCTGCCACTGACTTCTTGTACTGCAATTATTATTTTCAAGTGGGAATTTAAAATGTTGTTTTAAGAAGAGCTCCTCAGGCCAGTCATGGGGTGTTGGAGGAGGCTGAGGTGTTTGGGCACTGGCTTTCATAAAGTTTCTGTTCATTCTTTTGACTAGGAATTGCATTATCTGGCTGATGTACGCTGGTGATGGTATATAAGATGGTGAAAGAATAGAGGAATAAACCCCAGATGTTATAATTCATGATGTTTGGTCCAGTGGGGATGTGGTCTGTGTTTGAGAAGATGCAACTGGCATCCAGCAGTCTATTCATACCATCTTATTAAGTATTTTCCATGCCTCCTACAAAAGCCTCTGAATCACTTTTTGGGAATCTGCGATTAGTGCTGTTTACAGGGAGTCAAAGCTGCTCAAAAGTACTTTTTATTTATTAAACAGAACAATTAGTGAAGCAATTTTAAAGCAGTTAATGTGTATGTATGTGTCTACCATGTGTTCTGCTATCTCATGGTGGTAACCTACGGTCCCTTGAGAATAAGTCTCTGGCTGGGAGCAGATTTACAGTTAGAGCTTTGCCAGAACAGATGTACAAGTCCAGTGATACCTATACTGGCTCTTCACTGAAATTGATTTTGAACTGGAGTGTACTTGTTGCAGTTTACCTAAGGGGTTATTTTACAGCTCTCTAGTCAGCACCGACTGCTTATGTGGCTCTTATGAATGAGTCTCATAGTGTCAAAGGCTGCTTCTTGGCTGTTTGGCTAAGATCGGTATTATACTCAGTATGTGGGTTTAGCAAAGGAATGTTCCCTGACCAAATGAAAATAAGATATACCAGCAAATGAACAATCCTGAAAATGAACAATGAAAAACTGCTTCTGTGCCAATGACTTCTGAGAGGCAGTTAGTCCCGTTAGCCTGAAGTCAGGCAGAAGGCAGGGTAGAGATGCACCTGGCTTTTACCAACAATGTTTTTCACGTATCATCCTCCTCCTATTGATATAACTATGATGGCAAATATTCTAATATTATAAAAGCCCAAGCGTCTGTCGGTAACACTTTATTCGGGCTGTGATTGGCTGACAGAAACAGCCAATCGGAGTGCTCCAAGCATGGGGGAGCACCACCATGATTCCGAAGCCCAGCAGAGTACTAGACAGAGGGTGGGGGGCCAAGGCCCCCACCCTGCTCCCTGCAAGAGGCAGAACAGTGGCAGCATGGGGCATTAGGTGGTGAGACACCATCCCAGCCTCTTACCCCCCCCCATCATTTGTGATGGGTAAATGGCCAGTTTGTTATAAAGCTGTAGCCCTCATCTCAATTAACCATCAGACTTTCCATCTCATGCCATCTCCCATGCCTGAAAGTGTCTTTGTTTAAATTAGGGGTGTCAAAGATTTAGTCAGTGAGCTGAATCTGACCTGTGGAGCTCTATGATCTGGTCTGTGGGTCTTGGGCCAATCCCCACATACCACATGTGGCACACTAGCCCCAGTGCCTCATGTAGCACAGGGGATCAGTCTTGGGTACATGTTGCGTGCAGCTCCCACAGAAGACCAGCTCCCACAGAAGACCAGCTCTGGGCACTGGCTCTGGGCCGGTCTGGATTGGACCTACAGACCATCTCTGTATGCTGGAGCCAGTGTGTAGGGCTGGTCCAGAATGGGCACCACATGCAGTACATGACCCATGCTGCCAGCATGTGCTGCATGTGGGGTGTGAATGCAGGCAGAGCACACAGGGCCAATCTGTGGCACATGCTTCTTGCAGTGCCCCTCCAGACTGGGCCTGTGTACTATATCTGGGGCCAGTTTGGATCAGGGACACTTCATGCAGCAAGTATCCCATGTCTGCTCTGTGAGCCATGGCCCAGGGACACTGCATGCTGCTTAAGGTAAGCGCATGAGGTGCCTGCACCAGACCAACCCTGCTTCCTGGCTCTAGTGTGTGCGGCTGGTCTGTGAGCCTGATCCCTGTGGGGCTGGAACTGTTTGAAGTCCTTGGCTTAAATCTTGCTAGAGTTCTTTGTTTTTCCCATGTTATCCAAATTTGCAATTGGGACCATAGAATGGGGTGGTCTCAGAAAGGACAACTAGATTTTCTAGATTAGGATGTTCAAACTCCAGCTCATGGGCCATGTTTGGTTCCTGGTGCCTTGCCATCCAGCCTGTGGGGCTCCTTATGGGTCCATGGGGAGCCTGGTGGGCTGTGGCCCTACGTCCTAGATTGGACACATGGGGGGGGCAATCTTGGCATGTGGGGCTAGATGAAAGGATGATGTGGAGCCCTGATCCTTGTATGTGGGGCTGGGCAGAGGTGGCGCAGTCCAGATCTGGGTGTGTGGGCATGATCCTGGGGCACAGGGTCTGATTAGCCCACAGATTAGCCCTATACCACTTGTGTGGTCTCAAGGACCCAAAGGTTGAGTACTGCTATTCTGGATTACCTATTATATAAAGAAAGCAACAATACAAAAATTATCAGTTTTCAGTTTTGCTGCTTGGGAAAACTAAGAGTATAACTACACTGTGGAGAACTGTACCTTTAAGAAACACTGGCATTGAGCCTCCTGTTTCTTTCTTGCTTCTTACAAGCCAGGTGTGCCAGTGAAGAGGAAGACTGAATGTAATTCAGAAAGAAATCTACCTGATTATAAAGCATTTAGTAGTTTTGAATTCACTGAGATGGAGTTTGAGCAATATTACAGAAATATTCACGGTACAATTCCAGAATGTAACAGAATGTAAGCAAAGGAATATATCTTTCCACCCCAGGGTGGGGGGTCAGACTTGATGATCTTCTAAGGTCCCATCTGAAGTAAAAGTCTGTGAAGTCTATATGAAAGAGTTCGACTGATGTGAGCGTGAAGAGTCAGTCTGGCAATTTGGTGAGGGTAACCTGATAAGAAACGTAACCCTGACTGGGATCTGGAACAACATACTTGGACTCCTGGAGTACTGATTTGTCAAAAATCAACTATCTACCATGCAAAGGATGTAATCCGGTCCAGATAGAGTACTGTCCACCCTCTGTAAACTTCAAACATTGAACATAACAGAGTATCCAAAATTTTGTAAGAATAAATCTGAAGGTGAAAAGGTATGTGATGTGTAAAATCAGAGTTCCCAAATAACAGCATGGGAAGCTTCACATACTAACAAACAGCACAAGCCAAGACATTACTTGGCATTTAGGAAAAAAATGTAAGATCTGAAATTGAATTACTTCAGTCTGCATTCACCAGGACAAGGAGTGACAGGACTACTAGGCTAGAGCAGTGGTACTTGACCTACAGCCTGAGGAGCTATAATCTGACTCACCGGGTGCCCCACAGATGCAGAAATCTGGCAGGGGGATGGTGGCAGCATTAATTGCTGGGGCTTTGGCTCTGGGAACTGTAGCAATTAATGCTGCCAGCACTCTCCTATCACTAAATTTCTGATGGCTAGAGAATTATATTTAAAGGTTTGCTTTTAGGAATTGTCTTGTAGATATTGTATTAGAGCAATGGTCCAGGGAAATAGCAAGGGTTAATTGGTTTCTAAAAGCCTGTTTTGTGACCAAGTTTCCTTCAAGGCAGCCACTGGGCATATCTACAAGTGTGCCCGACTGTGCAGTTGTTACTGCACAGTTATTTAGTACTTACTAAATAACTGCTGGTACTGTGCAGTCCTGGCACTGCACAGGTCATTTCTGACCCTACTGTGCAGTAGCTTGTTGCTACTACACAGTAGCAGCACTGTCACGGTTCATGCCCACTGACACTTGCTGTAGCAACAACCTATGTCGCTGTAGCTTAGAGGCTTATGGCATCTCATGTAGACGTGCCCACTGTGTCCAAGGCCGGCAGACAAGCGGGCATAAACCGGCTGGGAAATTTGAACACTGTCCCATAACGTAAGACAGGCTTGCCGCGTTGGAGCTAGGTTACAGTGGTGAGCTGCAGAGTCCTGGGATTTCCGGCTTTGGTGGGAGGACCAAATTGGGAGACTGGGGCATGCCCCAGTTAAGATATGGGTAACTGACCAAATTAAGATGTTTGCATATGATGGGTTTGGGGAAACGGAGGAATAGGCTGACAGGACAGAATGTGGACAGTATGACAACGATAGGAAAACCAATCAACGGTAGCCGGAAATGAAGTCATCAGGAGGAGAAAAAATAAAAAGGAGGGATTTCAGAGCAGCAAAGGATCCCTGAGCGGGGAACTTGAGGCCACCATGGACAGAGGGCACACCACTAGCCCATTTCACCCACCCCATTGGTGGAGATGGGCCCTGGCCCTTGACCTCCAGGCTGCTGACATCTGACATTCAAGAGAACGACAGGGCAAAGCTTGCATACTAGCCAGACATACCTTTCCTCTATGACAGCTCTAGGATTGGTAGATACAGAATTGGGGCTGGGACGTGGGCGTTACTTAGTTTGTCTTGCCTTCATTATTGTTATCTGCTATCACTGCGTCTCAATAAAATTTACCTATTATCAAATGGAAGAAGTTGTAGTCAGTCTGAGGGTTTGGGTACACTGAGAACAAGGTATCTAGGTCATAAATCTAGTGCCAGTAGTTTCGAGACCCATGGGGAGACCCGTGGGCTAGATGACTTGGCCCCATATGCCAGATTGGGTACATAGAGCCAACCCACAGTATCAGGTTGCAGCTGGGTTGGGTGTGGGGAGCTGGCTCCATGCTGCTCATCCTGCCTACAAGACTGGAAGTGTTGAGCATCACTGGCCCAAAATGATTTTTTTTTTTTTTTTTTTTTCTTCGAGCAATGGACATTTTTTGCAGCAGATGATAGTAAGACCAGAGCGGGGTCAGAAACTGCTACCTCCTGCAAGTGCTATTAACATATCAGGTCTGCTTGTCAAAAATGAATGGGAGGTCAACTCTGGAACTTTCAGAAGCTCTGTATACCTTCCTATTTGGACACGCATTTAGCATATTAAAGCTAGGCTGAGACGGTGTTTAAAGTCTCTGTTGACATTTTAGTTCCCTTTTTAAGTTGTTTTGTTCTGTTATTGCTTTCCTGTTTTATAACGTCCTGTGTTCTCTTTTTGTAAGCTTATAATTTACTCTGCTCTCTCTATGTAAGCTGCCCTGAGCTTTTGCTGGAAAGGGCAGCATAAAAAATAAATATAACAGTATCACTAATACATGATACACTATTGTAAATGTTCCCTCTGGTGCATTTTTACATATTTTTCTGTAAGCTGAAGTTTTTCTGGCTGTTATTTACACATCCAGTCAAAGGATCAGTATGTATCAATTTTCCACTGTAAAGTGCACGCAGTGGATATCCACTTGCACACTCATTTGTAAAAAGATAAGCTTATTCGGATCAAATGAATGAACTTGATTATTCAGCTCTACTTTTTTCTCAGTTGTAACTTTGGTTTGAAGATTTAGTATCCCAAAGAGACCTGTATACCCTGGGTATCATGAATGTAACAGCTATATCAATATCACATGGTGCTGAGTTATGTTGTTACATTATAATTTATATCTGTATGTTTCTGGAGCCACATATTGCAAGGGCTTTGCTATGCTTTTCAACCCTTTTCATTCTGGGTCAGGGTGGATTTGATTTAAATTGGTGGGCAGGAACCCTAGATTTAATCATTGCTGTCTACAAAAAGTGCATTCTTTTGTTGTTTGATATCCTCTGTTCATTTAACTTCTTGAAACGCTGCACTTTTAGAGAGAGGTAAGGGCTTAACTCTGTGTACACAAACTTGCAGAGACAAGAGGGCTGGCTGATGGGTAGGTAATCAGGTCTGTTATCTCTCATCTCCCTATACAGTACTGGTGTTAATAAGGATGTTATCTCTGAAGACAAATCCAGTTTGAGAACTGAAACTAAGCATCACAGAGATGCTTAATGGGGTTTTCTAGACTGAGCACTGAGTTCCATTGGGTTAGAGTGGTTTTATGAAACTTTTCTAAAAAAGTTATATGAATACATTATCTCAAATAGTATATACTTAGAATTTATAATCTCTTTCATGGCGATATCTTTGAGCTCTAACATACCTTAAGTTAAAACTGTCTTTATCTTTTTTTTAAAAAGCATCTTAAAAATAAATAAGATAAAATAAAAAAATTGATTTAAATTTTTAAAAATCTGATTTAAAGTTTTGGGTTAAAGTTACAGTAGCTAACTTGTATCACTGTAGGAGCATGCAGATGTAATGGTTTTAATATAACAGCTGATGCAGGTTCCTGAGTAGCAGTTCCTCCTCACGTTTGAAAGTAGTTAAGTTACGTTTTCCTATAACTTCTGTCACTGAGCCCCTCTGACTGTGAGAAGTGCTGGGCTCTTCTGGGGGTGGGGGGCTGGACTGAGGCTGCACTTGGGGCAGGCAGTGGCATGGGAGGGGGCTATGGTGAATTTTGGGGTGGCTGTAGCCCCTCTCCCCCTCCATCCCAGCACTGCTGCCGCCCACCTCAAGCACAGACCCAACCCAGCCTCTCTCCTCCCACTCCCACTGGGAAGAGACTGGTGCCAGCCCCGAGTGTGCAGCGGCAGCCCGCCCTTGCTCCACATACAGATCCAGGGGGGCATGTGCCCCTCATACCTTCCCCGGGAGTACGTGCAGCAGTGGGAACTACCTCTGGGCCCCTGGACAAGCCGCTCATCTCTGCCGCATGCCTGCCCCAGCCCCGCTTCCACCTTCACTGTGGGGGTCTCAATCTTCTCTCCTCCACTGTCCCTCCATACCCCTTCCCTCCCCAACAGCCTGATGTTGCTTTCCAAGCTGCTGGGTTGCATATCATCAATTGGTTCGGTATTGTCAGATACGGCTTGTTAATAATCGTCCATCGGTATCGGCCCAAAAAATCTTTCAGTGCACCCATAATTGTTGTTCTTAACACAGACCCTAACACAGCTGTTCAGAAAGTTCTGGAGATCTATGTTTTTGTCTTTAGGCATGAAAAGACATAAAGGTGAAAACAACTTCTAATTGTTGCAAGAAAAATAAAAATGTTCAGTAATTAGCCCTGTCATTGCTGCCTAGTAGACGCATCTGAGCTTGCTTTAGGTAGGTCAGGTATGATTTAGGAGTGTAGCTGTGAGAACAGCACAGGGGGTGCAGCTCACCACTGCTGTGTGCACTCCCTAGGGGGCAGAGGGGAACCCGTATCCCACAGATCTGTGTGAGGAGTGGAGGTGGGCTGCCTGCTGCAGGCTTCTGCCGCACTGCCCTCCCCTGGGGCCTCCACAACCCAGCAGGTGCAACCCAGTACGGCAGGGAACAGCGGGGCCACGCCAGGATCTCCTTGCTGCTGCAAGCTCTGCCCCACCCTGGTGATGCATCCTCTGTGTGTGCAGCAGCCGTGAGGGGCACAGCCCCATGCCGCCACCCCTGCTGATGCCACGTGCACAGGAGATGTGTTGACACGGCAGCATGGAGCTTGTAGCAGCAAGCAGCTTACCTGCATGGCCCCACTCTGCTCCGCAGCAGCAGGTTGCACCTGCTGGGCTGTGAAGGTCCCAGGGGAGGGCAGCAGGACAGGAGTTGGAGTCCATAGCTGGCAGCCCATATCTGCACACAGATCTGGGGGGCACGGGTCTCCCCTGCCCTCTGAGCATGTGTAGTGGCAGGGAGCTGGCCCTGCCCCCCAGGCAAGCTGCTTGTGGCTCCCTCCTGCTTTCTACCGGGGCTCTGTGGCCCCATGTCAAGTCCCATGCACCGCCTGCTGGGAAGCAGCTCCAGCTCTGCCCATCTCCCTCCCATGGCTGACTGGTGCCTCCCAAGTCTGGGGGGGGCACCAGATTGACAACAGGGCGCGGGATGGTCCCCTAGTGGCGGCCGATTGCCAAGCCAATGGTGAAACCAGAAGTGCACTTCCAGTTTCACAGCTGGCACTTCTGAGGCTGCACAGCTGATCTCAGGGGGTGCACGTGCCAGTGCTCCCTCCCTCTCTACTGGGGCCTCAATCCCTCCCTCCTGCACTTCTGCAGAAGCTGTTCTCTCTGCTGCCTGGCAGCCATATACGTTTAAGTCAGGAGCAGGCAGTTATTTCCGGCAGAGGGCTGCTTGATAAGTTTTGGTGAGTGGTCGAGGCCCGCATGGGTAGCCCTGCCCCTTCAGTTGCCTCACCTCCTGGTTGCCATCTTGGAACCAGACGTCCCACCCCCTGACCTTTGCCACCAGAAGTCCCTCTCCTTGCCCCTGGAAGTACTCCTTTTAGAGAGGTGGCCTTGGAACTAAAAGTTACACCCTGTCATATGGTCTGTGTCATAAGACTCAACCACTCAACACCAAACTGTCCTGTCTTCCATATCTGTCCCAGAATCCCCTGCCCTCATCACATGGTCCCTGAAGGTGTATCTCTTGACTGGGAAACACTGCCCAACACCATGGCCCACCCTCACAGTACATGGCCTGCTCTTGGGGCCCCAGGAGTTCTGCCATATGGGCCACAAGGCACAGGCACAACTTACCAGGTAGCAAGGAGTTGTGACCCCTCTAACATCCTGCCCCAGCAGTGGGATTTCAGGGGCATCAGACCTCCCCCAGAACGGAGCCAAACCAGTTGAGTCAAGGGCTGCACACACAAAGTATTCGGAACAAATCATTAAAAAAGGTATAGATAAAATATCATATACTAAAAATCAAACATCTACTATAACAGATTTTAATTTTGAGTAGTGATTAACTTAACGCTCCTGAAAACAACATGACAAACATTTAACCATAATATAAATAACTTAACTTGCTTTATGCATCAAAGGGATAAACTTGGCTACTTCTGCTGGCTGGTGCAGACCCGGCCAGGCTCCTCCCATTCCCCAGGCTCCTCCCATTCCCCAGCAGCACGTGGAAAGCTGACTTCTGCTGCATGCCACCTTTCCTGGCTGGTGCGGACCTGGCTGGGTCCGTCTTATCCAGAGCAGCATGTGTGCTGCTGGGGACGGGAGGAGCCCGGCTGGGTCAGCACCAGCCAGCAGAAGCAGTGGTGGAGCCATGTGCGGCTTGGGACTGACTGGCACAGGCAGGGGGAAAGTGAAGCTGAGTCTCTGCTACTCTGGCCAAGCTCATCCTATCCCAAGCAGCACATAGCTCTGCTGCCTCCTCTCCTCCCTGGTGCTGACTGGGCCGGAGCTGCAGCCCAGCTGCTGCTTCCCCTCCCCAGCGCTAACCCTGCATGGCCTGAGCGGCATGGCATGGCATGGCATGACGAAAGCCTGCCCAGCAGCCACTTACTTGCAGGGCAGGGCCCCTTTCAGTGCTGTGCAGCAAAGCAGAATTTGGCCCAGACACTGTTTCCCCTGTTTCCCCTCACCGGTGCCACAGGTTCTGGCTCAGTCCCTCCTGCTGCCCCTGTCAAGCTGCAAACATGGCCTGAGCCAGGGGCGGGGAGAGGCCAACTGAGTCAGGCTGAGGTCAGGGTTGGTTGCCTCGCAACCAGAACCCAAGTTAACAGCCTGAGGTGCCACGGCTGGCTGCCACTGCTGCCGCATTGGAGGCTTTTAGAGAGGCAGCTGCTGTTACGTGGGTTTTGAAGGCGCTCTGTGGGCCAGAGGGAAGTGCTTGGCAGGCTGCATCCGGCCCGCAGGCCGTATTTTGCCGACCCCTGGTTTAAGTGCACATGGCGCCCCCTGCCTGACCACCCTCCTCCCGCTTCCTCCCAGCCCCTTGAGGCTGGTACTGTGCCAACCTGCAGAGGTCTTTGGAAAATGGCAAAATCCACAGGTTTCTCCATTAAAATGAGAGAGCCACGTTTTCTTCCAAGAAAGGGGAAAAATCCACATTTTTCTGTGGGAAATGGAAAACCTGGATCCCTGCTAATGGGATTAATGTATTTAATTAAAATGTAAGTATATGCTTTCCTAAATGGAGATGGACTTGGTTGGTTTTAGTGCTTTATTGAATTGGCTAAAAGCTGGTTAGGCTTATGCAACCTTTTTAACAGCTCAGTGTCATCTTTGGGTCACATTTTATATTTTCTTTCCAGGCAGATAAATTATTAAAAGCTCTGAAGCAACACTTTCATGAGACAAACGAAGAAGATGGAAGTAAGGTAAGAACAAATGTCAGACTGCTTATCCATGTAGACTATCATTCAAAGCCATTCTCTATAAGAAAATGACATCTATTTTAGTAATTACGGTAGATTGCATATACTGAACAGCATTTCTCACGGGGCAGGCGTTGATAGGAATGGAAGTTTTGGTTGAAATCGGTGCCTCTTGCTTAACTGACTTCTTACTGTTGGCTCTCAAGTGGCTTTGTATAGAACTGTAAGTCAGTTTGTGTTCTAATAATGGAGTTTGAAAAACTAATGCATTGTCGAGTGTGGATAACAGACTATCTTTAGCAAACAATATGGACAAACACATTGAAGTTTTGTTCAAATTTGTTTTGATGTTAATCAGTGCAAAATTCTTGTGACTCTATTTGGTTATTTTGAGAGAGGATTACTTGGGTACTAAACCAAACTCAGCAGGCAGGATCTCTATTTTAAGTACAAGTCATAGAATTTTGAGCCCATGACTAACAAAGTGACAACATCCATGCTTCTTCTAGAAATGGGAGATGCTGTATCATATGTGACCAATAGTCTTAGCTAATAGCCATCCTCTGGAATTTGTAAGAAACCTTGCAATAGACAATTGTGACAGCTTGCATACCAACTAGAATCTTCCCCAGGTTGAAACAACTCCTAGTAGAGTTGCAGCCTTTGTATTACTATTATGATAACTCATAATGGTGATGGAATCCTATTTAACTCATATTTTATATAATTGTGCATGTTGTCATTTATATGAATGTCTGGGTCATGTATCTAGTCATTTTGTACCTACTTAGCTTGCAAGTTAGCATTCTTGGGATGCTATAACAGAGCGTTTCAACAGTGGTAGTCACCCTCCCCACCTTTTTCATTATTTCCCTTCTAATATCTTGTTATACTGTGCTTTAAACATGCTTTGTTTTTAATAAAAATGTGAACATATTAGTTTTATTGGATATTTTCCACATTATTGTGTTGTAAGAACTTTCTTTCACCATCCTATTATGGACAGCATATACTTCATTATTTCCCGTGTTATGAAACCAGGAGGAACCTCTCCCCTAATCCTTGTCGTTTGTTCTTCTAAGTCAGGCATTCCCAACATTTATGTACCCACGGGCACGTTTGAATTTAAAGGAAAAACTAGCGGGCGCCAATAGAAATATTAAAGTTTAGAATTTAGAATCTTGGATATGCGCATAGTTTTGTTTGGGGAGGGAGTAGTAAGCACCACTCTGTCACTGTCAGTCAGGCTGACTCAGTCTCATGTTGGCGGCCATTGAGTACAGCCTGAGTTCAATTGGCAGTAACAGCATTTTTTGTTGGAATAATGATTTTTACTGTTTGTGAAAATGCATGCGGGCATTTGAATAAACCGGGGGGGCACCATGGTGCCTGTGGGTACCAGGTTGGGAACCGCTGTTCTAAGTTCTTGGGTTATATATATACAGTGACAGCAATCAAAGTGTGCTCTTCCATTGCTAGGAATTGAACTTGCTGCAGAGTAGCATTTTGAAGAAGAGTAACTGTATATATTTTTCCCCTTTAGCATTATCCCACAGAGATTTAAAAAACTTGGAGAGCTACAGGATTCTTCCAGTTGAGTGAGAAATGTGAAATGCTGACTGGCTTTAAATATTTTGATGGCATATTATGTGTATAAATAAAAACAATCCAGGAGATTTCAATTACAAGCCAAATACCGGTTAATTGTGATACTCATAAGCACCTGAGTGCACAAGCAAAATTTACTCCTGAACAATGGGTATTAAATGTTTGTTCCATTAATAACTTGTGAAGTTTCTTCTTTGTGCATCCTTTAGTTAGATACAGAGAAGCCTGCACTACCCTATGGTCTCATTTCTTTCATATAGGACTCCACGGACACAGAGTTCAATAGTCAGGAGGAAGTGTCCTTTGTTACAGAAAGGCGTGGGAAATGGAGGAAGACCGCCACTAGAAAGAAAGTCTCCAAAGAAAATGCCAATACCAATACAGAAAACAGAGAATTTTCTGTTGAGGAAGAGGTCTGTTATTCAGTTGAATGGAATATTTTCCTTCATTGTGCTGCCATTTATCTTTCAGGATGAAATACCCATCAGTATTATTTATCCTGTGTCTTTTTGGTACCCTGCTTGTGCTGCATGCTAGCTCCAATCAACTATCCTTCTTAATGCTTAATTTTTATCAATTTCAGAACTGTAAAATCTATGTATATTTCCCAGGCATAATTTTTTTTAGGTATTCAAATACAACCCTGGGTGCAGTTTAAAGAACTTAATTGGAGACTTAAATACCTGACCATCAATCACACTTCTTTTTTCTAGCTGGATAAATAAGCTCTGTAGAAGCCTTAAAACCCACCTCCACCCAGATCTTCTGTTTGCCAAAAGAACCCAGTAGCTAGTGTTCTCTCAGATATTGAAATGTTCTCCTTTTTATTTTGTGTGAAAGTCTATATTTGGCTTTCCAGGTGCTATGTAAAATAAGACCAGTATTTTTCTGTGTATAATGTAAGCAGAACAGAAGTTGCATTGTGTGTGATTGGAGAAAAGAAAGTGAAATGCCCTGAAACATAGTAAACTACTTAAATTTGCCTGTTCTTAGTCACTGGCAGTGATTTCAACAGTCTCTCCAGAAATTCTTTCACTGTTGTCTTCCTCTAGTTGTCTATTCCTAGCTTTCCTATTAATTCTGAGTCAGTCTCTTTTTTTTTACCACCAACAAACTCAGATCTCTTTTATTACAGCATTTTAAGCAATCATTTTTTTCCCTGTGGTCTTTCTTTTTCCTTTCCCCTGGGCCTTTAGGTTATTTAATACAAAATATACACTTAACAGAATGTTATGATGGCAAATTTTAAAAAAATCCCACAGCAAAAAATTGTTTTCTTCATAAACTTCATTTGAGGCAATATTAACTATCTTGCATCTCAGGGTGGATTTGATTTTAAATAAAACTGATTTTAAATCAGTGGTCAGGAAGCCTAGATTTAATCATTGTTTTCTACAAAAAGTGTGTTCTTGTTTGTTTGATATCCTCTATTCATTTAACTTCTTGAGACTGCACTTTTAGAGAGAAGTAAGGGTTTGACTGTGTATACAGACTTGCAGAGAGACAAGAGGGCTGATGGGTACATAATCAGGTTGGTTGTCTCCAGGGATCCTCATTTTCCCTGTTTCATAGACATCAGGGCTGGAAGGGACCTTGGAAGATCATTGAGTCCAGCCCCCTGCCCAAGGGGCAAGAAGTCAGCTGGGGTTATAGGATCCCAGCAAGATAAGCATCCAAGTTTCTCTTGAAGGCGTTCAATGTGGGTGCTTGAATCGCCTCTGATGGCAGGCTATTCCAGACCTTGGGGGCTTGGACAGTAAAGAAATTCTTCCCTATGTCCAGCCTGAAACAGTCTTGCTGGAGTTTATAACTGTTCAACCTTGTCATCCCTTGGGGCGCTCTGGTGAACAAACGTTCCCCCAGATCCTGGTGGTCACCCCTGATAAACTTAAAGGTGGCCATCAGATCACCCCTGAGCCTTCACTTTTCCAAGCTAAAGAGCCCCATAGTTCGCAGCGTGTCATCATAAGGTCTGTTTTCCTGACCGCTGATCATGCGCGTGGCTCTTCTCTGGGCTTTCTCATGCCTCTCCACATCCTTTTGAATTGTGGAGCCCAAAACTGGACACAGTACTCCAGCTGCAGCTTCACCAAGGCCAAGTACAATAGGAGTATGACATTCTGGGATTTACTTGAGAAGCATCTATGGATGCAAGTCAGTGTCTTGCTCGCTTTACTAGCCACAGCATCACATTGAAGGCTTATGTTCATCTTGTGGTCAATCGTGACCCCCAAGTCCTTTTCATCCATAGTGCTAGCCAGTGTAGTACTGCTGAACCTTGAGTACCCTGGGGTGTAAACTGTCAAGGTCGGTTGACACGAAGGTGTCCAGCCTCTCAAGGTATTCCTTCACGAGGGGCAGGGAATCTCCCTCACCCGGGCCTCCCTGTCCCGTAATGGGCATGGGTGTCCCATGGGACTGATGAAAGACCGACGCAAAGTACCCATTTAGCAAGTTTGCTTTTTCTTGGGTGTTGGTTGTCAGTTGTCCCATCTGGTTCAGCAGGGGTCCAATGTTGCCTTTGCTTCTCCTCCGGCTCCCCACATATCTGAAAAAGGACTTTTTATTGTCCTTGATACTTGTAGCTACCTGGTGTTCCGTCGCAGCCTTGGCTTTCCTGGTTCGCTCCCTGCAGGTCCGGACCAATGTGGAATATTTCTCCTTGGAGGTGGATCCCATCCTTCATCCTTTGTAGGCCTTTCTTTTTAGCTGCAGTAGGTCCTCTGGTTTCCTGCAGAGCCAAGGGGCCTGGTGTGCCCTTTTGCTGCCTTTCCTCCAAGACAGAATAGCTTGAGCTTGTGCATCAAGGATTGCTGTCTTGAAGCAACCACTCTTCCTGAACTCCCCTTCCGTTAAGGTTGTGGTTCCTTAGGGCCTCACCGACAGCCTCCTGAGCTTGTCAAAGTCAGCTTTCCTGAAATCAAGGACTTATGTATTGCTGACTGACTTGCTAGCTTTACAGCAGATGGTGAAGGTGATCAGCTCATGGTTGCTGTCACCCAACTTCCCTTGACTTTGGAAGCTCTTGACTTTGGGTGGGAGGTCTGTAGTAGACTCCCACCATTGTGTCCCCTGAGCTGTGTTCCCCACGGATTTTAACCCAGAGGGTCTCCAGTCCACCCTGGGTGCCAATGTCGGCTTGCAGGGACAAGTAACTCTCCTCTCCTGCCCCTTTTGTCTACTTGATCTCTCCTGTACAGGGTGTAGCTGTCTATACCCGTGGCCTAGTCATGGGTGGAATCCTACCAGGTCTCTGTTATCCCTATAATGTCATAATTATTTGTGTTAAGCAGGAGGGCAAGTTCTTCCTGCTTATTCCCCAAGCTCCTGGCATGTGTGTACAGACAGGCAAGTGTCCCTTTGGGGGCCCTTGCCTAGCCCACAGATAGATCCAGGGCTGGGGCAGGGGTGGGCTCCCTTAAGTGCCTAGGCCTGCTGGCATAGCAAGGGTTGCTCAGTGGGCCATCACTGGCAGTAGTCCCCTCTCCCCCAATCCCCCGGCGGGCTTAGTTTAACACCTGGTAGAGCAGGTCAGCGTCCCTTTGGAGCAACTCACTGCCTCTCTTATCAAAGAGTGGACTGTGGTCATGGAAGCCAAAGCCTTCCCGATGACACCAGTGCCACAGTCTTTGGTTTACTACCTGGATCTTCCTTTCCCTCAGCCTGTAGCCCGAGACTGGGAGGATTGAAGAAAGCCCCACCCCCAAATCCCTGTAGCACCTCGTGACTTGGCTCCACGTGGATAAGGAGCATAGGATAGTGGTCAGTGGGCTGGAGAAGTTTAGGGATCTTCTCCGCAATGTCTCGGATGTGGGCTCCTGGGAAGCAATAGACTTCCTGGGCTAAGGGGTCAGGGTGGCAGATTGCCCCCTCAATCTGCCTCCTCAGGCTGTAGCCTCCCACGACAAACACTTTGCGTTTTGTCTTGCGGGGAACAGGGGCAGTAGCTACAGTAGAGCCTGTGTTGCCTGCGGGAGTTGGCAACTCAGCAGGCTCAGCTGGGGCTGCAAGAGTTTCATACCTGCTGCAAAGCTCCAGCGGTGGGGGGACCTTGGTGCGGTGTGCCTTGGGGCCCTTGACCACCTTGTTCCAGCCCCTTGGCTGGACAGAATGGGAGGTCCCTGAGTCCTCCCTTGTCCTGGAGGGAGACCATGGTACCCTCCGCCTCCCAGGGGGAAAAGAGCCTGGCAGTAGGAGTCAATCTCCTGCTCACAGTCCCTGATGGCACACAGTCTCTGGACTGTGGCCTGGAGCTCCTTCAGCTGGCATGCCAGAGATCCCAAAAGGGACCAGACCCCACAAGGGGAGGTGGCCATGCTCCTGGGCCCCAGAGCCTGAAAAAGTGACAGGCAGCTGAGAGCCAGTGACTCTGTCCGTGTGGAACCCAGAACCATGGGCTCCATCTGGGTGAAGGCCTCTGAGACACCAGAGAGAGGGGCCACAGACCCTGAGCAGACCCTCGGGGTGTGGCGCATGCCCATCCGTGGCATGCCGCTGGTGAGCTGACTATGGCTGGGAGTGGCTTCCCTAGGGTGGGGGTGCACAGGCAGGGAAGGGCTCTACGAGGGGGCTATAGTGCATTTTGGGGTGGCAGTAGCCCTTCCCCCAGTGCCTTCTTTAATCTTTACTAATCTATAGAGGAGTCTCTCAGGACCCTATAAGATTGGGCCCCTAATATAGTCCATGGCCTGTTGTAACCTATTTATAATGTTTTTTCTCAAAAGGTTACATGAATATATTATCTCGAATAGTATATAATTAGAGGTTATAATCTTTATTCCATGATGATATCATTGAGCTTTAATATACCTTTAAATTAAAGCTATCTTTATATAGGTTTATTTTTTAAAAAGAGCATCTTAAAATTAAAAAATACAATTAAATAAATAAAATCTGGTTTAAATACAAAAATCCGTGGTTTTTTGTTGTTGTTGTTGTTTTCTTTTTAAAATTATTTTTCTTTTGTTAAACCATTGTGGGTGTTTGGTTTTGTTTTGTTTTTTTCATCCGCTGCATTGCATCTTTTGATCTACCTAGGGTTCTCTTCAGTATTCTAGAGTCAGGCCAAACCTTAAGTAATAGAATACATTAGAGGTGCACCGATACATTGGACCATATCATATCTGCACCAATAAAAGGAAAATTGACATTATTGGCAATCAGCTTTTTTTTTTGGCTGATGTGGCTGATAATTTTACAAATAAATGCATGCACCCAGGAGTACAGCCTGGAAGCATGGAGAGCAGCGTGTGACTGGTGAGTTGTGAGCAGACCAGCCGAGAGCAGCATGAAAAGGGACGTGGGGGGGAGCGGAGATTGAGGGCAAATGAGGGCCAGGCAGGGGCTGAGCTTGAGGTGGGCAGGGTTGGGAGGCAGTGGCACTGGGGGAAGGACTACAGCCACTCCAAAATTCACTATAGCCTCCTCATAGCCCTTCCCAGTGCCAGTGCCACCCACCCCAAGCACAACCCTGGCCTGACCTCCCCACCAGGAAGAGGCTGGCATAGCCCTGGCCCGAAGCACAGTGGTAGCCCACCCTCACTCTGTGCACAGATCTGGGGACCATGCCTCCCCTGGCATTGTACACAGTGGTGGCAGGAACTACCCCCCTGCTGTGCCCCCTGGATAAGACACAACCAGCTCTGTCCCGTGCCCTGCCCTGGTTGCACAGCGCCTACCCCTGCCTCAGCCCCACTTCCTCCATCATTGTGGGGCCCCCCCAGCCCACCCCCCATAGACTTACCGACCGGATGCTGCTGTCCAAGCTGCCAGGCTGCACATTGCCAGTCGGATCAGTATCAGCTGATACGGCTGGTTAATAATCAGCTATCGGTATCGGTCCAAAAATCTTTATCAGTGCACCCCTAAAATACATGTCTCGGAAGAGTGCTCTATTAAAGTCTATATTTAGCAACAATAGGAATAAATATATATATATATTCCAAAAGTTCTATCGCTGTAGAAACCCTAGCTCATTTCATAGATGTTAGGGTTGGAAGGGACCTTGTAAGATCATCGGGTCCAGCCCCCTGCCCAAGGGGCAGGAAATCAGCTAGGGTCAAAGGATCCTAGCAAGATAAACATCCAAATGTTTCTTGACAGTGTCTATAGTAGGTGCTTGCACCACCTCTGGGGAGAGTCTGTTCCAGGTTTTGGGGGCTTGGACAGTAAAGAAGTTTTTCTTTGTGTCCCGCTTCAAATGGTCTTGAAGGAGTTTGTGACTGTTGGACCTTGTCAGCCCCTGGGGTGCTCTGGTGAACAGACGTTTCCCCGGATCCTGATGCAAACCCTTTATGTACTTTATAGGCTGCCACCAAGTCACCCCCAAGCCTGCGCTGCTCCAGGCTGAAGAGTCCCATGGCTAACGGTCTCTCTTCATAAGGCCTGTTCTCTTGACCTCTGATCGTGCGCATGGCTCTCGTCTGGACTTTCAAGCTTCTCTACATCCTTCCTCAATTGCGGAGCTCAGAATTGGATGCAGTACTCCAGCTGCGGCCTCACCAAGGCCGAGAACAGCGGGAGGATAACTTCCTGGATCTTGCTCAAGATGCATCGGTAGATGCAAGTCAGAGTTTTGTTCGCTTTGCCAGCTGTGGTATCGCATTGGTGGCTCCTGTTCATCTTGTGGTCAGTCATGAACCCCAAGTCTCTTTTGGGCATGGTGGTAGCAAGTGTAGCATTGCCAAACCTGTAAGTGTGATGTGGATTTTTATTCCTGAGATGAAGCACCTTGCATTTCTTCATACTGAATGCCATCAGGTTTTCATCCACCCAACTTGCAAGCCTATCGAGGTTGGTCTGGATCACCAGCCTATTCTTAAGTGTGGACACTTGTGACAGCTGCAGTTATGTCTGTGTGATAAAAGTGCTTGCTGAAGGCTCTGTGAAGATTAGATCAAGTGTTTTTCTGTCATTTGTTCAGATAGTAAGCTATATGTTGTTGCTAAGAGCCTAATTAAAGTTTTTAAGATGTAGTAAGGCCTTGTATAAAGTAAGGCCTAGTACATTTAGCAAAGCCTTGAAGCAATAAGGCCGTGTGGCATAATTAAAATTAACCTTCTCGAAGGAACGCAAAGCTTGTACTGTTATTGGTCAGTCTAAGGACAGTTGAAGTAAAAAGAATCTGAATGGCTGTAAGTTATCAGCATAGTTCAGAAGTTATAAATTGGCTGGCACACATGGAAATCATTCAGAAGGAAGATATAGCTCTGTGAAAGGGACTAATTAGCTGTTGACCTGGATCAGTGGGCCCATGGATCTCGAGGAGCCCAAGGACTGAATACCAGAGTCCTTCCCGGTATCAGCGCTGGTTAGGGACGCTTGACTTTGCTGAGCTTTGTGTAAAGAGAAACTTTTCATACATCAGGCATCAGAGGGGACTACTGATAAGTTGTCGACGTGAATTATTATTGTCTGTCATTTATCTGTCTTAGTATACTATGCGTAGTTGTGTTTTTGTTAAGTCAATAAGCCTTTCTTAGCTTTCTATCCCTGACCATACTCTCAATCCCAAACCCTCTGCTGGCGGCTGGGACAGACACTGTTCCCCAAAGTTTGGTGTCGTCAGCAAACTTAGCTAGTCCGCTTCTGACACCAGCATTCAAATGGTTTATGAAGACATTAACGAGTACAGGTCTGAGAACGGAACCTCGGGGGACACTACTGGTTGCTGAGTGCCATGTTGACTCGGTTCTGTCAACTACGACTCTCTAGGTCCAACCTCGGAGCCAGTTCCCCATCCATCGGACTGTGGAGTAGTAGAGGCAGCAGTTGCCTAGTTTTTCCATCTGGAACCAACTTCCAAGAGAAGTGGTGCTGGCTCCTACTCTGGGGGTCTTTTAAGAGGAGGTTAGATGAACACCTTGCTGGGGTTGTTTGACCCCAGTAATCTTTCCTGCCATGGCAGGGGGTCGGACTAGATCTACTTGGGTCCCTTCCAACCCTAGAAACTATAACATCGTGGAATACCAGGTCAAAGGCTTTTTTAAAGTCCAAATATATGACATCAACCTATTTCCTTTTTGTCCAGGTGATAAATCACCTGGTCATAGAAGGAAATGAGATTGGTCAGGCAAGATCTACCCGCAACAAACCTGTGCTAGCTATCCCTCAGGATGTTGTTTTCTGTTAACCCATCAAGAATGGCTTATTTGATAATTTTTTCCAAAATCTTCCCAGGGATTGAGGTCAAACTGATTTTCTTTTTTTAATTCTTTAATGTGGTCAAGTTTTTAGCTTTGTCTTATACATTGGCTGAATTTAAAGAAACTTTAGAATTTAATGGTCTTTTTCTGTTTGATTGCAAATGTTTTCAGCAGTGACTAACAAGTATCAAAACAGTACCATTGTTTTTATTTATGTATGTATTTATTGTTTAAGAATCTCCCTTCTTAACATGGCCATTGTTTTCCCTAAGGCTGACAACTTGTTTTTTTTACTTAAGTTATTAACTTTTTAAATTTTAATTTTATGAGTAATAAAATGATCCATCTTCTGCTCAAACTGTAGCCTGGACCTGAACTGCATACACTATTCCAGGTCAAGTTACAGCAAAGCTGTTGGGACACTGGGCATGTCTACATGTTGCCATACGGCGATGTTAGTGCTACGCAGTGTTTTATTGGCTTAGGGGAAGTACTAAAACAGCACAGGAGCTGTCCATACTGCAGCATATGGGCAGTGCATGGTTAGATTCACCACCTACGTCGCTGTAGTAGGGTGCCACTATAGAAGCGTAGCCAGCGATCATGTGTAGATCCACATGATTGCTATGCCACTAGCATGTTGCTACATTGCCATAGAGTGATTGTGTACATGCTCCCTGTTATTCCTTTATTTTGGTCCTGTAAGTGCTGAGACTTTCCTTCTCATGTACTTTGATAGGCAGGGCAGCAACTAATCCTATAGGATTTTCTCCTGTGCTATCCCTTATAAGATATTTTCCCTGTGCTTTGCTCTTTTAGAATGCATTAAGAGTTTGTGTTCTCTCCCACATCTGTATTGCAAATTCTCCTAGTGTTCCAATATAAAAGTGGAACTCCATTGTTCTGGTACATCCAGTAGTATGCTGCTTGTGGGCTTGCCTTTCAGCCAGTTACTCAGTTATGTTAATTTTCATGCTTTTATCTTTGCCTCTGCAGCTTGCCAGAACTCCTGTTTCAAAGGTAGCCAGCAGAACTTCAAATCTTGCAATCCAATTAATTAAAATAACGTTATAACCTTAAGTATTCCAGGATTGGGTAATCATTGATATAGCTGATGAAGATGATTTGCACACTTTAACATAAATATTAAGAATATTGGTCAGTTTAAAAAAGAAATTAAAGCAGTAGTGCTCAACTTCCAGCCCATGGCCTGAATCTGGCCCATGGAGCAGTGTCATCCAGCTTGTGGGGCTCCCAATAGGCCTACAGATTTGGCAGCAAGGGGAGTGATGGCAGTGTTTAATTGCTGCACCCCTGCTGCCAAATTTCTGGACCTGTGGGGAGTCCCATGGGCTGGATGATGTGGCCCTGCATGCTAGATTGGACCAATGTGCAGGAACATGGCTATAATTGGGCATGTGGGGTTAGGCTGCCACACTGGATTGTACCTGCAGACCAGCCTCATCTGCTGACCCTGTATGGAATCTGGTACGCTCTCCCATGCTATGCCACTCCTCCAACCCATGGTGCCAGAAGGCTGGGTATCACTGGATTAAAGGGATATTTTCAGTTAAGTCATGACACTAGATGTTCTTTGTGAAATATTAACATTTTAAAATTGATAGAATTGAAACAAACAATTCCTTCCATCTAGGAAGTTTTTATATATGGTTGATCTACTTTGTATGTTTTCCCTTGTATATTGGCAGGTGAAATTTATTAAAGGAGGGGTAGGTAGGAGAATACCTGTTATATTGTGATAAATGGGCATGGAAAGTCCTAGTGTTAACTAGGACTTTTGTTGCTATAACTGTCAACTGGAGAGAATGTTTCCCTGACAGTAAAGGCCAAAAAAATGCACCTAAAGTTTTGTTTTGCCAAATTTTTCTAAGCCATGCTGACAACACGGCTTTTTGATGTTAGCGTCCACCTCTTTATTAGAATCTCATCAGGCAGACCACTTGATTCTAATAAGGAAGGAAAGGTAAAGAAAGTAAAAAGTCTATGCAGACACCATAATTCATACATACTCAGTAATCACTAGCTATTGCATAGCAATCTAGCTGTGCAACAAACATATGTATGTCTGGACTTGATTCTAATAGTAAGTGGAGAGAAAATTGTACACAGTGTGTAGTTTCAAACTTCATTGATTATGATTAATAAGCAACTGATTCTCTAAAGTAAGATTCTAATAAGCAGTGTAAAAGTCCTATAAGACGGTTCTTTTGGAACCTTCTTTTACAGGTCATAATGCTAATATGTGGTTGATTTCTAATAACCAGTGGATACTGTGTATAAGCTGCCTGTCCACCAGAAGGCTGTATCTATACTTTTTCCAAAGTAGATTTCTCCTCAAATAACAAACAGAATATCTTGACTAGGTGGTCTAACAAAATATTTTTAAACTTTAGAATGTTTCAGACATGAAAGAAAATGAAACACCCCCAGGTAAAGCTGACATGGGACGGAAAATACTCCAAAATGAAGTGTCAGGTAAGAACAAAACTCTGGAGAAGGCAGGAATGAGCACAATGTAAAGCCAACAGAAGAAGATGGTTCCTGTTACAGTTTCTCCTTACTTTCAATTCCTGTAAAGTCTTACTTTGTGGGTACTTCAAACAAACCTTTAGGTTTTAACATGTCTGTAAATACATGGTCCATGTATTGCTAAATGTGTGGGCTGATAGCCCAAAAAGTTGTGCCATGGAAGAAGGTTGAAGGGACATGCATCTTTAAAATGTGGATATATGAACTGGGGTTTTTTTGTTCATTATAAAGAAAATCTGAGTTGCCGGGCAGGTTATGAGAATGGAAGAAATGTTTAGTTAGGCTAGTGGTTCTCAACTTTCTTGTAACTAAAGATCTACCTAAATTGGGTTGGGTTGGAAGTGTGATGTCCAATGGCTACTTTAATCTTCCTTCTTGCGCATAAGCAAAATACTGCTACATTTGAATTGCAAGGACTGTCAGGCACACTTGTACAGCCAAGAGACTTTCCACTAGTAAGAGCTGGTATCACCACTAGTAATAGTTCTTCCAGAAGAAGGAAATAATCCTGCTTCATTTGGAGATCCTAGGTTGATCTGACAGTTGGCAAAGGCATTCTATTAGTCCTGTACCCACTTGGGAGATTAGACACGGAACATCACAGTCTCATCTCCACAAAGTACAGCACCACTTATTAAAGGAATGAATACCTTTTGACATGCATGCTTTCAAAAGTTCATGGAGCCAAAAAAAACCAACTTGGGTTCCAGTGGCAGTAGCTCACTTTCCAGTGTTTCTAACAATTTCATCTAATGTGATTTACAACAGATGATGCTCTTCCATCCCATCCTGCAGGTGGGCAGATCCCTCTACATGTTAGCCGTCTGTCTAAGTCTGGGAAAAAAGGGATGAAATCAGTCACACCAAGTAAGCTATTCTTTATTTTTGCAAGCTCTAAAAATAGGCTTATTGTTTATGTATGAAAGGACACTAGCTTATTTCTTCAATGAATTTCTTATTGCAGGGGTAGGTAACCCCTGGCATAGATGCCAGAGCATGGTACATGAAGGCATTTTGTTTGGCACA
Organism: Crocodylus porosus; assembly: GCF_001723895.1. Taxonomy (NCBI): domain Eukaryota; kingdom Metazoa; phylum Chordata; order Crocodylia; family Crocodylidae; genus Crocodylus; species Crocodylus porosus. Next base: position 55,260,867 of record NW_017728947.1, on the reverse strand, counting down.
CATGCATCAGGGTGGATGGCAGGGAAGGGGCTGGGACTGCACTGCCCCAACAAGGATCAGGCCCCTATGGCTCCCCCACTATCTGCCCCAGCACACCATCTTACAAGTCTAGGTTGTAGGTATTAATGGCACTGCCCAAAAACATTGCCAACCACTATCTTATTGTATAAGAGACCAGATACATATGATAGAGTATTATTTCTCTTGAACACATGCACACATGTGTATATGTATGTGTCTACATTTGTATATGTATATAATTAAGAAAATAAGCAGAGGTTAGGTGGGGTAAAACTCCTGTTCTATTTCATAAAGCAAAAGTGTACCTGTCCCAGCTCCAGTATGTTATTTTTTATCACATTTACTCAAATATAAGATGACCCTAAATACAGGATGAGGCAAGCTCCCAATAATTAGATTCTATATCTAGAAAATGTTATAAATATTGTCATAATTCTCCAGGTACAGAATCTAATTATTGGAGGCTTGCCTTGAATTTCTTCCTTTCCTACTGTTATATCAGGGAAATTTGAATCTGGGTAAGTCAGCTGGTTTCCTTGTCCTCTGTTTCCACCCCCTACACCAACTTCTTCCCCCCGCAATCCTTAAGCACCAAGAAGAGATAAGCAGCTTTGTGAGAAGAAAACATTAACCTTGAATTAGACATACCTGTAGTAATTTGTGTATGATATCTACAGATTTAGTTAATCCAGAATTGATGCTTTTTACCTTTTTTGGTAACTGCTACCAGTCTTAGCACAGGTATTTTTGTGTGTGTGGGGGGGTTGTTTGGGTTTTTTTTAACTTCATGGCTTGGGCCAAATTAGTTCCTCATTCTATTGAATGAGCAGAGCTTGATCCATTCGAGTCTGTGACACTACCACTGGCAAGTATCCTACCTCCCAGACTCTTCAGACTGCCATGCATTTAGGAGTATCTTTTGTGCAAGCCCCAAGGCTGGAAACCTTGAAGCCTGGGAGCAATCCCCCATCACCATAACTTATGTAGTTGAGACTGCCATCTGCAGGCAGACTGCAATTGCCGTTGGCAACCACTGATGCTGCTGGTGGTGTTTGCAGGTGGTTGCTGACCGCTAGTCAGTGCTCACCTCCCCACCACCACCAACAGAGGCTGCCTGTGGGAGCTCTCCACTTGTTGTTGACACGCTCCCGCTGCCAACAGTGCCACCGCCACCTGCAGGAGCTTGCTGTGCCCCCTAGCCGCTGGGGGCCTGTGGCATTCATGATCCATTGGGAGGCTGTCGTAGATGTAGCGTAGCCCATCATCATATTAGTCCAAACCCAAGAGGTTCATGGATTCCCATATAGTTCTTTGGGCTGGGCCCTAGCGGAGTCAACAGCATTTCAAGTCATGGTGACCGCACAGCTCAGCACTACTCTGTGTGTATTCCAGATACGTGCACCCCCATAAAGGATCTATTTGCTAATTAGCCCTACACTTATGACCAGGAATCCAGGTTTTCCATCTTCCGGGGAAAAACAGAAAAACGCAGATTTCCCCCTTTACCAGAGAAAAATGTGGATTTCTCATTTTAATGGAGAAACCTGCAGATTTTGCAGTTTTGGAAAGAGCTCTGCAGGCTGGCAGAGTTCCAGCCTGCAAGGAGCAGAGCTGGGGAGCAGAGCTGCCTCCAAGGAGCAGAGCTGAGGGGAGAGGAGTGGAAAGGCCAGCGGCTCTAGCCTTGCCCTCCCGCTCTGTCCTTGCTGTCATGATCCGAATCAGGGCAACTGCCTTGGGCCCTGTGCTTTGTGGGGGGCCCCGCGGAGCCAGGCATCCAGCAAATGCAGCCCCTCCCTGGGGCTTCTGGTGGCTGGAACAGTCCCTGCCCTTCTAGCCCAGGGCTCCCACCAACATCCTAAGCCTGCAGGGGACAAGAGCTGTCAATGTCCCACTAATGTAGGGGCTGTTAAAATGCACTTGGGAGAACCAAGGAAGAGGGCTGCTACACATGGAGGCAAAAATCTCCACAGTCTGTACCTGTCTATCCATGGACAAGGTTTACTTTATTCCGTTTTTTCTGTAATTCTTTACAATTATTTCTTAGGCCTGACGCTCATGACCTGTACTCTCAGGCCTTGGAGGGTATCTAAGTTTTCTCTTTGTTATTTTGGTAACCTTTTTAGATTTCAAGAAGCTGCATGAGGCTCATTTCAAGAAAATGGAGTCTATTGATGACTACATTGAGAGGAAAAATAAACTTCTTGAAAACTTGGGCAGTTCTATCAATGAGGTCAAGGTAAAGATTGATTAGAAGATCATTTCTCTCCATAGAGTTTTCTAAAATCCAGGGAGGTGATGCTTCTCATCTCAGATCCTGTGTTTTAACTGTGTACATGTGGGATCAGCAAAATGGTGCCACTTCCAGGTTCATTGCAGGCATGTTCACAGAAGTGTATACCAATGAAAAGAAAATAAATTGTTCTGAAGGTTATACTTCACTGACAAAGAAAGAATGAGTTGAACATTTAAGACCTCTTGTTGTTTTGGCAGGTACTGGCTAACAAATTTAACCATCAAAAGGCATTTGAAAAAGGAACCCCACACTGCAGTACCAAGGTGAGGGCTTCTCAAATAACCTTGTTTTTCTAGTTCCATTAAGTATCATACCTTTTATTTTTGAAGTGTAGACTGCATAAAGCCAGATGGGTGTGTCCTTCTGATTTAGTTTCTGTTGCTCCAGCTCTACAGGCAGCATTACCGATGCAAATATTAAATCCTTTCCAAATGTGCTAAACAAAATTTTAAAGTGAATCATCTCTACTTTTGCTTTCTGTTTCTAGACAGGTTCAAGTGGCAGAAAATTTTTATTTAGCCCACGTCCCCAAAAGGGCAGATTCTCTGCTACCTGTACTCCTGGTAACCTGCAGTATTCACCATGCAACTCTCTAAGCACTGCAAGTCGAAGCGTTTTATCAAGGAAATCTTCATGCAACCATTCTGTCCTCTCAACAAAGAAAATGAACGTCAGGTAAAAAAGGAAATAAAAATAGTCAAATATTCGATAAGCTTGAGAAATGTAAGAGTAATTAACACTTACTTTTGGTTTAACCGACCATATTCCTAATTACAAGCACAAACGACGTGGGACTGGAAGTGCCTTCTGGATTATCAAGCCTAGTTTCCTGCAGCTGCAGGCAACCACATCATATAATCCCATTCATAAACTTGTTTATGTTCATCTTAAAACCTAGGGTGTTTGCTCTGCACTACTTCTTATAGAAGGCTGCTCAACCTGTATGTTGTGATGATTTAAATCCTAGTCCAAGTTTATTTATGGTGACTTTGTAGCTGTATGTTCTCCTACCAGCATTATCCTTATCTTAAAGAGTTATTTTCTTTTCCATCTGTGATGTTAGGGAAAGAGTAAACTTCCTCAATAAATTTCTAGAGAGTAATTAATTGTACCTCTCAGCCTTAAACTGCTAAACTAAACAAATAAAGATATTCTACCCTGCTCTTATAAGATAGGTTCTTGGATTTCCCTTAATTATCCTAGTAACCTCTTTCTGTCCTTTTTCCAGTTTGACTTTGCCTTACTGAATATGGGTGACCAGAATTATCCACAGTAGGATTATATTTGATTTCCTCCCCTCCCCCTACCCCATGCATCATGTGTTTGCTCAGTCATCCTGTTAATGGTTAATACATACATTATCTTTTTTTTGCTATCTCCAGTTGATGAGGCCTCAGTTAATTGTGGTAACTATTGTTTTTAATTTCCATGTACATGACCTTCTATCTGTTACTATAAATTTAATCCCAAATATAATTACACTAGTAGTTAAGGTCTACCAATTATTTCTGTATAATCATCTGATCCTCTCCTGTACTGATGATAACTCCCAATCTGTTGTCAGCAAACATCAATAGTAGTGTTACCATACATCTGAGCTTTCCCAAACATATCCTCTTTTTGGGTCTTCCCAGCTCCGTCTCAGTGGCTTTTAAAATATCAACAACTGTCCAAGATTTCAGATTTGTGCTCTGTTCAGCGCTGAAGTTTTCCCCACGCTGGCTGCAGCAGGCAGGGGAGGCACTTGCTTCTCTAGTGGGGGAGGGAACAGGGGAAGGGAAGCAGGGACCTGCATGGCTGGGCTGCACTGTTGCCCGTGCTTGCAAGGGTGGAACAGCTGGGCGATGCTTGCAGGAGTGGGGGGAATGGGGCTGTGGGTCTGGAGCGAAGGGCAGCAGCAGGGATGGAGGGGGAGGTGTTGCGGGTTGGGAGTGAGGGGCAGCTGGAAATATGGTAACCCTAGTCATTAATATATTTCTGGTTCTTGTGGCAAAGTCATTTAAAGTTGGGTACACATGCAGTGCTTATGGAACTCCTATTAGTAATCGCCCTCCAAACCTGATAGTTCTCCTTTCAACATAACCTATTGTTTGCCTACCTTCTTGTACTAATCCCCATTTTCTCTAATTTTACTAGTAATTCCCTATGTGATGTTCTCTCAGATGGTTTGTTGAAAACTAGATAGACTGTATATTCTGTATTTCCTTAACTGATTTCTTTCCTTTTTTTCTCTTTTCTTAAAGATATCTTGCCAAACAAAAATATTGGGTCAGTCCGGCATGATCTGCCTCTGTGATAAATTTAGGTTGAATTTTGTATATAGGCACACCAATACATCAATCTGACATTGGATTGGTACCAATATAAAGAAAATTGGCCATATCAGGCCAGTTATTTGGCCAATAAGTGCTCGTGCTGTGCGCAGCCACAGCACAGCACTTGGGCAGCGTCAAGAGCTGCCTCTAGCTGGTAAGTCCAATGTGGTGGAAGGGAAGGGGCATGGGGGGAGGGGGAGTGTGCAGATCAACGCCTTCCACAGTGAGGGGGTGGGTTGGCGGCTATGGGCTTTGCCCCAGGTGCCAAACTGGGGTGCAGATCAATGCCTTCTGCAGTGAGGGGTGCGGCGGGGCAGAGCTGTGGCTCATGGCAGCCGTGGAGCCATGGCTCATGGCAGCTCCCACTGTTGCTTGCACCCTGGGAGGGCACAGGGGTTGTGTGCTCCCTGGATCTACATGGGGCAGAGCGGGCTGCAGCGGGGCTTTTTTCAGTGGGGGCTGGGCTTGGAGCGGGTGCTGTTGGCACTGAGAGGATGCTGCATCCACCCCAAATTTCATTGTCGCTCCTCTCCCAGCACCACTGCCACCAGCTCCCCACCAGTGCCCTCCCGGGGTGCAAGCATCAGTGGGAGCCACCTCCCCCAACCACGAGCTGTGGCTCCGCCCCTGCCCCATCCCTCACCATAGGAGGCATTGATCTGCTGCCCTTGCTTCCCCCATCCCCTTCCACCACACTGGACTTACCTGCTGGAGGCAGCTGTATCGGAAATCAGATAAGTATTGGTCAGTTACGCTTCCTTAAATCGGCTATTGGTATCGGCCCCAAAAATCTTTATCAGTGTACCCCTAATTTTTTTACCGTTTGCGACTTACCTGTGGATATTTATTCAATACTTGTTCTAAAGCCTTTTCTACTATTCAGATCATAGTTCCAGATCTGTAGTTGCCTGAATCTTTCTTTGAAATTCTTTGAATGATATGGATTGTATATGTTATATTCCAGTCAAGCAGTGCCACTCCCACTTTGATAGTTTTATTAGAAATCTTTGGTACTTGGCTTAAAATTTGACATATACCAGGTTTTTTAGTGTTTGGGGAATGGCCCTTTTAAATCTTGCTGTTTTGAGCTCATTGTTCTTTCACAGTATAAGTGATAATTCTCATGTTTCCTTTGCTGTAATTGCCCCTTAATTAACTTAATCCAAGTTTTTATTCTCTTGATTACTCATCAAAGGAATGTTAGAAAAAACATCCCCTCTGTTGGTACAATGACTGTTTAGTTAAGGAATCTGTTGGCTATTGCCAAGAAAATCTGCATCTTAATGTTGTCAGCTTCCTTCCTTCTCTAAGCTGTATCTACAGAATAATTATTTATCAATAATACATTATGAAAGAAAACACTTCAGTGCTATTGCTGCAAATACTGTTGCTTTTGACAGTATTTGATGCAGATGGAATTCTTATTGTATATTCATGGTAAAGGTGGTATGGGTTTGTGTATTGTAGCAAGTAACATTTCTTTTTCCTGCAGATAGGTCTTTATTCTGTTGAAATGTTTCCAACAAATATTTGCTTCAGATTCTCAGGAAGTACAAAGGACAATGAACACAAGCGCTCCCTTGCCAAGACTCCATCTAGAAAGTGTCCAGACTTGGAGATTTGCACACCTGATAGCAAGAAGAAGAGCAAGCCTATAATTAGTAGCAGAGGTACAACAAATCTTGAGCTGGCTGAGTCAAAGACCAAGGCTGCTGGTAATTTCTAAGAAACTGATGTTACATACTTCCATAACTTTCAGAAGCAAATGTAAAGCCTAACATTTCTCACCTAACATAGAGGTGTCCAACCTATGCATGCGTGCCCCAAATGGCATGGGCAGCCTATGTGTATGGCATATGGCAAATCTGGGAGCAGACAGGTAGCACTGTGGGAGATAAGACAGGCGGCAGGAGAGCTGTGGATTGGACAGGGGAAGGGAATTGTAGTGGGACATTGGGGAGCTAATGGAGTTGTGGGGTTTTTTTCTTTCTTTTTTTTTTTGTGGCACACTTGTCAAAAAGGTTGGCCCCCACTGCCCTAACACAGCTGAATTCTTAGACTGGACTAGGATTTGCTTGGAGCAGTACTTCCCAATCTTTTTAGACTGCAGACCAGCAAGCTACAGACCAGCATACTGCAAACCAGAAGTGACTGGCAATCTGCAGACTATCAGCCACCCCCTTTTTTTTTTTTATATTCAGTTTGAAAAAGGGTTGGTTGCCGGTCCACAGTATGCTGGTCACTTCCAGTCTGGCAGCCAACCTTTCCTGGTGTTCCAGATATTAGGTGTATGTAGAACCACTGTATCTTGTGTAAGCAAGGCCTTAAGGTCTTGGGTGCTGATGACTTCTAAAACCAGGCTGTGTAGTAGTTCTTAGGGGTGCACCAATAAAGATTTTCCTGGCTGATACAGCTAGCCCTTTATTAACCAACCTCATCGTTTGATGCTGATCCAATAACCAATATTTAGTAATAATCCAAGGCATTTTAAACTACTGACATAAATAAACCTTTTTTTTTTTTTATGTACTCCAGCAGCCTCCTGCATCCCATATGTCAGTGTCCTGGCACTTGAAAATGTCAGTGGTGGTGCTTGGACAAAAGCTTGTCAAATGAGCTTGTTCAAGTGCCACTGCCACTATTTTTAAATGCAGGGACACTGATACAGGAGACACTGCAGCACTTTAATTAGAGCGGCTCTCTAGACCCACTATGTTTAAAGCGCTGCCTCCCTCACTCCCAAACCACATGTAAGAGCGCCAAAGGGCAGCTGCCTGAGCCTGCGCAGCAGGGTTGAAGGGGAAGGTGTGAGCCTTCCTGGCTGCCCAGGGCGCTGGTCTTTGGGCCAGGCTCCCTGCTCTCCTTCCTTTGCTGAGAACAGGGCCACCAGACTATTTCAGGCCTGTAGAAACCAGACCACTCTTCCCCTGCAGGTGGGCCCAGGTCCTGGGAGCTGGACTCCAGGAGGGGAAAAGGACCCTTCCCCTCCTGGTGCTGCTGCTGCCAGGGGCAGGGCAAGCCTCTGTGCCCTGTGGGGGAGGCTGAATGGACCTGACCCCAGGAAGGACAGGACCCAGCTGGGCTGGGGATATAGGGTGGCACATTCCCACCTCTCCTCCCTGTTGCCCTCTTCCTCCCACCCCTGCCATGGCCACAGCAGAGCCAAGTGGGGTGAGGGCAAATGCAGGCTGTGTTCAGAGCTCTTCACCCTCATGCCTTTGACTTGGGAGCCCCATGCCAATCATGCATCTCCTGCCTGCCTGGCAATGAGAGAGAGAACTCACAGCCCCCACTGCTGTGGGGGTGCAGCTGGCACGGATGGGGCTGTTGAGGGAAAGGCAGCAGAAGGGAGAACCCCAAGCCCACAACGAGTAGCTCATATCTGCCCTGTGCACAAATATGGGGGAACATGTCCCCCCATTTTTCCCCTGGGCAGCAGTGAGGAGCTATGCCCCCTGAACAAGCTGCCTTTGGCTCTGTTCTGTTCCCTGCCCTGGATCACATGCAATGCCCTGGCTGGGCAGTGCCCCCAGCTCCTGCTCCTGCCCAACTTCCTCCATCACCACAGGGGCCTCAATCTGCCTTCCCACACCCCTTCCCTCCTCTACACCCTTCTCTTCCATAGACCTACCTGCTTGGAGCTGCTCTCTGTGCGGCCTGGCTATATTCTTGACCATATGCGTACATACAGCTGTGCTCATGTACATGGGCCCCCTGTTTTAGGGCTGTGCAAAGCTTCAGTCCCTGATTCGATTTGGTGGAGATTTGGCCCTATTTGGTGGCCAAATCTCTGAATCCAGATCAAATGAGGAGACCCTTTAATCTCTCCAAATTGAATTGATTTGGAAAGATTTGATGATTCAGACATAGACACAGGTTTAAATGTTTTTTTTCTACATTATACTGGCACATGTCCACGAGGGGCCAGCAGGGGAAATTATGCTTAGAGGCAACCAACATGGGTTCATTAGAGGCAGGTCCCATCAAACCAACCTGGTGGCCTTCTATGACCAGGTCACCAAATCCTTAGATGCAGGGGTAGCAGTGGGCATAGGCCTTCCAAAAGTCCAGGAAGACTTCAACACTGTCTCTCACCCCGTTCTCATTAGGAAACTGCGGGACTGTGGTGTCGACACGTACACAGTCAAATGGGTCACCAACTGGCTGGAGGGCCACACCCAGAGAGTGGTAGTGGATGGGTCATTTTTGACCTGGAGGGATGTGGGCAGTGGGGTTCTGCAGGGGTTGGTCCTCAGGCCCGCATCAGTTCCACAGGGCTCGGTCCTCGGGCCCACATCAGTAACTTGGACGAGGGGGTAAAAAGCACCCTGTTCAAATTTGCTGATGACACTAAGATGTGGGGGGATGTGGGCACGCTAGAAGGGAG